>NC_135477.1:28885655-29509322 GCF_052094955.1 Ictidomys tridecemlineatus | reverse complement strand
TTAAAATTCTCAGTTTCAGGGGGGCTGGGGTTGTGGCTCAGAGGTAGAGCGCTTGCCTAGCACACGTGAGGCCCTGGATTCGATCCTCAGCACCACATAAAAATAAAGTAAAGGTATTGTGTCCACCTACAACTAAAAAAATATATATTAAAAAAAAGATTCTCAGTTTCCACAGTCCACACATTAAACCACCTCTCAAAATGCTTTCAGAGAAATGACTCCATTCAAGGAAGACAAGCAGATGAAGAAGGGAGATGATACCTGCAACAGCCCCACCCTGGACACCCCCCTGCGTCCACCCACTGATGAATGGAGGAACAGACTGGGCACATTCATGCCCGGGAATACTGCTGAGCGGTGAGAAGGAAGGGACCGCCGGCGTGCATGAATCTCAGGATCATTAGGCTAAGCCACAAAAGCCAAGCCAAAAAGAGCTTGTTTTGTAAATGGTTACATAAAACTTTTTAAAAATGCAAACTAATTATAATGACAGAAAACAGATGACTTATCGCATGGGGCTGGGGGTTGGGAGAAGTGCAAAGGGACATCAGGGGTCCACTTTTTATTGTGGTTAGTTTCCTGGGTGTGTGCATATGTCAAAATTTATCAAGTTCTACACTTTAATGCAGGCAGTTTGTTGTATGTTAATTATACTTTAGTAAAATTACTTTTTCTTTTTTTGGACCCAGGGGCACTCTACCACTGAACCACATCCCCAGCCCATTTTATTTTTTTTATATTTTTTTTTTTTTTAAAGAGAGTGAGAGAGAGGGGGGACAGAGAGAGAGAGAGAGAGAATTTTAACATTTATTTATTTTTTCTTAGTTCTCGGCGGACACAACATCTTTGTTGGTATGTGGTGCTGCTGAGGATCGAACCCGGGCCGCACGCATGCCAGGCAAGCGCGCTACCGCTTGAGCCACATCCCCAGCCCCTTATTTTTTTTATATTGAGATAGGATCTTGCTAAGTTGCTGAGGGTCTCACTAAGATGCCCAGACTGGCTTGAACTTGTGATTCTCCCACGTCAGCCTCCCGAGTCTCCAGGATTATAGAAGCTCTTTTTAAAAATAGTAAGATATTAAACGGATGACCAAAGATCTTCCTTATGCTAGAAGCAAACCCCCCCCAAAAAAAATAGTAAGATAAATGAGCTGTCCATATTACAGGAAAGGCCAGGCGTGGTGACTCACACCTGTAATTCCAGTGGCTGGAGACGCTGAGGCAGGAAGATCGCAAGTTCAAAACCAACCTCAGCAACAGCAAGGCGCTAAGCAACTCAGTCAGCCCCTGTCTCTAAATAAAATACAAAATAGGGCTGGGGTGTGGCTCAGTGGTCGAGCACCCCTGAGTTCAATCCCCAGTACCTGCCCCCCTCCTCCAAAAAAAAAAAAAAAAAAGACATATCACAGGAAAGGGTCTGCCCTCCTTGTGGCTGGCAGGGTCACTCAGACCAGGACTTGTCTGCCTCGCCATATTGACAGTTCTTGGTCTTGGGGACCATCCTGTGCACTGAGGGGTGTTTGGCAGCCTCCCCGGCCGATGCCCACTAGATGTCAGCACCACCCTCCCTCCAAGTTGTGACAACTACACACGTTTCCAGACATTGCCAAATGTCCCTGGAGGGCAGGATCTATAGCTTGGGAACACAGCCCTAGAGAGAGGTGGCTTCCACACACACAGGCTCACAAAGGGCCCTTTCAAGGCTAAATCTCCCCAAGAAGGAGCAAATTGCCAAGGTGTCAGGAAGCCCGGGGAGTGGGGACCAGCTGACTAGCAGGTCCTGGGGCAGGTAAGTGCAGGTGAGGAACCCGATCAGGTCTTGCTGGCCTCAGCCCACCTTCTCCTCTAGAGACTGGCTAGGTCCGGACCCCCTTCCCTTTCCGGAAACTGGCTCTACCATTTGACCTAGACAGCAGCCTGGGAAAATCCCTATGTTTGTGGTGCATCACAAGGAACATGAGGTGCTGGGAAAGCAAATGAGATGCACTCTTTTAAAAAAAAAAAATTTGTTTTAGTTGTAGTTGGACACAATACTTTTATTTATATGGTGCTAAGGACTGAACCCAGCATTCCACACATGCTAAGCAAGCGCTCTACCGCTGAGCCACAATCCCAGCCCCAAAAGAGATGCACTCTTAAGCACCAAGAAAATAAAAGGGATGCCTCTTAATACCTTTTGATAAATTACTTGGAATACAATTAGAGATCACATGAAATTTCTTAGGATAGGTGCATAAAAATGTTCAGAGAGTCTCTGCTGACAATAGGCCAAGTTGGAAATGATCCAATACCCATTGATAATAGAGTGAATGAGGGAAGTACGGCAATGAAAAAAGTAACAGCACTGAAAATGACTAGACCACAGCTACACACAACAGGATGGGTCTCACAGACATAATAATGTCCAGCAAAAGGGCTTCTATTTGGCTTAGATTAAAAAAAATGCTCTGTATGTTTTAATGTAGTAGAATTAAATGGTGAGGTTTAGAAATTCATATGTAGATGACAATATTACAGAGAAAATCAATAAGTTATCATCATCAGGTCAGGACGGGGGCTATGTCGGGTGGAGTGGACGGAGGGAGCAGTAATGACAGGTAGGGACGGGGCTTTGAAGTGCTAACATGGTTCTGTTTCTGACTTAGGTGTCTACACATGTGCTAGCTTGATGATTATTTGTTAAACGGTGCCATTTATATTTTTTCACTCTTCTATATGTGTTGTATTTCACAAAGAAAGATATATTTACACTTGATCTTAGACAAAAGGCTGAGGAGACACAATGAGAGATGTTTTTAAAAAGTCTCTCTGCAAGGGAGGGAGTCTGCACAGGGTCCTGTGAGTAACCAGGGAGCAATGCCCAGGATAATAAGGCTGAAGCCAAGCCCCCTATGCCCCCACCCAGGCCCTGCTGGGACTCACAGAGTGGTCAGCTGGCTCATGTTGGTGAAGGAGGAATTGCTTAAGGTACTGATCTTGTTATTACTCAGGTCCCTGGAAAAAGCAAGAGCATCATCATTTGCAAAGAGAGAACTTAATCCCAGGTCAGGGCCCTCCCCCACCTGCTCTGGCCCTTCCCCATGCAGGAGGACCACAGCTCCACTGCTCTGGTGGGGCAAGGGAGGAGAGGCAGGTGCACTGGGCTCACAGCTGTTGAATTCTCTGGTGTCCCTCTCTGCTACCTTTCCTTCTTTGCCCCTCCCCTTTCCACCACAGAAATGCTCCTGGGGAGGGCACTGCTCCCTCCCCCTCCCCCCTGCCAGTGGTCCTCTCTTTCTCTCTGGTTTGTGCTAGTGCACAAGCCCCCCCTGTCAGTTCTGCAAGGGAGAGAGTAACCCCACTTTACAGATGGAGACCAGGAGTCTCAGAGTGATGAATTCACCCGGGACCACCTAGCTGGGCACAGGCAGAGCCCTGTCTAAACCTGGGTGACCCTGCAGCAGCTGGCACACTGACAGTATCACTCTGTCCCCTCCTGGCCTCTTCAAGGGTATCCTAGCCACAGTTGGAACTTCATCAGAGTAGTCCACAGAAAGCCTGGGGACTTGCAGTATTTTCTCTTTCTCTGTCACCAGTCACCAGCCACCAACCATGCTCTTCCACCTCCACCCCCACTGGATGGCTCAAAACACACTCTTGAGGTCATTAAGTAAAGACAGGTATTTGGAGATACAAGATTCTATAGAATGGAATTAGCCAGTCTTTGAACCTATTGTTACCAGTCCACAGCCAGAAAACGTGTGCCAAAATGTGATCTAAACACACAATTTAGTTTAGCAAATGTTGTTTGCATAGCAAGAGTTTCTCAAGGAAGGAAGGAAGATGTCAATTTGCACTCTGGGACGGGCTCCTTATCTAAGTACAGATCTGTCACAACCGTTCTCAGACTGACACAGGTCCCTGGGCCACACTTCCTGCAGCAATGCTGCAGGCACACTAAATAGAATGGTCTCTGGTCTTCTTTGAGGCAGAATCTGGCCAATGAGCAGATACAGACAATAGCAGTAAGGTACTTAGTAGGCTGGAAGACTAAATGAATCGACCTTATTATCCTGGGGTTTATTATTTTGTATGTTTCCATGGGGTGGAAAGGGTAGAAAGTGGACATAACAAAAGCAGATGTTAGTCTAAGAGGAACTTAGTTATAAATTTGTAGCTCCCAGTTTCTTATTTGGTTTAGGGTTCTGGGTTGGACAAAGAGGTTTCCCATCACCCTCTACTTCTGTCCTAGCTCTGATCCTTGCACGGATTTGCCACATTAACAATGATGATCCCCCTTGAGGAGAATGGGGTAGTTGTGGACAGAGGCGGCAGGTCTGACCCAACCATGCTGGAAGGGTGTAATTCCCAACCATGGCCACTAGGTGGCAAACAGCTCTGGTACAGATGTTTTCCCCTGGGAAGAGGGGATTTAGAATCAGGATCTGTCCAAAAGGAACTTCCTGAAAAGCTGGAACCAAGATAATTAGATGCCATTGGCTTGCATATCCTCTGAGGCAGGGCAGAAATCCTCAAGCAGCCTGAATACTCACACGAGCTGCAGGTACTTGAAGGCAGACAGCTGTCCCGGAACCAGTGTGAACTGGTTCCCATCCAAATAGCTACAGAGAGAACACACAAGCATGAGTTTGCCCGTTCTCATTTGTTGCTTGCATTTACATCCACAGCCCCATAGGAGCTCAGACACCAAGTCCAAATCAACGAAGACTGGCACATTGCCATACTCAGGGTTGGTGCAGGGCAGGTGAGCGAGCAGGTCACCGTTACATTGGCTAGTGGCAAAGCAGTGGTTTCACTGAAGGAATGTTCACCTTGGAGCTATTTATGACAGCAAAATGGAAACCATTAAATATCCAACAAAAGGGGACTTGACATTTAGACCATCACCGGTTCTCGTGAAGAATATTATGTCACTAGTTAAGAAAAATCACACTTGTAAGAGTTTTCATGAGAGGGGAAGACTCATGAGTGGAAAAGGTAATGTTACTCCCCCTGTTAAAGGAGAGCTTAGTTTAATGGGATGAAGCCCTCAACCTGGAAACTTGTGTCATCAGGTGACCTCAGAGAGGGAATCCAAGAAAAGGTCCAAGTCTCGTTGGAACTGGTGCTTTCTGCAAAGCCCTGACCCTCCTCCCGGTCAGCCCATCCCTGCACTGGGGCACCACCTCCTCCTGCCTCAAGAGAGGCAATGTATTCCTCCGAATCAACATGGAGGCCGCGAGGCCCTGAACTACTCACAGTTCTGTGACATTCTTGGGGATGCCCTTGGGCAGAGCCCGGAGGTGTTTGTTGCTGCACCGGACCACAGTGTCCAGGCAGGCGCACTCCTGGGGGCACTGCGGGCGGGGCAGGCAGCCCCCCTCCTCTTGGCCTAGGGAGGAAGGGATGAAGTCCTGGTCAGCAAGAAGGATGGGACTTTTTAGGGCTCCTGCAATCAGGGCCAAGCTCAAGAGGGTGACCCCATAAGTCTCAGGAGCAGCTAGGAGGCGGGTCTGTGGGTTAAACATACTTAACGTAAAGAAAATGCACCAAGATGTTACTTGATTTTCTGAGTGATGGGATCATAGGTAATGTTTATCTACTTCTTCTACTGTACTTTCCTATTTTTCTGCTATAAGCAATTACTCCTCCTCTAACCAAAGACACCTCCAAGTGGGGGAATTTCCGTGTCCCTCCCCATCAGCCAGCCTCCCCTCCCCTCTGTCCCTCCCTTGGGGTGTGTGAGAGTGCTGCCTGACACTCCCTATCTTCCTGACCCATCCTGCCAGTTAGCTGGGCTCCGCTCACCCTCTCACCTGCCCATGGGGCCCGGGTATTACCTTCTTCACACCTGAAGTCGGGGAAGGCCACGTCCTGCAGGGGGATCTGCCGCAGGAAGTCTGGGTTCTGGCATCGCGGGTTCCCTGTCACGATCTTCCTCTTGCGCAGCCAGTCGCCCAGCCAGGCCAGCTGGCAGTTACAGTTGAAGGGGTTGGCCAGGAGGTTTCTGGAAGGGGCAGGACGTGGGGCCATCAAGACACCTGGCCAGTTTCATTTGACCTAGCAAGGCCCCTTTCCGCCCACTGCTGTAGGACTTGCCGCTTACTGGCCCCACGCACCCAGGGCTCTTTCCCACACAACCAACCATTACCCAGAGGGTCAGTCTGGGGGTGAGAGACAGAATTCCAAAGTGGTGGAAGCCATGTTCCAGCAAGCCAGGAGGTCCCACCCAAGATCGCCCCCAGAGATGGCTGCTTCCAGAGCCACCATCCTGCCTGTCCCCTGAGGCCGGGACTTACAGCGTGGAAAGGGCCTGGAGGGTGTCGAAGGCTCCGGGGGAGATGGTGGTGATCTGGTTGTCATAGAGCGAGAGCAGCCGGACGTTGCGCAGGCCCGTGAAGCTGTCGTTGTGGATGCAGCTGATGCGGTTGTTCCTCAGCATCCTGCGGAGGAGGGGAGAACCCTGGGCTGTGGCCCACCACAGTCCCCCTGGGTCACACGGCGGTGGCCACCACCAGGTGGGTCCCAAGGCTCCTCCAGAGGCTCTGAGCCGCAGAGCAGGAACGGGGGCCACGGCCATGGCCACACGAGGAAGAGCTCCGCATGACTGTGCCCACCTCCAGACCTTGCCTCAAGGGTGCCTGGGCTGAGCGCCTCCATTCTACCCTGTCATACCCTGCAGCCCACGGTCACTCACTCCCTGGATGGCCAGTGCTCCTCCCCATCTCCAGGCCATGCTCCACCCAGTGGCCAGTATCTTGTCCCTCTCCAGTTTAACGCTCCTTAGTGATCTTCAGATTGCCCACAGTTTAAACTCTGCCGTGACCTGGGATACGACGTCCACCCAGCTCCAGGCCATCTTCTCAGAGGTCAGGTGTAGCTCGCCCCCACCGTGGTCAAGGGCCCCTCACATGGCTCCATTGCACGGCCACCCCTACCCCCACCCGGAGGGCTTTCTGGACGCCCTTCCTCCTCATCTGCACCGGGAACAGCCTAGGTTCACCCTCTGAAACCCAGCCCAGACAAAAACAGCCGAAAACAAGTCTGGAACAGACTAGGCCAGTCAGGAGAGAAACTAAAGGGTCTGGGTAATGCTCATGGAGTAGGTTCACCTTATGAGTAAGCAAGGACACCTAGGAAACATTCCATTTCTGCCTGACAAGTTGAGAAATTATCAAAAGCACAGTAATAATAATAATGATGATGATGCCAGGGTTGCCGGGAGTGTGGATGAGAGGCCACTATCACACACAGCGGCACACAATGGCCGGGGACCTCCCTGGTTGTGTGGTGAGTACACAGTCTCCAATAGGCCTCTCTCCCCTGCCGCTGGCTGGTCCACTCTGGGGACTCCACCAAAGGGAATCCTTAATACCACAGTGGGCACAGAAGGGTGTGCTGAAGACATGGATCACAGCCTTGCTTGAAATAAAGAAGTCAGAAACAGCCTAAATCTCCAGGGATGATACAATATATAGTCTTCCAAATTGATGTTGTAAAAGAAAATTTATCTGCGTCTAATAGAAGAAAAAGTAGGCCCTGATCTTCATCATGTGGGATTAGGCCCCAACTTCCTCAATAAGACTCCTATAGTGCAAGAATTAAAACCAAGAATCAATAAATGGATGGAATCAAACTAAAAAGTTTTTTCTCAGCAAAAGGAACAATCTGTGAGGTGAACAGAGAGACTACATCCTGGGAGCAAATCTTTACCCCTCACACATCAGATAGAGTACTAATCTCTAGGATATATAAAGAACTCAAAAAGCTAAGCACCAAAAAATAACAATAATAATAATCCAATCAACAAATGGGCCAAGGACCGGAACAGACACTTCTCAGACGAGGATATACAATCAATCAACAAATATATGAAAAAATGCTCATCATCTCTAGCAATCAGAGAAATGCAAATTAAAACTACTCTAAGATTTCATCTCACTCCAGTCAGAATGGCAGCTATTATGAAGACAAATAACAATAAGTGTTGGCGAGGATGCAGGGGGAAAAGGCACACTCATACATTGCTTGTGGGACTGCAAATTGGTGCAGCCAATATGAAAAGCAGTATGGAGATATCTTAGAAATCTGGGTTGGAACCACCATTTTACCCAGATATCCCTCTCCTCAGACTATACCCAAAGGACTTAAAAACAGCATACTATAGGGACACACCATATCAACCTTTATAGCAGCACAATTCACAATAGCTAAACTGTGGAGCCAACCTAAGTGCCCTTCAGTGGATGAATGGATAAAAAATAAATGTGGCATAAATACACAGTGGAATATTACTCAGCAATAGAAGAGAATAAAATCATGACATTTACAGGTAAATGGATGGCGTTGGAGAAAATAGTGCTAAGTGAAGTTAGCCAATCCCAAAAAAACAAATGCCAAATGTTTTCTCTGATATAAGGAGGGTGATTCATACTGGGGTAAGGAGGGAGAACATAGGATGAATAGATGAATTCTATATAGGGAAGAGGGGAGGGAGGGAAAGGGAGAAGGCAAGGGATTAGAAAGGATGGTGGAATATGATGGACATCATTATCCAAAGTACATGTATGAAGACACGAATTGAGTGTCAACCTACTTTATATACAAACAGAGACATGAAAATTGTGGTATATGTGTGTAATAAGAATTATAATGCAAAAAACCCAAGTAAAAAATGTATGAAGAAAAAAAAATAAAAAAATAATTCAAAAAAAAAGAAAAAGAAAATTTAATGATAGGTAAAGGTGCCCATATTATGTTAAAGGAAAAGATTATTAGATAAAATTTATTGTAGGGTTCCATTAAAATGTATTTCAATTACACAAAATGAACAGCTCCTCATCATTACAGAATAGCATGTGCCCATAGCAAATGATATTGTAGGGTATGCTTGGAAGTTGGCTAAGAGGGCAGATCTTATATCAGGTGTTCTTATCACACTGGTGATAATAATGATGAAGAGGGTGGGGGTAAACTTTTGGCAAGAACTGATATGTTTATGATATAGACTGTGGAGATGGTTCCACAGATGAGCTATATTTCCATATATGTACGTATGAGCATATGAATGTGGGTGCAGGCACGTAGATATGTGTATATAAAAGACCAGAAGGACAGTTGTTAATAACAATGATTAACAGCAGTCATTTCTGGTCAGTGGTGAGGTCATGGGCACTTCTTTGCTATGTCTGCACTGCCCCTCCTGTGATTTTGTAGCCTTGGTCCTGGCCGTGGGCACCCTCTTTCAAAAAACAGTAGGTAAATATAAGAAAGGAGGAGGCAGCTAGACAGGAACAGCCCGGAAAGATGGCCAGGCTATACGCTCAAATGAAAGAATCAAGCTGCAAAACACAGAGCCTAATCAAATCCCCTTTTTGTAAAACAAACAAATGAGGATCCACAGGGAGTCCTGCCGCACGTTCATTTACCTTCCACCAATGCAATGATACACGCTCAGAAGACAAATCCACACCCTGCTGCAGAGCTGGGATTTCAGCCCGAGTGGGTGGCTTGCCAGAGCCGCCTTTTCCAATACTGTGGTCACGAGGCATGTGTGGGCATTTCAGTTTAAATGAATTGAAATTAAATAAGGGCTCCACAGCCATGTGGAGATTGGACAGTGGAGACCCAGAACAGTCCCATCAATGTGGAAAGGCCGGGAGGCAACCTGTCTGCTGGACACTGAACATCCACAGGGTCACCTGAAGAGCACGGTCACTGGCTGGAAAGGGGCTCCCTGCAGCGTCACAGAGTGCTCATGACCCTGGAGCCCACTGAGCTCCTGGGCTCTGGCTGGCTCTGAGAATCCCAGGGACGGTGCACCACCCTGCCCTTCTAGCTACACCAAGTCACCTAGCAAGGTCCCCTCACAGCTGTCCAGTCCCTCTTGCCTGTAGTTGTGCTGTATTCCTGTAGCCTGACCCCAGAGCAAAGCAGGGGGACCTCAGGAGGGTCCCATCTTTCCATCCCTTCACCAGGCATCGCACTTGCCCCAAGGAACAAGAGAATGGGCCTGTCCACCGAGTCATCCATGTGGGAATGCCTGCCCCACCATGCAAGGTCCTCAGCTGTCCTGCAGCGGGGCCTGGGGAAGGCCGTCTGCCTCCTCTCTCGAGCTTTCCCTTTAGTGCATGCCCACCCCGTGGCTGGGCTTTGTGCCCCTGCTGCGCACACTCACAGCGTCCGCAAGCCATCCAGACCCCGGAACATGCCGCTGCGGATGGACTCCAGCTGGTTGGCGGTCAGGTGCAGCTCGCTCACGGAGGCTGCGCCCTCGAAGGCCCCATCTTCGATTTCGGACACCTTGTTGTTGCTCAGGTTTCTGGGAGAAGAGCAGGGTGGGGGGAGAATTTCAAATTACCAGCACCCAAGAGCACCTCCCTTCCTACACTCAACACCCCATGACCCCCTGAGAAGCTCCCCCCACCCCAGCCTTTTCCCTCCCCATCCCAGGCCAGTATCCTGATGGGCACCTTCCCACCAACAAGTGACTCACATTTTCTTCAGATGAGTAAGTTTTTTAAACATCCCAGTGGCCTCCAGGATGGAAATTTCATTGTTGTTCAATCGTCTGCAAGAGGCAGGTACATGCCAATAAATAAATGGTGGGTATTAAGGCACCTTCTGCCCTGGGACCCAGACCGAGGGGACTCCCTGATGAATGTATCTGCCAAGGCCAATGGTTCTCATCTCAAAGGAAGCCTGGGCCTGGTACTGGGGGAGAGGTGAACGGGCAGATTTTTAACATTAAAAAAATGTCATGAAAATTTGTATACACAAAGGACAGAGACACGCAGGCATCCAAGCACGTTATACTTATCTACACAAATTCATGTTTTTTGATAGAGAAAAATAATAAAGGATGTTAAGCCCCGACTTGAGCTCACGGAATCATGTCCCTGAAGGTAGACAAAAGCATCACTGAAGAAAGCCACCCTCCCTGGTGTCAGAGACTGCTTCGAGGGGGTCGTGAGGCAGAAGCAGTGGGCAATGGGGGTGAAGGCTGGGGTTCATGTCTCCTGGAGTCCCCCCAACACAGCTGGACAGGGGAAAGCCTGGAGTGGGCCTGGGGGTGAACGGGAGCTCAGTGGGGGAGGGGTGCAGGGTCAGGGCCCTCACAGCTCAGCCGTGGACTGGGGGATGCGCTCTGGGATCTTGGAGAGCTTCAAGCTGGAGCACTCCACCACGCTGGCCTCGCAGCGGCACTTGTGGGGACAGGCGACATCACTGCTGCACTCGCTGTTCAGCTGGTAATCCTCCGTGCCTGTGGCGAGAAGGAGAGCTGGGCAGAGGGCAGGCTCCAAGCAGCATGGCCAACCCAGGGCCTTCCAAGTCCCCCATTTGGCCCACTCACAGCCACTGCCCCTCCAGGCTGGCCCCCACTCCTACCTGGAATGAAGTACTGTTCTTTGGCTGGGGAGAGAAGCAGAGAAATGTCATGATGGAGGAGCAGCCAGGCCTGGCCCCATGTCCCACCTGGCTGAAGGCACCCCAGGAATGCAGCTGGTGGCTGGTATGGGGGCCTGAGTCCGCCTGCCCAGCTCCTGATGCAGAAGCCTTACTCCAGAGCCCCGTGTTCCTCGCCCAGGTCAGTGCTGAGGAGCACATCCAATGAGACCTCTCACTTGCAATGAACAGTGGGGACTGCACCGACCTTGCCGTAGCTGCCCCAAGGTCTGAGGAGGCTCTTAGCTCACTGCAAAACCTCACGGGCCTCCTGACTGTCTTTCAAGGATCGAGTGCAGTGTGCAGAAGAGCTGGCCTGGGAGTAGAGGGACTGGGCCTCCCTCTGGGCCTTCTGCCAGCCCCACTTCTCCTAGGGCTCAGTACAATGAAGAGGGGATGAACCAACATTGAACCCAGGACAGAGGGTGGGGCCTGCGCCCTCTAGCCTGACTCCAAAGTGCCCAAGGACACCCTCTTTGGAGCCACTCAGGAATCATCACGGGGTCCCTGAGCAGTCTGAAGACAGAGCAGCAGGCAGTTACCTGAGCACCGGAACTTCTTGCTCTTGATCTGCCCGATGCGCTTGTTGGCGAGGCGCCGGGGGCTGGCGCAACGGGCTCCGCTCGTCTCGATGGGATTCGTGCGCAGGAAGTCCGCCAGCCACTTGAGGTTACAGTCACAGATGAAGGGGTTCTGGGCCAGATGCCTGTCCAAAGCCGGTCAGATTGGCCATCAGAGACCAGGACTGCAAACCTGTGCCCACCTCTACCTGCATGGGGTCTGGCTGCCTGCTGGGGCCAAGGTGGCTGCTCATGGCCAGAAGACCAGGGCCGGTCCTGGAGTATGTGAGGGTGGGGTGACCCCAGGGTGCACCCTGCCACCCATGGATAAGGCCTCTCAGTGCATCACAGGAAGGAAAGGTTTGCTGAACTTCCTGCGTCCCTCCATGCCTCACTCTGTTCCTCCTCTTCCAGCCCACCCTTCCCTCTCTCTGCCTGGGACACTTCACAAGCATGAGTGAAGGGAGGAGGGACCCAGAATCTGGACAGAACACCCTTGTTCATTCACAGACAAGGCCTGGAAAAGGTGACGGAACTCAGGAACATCGAGGCCACCTCAGGCCATGGCCTTCGGACCTCCCCAGTAGCCACGGGCCCTGGCCATTCCTTCTCCTGCACACTTGGGCAGCAGCAGTCCGTCTTCCATAGCCATTCTCCAAGAGGGGGCCATGACTGAGATGGCAAGGCTGGGCCTGCTGGAGCCGATGGGCTGCACCCAGAGTCACTATCCCCAACCAGGTCACAGGGCCTCTCCTTGGAAAGCTTACAGGCCATTTCTCCACACAAGGAAAACTCAGAAAACATTACCGAGTAGCTGCTTTCTGGGGGATCTCTGGGGCCGCCTTGCCTGGCTGCCTGTGTTACCAGCAGGTGCAGATGGTGATGTGGGGAACAGCTGACAGATGATGGGCTGTGACGAACGTGGTGTTCCCATTTGTGGGTCCTGATTGCCCCCAGCAGGCTCAGGCCAGCCACATGTGAACCAGTGCAGCAGCAGCTCTGCCCACCTGCATCTGGGCCACCACCACATGGGCACACCCTGCTCATGGCTGTCCCAGTGGAGACAGTGGAGACTGGCTACCTACCTGAGAGGTAATGAGTGACAGGGCAGGGGCCAGCTCTGGGGCGTTCGCCATGCTGTGGCCACTTCTCCTTCATCTCAGAGTACCCTTCAGGTCATCTCACGTGTTGGCCTCAGCCCAGCCCCAGCCAGGTGCTGCAGAACTCTCCAAATTGAGGAGAACTCTGGTCCAGCATCTGTGTCCAGCCCAGCTCAGAAGCTGGCCACTTTCTTGTCTGACCCTCTCCTCCCAGGCTCTGCCTTCTGGCCCCTGCTTTGGAAGTTGGCCTCCCCCAGCCCCGGCTTCTCTCATTTTCCTGTCCAAATCTGGCTCCTCTCAGTTCCACCAGGTGAGCCAGGGCCTTCCCCTCTTTTCTGCATCCAGCTCAACTTTTATTCCTTATTTGAAATTGCTAATTTGCAGAGAAGATGAGTTTGCCGACTTCCGGGGTAGAGTGTGCAGCTAGTACCAGCATTTGGGGACAGCTTAGGATCCTCCCCAGCTGCCCGACCACATCTGTTTGTGCTGAGCGCTCCAGCCTCTGCTGAGCTAACTGCTCTCCTTTGTCACAATAATGGCAGAAAACCAAGTCAATCCTGCTGTTTCCACATACATTCAAATGGCCCAGGGGTGTGGAACAGGACGCATCCTTTTAAGAGCATTTGGGTCAAAAGCAAGCTATAAAACTCACCCCCCACACACACACACGCACCCACAGGGACAAGTGGCTGCCATACAAACCTAAGCATTTGATACAAATTAGAAATTTAAATAGCAACCAAGTAGAGAGGGTGGGAAGAGCAAAGGCCCAGGAGGAAGAAGAACAATCTTGGCACAGGATAACCCCAAATCTGCCACCCAGGTGGCCAGCACTGTGGGAACATTTCTGACGGTGGAAGGAAGGGAAGAGGTTCTCTGACTTTCTTGGAATACTCTTTAGGGAGCTACAGCTAGAAATCTTTGGGTGCAAATGCTATATATCATTAATCATTGAAAAAAATGCAAATTAAGAACCACAATGAGATACTACAGATTGGGATGGTTATAATAAAAGAGACTTTTTTGTTTTGTTTTTTTAAAGGCAAGCAACACAATGCTGGTGAAATCGTGGAGACCCCGGTCCCTTGGGACACACCGCTGGCGGTAAATTCTGCAGTCACTGTGGGAACGCCTGAGCTTTCCTTGACATCAGACATAAATTGACCCTGTGAGCCAGCAACTCCCAAAGAAACCAGAACACTTGTCCACCCAGAGATCTGTAAGCCGATATTCACAGTAGTATTATTCATCCTGGCCCCAAAGCAGAAAAGATCCAAGTGTTTATCAGCTGGAGTGGATAAACAAAATGTGGACTATCAGATATAATGGAAAAATTGGGGGCAATTATAAAGGACACAGTAACGAGACACGCTACACACCGGTGAACCTCAGAAACACGACACCAAGGCAAAGAGGCCAGTCACAGACGACGGTGGGTGCATGATTCTTTTTGATGAACCAGACAGAAAGTGCAATCTACAGAGCAGAGCAGAGAAGAGGGGTCTCCTGGGGCCCGGGCTGGAAGTGGGGATCGATTGCAAATGCGTACAAGGGACTGAGGGAGGAGCCGTGGAAATGTTCTAAAATTGGATGGTGGTGATAGTTGAATAACTCTGGGGGTTGACTATAAAGGTCGCTGAACTGTGCATCTAGAATAGGTGGGCTTTCTGTGTGTAAGCTACACATACATAAGGCTGGGTTGTTTGGTTTTGTCTTGTTTTGAGTTTGAGAAACAGGTCTCACTGCACTGCCCAGGCTGGCCTGGGACTCCTGGGCTCCAGAGACCCATCCGCCTCAGCCTCCCCCGTAGCTGGGACTAACAGGTGTGCGCTGGGACTACCTGGCAGATATTTTAAAAAGCTGACAAATCTCTTGGGACAAGTAAAACTGTAGCAAAATTAATATCAGTATCATGACACAAAGTACTTGGTCACAAACCTTGGAGCTATGGACAAATCTAGCAAGATTTGATGAATTTAAGGGCTCAGGTGTGATAAAACAAGACTCAAGTCAAGGAGTTGGGGGGCAGTCCAGAGTCGAGGAGAATGTCTGGCTGTTCCTTGGATTAGTATTTCTGTATCCTTGTTCCAAATTGTACTTTGGTTGATAATTTATAAAAGGGCCTCGTGAGATTCAGTTTTGCTTCCCAGCCTTAAACAACGAGGTCTGTCCCGTGGAGGAAGGGTGACCCAGGGAGCTGGCTGATTTCTGGGTGATGATGAAGAGGTGCTGGAGACCAAATCTCTGTGAGCTATTCTGGGTCCTTGGTGACTGACATAATCTCTCCCTGCCTCAGTTTTCTTACAAGTGACATCAAGGGCAATAGACCCTACCTCACTAGGGGTACTTTAAGTGTGGAACTAAATAACATATGCAAAGAGCTGTCGTTGCCTGTTTGAGTCCCTCTGTCCCATCCCCTATCTCCGCAGCTTTCCTGTGTGTGATTCCTTGTCTTTAAATCTCCTTAGCACATTTCTCTCAGACGTTCCACCATCTGCTCAAAACAACCCTCCTTGCTGGTGTCCCCCTGTGACCTTTAATTTCACATACCTGGTAAGGTTTCCCATGAGGCCCCAGATTCCTCTCTCTGGCTATAACTGAATGAATTAGCAGGACTCAGGCTACAGGTGAATGTGAGGGCTCTCATGAGTTTGTCCCTGTGGCTGACGTCCCACTGATATCCAGAGTCCCCAGGAAGAGGCTCTGTGCCCTCTACTCAATCAATCTGGAACCTCTCCCGGCGCCCACCTAAGAGGTGCACCACCCAGCAGGGATGACAACAGTGAAGGCCGAGGTGACATTAAGAATCCATGCTCACACAATGTGGCTCAGGGTCAGAACACCCAGCCAGCCAGAGACTCAGGACCAAAGGGGCAGCAGGAAGGAGAACCCTTAAGTATGGGGTTAACCATGCAGCAGACGAGAAGCTGCCCCATGCAGAAGTATTACAGCTAAAAGTGTAGGGCTCTTTCCTGAAGCCTAACCACACAGCATCACCAAACGGGAGAAGGAACGTTAGGATCCAATTACACCATTCTCAGGGTCCCTGGTGAATTATTGGGCATTGAGATCAATGACTGTTTTTATTACAAAAAGAGCCATGAGATAAGAACAAAGGAGAGGCAGTCAGAGTCGGGAAGATGGGGGCCAGTTCAAAAGGACTTAGATGGGAGGGGGGCATGAGAAGAAAGGAAACCTAAAATCTATAACAGGGGCAGGACACCCCCACTCCCTCAGGCACCAGCTCTGGATTCCCTCCTTGCTGGAGGAATCTCTCTCTCTCTCTCTCTCTCTCTCTCTCTCTCTCTCTCTCTCTCTCTCTCTTCTATCCTTTAAATAAAACTTTTTTGCTTTTGCCTTGATGTTTCTTGGGTTTTAATCTTCAACACAGGGGGAACGAGGACCTGATCCTAATTTTTAAGACTGGATTCAGCAACAGGCATCTCGTGCCTCCTGATCAGAGTGCACAATCCCACCTTGGAAATCCTCTTGCCAGAAAACCCATCATCGATTGTCTAAACCTGAACTTGACTAAACATAGGTCTTCCACCTGGCAGGACATAGGCCACTCTGTCTCAGTCCCACAAGGATGCGGTCAGCCAAGTCCAGACTGGGAAACTCGACAGAACCCAGCACACAGTGTCTTCAACAAATAAATTGCAAGGAAAAAAGGAGAATGAGCCCAGCCTGTTGACACACTCCTGTAATCCCAGTGGCTCAGGAGACTGAGGCAGGAGGATGACAAGTTCAAAGCCAGCCTCGTCAACTTAGCGAAGCTGTAAGTAACGTAGGGAGACTCTATCTCTAAATAAAACATAAAAAGGGATGGATGTAGCTCAGTAGTTAAACACCCTGAGGTTCAATCCCTAGGAATCCCCCAAAGAGAGAGGGGGGAGGTGAGATATGAAGAGGACACCTATTGACAAAAAAAATGACCTAAAGGACATGTCCCCCAGTAACAGCAGATTGTGTTGCCAGGTCTTATTTAAATCTGGATTCCATTGAACTACTAAAAAGTTGTATAATATAAATGAGATCCAGGAAGTCCAAACACTAATTAGATATTTGATGAAATTAAGAAATTGCTTTTCGATGTGGTACTGATATTGGGCTTTTGCTTTGCTTTGTTTTGATTTTGTGTGTGTGATGCTGGGGAGGGAACCAGGGCCTGGTGCATGCAGGGAAGGACTCTGCCACTAAGTGACAGCCCCAGCCCTGGGGACACTTTTGAAGAACCCTCTCTTTTGGTGATAGGGATGAAGTCTGCATAGAGTAACTCTACGTAGGATTTGCTTCAAAATAGTTTGGGTGTCATGGAAGTGGGGAGGCACCGCTAAAACAAGACTGGCCAGGAATTACAGCTGGGTGATGAACACTGAGGGTTCACTCTGGGTTATGGTTTGGATGGGAGGTGTTCCCCGAAAGCTCACGTGAGAGACAATGCAAGAAGGTTCAGAGGAGAAATGATTGGGCTGTGAGGGTCTTAACCCAATCAGTGAATTAGTCCTGGGACAGGGATTAACTGAGTGGCACTTAAGTGGTGGGGTGTGGCTGGAGGAGGTGGGCGTTGGGACATGTCTTTGGGGTCTATGTTTGTATCTGGCTGTGGAGTGTCCCTCTGCTTCCTGGTTGTCCTGTGAGCTGCTTCCCTCAGCCGCGCTCTTCCACCATGATATTCAGCCTCAAGGAATGGAGCCGGCCTTCTATAGACTAAGAGCTCTGAAACCGTGAGCCCTCAAATAAGCTCTTCTTTCTCTACCAAAGTGCTGGTAGGATCTTTTAGTCACAACAGAAGAATAGCCGACTAAAACACTCTGCTACTTTTAATATGCTCGTCATTTTCCACCACGAAGAATCACAACAAGTGGCTCGATTTGTTGCTCTCTAATTTTTAATCCATTGTCATCACCGTTTTTACTATCTTTCATCTGGTTTGACATTTCCGATTGTAAGCTGCACTATTATTTTGTGAACTATCGAAAAAGAACAAAATTCTGCCCATTAAATGCTATGCTATCCACTGTAACAGGCACCCACCTCCAGAGCTATTAATGTGGAAACGGGTCTTAGAATCCGTGGGCTACATTCCTATCCTGATCGTTATTTAACTGAAGCTGGCATTTAGCAAACATTCACCATGAGCTCCCTACAAACATCTTGAATCTCACAGCAACTCTATGAAGTTGATGTCCTCACTTTATGAAGAAATAAAATTGAGGCACAGAGAAGCTAACTCACTTGCCCAGGGCCACACTGAGGAATAGCTGGGATTAGGACCCGCAGTTGTCTAACCCGGATCCTGGGTCCTTCCTCTGTTGGAGGCCACCCCAGGTGGGGAGGAAGCTATCTGTACCTGGAAGCTGTAACCCCCACAGGTCCCCCGGCTGGGGCCTTCTTGCTGAGAGGCCTGCAGGGAGGGAGACGAGGAGGAGGGCGGGAGGGTGCTCACAGTGTCTGGATGGCCCGCAGGGAGGTGAAGGTGCCCTTGGCCAGGCTCTGGATCTTGTTGTCGTACAGGGAGAGCAGCGAGAGGTTCTGCAGGTCCTGGAAGGCGTCGGGCCGGATGCAGTTGATCTTGTTGGCGTTCAGGAGCCTGAGGGCAGAGTCAGAGCCTGGGTGAGTGAGAGACAGAGATGGACTCCTCCCCCGTCCTGGCACCTTCCTTGGCCCTGGGCATGCGTGATCTGGGGGAGCTGCCCCCTGCTGCCCGGGAGCCGGCAAATCTGACTGCATTCTTACTCCCGGGACCCTGACATCCTTGGCTCTTCTGGGGTTCGAGGACCTGCTAGAGGTGCCTCGAGAGATTCCAGGAGACCATAGGACAAGGCTCCAACCCGAAGGCCTTTGGGGGGACACCTCCTTCATCCCAGAGAACCGCGGGTTCCCCAGGAGCTGGGCAAAGGCATCTGCATTCAGGTCTGCTGGTCCTGAGAGAGAATCCTGGTTCTGAATACACGTGGTTTCCAGAGGCAGAGCTGGCCTGGGTGTCTCTGCAGGAGACAGCCCTGTCCCCAGCCACTGCGTGCCCCAGGAGTGTAGGCCTCTGGCTCTGACGTCCTGTGAGCAGTTCTGACAGGCCTCTAAGTCCCGTCCCTGTCTGGCCTCTGCCGAGCCCTGTGGCCTTTCAGCCCTCCTGGGTCACCTGTCAGCCAAGCTCCTGTTTCAAGTGCCCCAGAGAGACTAAAAGGAGCAGTCTGCGGGGCAGGAGCTTCGTGGGCTCTCCCTGGGCCCCACCCAAGTCCTTACAGGAGCTGTAGGGTGTACAGGCCTCCAAACACGCCGCGGGGCAGGTCTGTGATCTTGTTTCCATAGAGGACCCTGGAGAGAGGCAGCAGAGAGGGAGGGTTAGAGGCAGAGGGCACAGCTCTGCAGCCTCCCAGGGCCCACCATCACCAGGCACAGTGCCCTCAGCCGAGCGTGCACATTTGCTATGGGAACTTGCCAGCAGATGGCGGTAGAGTGTCTTCCAAAAGCGTCACCTGTTTCCAGTTTGCTCAAAGGTACCCTCTGGGCTGGAGGGGGCTGTGATCCCCAGGGGCAGCCCTGTCCCCCTGCCCCCGTATACAGGGCCCCACAGAAGCCTTCAAAAGGGGCCCTTCCGGGGAAACTCGTGGGAAATTAACCTGGTCCAGGATTCAAAAGGAGACTGTCAGACAAGAGGAAGCCCCACAGGCAGGACTAATTAGCATATTTTCAGAGAACTACAGAGAAAAAATAGAATGCAGACAGCACCTGCAGTGCGAAACCCAGCTGGTGGGCACTGCAAGTGTGTGTGTGTGTGTGTGTGTGTGTGTGTGTGTGTGTATGGTTTGGTATTTGCAAAGTTTTCTGAACGGAGCATGAATGAATTCCATGTATAATCAGGGCGGGCAAAAGCAAACGTTAAAAAAAAATGTAGGCAAAGATCGGTTCTGGCAGACAGTGAGAAAGACAAGGGAAAAAACACCAAAGGACTTTGGGGTTGTTTTATTCCCAATGTCCTGGTCACCCCCACAATCCATCCTGTTTTTACACATTCAGAGTAAAAACTATTTGCTCTCTCTTCGAATGTGGCTTCAAGACTCTTCCTGGGGGAGGGCACAGCAGGAGCAGAGGCCCTGTGGTGGGATCCAGGGTGGATCACATAGAGCTGAAAAGGCTGGTGTGGCTTGAGTGGGGGGAACAAATGGGCAGCAGCATGGACTTCACCCAGCCAGCACCAGGAAAATCTCTGAGACATGATCAGATTCTCATTTCAGACACATCCCTCGAGCTGCTGCGTGAAGAGTGGAGTGGAGGGAAAGCAGGTGACAAGGTCAGGCCTGGCCAAGGTGGGCACAGATGAGTACAGGATCTGATCTCACACGCAAGCTCCCATATGGCAGGGAAGCAGCTGTGGCCAGGTACCCATGAGCAACCAAGACCCACTGAAGTGGGTTACTGTCACCTTTTATCCTTTCAGACTGTATGATCTGATGTAAGAGAATTGTATTCATTTCTCAGAGGAAAAGCTCCGCGTGGTGGCAGGCCACCTCCAGGATCTAATCTCCATGACAGTGATCTATCATCAGGTTGTCATGCCCAGCTGTGTAGGTTACACACTGCACAACCTCAGAGGCATCATTCACAATTGGTCTCTCTACACCCTGGACTCTGCTCCAAGGGAAGAGGGCGGCATGCACAGCAGACCAAGAGCTGGCAGCCTCTTTGTACTCTCCAAGGGGCAGGGGGCCTCCATTCTGCTATACTCACCAGACCTCAATGCCACCATGTGCCCAGTGCTATCAGAGGGCAGGTGGAAAGACCCAGTCCTAAGAGTGACAAGCGGCTCCTCCCCATGGGGAGCTCCCCTGGCTCTAGTGTGATCTCCCTATGGACAAAGTGCCCTGGACCTCAGAGAGTCAGGGACTTGGTGACCCTGGGGGTGGGGACAAGCCTCCCTGGGAAGCCAGTGATGGAGGACGTTTGTAGATTGACATGTCCTAGAGGAGGGGAAACACCGCCCGCATTACCCACATCTTGGGGTCAAGGGCCTTTGGGATGAAAGACGGCCAGGTGTGGCAGGTGTCCCCACTGGACCTGGTGGCCACTGTTCCTGTGAGGGACACGGGAAGGCTCAGCAGCCTTCTAAGGGGAGGAGGGACCAAGTTCACTGCCACAAAGAGATCTGGGGAGACCTCCACCCCGACTGGCAGAGCACCCGGGGTTCAGGGGCAACGGCCTCCCTGGCTTTCCACGCCCTCGGCTCTGGGTGGCCTCTTCCTCCTGCGCAGCGGAGGGTCCTCCTGCTCTGCAAACCGGCACTTTGCAGCCAGAGGGAGCCCGGCTGGGGCCAGGGTGGGCGGGGCTGTGCGGAGGGACACGTGGCCCTGCTCCTCGCAGCGCGCACAGGAGGGCCCTGGCCACACGCTGGACCACCCAGGGCACCTCTGGGGCTACTCACAGCGAGTTCAAGGAGCGGAGGCCCTGGAAGGCGTCGGGCGCCATCTCCGCGATCTGGTTGTTGCTCAGGTCTCTGCAAAGGCGAGCGGAGAGGGCAGCTGACCCCTGCGCGCCACCCCGGGAGGGCAGTTCCCCCACCCCGTCGAACACCCCGAACACCCGGGACACTCCTGTTCTGCGCAGTCTGAGTGTTGCGCCCGAGGGGGGCACCGCCGCCCAGGAAGCCATCGACGCCATCGACGTCCCGGCCAGGTCTCATCCCTGACTGCTCCTGTCGGTGCCCAGGCCTCAGACAACCTGCCAGGCAGCAGGGCCGCGCCACCTCCGTGTCTGGGACCACAGACTCGTGCCCTGCCCTGGAGGGGGGACTCACATCCTGCGCAGCTTTCTGTAGGGAGAGAAGGCTCCCGGGGGGATGGATTTGATGCCATTGAGCTCCAGACGGCTGCAGAGAACACAGAGCACAGGGAAGGGGAGGTCCAGGTCGCCGGGCCCCAGCTGCCATCTGTGGGCTCACCCAGCCACACCAGCCTCGGCCTCAGCCCCCTGCACCCTTCCGTGTCCATCTCCCCAGGCTTCCCTGGCAGAAAGGGGCTCACAGTGATGCTGATACTAAACCCATTCAGGCAGACCGGCCAGCCATGCTGGACAGATGGACCACGGAGGGACACCCCTCCCCAACCCTCTGGAGGTCCCCAGCCTTGGGCAGAGAGCTCAGTCCTGCGGAGGCCCACTGTGTCTCCCCATCTGCCACTCCAGCGCCTCAGGGCGAGCCCTGGGCCGGCACCTGCTCGTGTCCCTTACTCACATCTCGGTCATGGTCTCCGGCAGGTTGGCGGGGATGGCCGTGAGGCCTTTGCCACGACAGTCCACGATGCCATTGCTGCAGGCGCACATGGCGGGGCAGGAGCCGGAGGAGAGGGTGCAAGAGGGGACGCGCCCCGCCTCCCCCTGGCCTGCAGAAACAGGGGGTTGTGACCTCAGGTGGCCTGCATCAGCGTCCCCTCCCCAGACCCAGACCAGCGGGTAGGATAGGGGTGTGCAGTGGCCGTTTCTGTGGATGAGGATGGACCAGGAGAGGTTGCCAAGGGCACAGGAGGTCAGAGATTCCCAACTTGGATGTCACTCTGGGCGCTGGTCAACCAGCAGGTACTGGTCAGATGTTTGCTGAATTCAGTCAAAATGAGCTGCACCAGAGTGTGACTCGTCCCCTGGGAGATCTGGGCGCAGACAGCTGAAGCTTCAGTTTCTAATCTGTGTCACTTAACACCTCTGAGTTCCCATGGCCCGCACAGGAGCGGGACAACCACATGCACCCAGCGTTCAGGCTGCACCGTGTGCTACAGTGAGTGCGGCCACACAGCCTTCCTGCACAGCCCTGTTAGGCCCTGCAAGGAGCGTGTTGTTGCCATTTTACAGGTGAGGAAACCGAGTCCCCTCAGCATTCATCAACTGGTTGACATTTACTCAACTGAATTAATAGCGAAGCCAGGACCAAGCCCAGTGTCTGATGTAAAGAGCCCACACTTTAAAAAAGTGCAGTCATTAGAAACATAAAGTGCACCACCTTCAGCGTGCACCTGGTAGAACTACCGCCCAGACATGGAACATGTCCATCGTCCAGGAGGGTCCCTCCTGCCCTTTCCCCACGGCAACTCCTATTCTGATGCCTGTTACCACAGGTTTGTTCTGCTTGTCTGGATTTCACATCCATGAAATCATACTCTTTTGTGTATGGCTTTTTCACCCAACATAAAATCTTTGAGATTTAATGTTGTTGAGTATCAATAATTCTTTTTTGTTGCTGAGTAGTACTCCATTATATGGGCATATCATAATTAGTGAACCCACTACCTTCTGGAGGCTAAGCCAGGCGGTGTCCTGTTGGTGGAAATTTGCATTGTCTCCAGCTTTGGGCTGTTGTAAAAATAAGCTGTCATGAATGTTCTCTGGTGTTTTGTGCAGAACAAGTGCACACCCCTGGCAGTGGAGTGGCAGGGCCGTGGGGTAGACACGTGTGGAACTTTCACAGATTCTGCTACACAGTTCTGCCAGGTGGATGAGCAATTTACACTCCTGCCAACCTTCTAGCACCTCATACTTTTCCTGGCTAACCCACAGGGTGGGCACAGGACCAAATGAGACAAGGCTATAAGGAGCCAGGGAAAATTATGACAGTATCCTCCTCAGGAACGTGGCTGCCAGGGTGCACGGATTCCAGGGGAGGAAACATGTCCAAAGAAATGCAGAAGCCAAGGTGTTCCAATGCAGAGAGAGGCTGCATTCCAAGATAAAGCTGCCCACGTTATCTTGACCCAGTCGCCAAAAGTACGGCAGCTGCTCAGAGGTGCGTCTCGGGCCTGGCTCCTCTCACACAGCACACCCCTGTGTGCACACTCACAAGCACACACCACTCTCCCACACTCCCACCCACACTCTCCTGTGCATACACCCTCCCTTTTACACGCACTCTCTCCCTTGCACACGCACACTCACACTCGCGGCAGTGTTACAGTCTGGTCCTAGGTGACCCCAGTGCTCAGAGGAGGCGACAGCCACACCCAAGACTCACGCTGAGGCCCCCCAAGGCCAGCAGATGCTGTCCCTCAGCGCTCGGGAGGCGGGCAGGCCCAGAGCCCCCAGGTGTGGGAGAAACGGGCAGCCTCACATCCCCTCACTCCCTTCCTGACCATTCCCTGACCAAGCACAGGCCCAGTGTGAGGACAGGGGCAGACACGCGTCACCCTGTTTGTTCCACGAGCTCACAGAGTTTGCCATCTATCTGGGGACCTCATCCGGGGTCCGAGAAGGCTCCCCAGGCTCTGTGGGGTGAGGAGGGGCCCTCAGGCCACAGGGGGGAAGGGTGCAGCCGACAGGGGAGAAGCTCCAGAAGGCAGGGGCGGGAGGCTCGGGCAGCAGGGAGAGGCGGACGCAGGGCTGGGGGCAGTGAGTGGGGGCCTGAGGCCAGGGAGGGGAGGCTGACCGCGGGTTGAGGGCAGCTCTGGAGGGCCATGAGTACACGCAGCAGGGACCGCCCAGACTGCGGGCTCTTCTGGGCCTTCTGCAGCCTGGAGACCAAGTGGGCAGGGAGGGGGGGCAAGAGGAAGAGGAGGGGCACAGGCGCAGGGCCCCTCGCCTGGCACCAAGGCTCAGGGCGAATTTTAAGACCTGCCAGGGGAGCAGGGGGAGGTGGGGGAGGATGGGGTAGGGGGCAGGGGAGGGGGTGAGGGACAGGAGGGGATGACGTGCAGCAAGTGGACTCAGGAAGTAAGGGTTGGGACAGAGGAGGAGTGAGGGGACGAGGAAGGCAGGGAAGGAAGCAAGACAAGAGAGATGACAGGAGGGAAGAGACGGGGCCCAGGGGACGCGTGGTCCAGAGGGTGATGGGTGGAGGACGGGAGGAGACCGGCAGGCAGCGTCAACGCACGGTCACAGGTGGTCACGGGAGAAAAAGGAGGTGGGTCGGGGAAGCAGCGTCAGGGACAAGCAGTGGTGACTGAGGCCCGCAGGCAGTGGTGGCCGGGTGCTAAGAAATGGGAGGGAACTGAGGCGGTGGCAGGAGGAGGCAGTGGGTGGGGCAGGAGGTGACGGGCAGCTGAGGGCCTGGGCAGGGCCTGCACCCACCTGAGCAGCTGAACTCACTCTTCTGGACCTCAGCCACATTGAGGCCACGCAGGCTGGCGGGGCCCGAGCACTGGGTGAAGAGCCCGATGGTCGGCCGCTGCCTCAGCCACTGCGAGAGCCAGGCCAGGTGGCAGTCACAGAACAGGTGGTTGGAGTGCAGGCGGCTGCAGGAGGACAGGACGGCTCACAACCTCCAACGCCACGGAGCAGTGGGAACTCCGACCCCAGGCAGGAGGCTGAGCCTGATGGAGGCTGAGCCCTGCTGGAGGCTGGTCCCTGCTGGAGGCTGAGCCCTGCTGGAGGCTGGTCCCTGCTGGAGGCTGAGCCCTGCTGGAGGCTGGGCCCTGCTGCTCAGTCTCCACCCTCGGGCAGCTCAGCTCCAGCCTGTAGCTCACCCACAGCCACAGGAAGTCCAGGGTGGCTCCCCGCGCCTTCCCTCCAACCGCTCTCGACACATCTGAAGCTGGAGTGTGCCCAGCGAACCCGATTCACGACCCTGAGCTCACACGGATCCGCCTCCCAGTCACCCACTCATTTTCCAACACATAAGGAGTCACTGACTTTCCGGAAAACTCAGCTGTAAAAGATGCTGGGAGCCTGCAACTTCAGAGCCCCTCCTGCTGAGACCCCCGTGAGCAGCTCCTGGACTGGCCCCGGTGCAGAGAACAGCCTGCCCGCTGTGGCCACCCTGGCCTCCTCCCCACAGCCTGCCCTGCACGTGGCCCACTCGGGGACCCTGCCCACCCTGCTGCCCCCGGCTCACTCACAAGGTCCGCAGCTTGGGCATGTGATTGAAGCTGGACACGGGAATGGTGGTGATGTTGTTGTTGTTCAGGGTCCTAAAGGGACAAACCAGAGTCACTCAGCATCTGCCCATTATCTGGGGCAGGGCCTTTCTGCTAATGAATGGGAGGCTCTCGGGCCAGGTCCCATGGTTCACCTTCAGGGAGGACCAGCACTGGGCTGGCCAGAGGGTTATACCAAAGAGCACAAGGCATGGACCCTCCAGGGGGACCCCCTGAGCTGGACAGTGACTGGGGGACGCACCATGCAGTCCAGCTGTGGGAGGACGGGGAGTCAGATGGGGGGGGTCTGGAACTCATGTGTCGCAGACGGGGTTGGTTGGAAGCAAGGGCAAGGTTTAGGCCCAGAGGGAAACGGGGCAGGCATTCCAGGTCCCTGGCGGACACTCCAGAGACCCCGGTTACAGGCCTTTCCCCCAGGGGCTGGGTCCTCTCGCTCTGGGGCTGGGGAGTTCCAGAAGAGAGGGTCTCTGCCTCCTGCACCCCGGCTCCACACTCAGGTTTACTTACAGCACCTCCAGCCCCCGCAGGGCCCGGAAGGCCCCTTCCTCGATGCAGCTGATGTGGTTCTTGTCCAGCTGTCTGTGAAGCAAAGGAGGGTTGTGGGGGGGGCACACGGCCTAGAACAGGGGTGTCCCAACCTTGTGACGCAGCACTCCAAGAGGCAGGACCCCCACATTTGACAGACACATCAATCCAAATTGTAAACATTAATGAAAGCTGAATTTCTTTTTATTTTCACTTAGGACAACAGATATAAAATATATAAAAGTTATATCCCTCTCCTCAACCTTGCAGTCCTTCCTCAAATTTTGGAAACCACTTAGAGGGTGCTGACAGCTGAAAAACGAGAGACAGTAACACAGAAGCAGGGGCAGCCAGAGCTGGCAGCAGATTTCCACAGGAGCCAAGGACACTGAGTAGCGGTGGCTACCTGGGGAGCTGCTTTCAGAGCAGTCCTTTGAGCCCCGCGGGAATGAGTGCGGTGGTGGATTATTAATGTCTGCCACAGGCAGGGGAGGCGTGCTTGTGCCAAGCACTTGCCACCCTGCCGTAGCAGACCTGGGGAGGAGGTTAGCCTGGACCAGAATAATTTGAATAATAAGCCTGTAATTCCAGCTGGAGGCTGAGGCAGGAGGATGACGGGTTCCAGGCTAGGCTAGATCCTTAGTGAGACCCTCAGTGACTTAGCAAGACCCTGTCTCAAAAAATAAAAAGGGCCGGGGATGTGGCTCAGTGGTAGAGAGCCCTGGGGTCCTCCTCCAGCACTGCAAAAATACATTAAATAGCACTTGACCAAGTGTACGCATCTCTGCATCTCATCTAAATCTCAGGACAAGCCTGTGGGTCAGGCTTATTATCCCCATTTACTTCCAGAACAATGTACAGAGGCTCATGCAGTTAACAGGACTGCAGTAAACGCCCTGTGACTGGAGATTCCAACCCAGTTCTCCCAGTCGGAGGATGAGGAGGACACTGGAGGCCCAGACCAAGAACATGGCCTCGTACCCCAGTGTTCGTGACTCTGCGACACTCAACGTCCCCCTCTGCACGAGCTCTTGGCTCTCACAGAGAATCACACCCGAGGGAGGGACAGGTGCTCCAAACCCAGACTGTTCTAGAAGACCACGCTGGCACCAGCCGGCTCGAGCCCAGGTTGGCTCCTCGATGCCCTGGACCCCAGGGCCCAGGGCAACACCACGGGACACTGCCGGGGATGGGGTGGCCCCAGCCCCCGCGCCCTTCCCCCCTGCGGTCTGCACTCACAGATTCTTGAGGTCTGTGGCTCCGCGGAAAGCCTTCCTGGGGATGGCCTGCAGGGCGTTCTCGCTCAGGTCCCTGGGAACGAAGCAAGGCGGGAAAACACTGGTCAGGAAGAGAGTCTTCTAGAACATCGCCATGAGCCAGGGAGGCCGGGGGGCCAGACACCCGGCTGGGACGGGGCCTGGCACACAGTGGCCACTCAGCAAGGACTTTTTGAATGGATGACGGAGCCAGAGAGAGGCACCCTGTCCTGAAGGGAGCTCTGTCCCCAGCTACCTCCCCTCTCTGGGCAGAGGGAGGAGCCCGGGGCAGCTGTGACCGGCCCTGTCAGACCCCGAGGTCAGCTCGGCCCCCACATGCGGTCCAGAACAAACACAACTGCCATTCCCATTTTATAAAGGAGGAAAGGGATGTGCAGAGAAGTTAAGCAGTTTTTTCAAGGCAACCCGGCTGGCAGGCGATGGTCCCAGCATTTGAACTCAGGCATTCAGGCCCCAGAGCTTGGCTTGCACAGCTGCTCTGGGAGCGGGGACTATGGTCCCACCCTTTTGGCAGAGGAGGGAACTGAGTTCCAGGACAATCAGTAACCTGCCCAAGGTTGGCCACTGCCCCAGACACACCGACCTGGTCCCTAAGGTTGATAAGAGGCTGGCATCCTGATGTGGGACCCAAAGCTGGTCATTCTGCACATCTAACCCCCTTCTCTTGGGCCAGGTCCCTGGGCTTTGACCAGTCCTTCTTTCTGGTCACTGAAGGTGAGAACACCCCTCCAGCCCCCACCACAGAAGCTGCCCCCTGAGCTATGGGACCTCCCAGGCCGGGTTCTCCTGCTGAGCACCCAGCAGCACCCTGGGGTCCTGAGGCAGCAGGACAGACCTCCGGCTGGTCCTCCTGCTGCCTGCCTAGGAATCTGCAAGCCGCTGCGCCCCTGCCGAAGCCCCAGCTTCCCCATGTACAAGTGACGGCCACCGGACCTCACACGGTGACAGCACCATCACCTGTCCCTCCCTCCCTCAGTTGCCCGGCCATCTCCTCCCCAGAGCTGAGCTTTCAGAAAATGGCCTGGCTACGTGAGATCTTGCCACCATCGGCAGCCGGGTCCTGTCCCCTCTCTCCTTGAAGACATGTCTGTCTCTCCCCCAAACTGTGCCACCACTTCTGGACAGTCTCGCTGCCCTGAGCCGAGCCTGTGTGACCCTTCAGCAGCAGCCGCCGCCTCCCAGCCTGTCTCCCCGGGATGGTCTCCACCGTCCTGTCCTTCTCCTGACACCACAGCCCACACCTGGTGCTCTGTCTTGGCCCTCTGCACGCGTCTTGGGTCCCCTGTGCCATCTGTCAAGGAGGTGATCTCCGAACTCCACGGGGCTGGGCGGCCTCCAGTGCAGGTGAATTCTCAGGAATCCACCAGGCTCTCTGTCCCCGCCTGTGCCTTCTTGTCACCGATTCCTCCCTTTCTTAGAAAGAGTGCCCTGGCCCTCCCAGCCCTTCTGCTGGTCGGCACCAGGTGGCTCTCGGCTCTCGGCCCGTGACCTGTTCTTTCCATCTTCTTCCTAAGACGCTGGCCCCGGGCCCAGTGACATGGCAGGTAAACTGCTAGATCTGGAGCAAGGGAGTGCAGGCCACAGAGGTGCCAAAGACACTGCCTGCATGCGCGGTGGGTGTCTCAGGGCCTCGAGAGTTCCTCCCTTCCTGGGGTCCGAGGCAGTCGCGGGACAGACCCACCCTGGCACGGTGCCCACCTATGGCACCGGTGACAGTGCTGGGCCTGCAGGTGCAGAGGTGTCCTGGGCCCTGAGCCCTCACACCCAGGAGAGGGCAGAGACGGGTCTGTACCTTCACTAGGCAAATGTGTATCCAGAGCTGGTGACCTCTGGGGACACCCCTGAAACCTGCTTTCCTGGAGGCTTCCCGGCTGCTTGCAACACTCTCTGGAAGAGCAGTTTTTCCAGAGATTGAGAGCCAGTGGCTCCACTGAGGGAGAGCAGGTGGTCTCTGAAGCAGGTCCTGGAAAGTCAAAGTTTGCCAGACAGAGGTTGGAAATGAGGGAACAGCACCCGAAGCAGTGGGAACAGCATGTGCAAAGCCGGGAGGCAGGAAGGAGTAGGCAGGCGGGGGCCCTCGCGCAGTGTGGTGTGGCTGACGTGTGCATAGTGGAGGCTGTTGTGGTTTTCAAACATGTCACAGTTCTTTGACATTCTTGCCTCCAAAAGATGGAGCTTAATTCCTCTCCTCTCGAGTGAGGGAAGGGGTTAGTAACCCGTTGCTGAAGAATCAAATAGGGTGGGAAACGCCAAGACCAGGTCACAGCAGCCAGGGCCGCTCCTCGCTCTCTCTTGGGCCACCCTTCCTGGGAGAGGCCAGCTTCCAGGACCCTCTAAGGGCACTCTGGCCACTCTGTGCAGAGGCCACATGGACAAGAGTCAAGCCCTCTTCACTGGAACGGACACCAGCTCGGCAGTCGCATGAGTGACCCTGGGAACACACCCCCTGCCTCACTCGGGGGCCCAGACGGTCACCCCCGTGAAAACCCCGAGCCAGCACCCCAGCCACCAACAGAGGAGACAGTGACCGTCCTTATAAGCCATTGCACTTTGAGGTGACTGATATCTAGCAATTGATGACCAGTCAGGGGTCCCCAGGGGATGACTGTGGGCAGTGACATCAAGAGCCTGGAGGAGGCGGGGGCGTGCGGAGACAGGGTGCCCGTGAGCTGAAGCAGCACGGGGTCTGCTGTGTCCCTCCTTCTTTGGGGTCTCAGTCTCTACCTTGGTCAAATGCACAGGCCGGGCCACACACCCTCTGAGCCTGCCCGGCCCCGCAGGCCCATCCATGCCAACTCCCAGCAAGACACGCGGCTGGGGTCCCATGTTGTGTTCTCCCCAGGTTCCAGGTTGGAGCCGGGGCCTGCTGCGCTGGAGTCAGGAGGCGGGGCCCTGGGGAGGGGTTGAGGCCGGGACAGCAGAGCCTCCGCCCTGGGATCAGTGTCCTTCTAAAAAGAAGCCTGAGTGCTGCCCTGCCCCGTCACTCTGGGAGGACAGAGTGGGCAGACGGCATCTGAGAATCACACAGCAGGCCCCCAGCACACCCAGAACCTTCTTGCACTTTGACGATGGACTTCCACACCCACCACTGTCAGAAATAAATTTCTGATGTTTCTAAGCCACACTGTCTGTGGCATTTTGTGACAGTCTTGAACAGACTAAAACACACATCCAGTGAGGTGCCGGAAATCCAGGGAGGGGGTGGGGGAGGCGTCTAGGGGTCTGGGAGGAAGGAGAGGACAGAGCCGCCACCACCTTTTACCCACCAGGTGGCAGAGACATGGAAGGGCCTGGTGAGGGCCAGGGGGACAGTGCCCAGGAGGCCTCTCCTGTGTCAGGAGGGTGGGGTGCACGGAGAGGCAGGGCCTCCAGCAGGACCCTCGTCTCAGCCCCCTTGGGCCACGCCAGGCCGGTACTCGGGTCCATTATTCCATTTAATCCACCCCACAGCTCCACGAGGAAGGGTTTTTATTCTGTATTGATTGGTTTATAGATCGAGACCAAACCTTGTTCCAGAAGGGCTCTGCGGACGGCTGGTAGGGATTTACAGAACAGCGAGAGTGGGAGTGAAAAATGGGGGAAAGGAGAAAAATCAATGGCGGGCACTCAGAGCCCAGGCGCCACGTGACCACACGCCTGCCAGCTGGGGCAGAGCAGGCACTGAACTTTCTGAGAGCCAATGGGAAAGGAGAACCCGTCCGTCAAGTGTCCCCAACGCATGTACAGCGAAGAGGATCGGCTTCTCCAGGGTACAGCTGCTGAGCACTCCCATGAGACAAGAATTTTCCCAGGGGTCCCTGTGAAAAATGAGTGTGTCCTGATCGATAACACGAGATCCTTACAATAAATGGGCTTCCAATGTCTGTTCCTTATAATAGCACTGCATCAGAGTCCAATCCAGGGGAGCCATTCTGCAAGGACACACCCGGAGCCAGGTGGGGAAGGAAGGCAGGGGCAGGCGGAGGCTCAGGATGCCTGTGCAGGTCACGCAGGCCTGACAGAGCCCAGGGTGTCCAGGGAATGTGGACCATGAAGGGCTAGACCAGAGAGGGCTGTAGCCTGGTGGCCTTGGGGACATTGCTCTGGGGCCCAGAAGCTCACAGAGGAAAGATGCAATCCACAGGCAGCAGGCAGGATGGGATACCCAGAGCCATTCTGTGAGTGGAGGTCCTGGCTGAAGCCACCCAGGAGTGCAGGCCAGCCCTGCCAGCCCAGACCAGCCGGCAGCTCTTGTTGTGTGACTCCAGGCACAACCCCAGGAGAGCCAGCCACCCCAGACCAGAGGACAATAGCCAAGTCTTGCAAGACACAGGAATAGGTGGAATGCTGGAAGTAAAGAAGGCAGTGGAAAGAGCCTGAGGTTGCAGCCAGAAACATGCAGAAACTCCTGCCATCCACCAGCCAAGGGTGCAGGGAAATTTGAATTCCAATCACACGGAGACAAGTTTTTGGAAGAGGATGTGCATTTATGTGTTTAACCTATCCTAGCACCTTTCTTTAGCAAGATACAAAACACTAGTCTTGTCCCTTTCCTAAGATGTCACGGTTATTTCCACAATCACCACTAGGGGGAGCCAGAGGCCATGCCTGGACTGGGACTCTGCAATCCCTCGCACACCCCAAGGCTAGTCTTGCTTTTTGCCCCAGTTGACTTCCTGCTTGGCCAACTCTCACCTCTTCCTTTCCAAGCCAATGAAATAAAGTTGCTTGTCTCCAAGCTCCTGGGCACCTGCTGTTGCCTCTGCCTGCACTATCCTTTCCTGACTTCACCCAGCAAATTCCCCTCCATCCTTCACATCTCAGTCTAGAGATACCTCCCTTAACTGCTTCCTTCCACCCTCCTGTATTTTTTTTTTTTTTGAGGGGAGTGGGTACCAGGGATCAAACTCAGGGGCACTCATCCACTGAGCCATATCCCCAGCCCTGTTGTGTATTTTACTTAGAGACAGGGTCTCACTGAGTTGCTTAGTGCTTTGCTGTTGCTGAAACTGGCTTTGAACTTGCAATTCTCCTGCCTCAGTCTCCCTAGCTGCTGGGATTACAGGTATGTGCACTGCACCAGGCCTGCTTTTCCTTTTCAGCACTGATTCAGGACAGGTATACTGAATGTAATGAGATGCTGGTAGTTTACTGACATCTATCCCCTTTGCAGGCCATAATCTCCTAAGGGCAGACTCTCTTTTGTTCCCATTGTATCCCAGTCCTGGTGCATTGCAGGGCTTCAGTATGTTTAGTTGAACCAAACTAAAAGGGACCCTCTCCTGCTCCAATCCCTCTGCATTTTCCTGACCAAAGCAAGGAGCTAGGACTAGTCATGCAGCTGAGAGGAAAAGGCAGGGGCTTGGGGCACAGAGGCTGGCTCTGCATCATGGATGACTATGATTTCCCCCTGAGCACGAGGACTCCTTGTACCTGCTCTGCCTGACCCAGCTGAAGACCCGGCAGGACAAGGGTCGTGGACGGGGAGAGAAGCTCGGAACAGCGCTCGATAGCGTTGCCATGTTACACTGGCGCTCCCTCTTGCCTTCCCACATCCTGACAGAATACAACACCCTCCATGGATCGTTCCAAGGTGACACCAGCAGCCTGGGGATGGGGAGTTGGAGGCCATTGAGGGAAGTGAGCCGCTGTCCTGGGCCCTCCAAGAAAGAGAAGGAGCTGCAGCTCCCGGGAGTCCACTCTGGAGGGCTGGAGGTAAGGGTCCTGCAGACAAGGATCCCCCCATCTGGCCTGTGCTCCTCCCCCAAGACCCAGGCTCTGAGCAGGCAAGCAGCAGCCCCCAGGGGTCTGGGAGCATCGCAGTGACCCCAGCCAGCCTCCTTCCCAGAAGGGAAGGGACAGCCAGGCCCACTGCCTGACTTGGGCACCATCTCCCGGAGCCCTGTTCTAGCTTCCCCGCCTCCTGCACACTCTGCCAGGGCTAGGGAAGCTGAGGTCAGGACCCCATGTTCTCCCTGCTAATCCCCCTTCACGCTCTAACCTGATTGGCCACTGCTGGCAGACCAGTCTCTAAGGGGATTATCAGGGGGCTCAGCTACAGGCAGCTGGGCACCAGCCAAGGCCAGACTCTGGGTTCCTGCCACCTGCTTGGCCACCCTGCTGCAGAGCACGGGGCTGCTCTATTGGCCCTTCAAGCCCACCCAGGGCCTCTGGGAAGCCTGGCATCCCTGGCCCCCTGCAGCCTGATTGGGTGCCTCAGGGCAGGGCTCAGCAGGAGCCAGGCCAGCCCCAGGGCGCTCCAGGACACCCTATCCCCAGCTTCCTTGTCAGGAGGCTAGAGGATGGAGGCTCAGGCCTGGGAGCAGACAAAGCCAGCCATATACCCAGTGAGTGCCCCCTGCCCCGCGCCAAGTTTTCTGACCTCTCTGTCTCAACCTTCTCTTTGTGAAGTGGAAGGAACTGTCGTGCGGCGTAGTGCAGGCTGCACAGTGCTCTCCGCAGGGACCGGCAGAGTCAGCTGTGCTTGCTCAGGTGTTCATCCCTGTCCCACAGGCTGTGGGAGGAGCAGGAGGGCCAGGACCTGGGAATCAGTAGGCGGCTCCAGGTGGGCTCTGCACTAACCTGCTGCAAGATGTTCACTGGGCTCCCAGAGCCTGAAGCAACCTTGCCCTCCCGGGGGGTACCGCACACACCCGGCCTGCCTCAGAGTGGCCGTGCCCTGCCTGGGGCAGTCCTCACCCCTGTTTCTCGTGACATTAAGAACAGATGATTCAGCAAGCAATCCCCCGGCACCTGGGCTGGCAGCATCAGCACTGCCTGGGAGTTTGTCGGGCATGATGATTTTTCCAGGCCTGTCTACTCAATCAGAACCTCAATTTAGCAAGGTCCCAGATGATCCATGTGCATATTAAAATTTAAGTGCTGCATCTGGCAGAAGGAAATATTAAAAATGTTTAATGTTCTCAGCAAGAGCTAGAGCAAACCCACTTGTAGCTCTTGGACCTGGCCAGCACTTCAAAGTAAGAGGCCGAGGTGCCAACGCCTGCTGTTTGGAGGGGACTTGGACACGGTCACCCCTAGGGGATGAGAGAAAAGAGCAGCTACTGGCCTTTCATCTGGGGCATGTCACTGCACCTTCATGGGGAACAGAGGAAGTGCTCATGGGGGGCAGTGACCAGCGGCTATGTTTGCTCCACAGGTCCTCCCTGCATTACTGCTAGGGTTGGGCATGAAGGGGACACTGCGCAGCTCTTCTGGGCTCTGCTCGGTGCAGAGGTCCCCCGGGGACATTTGTGAGACGCAGGTTCTGGTGCTCACTGAGGAATCAGCGCCTGCTCTCACAGCATGAAGGAGATCTAGCTTCCCCAGCCTGAGCAAGGTTAGGAATCACAGCCTTATGATCCCGGCAACGGGAGACAGAGCCTCAGTGGATAGTCTGTGCCCAGGTGGCATAGCAGGACACCCTCTCTGGAGCAAGGTGAGCAGTGCCTATGGGTGGGATGCTGAGATGCAGTCCCTCCTGTGAAATGCTCCAGGATCTGCTGGGCCATCCCCCTCCTTGCCTCTGCCTGTCCATCAGGCCTCCCCTTGGATCCTACACCTCCCACCTATGAGGGGAATTAATCCTGCAACGGCCTCTCCTGCCTGCTCTCCCAGCCCACGGGATGGCGTTCAAGTGGCCAAGATTTATCTTGTGGGGCAACATACTGCACCTGGGTACCTGCCTCCTGGTCAGGACCTGGGTCTAACTCACCTTCAAGGTGGGGTCTTGAGAGCATTTGATGATAAGGACCTGAAGCATGCTGCCTGGGCTCTGACCTCAGTGCCGTGACCAGGGCTTTGCCACTCCTAAGTCTCAGGTGTTCCCATGAGAGGCAGACCAAGAGCAGACCGGCTGCTGACCCCCGGTGTGAAGGGGTTTATTGCATTGTCTCCAGAAGGCAAGTTTGGGCAAGGGCAATGGCAAAGGTGCAAATGAGACCGAGACGTAGTGACATAGGAACAGGCTGATGGAGTGAAGGCGGAATTGGTCCCACCCACCACAAGCCCAGTTTCCTTTGACCTTGCCCCCAGCTTGGCAGAACACAGATGCCTGGGGCTCATGGCCTCCTCCCCAGGCCTGGCTCCATCCTCACTGCCCCCCTGGCCAGCCTGCATGCCCTCCTGACCTCTGCTCCCCGATGACCAGCAGTCAGCCCCATCTGGAGTAAATATCTGGGGTCTCCCTTCCTCTGGGAGGGCAGGATCTGGTCTCTGAGGGGGGACAGGCAGCCAATGTCCAAAATCAAGATCATCCCCAGTTGGCTGCCTCCCTGGGCCTCAGTTTCCTCATCTGTAACATCAGCTGATGAGGACACAGGCACATGGAAGGGGCAACTGTATTGTTGGGAAGGCTTTGACCCACCACTGCCAGTTGCTTAACAGTCCCGCTCTGTCACCGAGGTGTCCTTGCTCTATGCCACCTCTTCCAGGCTACAAGACTCACATATTAAAGCTCAAGCATGCTCTGTAAGGTCTTGGGATTTAAACACCAGTTGAGGAATGCACATGGTCCCAGGGAACTCCTGCTAGTCAAACTCCTGCAGGTGGCTGTGGAGGTGAAACCGTGGGTGGTGGCAGGTTTGAACCCTGCCCCTTGTTCCTTCCCCTTCTGTCTCCTGAATACCTAGTGCATGTGCAGCCCAGTGAGCTGCAGAGAAGCCTCCCTTCCTGGTCGCATGGAGCCACACGCTCTCCTCCCGCAGCCTGCCGAAGTTAATGTTGCAGAAACCTCATTAGGAAGAGACATTAAGCAGTCCTGGATGGCCGCCCCATAGAGCCACCCTGGGTGACATTTCCTTGAGCTGAGCTGTCTGCCACACAGCTTCGAGCATCAATTCCCACCATGGAGATATCGGAGGCGCGCCCCCTCCACCGGCAGCCCTCCTTTGGATGCTAGTGTTTGGACCTGCCAAGGAAAAGTAGCCCAGATGCTGGGATCCCACTCAGCCGTGAGTGGCTTGGGGACACACAGGAAACTGAACTGCCCTCTCCTTTAATTCTGCTGACAGTAAGTGACAGGCACGGGGTCCCAACCACCATGGTAGGAACAGGGTACTGGGCAATAGGGGTGGGTGAGGACAGCAGGGAGACGCAGGCCCCTCTTCACCACAGCAAGGCCTGCCTGCTCCCACCCACCAGGCCCCGCGTGCCGAGCCCCAGGAAGCCCCGGGGTTCTGCTGAGTCCTGGTCAGGGATGCCGTGGGGGAGACAAAGCTCCTGTCCCAGACATCTGCAAGTGCTTAGGACCAGTGACTTCAGAGGCTCCCAGCCCTGACACACGTGGTGGGGGTGGAGGAGGAGGTGCAGGAGAAAGAATCGAGACACAGAGGAAAGAACATGAGCTTTGGCCATACAACCCTGGGTTGGACTCCAAGCTCCAACATTGCTGCCTGTGTGACCTTGGGCAAGTTACTTGACCTCCCTGAGTCTGGTACCTCCTGTGTAAGGAAAGGTCACTCACTCTTCCTTGTTGGGTTGTGAGGATTAACTGCCACACGTGCCGCTTATATAATGACCAAAATAGGCAAAGCTAGTCCATGCTGCTGGAAGTCAGGAGCAGGGTTACCTGGGAGGGTCCGTCTGGAAGAAGGCTTGGGGGGGCTTCTGGGTGCTTATGATGTTTCACTAAGTAATGCCAGTGCCTCCCCCCTGGATCCTGGCTGGAGGAGAAAATGGGACAAAAATCTTCCAAAGAGAAATATACCCAAAGATGACAGGCTCAGGATCTTAATGCATGGGAGGAGTCCCAGGCTGAGGGGCAGTTGTCCAGGACAGTGTGAAGAAATAATCCCCACCCCAAAGCTATGAGGGACGGGGACCAACTTCCCCCAGACACAGAGGCAGAGGGGGGATGCAGTGCCCTGCAGCATTTGGCCCTGCCAGGTGAAGACCCGCTCTTCCAGGATCTCGAGTGCATGTTTGCATTCCATTCTTCCTGAAGAGTGGGTCGCATGCCCCATACCCAGCTCCAGGAGGGACGAGACCTCCAAGTCAAGCTGGGTGGGCAGAGACGCTGGCATTGGACGGTGAGGATCTCGACAGGGTAGATGAAACAGCCTGCAGAGTAGGTCTGAAGGTCTTTTCGGCTTTGTTTCAGGAATCAATAAAATACACTTCAAGGATCCATTACAAAAGAGATAACGGGACTCAGGGCTGGGGCTGGGGCTCAGTGGCAGAGCGCTTGCCTCACATGGTGAGGCACTGGGTTCGATCCTCAGCACCACATGAAATGAATAAATAAGATAAAGGTATTGTCTCCATCTACAACTAAAAAAAAATAAATAAAAAAACAGAACTCAGAAGAAGAGTAAAAGACTGAAGCCAGCATTTGGGAGAAATACCAGATGAGAGAGGAACACATCTTACAAAAACCATTGCTTCTGCTATGAACGTGTCCTGGTCTTCTCACTGCCTTGAGAGAAACTGTAGAGCTTACCAAGTCTGTAGACTAAAAAAAGCTTGGAAGATGCACAGTGTTATGGTTTAGAGATGAGGTATTTCCCAAAATCTCGTGTGTCAGACAATTCAAGAGGGTTTAGAGGGGAAATGAGTGGGTTGTGAGCATCTTAACCTGATCAGTGCATTAATCCACTGATAGGGATTCACTGGGCAGTTCTGTAGGCAAATAGGCTGTGGCTGGAGCAGGTGGGTCATTGGGGTGTGTCTTTGGGGTATGTATTTTGTCCCTGGTCTGCAGTGTCTCTGTCTGCTTCCTGGTGATCATGTCCTGGGCTGCTTTCCTCCTCCATACCCTTTCATGATGTTCTGCCTCACCTTAGGCATAGAGCAATGGAGCTGGCCATCTATGGACCGAGACCTCTGCAACCATGAACCAAATAAACTTTTCCTCCTCTAAAATCATTCTTGTCAGATCTTTAGGTCCCAGCGAAAAAGCTAACTAGAACTCATTGTCTTGCCTGGTTTTAAAACCAGGGGGCCTCTCCCCACGCTCCATAAAGAAGTGGCCTGAGAAGGGAAAGTGCCACCTTCACCAGCATCCACTGAGGGGGCCCCAGGATGTGGGTCACCTCTTCTGGGTTACCTCCCTGGTCATCTGCAAGTTGCAGATCAGCCAATTCAAAAGGAGCGATTTGCTGAATTTCTTTGTTTTGTTTAGCAATTTGGTTTTAACTGGGCGATTTCCCATTTGTCTTCATGAGTCTTTTAAGGACAGCTGCCTTGCCCTGACCCGGCTTCCTGCGGCTGCAGAGAGAGGCTGGGGACAGGATCGCTGCAGTCCAAACACCAGGGGCCAGGGGAAGAGACAAATGGAACAGTCCTTAAAATGCTGTAATAAAGACAAAATGCAAACCAGTCGACTCACACCAAATAGTTAAAAGAAGAGTCCATTTGATGAATTGGTCATTTGACAAATTGGCCATTCAGTGAATTGCCTTTTGGCAAATTGGCTTTTAGCAAAATGACATTTGGTGGATTGGTCTGCTTCTGACACAGCGATGCTTTCACAGGGCAATTACTTCCACACTCCCTGCCTGGGCTCAGGGCTGGCACAGGAGTGCAGAAGTCACTCTGCAGATGGTCCACCCCCCTCCACCTCGAGCACTGCTCTCTGCAGGGCTGGCTTCAGCCAGGGCGGAGTTTAGAATATTCTGGAGAATGCACACCTGGCCCAGCAGGCAGGCCAGGCTTCGTTCCAGGCTAAGCCCATCTAGACTCTGAGGAGCGGGTTCTTTGGGTTCACCCTGATAAGGGCAGATTTGGGAGGGGGAGCAGGATTTAATGTGCTTTGGGAAGAAAGAGAACCAAGGAGAGGAGCAGCAGGGCTTGGCCAGGAGAAGCCAGGCTGTGCGGGGGGCAGGGGCTTCACTCAGGGCAAGTGACCAAATTGTGATGGTTTCTCTTCTGAGCTTCCCCAGAGAGGAGCTGGAGCCCCAGCCCACGCGGCAGGAGAGATGATGCCAGGACAGACACTTGCCTTGAATTTCGTGGAAGGACCAGCCCCCCAAGGTAAGTAGCAGAATATCACTGAGTCCCTGGGGGCATTTCTGTTCCCCTGTTTCCTGGCCACCCCAAGAAAACAAGGGGCCCATTTCTTTTACCAAAGACCATGCCCCATCGTGCCCTTATTCCGTAAAGCAATCCATGGCCTTTCAGAGTCCCGGCTTTAGGGGGATCTCAGAGTGAAGGGGAGCTTGAAGGACTGGAATGGCAAGAGGTCAGTCTGGCTGGGACATGGCGCTCCTCCCATCCTCTCCCCTGACACATGGGATGCCTGGAGGGAACAAGACCCCAGCTACCTCCCAGAGCCGAAATACAGAGCCCTGTCCGCTGCAGGGACAAGTAAGGTTTCCAGGTGGTTGAGGGTGATCTGCCAGAGGCCAGGGCAACAGAAACCTGAGGAATCACTAGAAGCATCGGAGCCTGGAGGAGCAGCTGCCTGGGAGCTGTCCGTGGTCCTGAACCTCCTCCGCGGCTCTTCCTCTGCTCAGGGTTAGATGCTCTTGGAGCCCAGCCACCTTCATGTTCATCTGACCACACAGCAGGCAGCCCCTGTCTACCGGCAGCTCTTCTCTCTTCCTGGAGCCCACAGGGATTCCAGGGGAGCACTCCGCGAGGAGAGGCACGCGCAGAGCACCCGCGTCACTGAGCTGCTTCTACATGGGGATGCGGCCTGATGCTGGACCACCTCTCCAGAAGCCAGACCTGCCCACAGATGCCAGCCGGGAGATGCCAAGAAGGCCCCTAGGCATGCCACAAGGGACCGCTCCAGATCTTTGTACAAAAGCTGTTCATTTTAATCCTGAGGACTTTAGCGATTGTCACCAACCCTTGTGTAAAACACAACTGTTTTAGTTGTGGGGATGATGATGATGATAACTACATATATAGGGCATTTTTTATGTGCCTGACACTGTCCTAGATACTTTTAAAATATTTTGTTTAGTTGTAGATGGACACAATACCTTTATTTATTTATTTATTTTTATGTGGTGCTGAGGATCGAACTCAGTGCCTCACACATGACAGACAAGTGCTCTGCCACTGAGCCACAACCCCAGCCCCTGTGTTAGATATTTTATATGTTTATACATATTATCTTATTTAATCCTTAAAACTCCTTAAAAGATAAATCCTCTCTCAAGTCTAAGGAATAGTGACAGACAGGGAGTATATGGGAACTCTGTACTTGCCTCTTGATTCTGCTAAGAACATTAAACCACTCTAAAAATAGTCTATTTTAAAATTTTTTACTTAAATTTTTTTCTTTGCAGTGATGGGGATTGAACTTGGGACCGTGTACATTATAAGCAAATTCACTTCCACTGAGCTACCTCCCCAGACCTTTTTATTGTAATCTAAGGCAGAATCTCACTATGTTGCTCAGGCTGAGTCTCCTGAGTAGCTGGGATTGCAAGCACGTGTCACTACATCTGGCCCTAAAGTCTAAAATAGATATTTTCTCACTATGCCCATTTTCCAGATTATGTAATTGAGGCATGGGAACAGTCCCAGGCTGTCTGACAGCTGAGCCCAGAAGCTTACACACTCTGCTACGCTGGCTCAGCATATCAGAATCAGCACAGTGATGGGCAGGTGGGTGGGGAGGTTCCTAGGAGCACACACATGTCATGGTGACACTTGATAGATGAACTTAGAAGGAGGAGGTTAAACCCTAAAAAGCACGATAATGAACAATCATAATGTTGACACCCAGTCACCAAGAAAAGGTGAAATTCTGTTCAGGACTCTCTGTTTTAGAACTCGGGTAATTATATAATAAATTTTAGGCATAATCATATCAAAAGTGATGTAAGGTTCACATGATTTCCTTGACAGCCGAGGTATGGGAAAAGCTAGTCCCTGACTGGGATGAGCCTTATCTGGGGACTTCTTGTCACCCTGGTTCCTATGAGTATCTCAGGAACTGTCACTCCTTCCAAATCCCTGTAGGCTTGGAAGACAAAGAGGTAAGCGTTGGAGTCTTGCAGCGAGGGCCTTAATCAAAGTCAGTTACAGGCACACAGTCCCCTGGCCACTGAGAATGAAGTCACGGTGGCAGCAATACAGGGAGGGTCCAAGGCCATCAGCCACTGACTTTTCACAGTCTCCGGCACACTCTCCGGACCTCCACCTAAGAGCCTCCAGCAGAAATGAGTGACACCAGGAAGGACTCCCGTCCCAGGCTCCACCCACCTAGCTGTGGACACGCTGGCTCACTGCAAAACTGAGCAGACAGCACCAGCCTCCCGGTGCGGCTGCTTCTGGGAGAGACAGGCAGAGGGTGGGCGCTCCGTCCACCTACAAGAACACCAGAAATTGCCAGGGCTCGGGGCCTTCAGCTTAGCCTCCAAGTTGGCTCATTCTAGATTTCCTAGAAGGGACAGAAACACTCTCCAATATCCAGAGGCCACTCCAACAGACTGACCCTCCCCCTGGGAATGGCCAGTGCTGCCAATCAATCACACTGTTGTCCCACCTTATTCTCCCCACCCTAGCCCAGGGGCCCCACCTGAGGGCTGCAGAGGGTCATACAGTCGTTGTAATATCTGGGTGCCTCTTGCACCCCTGGTATTGTGTGTGGACACATGACCCTGAGCTTCACCTCTCTGAGCCTGACTTTCCATATCTGCAAAATGGGGACAGTAAGAGTCATTATCTCAGAGAGGTGTCATAAGGACTGGATATGTGGATTGGTAACTTGGGGTCCAATCAATGACGGCTATTGCTGTTGTTCTTCTCCTTACAGGGCCCACGTGATGCAGGTGCTCTGTGAGCTAAACAGATCCTCAATTAAGAGCCCTGCTGGGTTCTGAAGATCTTCAAAAGCAGTGTTTCCTCCGTCACTTACCAACTACACCCACGCTTTCCTTCCTGCCACTAACCACAGTTTTAATCAATCAATTATTCATGAAATTATTCAATTAATATTCATCTCCTGGATTAGATCATGTATACTCCAGGACAGCAAGGGCCACATCTGGCAAAGGGTGAAAATCAACTAACATTTGATGATTTTATTTGACTACTCAGAAAGTCAAAACTAGCATTTGAGAGGGGATCTGTGACATTTTTGTCATTAAAACAAACAAACAAACAAACAGGCCTGGTGTGGTGGCGCATGCCTGTAATCCTGGTGGTTAGGGAGGCTGAGACAGGAGGACCATGAGTTCAAAGCCAGCCTCAGCCACGGTGAGGTGCTAAGCAACTAAGTGAGACCCTGACTCTAAATAAAATGTAAAATAGGGCTGGGGATGTGGCTCAGTGGTCGAGTGCCCCTGGGTTCAATCCCTGGTATCAAAAAGAAAAAACAACAGGTCTCTCCAGGCCGGGCACAGTGGTGCACACCTGTACTCCCAGCCACTCAGGAGCCTGAGGCAGGAGGATCACAAGTTCAAGGCCAACCTGGGAAACAGCAGGACTCTGCTTCAAAATAAATAAATACATAAATAAAGCAAAACAAAAAACTAAAAACGGCTGGGGATGTAGCTCAGTGGTACAGCACTTGCCTAGCATGCTTGAGGCCTGTGTTTGCTCCCTAGAAACATAGAGAAAAACAAAAAACCAACAAAAAACAGGTCTCCCATTACTCTTATACTGAGATAGATGACTGACAATACAAAAGGCTGATGAGAAGATGGAACAACAGGAACTTTCCTGGAAGACTGTCTGGTGGTCCCTTACAAAACTAGCATGCTCCTTGGTATTAACCCAAATGAGCTATGAATGCTTATCCACACAGAAGCCTGGACGTTCGCGGCAGCTTAACTCACAATTGCCCTTACTTGGAAGCAACCAAGACGCCCTTCAGTGGGTGACAGGACAAATAAACTGTGGCACCACCAAACAATGGATTCAGTGCTAAAATTAATGAGCTGTCGAGTCATGAGAAGACACAGAGGTGGGGGCTGAGGCAGGAGGATTGCAAGTTCAAAACCAGCCTCAGCAACTTAGTGAGGCCCTGTCTCAAAATAAAAAAGGGGGGCTGTGGATGTAGCTCAGTGGTTAAGCACCCCTGGGTTTAATCCCTGGTCCCAAGGGGAAAAAAAAGACATAGAGGAAACCGAAATGCATACTACCCGGAGGACGAAGCCCATCTGAATGGCAGCACACTTCATGATGCCAACTGTATGCATTCTGGAAAAGGCAAAACTGTGGAGAAGGTAAAAAGATCAGTGGTTGCCAGAGGGTGACTGGAGAAAGCCCGGATGGGCAGGTGGAGCCCAGAGGGTTTTAGGGTAGCAAAACTCTCTGTGTGACATGGGATGCTGGAGCCATGTCACTATACATTTGTCCAAACTTGCAGACTGGATGACATCAAGAGCGAAGCCTAATGCAGACCGAGAGCTCCAGGTGACAATGGCATGTTGACCCAGACTCATGGATTGCAGCAGATGGCCCACTCTGGGGGAGGACATAGATCACGGATGGGAGGCTATAGGTGGGTGGTGACGGGGTAAATAGGGACTTTGTACCTTCCACTCAATTTTGCTGGGGACCTAATATTGCTCTAAAAAAAATAAAATTAAGGCTATTAAACAAACAAGAGAAAAGTAGCCATGGGTCCCCAGGGGGTGGGGGGGGGCTGACTGGACTGGATGGGGCGAGAGGCCCCCTGCAGCCTCACAGCTGTTGGTCAAGGGCCTTGCTCTACAGAAAATGGAAAATTGTCTATAAACTGGGCCCAGACTGCCCTGTGACACAGTCTCGGTGGGAAGGGCCACAGCCCCTGGATAAAAGCTGGGCTTCCCCTGGGGCCTTCCCCCCCACTTCTGTTCCGCCTCACTGCCTCCCCTCACCCCTTCTCTGTGGTCGCTCAATATCCACAGCTGTCTCGCTACCCCTGTCACCTCACATGTCTGAGAGTCTCTCGCCTCCTGGTGATAATAAGGACAGCACAGCTGTGGAGGAGGGTGCACCTGCCTCCGCCCTCCTCCCGGAGGAAGCACACTATGGTGAATGGACAGGCCGTCTCTGAGTCACACCTACAAGTGGGCACAGGCCAGGAGGCCCCCTCTTGCCTGCTGGGGCTTGGTGATGCTGCTGCCAGGTCCTGTCATGCATTTAACCAGGAGGCTGCCCATCCCCAGATCTGACGTGGGACCCCAAGGTCCCCGCCGAAGCTCATCCCCTGGGGAAATGTGTGTCAATGGGTCCAGACGATATTTCTCACTTTTCATCTGTCACAATTTGAGAACATAACCAGGCTGCAGAGCCAGCAGGGTAGAGTGGAACCTCGCTACTCGATGTGGAGTGGACCAAGAGGTTCGAGGCAGGCCTTGACAGAAACGCAGAGTCCCGGGCTGGCCCCGGGTCTGCAGAGTCAGAACCTGCGTTAGTAAGAGGTCTGCTGTGCACAATCAGGTTGTGCAGAAGCAGATAAAGCAGTGGTTTTCAAACTTGCTGCCCCACTGTGTGGGTGGCAGGACTGCAAAGTGACCACATCCGAGAAAGAAATGAAGCATCCCGTCTGCCAGGCCTTCGTGGTGATTCAGGTATCAGTATCTCCACACAGTTACGCTCCCCCCATCCCCATGGCCTCCCACTGTGGTGCTCCAACAGACATGGAAAGGCCGGACCACGTCCACCAGATGAGCAGAGGAGCCAGGAACAGAACTGGAATCTCAGGTCACACCCCCCCAGCCTGCTGGGGCACCCTCAGCGGCACCCTGGGGGCAAGAACTGCAGGAAAGCAGTGGCTGCAGCTGTGGGGAGCAGCAGCCAACTCACAGGTGCAGGGGCCACCACGTGGCAAAGCCATCTGGTAAGAAAGCAAGGGAACTGGGGACAGAGAGGGGGACAGAGGCTGAACCAGGAGACCCATGAACAGAAACAGGCCGAAAGAGAATGGAGAGAAGGGGGGAGAGAGAGAGAGAGAGAGAGAGAGAGAGAGCCGACAAAAGACAGGGAGAGACCAAGTCCTCCAAGGCTGGGGTGAGGCAGGAGACCCAGGGCACCTGGCCTTTTGCTGCAGCAGACCAGTGAGTCCCCAGCGCACTGACAGCCAGCTAAGGTGCAAATGAAAAGAACGCAGCAGGTGGCTGGGAGGCCTGGCTGGCCCCAGGCCACACTCTGGGCCTGCTGGGCAGGAGGAGATAATTGGCCCATGGCCAGAGGTGTCAGACTCTGGTGATGAGTGTGAAGTCACAGGTGACCTGCCTGCATTCTTTGTGACTCTTCTCTGGGCAGAGGTGGGAATGGAGTTGGGGCCTCTGCAGCGAGCGCCCTCCCAGAATCAACTCCCCATGAAGAGATGGGGGAGTCCTGTCCTCACTCGAGGCTGGAGAGGAACTGACAGCTTGGGAGGCTCTAGTTGAGAGGATCAAGGGCAATAGGGACAGTCCTTAGGTAGGGGTGGGGACACTGGGGGGTCTAGCTCATGTCCTCTCCTGCACACCACAGACCCAGCCGATGTTTCACATGTAAGTTAGGAGCAGAAACTCTGGAGCCAGACTGACGTGGCTGGAACCCTGGCTCTGCTTCTTTGTAGCTGGGTGATTTTGCACTTGTTATTTAACCCCTCGGTCCCTCACTTTCTTCTTCTATGACATGGGAATAATGAAGAATAAGAGTATCTAGCTGTTGTATGTATAAAGCATGCAGATCTGTCCCCCACTGGCTCATTACCACCATCCTTACCACTGACGTTCATCTAGCCCCCTAAATGCCCTGCCCAACATTAGCCAGCTGGGTTCTGAATCCAGACCAAAGATGACATCTGGTAGGGTCTTGTACATTTGGGCTATTTTTTCCTGAATTTCTGTCCTAGGTACTGTCACTTTCCCAGGGTGAAGGACATCAATGGCAGTTGGTTTCCTCTGAAGTAGCTGGCTGGTCATGAACTTGCTGGTTCAGATAGTTCCTGTGTCGTTCATGATGGGGTGGGGTGATGCTCAGGAAGCCAAGGAGGAAAAGACTGTGGAGAACTCTGTGAAATCATTTCCATGTTCTCTGCCTTTCCCTGAGGATAAGCTCTCCAATTCTCCTCAGATTCTCCTTTGTCCCCCAGCTGTTCCCTCCCTCAATGATGAGTTAAATAAACTTTTAGCACAAAGTCACTTTATATTTGTTTGAGAACCACAATTCTAACCTTCACAGTTACCCTTTGACAGCACTTGAACCTTCATTTTGCAGAAGAGACACCGGGGCTCAGAGGAGCTGGGGACGGAGCAGAAGTGGCAGGTGTCCAGGCAGCACTTGGGCCCTGCTCTGTCCAAAGCCAAACCCAAGGTCAGACTGGCAGGCGTTCCCAGGTTGAAAGCGGCCTTAGAAATGATCTGAGCAAACGCCTGCTGTTTACGGGAGGAAATTAGCTCTAGGACCAAGAGCGGTGAGGCGTCTGGCCCTCCACCGCCCACCGGGGAGGACACGTTTCTCTGTTCACATTGATCTCTGGCCTGGCTCCCTCCAGGCCACCCACAGGCAGCAGGAAAGAGCAGCTGCCCAGCCGAAACCCACAAAGCAAAGGCCTGCCTTTACCAGCCTGCTGACCACTGCGGGGTCTGTGGTCCACGTCACTGCTGAGAGCACCATGTGAAGCTCTGGGCCAGAGTTCCTGGTCCCCGAGGCCCAAGAATAGGCCACCCAAGGTATGGTGTGAAAATTTTGCCTATGTGCACGGCACATCTGAGTCTCAAAAGGATTGTACTCCAAAACAGCAAGGTACCCTGCTTTGAGAAACTGTCTGTAGAGGCCTCTGGTGGAGAAGCCGATGAGCCACGTTCTCCTCCCAGTGCCCGCCCAGATGAGGCTGCAGTGCAGGTGGCTGTGGGGACAGGGCAATGCAAAGTCAGCCTCTAGGCAGCTCATTGGCCAGACACGAGAAGGGCTCAAAACTCCCCGAGTACATGGGGGAGGCCTGGGCTCAGACTCAGTGACCCAGGCAGGTGCTGCTTCTGGTAACGGCAGAGCAGCCAGAGGCGGAGGAGCTCATCCGGCCTGGACTCTCCCACAGAAGGCCGGGGACTCCTGGACACGGGGACGCTCTTCTGTCTTGTTGCCATCTGAAGCCCATGAAGAGAAGCAAATGAGGAGTCAGGCCTCCCTCGCACCCCAGACTCTCTCTTAGGGCAGGAGAAGAAGACAGGCAGGTGCTCACAAACAAGAAGTGGTGTTAAAATGCACCGGACGCCTTAGACACTGGCAACCACAAACACAGGGATTTTTCAGAGGGCGACAGAAACCTCCTGGGTGAGGCTGCACCGGCGTGGAGAGAGTCCTTCAGTCTGCAGCAGAGTAGCACCGCCAGAGGACCTCTCCAGCCCAGCTAGGAGAATGCCCACGGCCCCCAAAGCACGTTGGCCTGAGGGAATGGTTCAAAGCAGCAAGTCCCAGGGGCTAGTGTTGGACCAAAACCTCCAGAAGTGCCAGCCCATAGGGGACATTTGTGGGGACCAGAAAAAGGCGACCCTTCCTCAAGATCCTTCTGTTTCTGATATTTGGAAAATTTCAGAATAAATACGCAAACCCACATCTACAGGATGAATGGTGTTCCTGACAGGTGACACACCCTTGGGCAGTGCACAGCCTGTACCATGGTACACAGTGACCCTGCAGAGCTACACGGTTCCACATACCACCTCTGCATCCACGGCATAGCTCCCAAACTGGCTGAATGCTCTGCTCCTGAGGATGCCCCGGCCTTATGTGAGGCCAGGTGAGTCCTGATTAGAAAGCAGGAGGGATTTCCACCCTTGAAAAGGATACAATGTCAAGATTGGGCACCTGGGTTAAATGGCATTTTTAAGGCAAATGCAGCTGTGTGAGCAGGTGACAGCAGCATTAGAACTGGAAATTGCCTGGTGGGATAAGCAGCACGTGGAGTGCCGAGGGAAAAATCAGAGTCTAATCAGAATTTGTGATACGCATTAATCTATGACTAAATGAAAGGGGACATGAATATCTTTGAATTTTATTACAATTAATTAAAGCTACTTCATGTCATTTTCTTGGTTTATCTCTTTTCCTTGGAGAGAAGGGAAAACTTTTACAATTTATGGAATTATTTTTAATAAATTAGTGCAGATGAGCACATCTCAATAAATAAATTATTCCAACTAGAATTCCCTGCCCCAGCCCCAGCTGCCCAGAAGGAAAGCAAGAAAGGACCCCAACTGAAGCGTGCCTTGCTCTCCAGCTAGAGCCCAGCGCTGCCCCAACGTGGCTGATGCTGTCCCTATGGAGTGACCACGATTTCCTGCGGAAGGTGCCTCTCCCGGGGCTTCCTGGGGCTCCCGGTCCCCTGTTTCATCTCATGCCTTCAGATGCTAACTCTGCAACTGGACAAGAGACAGCAGCAGGTCCCACATGAAGACAGAGGCAAGGCCAAACCAGGTGCCAGGGGATCCTTAATGAGGAGACCTAAGTTCACCCACCAGCACCCAGGGGTTCCTGACACCAGTTCTGGGGCCACGTGAGCCGCCAAACCATGGCAGAAAGAGAAGTGTCAATCACGCTCTGAGCCTACATTGTGTGGATGTCATGCTGATGGGGAAGAATGTTCCAGACCCTGATTCAGTGGCCCTTGTTTCCTGCACTGGTTTTGTGACCTCGCGAGAGTCCCAATGCCACTCTGGGCCTCAGTGTCCCCATCTGTAAAATGAGGGCCTGACCCTCCTCTCTAAAGAGGCGCTGCTCCAACAACAAGGTGGACACAATTTCCCCCCCAGGGTCTTGTTCACCCCCAGTTCTGCCCGGCGGCAGGTCCGGGGCCAGGGTCTGCTTTATCTGATCAGTTCCCCGGGGTGCTGCCCTTTGAGCTCCCTCCTGACCTCACCTGGTGCTTTGGCTCATACTCAGTGGCCAAGCAGAGAAAGACTCCTTGCCCGGAGGAAGGCTGGCGGTCACGCGCCCTGCCTCTGCCCTGGCACGCTGGCCACCGTGGTTGGAGGCTCCTGTTAGAGTTTCAGCCCAGCAGACAAAACAGCCAGCTGTGGACAGAGCTCAGGGACCCGGCCAGCTGCCTTCTGCCTTTCCAAACAAAACTTGAGAATCACAGGGGGAAAAAAATGAGAAAAGAAAACAAATATTTCCTTCGCATCCACCTCTCTTCCCCGCCTCCACACCTGGCCAGAAACCAGCCTTGCTGTCCTCCTGCCGCCTCCTCCAGCCCCCACAGTCACCAGCAGTGTCCCCCAACTCCTCCTGCCCTCCTCCTGCTCTCTGCGCTCACCTCTGCCGAGCTGCCTTGCCAGACTTATTTTTACAGCTCTGATTGAAGCTGGGATCCCGCTGACATTTCCACTCCCTCGTCATTATCAGCTCCAAGCTTCCAGCAGCCAAGCTAAAAAAGCTCTGAGAGCAGAGCCCGGAGCAGGAGGGGCGGGAATGAGGAGTCGGGGCTCTGCACGGCCACCTCTCCAAGAAGCCCACACTCAGCTCAGCCGCCACCCTGCAATGCGGGGGGCCTGGGGTCCCCCAGCCATGGTCCCCGGGGCCAACTGTTTGCTCCCTTGCAACGACCTCATTTACTCTCCCAAGAATCAGGGCACGTGGTGTGATTCGGAGATGCGTGGATGTGAACAGACTCAGAGAGGCAGAAAAATTAAATCCCATTTAGTTTTGTGTTGAATGAGAGCCGCCAACTAGCCCCTCCGGAGGCGGGGGCTTATCCTCCTTTAGACAAATTTTCACCACCCAACCACCCATCTGCTGCGCTCCGCCTGCCTGCTCCTCGCTGGAGTTTGGTAACATGCAAAGCTCCCAAGGATCTTCGAGTATTTTCCCAGGGATCCTGGGAGGCGAGATGAGAATGTGCAGTGCCTGGCACTCGGCAGGGCGTGGACCATGCCTCCCGTGACCCGGACAGGCTCCCACCAGCACATGCCTAGCCCAGGCTGGTCCTCTCCCTGCAGACCACACCCTGCCGCTGGGCCTAAGAACCAGGAGATTTGACAGCAAGTAGCCCTTGATGCTTCGCTGTCTCCAAAGAAATTCATGGTCGTGTTTTATGTCTGCTCAGCAAGGTCAGAGGTCATGGGAATGCATCTGGCTCATTTTGAAACTCCAGTTGGAGAAGGTCTCAGAGTCCACTAAATAATTTACTTCCAGGTCATGGAAGCAATGATTTTTTACAGAGAAAGCATTTCCAACCTGATGCACTAACGTGTTAGATCATTAAGAGGGGGGTGGGTTTAGGGGTGAGAGAGATGTATCTGTTGGGAGGAGACATTCGTCGCTAGAAGCACAAACAACACACCCTCAGTTTAGATTTCTTTTTCCTCTGTTCCCCAAAGACATCTCACCTTTCCTAAACGGACACTAACCACCAATGCAAGCAATCTAAAATTTTTTATGGTGGTTATTTTTTTATTTTTATGTTTTTAGGGAGTCTCAGCCACCTCACAGAGCTCCCTCCAGAAAGCCGTCCCTGATTCACCTGACAGTGACCGTCCCTTGGCTCCACCATCCTGCAGCACTTTGCCATAGGGTCGGATCTGCAACCCACTGCACCCCCCGAAACACGTGAAATTCCTCCCGTTCCCCAGCATTTGAGGGAAGCCTTCACAGGCATGCGTGGCCCATGGCAGCCATCGGGCCCCGTCCTTCTCCGCCACTCCCCATGAAGAAGGGTGACAGCTGTGTGGCTTATTCGAAGCACTGCCTTCAGCTTCCACACACAGCTGCCACCGCCAGCTGGGTGACTTGGTTCACGTCACCATTTCCACAGTGCCATCGCAAATGCAGGGGGAGCCCAGTTTATAGTCAGATCTGCAAACTCTGATCACACCACCAGCTGGCAAAACCGGTCACCTTGAACCATCCCAGCTGGACCAGCAACTCCCTGAGCGCACTCCACAACGAAGACCGCGCCGGGTGGTGCCAGGGGAGCGAACAGACACAGGCACGGCCCTGTGCTCACGTGCTCAGAGCGCAGCCCCCGGAACACAGACGGGGCAGCCCTGACAGCCACAGTCCTGGACTCCGAGTGCCACCCACATCACAGTTCCTCACAAAGGCCCTGTGCTGCTCTTCCCAACCGGGACCCAGGGCAGGGGCAGAGAGGGGTGGCTCTGACAGAGCCACCCTGCCAGGAGGGAGGCAGGGGCTGGCTTTTCAACTCACAAGCTGACTCCCGAGTTCACATCTCCCTGTGCCTCGGTCCCACCACCTCCAACCGTGGGCGAGGGGGATGAGCACCTGGTACCCGGACGGCCTCAGGTGAACTGAGGGCTGGTGGAAGTCAGCGGGACGAAAGCCCAGGCTGGAAAGGCCTGGCGGAGCGTCCTAGAAGCTGGCAGAGCCAGAGGGTACATGCAGCAAAACAAGCCAGAAGGGGACGGGCGGCCGGTGCCCAGGGCGCCAACCCCAGCACACACCAGGGGACTTGAGCAACAGCCCCCGGACCACGGAGGAGTCTTTAAGAAGCAGTGTGGACAGACGGGGGCAATGTGCTGGGAAGAGGACACCTGGCTCAGGAAGATAGTGTAAGGACGTCTGGAAGAGGGGAAGGGCGGTGGGCGCCGAGGAGCCACAACAGTCCCCAAGCACGGCTGACTGGGGACACTGGGAGGAGAGGACCAAAGAGGCTCTCTGCAGGAGCTCTGGAGCTGGCCTTGTGGGGTGACCCTGGACAAGACACTCCCCTGTGCCCTTAGCAGTGAAGCAGCGTGACGCTCACTCCCCCAGGTGGGGTCTGCACGCACTGACAAGCTGACAGCCCAGAGCTGGCACTGTGTCCTCCGGCCATCACTAGCTGCCCTAACTATCATGAGCACAAACAGGAGGCTGAGTGGGGCTCCAAGAGCTGTCTGGTTTGGGGGGACGCCGGGACTAAACCTCCATCAGGCCAACAGAGGTGTGAGCATTTTCTAGTCTTGATTTGGCGTGAGGGCTTGAGACCTCGGGAGGGGTCTCAGGCATCCCCAACCAGGCTGCTGCCCTACCTGGGCCGCCACTGAGCAGCTGAGTCAAAATAAGCCTCTCCGGTGGGCAGAGGCCAGGCAGAGGAGGAGGCCAGGCAGAGGCCAGAAGAAGTTCCTGGATCTCTTACACATCTGAGGGGGTCTGTCCATCTCTGGATGCTGCTGGCCCATCCTGATCTCTTCTTTGCCTGTGGCCCCGGCGGCCCTCTTTCTCTGCACGTGCGTGTGCAAGTGTGTGTGTGCACACGCATTGCACACTAGGGATAGCAGGGAGGGGTGCTTCCTGTTCTTTCCTTCACTTTTCCTTTGGAAGCAAATCTACTTTGATAGCCCTCGGGTGACTACCCTGACCCCAGCGTGGGGACGGTCCCTGAAGGAGAGTGAGGCTCCGGCAACCTCTTGCCTGGGGGAAACAGGAGACCCCGCGGTGCCCTGCAGCATCTGGTTGCCACAAAGTGGAATTTATACATGAAAATCAGGAGACGCCAGCCCGGGGCATCCCAGCCAGGCCTCTGACAGCACTGACAGCTAATTAGAAAGCTCCATTTGAGCCTCACGTTGGAAAGCCATTTAATAATTAAATGTCTTATCTGTATTTAAAATCCTCTGACAATATACACTTAGCGTGTGGCCAAAGAACCAATTTTCTCACTGCCATCACCCTAAAAGACACAATATTTGAATCCAGGCATCTCCCCCACTGACAATAAGTGACATCATGTCACACAGTTGGAATCAGGAAGTGTTCCAGCACCGGGGATCCTTCCTCCCGGCTCTGGATTGAAGCAGAACAGACACCCTGATCAGAAACACGCTTGACACAAATGTGCCCCTTCACAAGTCACTGGGCAGGGACCAGGCAGGCGGGAAGTAGGCAGGGGCCCTGGTCCAGCTCGCCACAGCTCAGGAGAGGACAGCAAGCTCCATGCGTGGCCACTGCAGCCACCAAGTTAGGAAGCCGACCTCCTGCGGTGCCTGGGAAGGGGCTCTCACGCCCACTCCTTACTGCCAGCTCTGAACTCGCTTGTCTGTTCTGGTCTCTAGGACATATTTCCAATCTCCACTGTGACACGAGGACACCAGGAGACCCTGGATATAAGAAGCTAGCACCACCCAGCTCCTGACAGGTGCTCAGAGGAACAGCAGCCATGACTGTGCTCCTAGGGGACCTGGTGCTGACTGCTCCTCCAGACGTCCTAGACCTGGGCCAGGTGACCAGGGTGTGCATGCCCCAGCGAGCAGCTCGAGCTGTCCAGGAGAGAGACGCTGCCTCGCGGGCAGCTGACGGTGAGCATTCAGTGCTATGTCAGGGAGCTGGGCTGCGCCGCAGGCAGGGAACCAGCTCTGTCCTCATTCTGTTGCTCCAAGGTATGGGTGCAGCCTCCTCCAAGATGGATGGGCAGAACAGGTAAGGACAATGCTGGCTGGAGTGGAGGCCACAATCCCCTGGGGACCCCAGCCGCAGCTTCCAGCAACTCCCAATGCCTCCCACCAGTAACCAGAGAGACCCGGCTGTGGTCTCCTTAGTAACCACCTCCCAGGCCCCTGGGTGATGCTGTTCACAGCCTTCCAGCTCTCTCTCCAAACTGCCTAATTTTTACAACAATCAGACTCTTTTTTTTTTTTTCTCCTCTAAACGTTCACTTTAGCACATCTGAATCACGGTGTGATTTCCAAGCCAAGTTCAACAGCGATTTCTTCACAAAGCGCAACGCTCTCCATTAACGAACCCCCTGGGAACAAAGTTCCTTCTAACAAAGATGCATTAAAAACACAGCCAGAAGACACCTCACAGAGCCGGCAAGTGTCACGCAGTCACACCACAGTGGGGCGGGGACTGGTCACACAGCTCAGGGAAGGCAGCTGGTGACCTTGCCCCATGTCTTGACCTTCAACTTAGTTTCATTGTCTGCAAAATGATGATGCCAACAGGCAACTCCGAAGGGGAGAACAGAGTACAGATGTTCATTCAGCAAACACCTGCCGAGCACTCACTATGTGTCAGGCTCTGTCTTTGGTGGTGAGACACAGCAAGGAGCCCAGTGGCACCTGCATTCTAGTGGGGGAGGCAGAGCTCGGCCACATGATGGTGGAGTGGGGATGTGGATGGAAATACCACAAAGTAGATATAAAATGGGGTGAGGGGATGGAAAGCACTGGGGGTGAGCAGAGTGCGAATTGCTTTTTCTAGGTGGTCAGGGAAGGCCTTTAAGCAAAGAAGACCTGCAGGAAGGAAGGGAGCAGCACTGCAAGTATCTGGGAGAAAGTAGTCTAGGCAGAGGCCCAGTGCAAAGGGCCTGGGGCAGGAGTAGGCTTTGTATTCACAAAAAAGTAAGGAGTCCTGGGTGGCTGGAGAGAGAAAGGGGGAACAGTCAAGGAGACAGCTTTGGAAATCACTTTGTAGGAAACAGGAAGCAGTCAGAGGGTTCTGAACAGAAGGAAAATGGTGCATTAAGGCCCTAGGAACAGTGCCTAGCACATAATAAGTGTTCGATTAACATCGGCAAGGGTTATACATCCCCATCTGGTCATACCACACACATGAATGTACACTCCCTCCCGAAACCCTTCAGTAATGCCCCTCTCCCTACTGAGGTCTCCCAGACCCTCCAGTCTTGGATCCAAACTCCTCTGTAACAACCTCCTCCGCCCCTGCCACTGTAAGACAGCCTGCCCTCCCCAAACCTATGCATTTCCCTCTCCTTTGCTCTCACCTGTACAGTTCCCTTCATTCCAAAGGCTCTCTCTAGCACCTCCTAAGGCCCGACCCAATGCCACCCATCCAAAGGCCACCTCACCCATGAATGCTGCCCTCATCAGGAATGTCACCTCCCACTCGTAGCCAAGCCTCTCCAGATCCCATCTCCCGTCCCCATCACCACCCATGAGATGGCGGCCCCCCGGCACACCAGCAGGGCTTGGCCTGGACACAGACTCAGCCACCCTTAGACACGGCTGAATAACTAAGTAAGCACCCAGGTGTTTGTCCCTATCCACTGGACAGTGTCCTGAGGGGGCAGAGCTGGCCCCCAGGCTCCACAGGGGACCAGTGTGATCCAAGTGGACAGGGTGGGGACGGTCCCTTCCTTAACACACTGAACTCCAATGGACAAAGATAAATCTCAGAGCCGCTCAGTCCTCTGCTCACCAGCGGCTCAGCCCAAAGGCTTCAGCTCCCTCTGAACACAAAGGCAGGGGAGTTCTGGACGAGATCAAAAGAGCCACGATACAGAGGAGACTCAAACCCCGGCCTAACGCCACAGGACGGCCACCTGCCAGGTCCCGCTCTTGGCTGTGCAGAAGGGGACATGGAAAGGAGCCCGGCCCTCCCTGCAGGGGCCATGCTAGCGAGCACTTGAGCCACGTCACGGGGGCCTCCAGCCACGAAGGTGTGTGAAGGTGGGAGGGGAAATCAACACCCCCATCTCCACAGACAACATCGGAAACCCGCAGGAGAGACGCAGGCCAAACAGGTCGGCATCTTCCCGATGACTGCCCAGCCCGAGGCCCACAAGTCACAAGGCCACAGAGCATCTCGGGAGGGTCTTCATTAACCAGCTCAGGTGAAAACAGGGCCCGACACACAAACTAGCTCCTGAGGCCTCTTACGGGGCTCTGGCTCCCCCATCGAGCATTGGGTCAGGAGAGACTCAGGGCAGTGGCTGCCCGAAGCCAAGATCCCAGCCCGTCCGCAGGATGCCGGGGGGAAGGGCGAGCAGAAATCAGGATACAGAACAGAACCTGTGGCACCCATCACAGAAGCCCACGGGTTTTCGTTTGGGTTCGGTGTGGTATTGTCACCCCACGTCCTAGTGATAACCCTGATTTCTGTTTGGGGGTCACCCACCCCCGCTCTGGTCTGGTGGTCGCAGCTCCAGGGCTGGCCTATCATCTCCCCACCCAGAGTTGCTGGCTCCAGATGGGCACAGGCTCTCTCTAAAGCCAAGAGAATACCCTGAGGATTTCAAAACAGAGGCTCACAGCCGTTTCTGGTGGACTCGGAGCTCAGATCGGGACTACAGCTGCTGTAACCATCTTGGAACATGAATGGAGAAATCAGTGAAGGGGATTAGGGGACAGAAAGGGTCTTATATGTAGAAGATAAATACATTAAGAATGAATGAATGAAGGCACGAGTGAATGAATGAATCTGGGCTCTGATCTCATTTGAGGCCTACTCAGTCCTCATGTGACTCAAACTCAGGTCTGACTGGCTGTAAAGGAAGGAGGCTAACAAGCCTTGAGCGTTGATTCTGGGCAAAGGTACCTGCCTGTGTTCCCTGCGGTGACCCCATGAGGAAGGCCACTTCCCCTGATCTTCATTTGCAAATGAGAAAACTGGTTGCGGAGGTTGGTCAGCTTGCCCAGGTCAGGCAGATCCCAGGTCTAGGCAGACATGGTGGAGGCACAATTTAGAAACCAGGGTCACCCCCCAGGCTGTGATTTTTGTGCCAAGCCGTGCTATGCCACTCTGCCCTCCAGGAGCACACACCAGCGCTCTGGAGAGGGCCGTGGGGCCAGCAGAGTTCACACTTGGATAACTGAACCCCGGGAGGAACGTCCACTCTGGGGGCTGATGGGCATGGTGCTCTTTGGGAGGGAAAGGCCACGTCTGCTGGGATGTGCTCCGGGACCATCTCAGAGCCGCTGATAAATGTCACCACACAGTCATCCCGGGAAACCCGCACGCAAACGTCAGTCACCTAAACTTCTTGCACAGCGGCGACTATGAACCATCGGCTAAAATGCTCAAGAAGGGGCCTGAGAGAGGACAGGGGCCCAAAGTGCAAAAGCACCAAATGCTGTCACCATCAGGAAGGTAGGGGGGAGGGGACAAAAGACAAGGACAAAAGATAAGGAACGCACCCCGGGGGGCTGCAGAGGCCCCTGAAGATGCACTTGGCTCCCTACTGTCAACAGTGGCTGGCTGCAGAAGGTGAGGTGGTGGCATTATTTGAACTCTACCCTCAGTAAAGACTAGGACTCCTTACACACAGGACCCCAGTCTCTCTCCAGGTTGGGCGGGCTTGTCCCCTTCCCCTGGGTCTCACCTCTCATCCTAACTGCACCAAACAAGCCCCAAACGGCTGCCGGTTCTCCTCAGTGCTGATGCCCACCTGGTCACAGACCTCACTCTCCAGGCCCAGGAGTCAAGCAGGAGCCAGCAGTTCAGCCCATGGAAGGGGAGAGACCTCTGGGTGCCACCAACAGGGGGGCAGGTCAGGGTGAGGCTCTGGCCGGGGAGAGAAGAGCCCCAAATGAAGCACACGGCGGGGGGGGGGGGGGGGGCTCTTTCCCACCTCAGGGCATGTGCCCCAGACCTCTCCCCGCACTGCCCCGGATGCCCCCTAGGGAAGTCCCCACCCACCTCCCACCCCTGCACAGTCAGAGTGGACGCCCTTGTGCCCTTCCAGGCTTCATCCACACACCGTAGGCGCCTGCCCGACACACTTTCCAGAAGGTAAGGAGTTCAGGAGGTGAAGCAAGAGGGCGGGCCCCCTGCGTTTTCTCCTGCCTCTGCCACTTCCTCTGCAACTTGAACCGAGCCTCTTTGCCTCCTCCATGCCTCAGTTTTCTCGTCTGTAAAATGGGGAGGCTGATTGCACCAAGGGTTAAATTGAGTAGTCACGGGACCCGCCTGGCCCAGGGCCTGACTGTGCAATAAAGATGAGTTTTCCTGTTTTCGTCCTTTTCCTCCCACCAAATCGAGGCTCTTCCAGGAACCAGGCTCTGGGTCACCCTGGGCATGTCCCAAGCTCAGGACAAAACTACCTCCCTGGTAGCAAATATGAAAAAACCATCACATGGAGTCATCATAAGGGATGTAAATGGCTCAGGCACACAGGAGGGGCCGAGGCACGGAGCCGAGCTCAGAGGTCCTCAACTCCAGCGGGAGCCCAGATCAGGTGCTTTCCTTCCTCCTCCCTAAACCTGAGATAAAAATGAGGACCTCTCGGGGGTACTGTGAGGAATAAAGGAGAAGCTATTTCTGAAGAGCTCTGCCCAGGACCTGGTATGTCTCAGTGTGTATCGATGACGACGCTGGTGTCACCTGCGGTGACGCAGGGAGCAGAGGCCATACTCCTTCAAGGAGCACTTAAAGGTTTAAGAACAAAGAGGGCTGCCTCTGAGATGCTCAGGGAGGAGAGGTGCCTTCCCACTCGGGCCCCATCAGAAGAAGGTTCTGGAAAGGAAACATGCTGGCAGGAAGCCTGCCCAGTGAGAAGCTGGTTGCGGCGGGCTCCCTGCTCTCTTCATCTCTGGCCGTAACTCTGCCTCTTCCCTCCTCTCCCGTTAGCTTGTCAAACAGACGGGAAGTGATGAAAGGATGGAGTTGGGAAATTAACATTTCAAAGTAAATATTGGAAGAGCGCAGGAGCCTCCCGACTGGCATGTGCGGAGCCCAGGGCCGGCGTGTGCGATCCCCACAGCTATTGTGCCCCATCAGTCCGCTCTCATTTTCCTCCAGCGGCACATTAAAAAGAAACATCCCTGACAAACCTCCCTATCCCAGCCAGGCTGTTACCGCCTGCAAGCCGAGCCCGCGGGCAGGCACAGGCCCGTCCCCCCTGCTCACCCAGGGACAGAGGGAGCTTTAGCCTCCTCCTCTCCTGCAAATCTCCCAGGGGGACAGGACAGGACAGCTCAGTTTCCTAGCACACCCCACACAAAGAATGATCAGGATGGCACCACCTTTGCTTTCTCGGACACCCCCAACACAATACAGAGCGGTACCAATCGTTCATTCACTGATCCACTGTCTGTCCAACAATCGCTGAAATTAGATTTTACTGTTAGGTTACCGGCCCATTCTCTGCCTGTCAGGAAATCAATCATGCAGGAGGTTGGGGGAAGCACAGAGACAATTCCACGACATGCAAGGGTACCAGCCCTTCACCCAGTGCCCGGGTGAAACAGTGACCATAACAGACACTCCTCACAGCCTTGAGATCCTATAAAACAATTTGTGAAGATGCACTGAAGTTGAAGACACACTTGACCGTGAGCTGGCCATTCCACGATCAGGCGTCCACCTAGGAACTCTGCTGACTGCACCCTAGGAAACACTAACATAACATTCTAGCAGTGAGGTCTGCCACCCGAAAACCTAGAAACTATCCAAGTACAACACACAGACCATGGCAGCTCTATGGCATGGTGACCATGCAGGAAGCACCGATGCCCACATCAGTGTAGGTGAGTCTTGGAAGCACAGTGTCGAGTTTGGAAAAGAAAGTAAATCCATAAAAGGGTGTTTGAGAAATGTAGTTTGGTTCCTTTTATTAAAAAAGTTAGAGAATAAGCACAACTTAAACTAAAGCTCACACCTACTAATATATGTAGGAATATTCCATAGAAAATCAAGCAAATTATAAGCCCAGAAATAGCAGCCTCTGGACCAGGGCTTGGGGACAGAGGGAGTGTGGCCTTCCTGTGACATCGCCATGCTCTTTGTGCAGTTTTGGTGGTGAATCCACTGATACTCATTGGAGTCCATGCTTTGCCACGAACATGTGCATCGTGACCCACTTCAAATTCTCTTAGGGCTGACAATCATGGGGTGGGGTGGGGGGGGACATCTGAAATGGGGCTGGCACTCTGAGGCCTGCTGAAGCCAAACTGCCCAGCCAGCTGAGAGTCTGGATTATTAAAAAGCCACGGAGACAAATGAACAATAACAACAGCTGCATGTACTGAGTGCCCATCACGCCATCGGCACGTGCCAGACTCTTCACATAGATCACTCTAATTCTCACAACCACCGGGCGAGATGAGGGTCATCATCGCCATGGAAACTGCAGCTCGGAGAGGTGAAGTGACAAGGCCAGGGTCACCAAGCTGATGCCACCGCTGAGCAAGAAACCAATCCCACCCCGTCTGTCCACGCCTGCAGAGCAGCCAAGCAGCCTCTCAAATATTTATAGACATAAATGGTGAATGAACCAAAGCGCAATTCAATCCAACACATATTTATAAATATTTATAACCAAATGTTTTGCTTTGATAAAGCCTATTCTCTGAAGTGCCTGGCGTCAGACAAACAGGGCTTTTTCCACGGGAAGCAGGCGGGGCTCACCTGGGACCGTTTGCTGGTTTCCATGAACACACACTTCTGTCTGCGCCCACATCCCTGCCCAGATGGCCCCCCGCCCCATGGCCCATCGGCATCAATTGAACACACCGTGAAAATAAGACCAGGACGCCCAGGGACCGCAGGATGCGCTTTGTGAGGGAATGTGTGCCCCTCTGCTGCCTAAAATCTGCCAGAGGCTCCCCATCGCTTTCAGAATTAAATCCAAAGCCCTGGGCAGGAGTCGCATCCCTGAGCCTGCCCCTTCCCTCTCGAGGCTCGCACCCCGCTATTTGCAGGTTCTTCAACGTGGTGAGGGCTCCTGCCACCTGGCTGTGTGCGGGCTGCTCCCTCCGCCCTTCCCTTCTCGCCTCTCCTGGTCTGGTTGATGCCTGCTGGATCCCCACGGTGATGCTATCTCCGCCAGGGCACCTTTGCAAGCCTCACAACATGCTCTCTCTCCCCCCACGCCCCGGGGTACTCCTTACAGATCCTTCCTTTTTCTTCTCTACCCTTCCACAGACCCTGGATCCTCTTTCTGGTTCCCCAGGTCAGAAGATATCAATTCAGAGCTTGCTGTACATGAATGCAGGTGTCCCCTGAGCTCCTGCCTCAGGGTCACATAAACAATGTGGGGTTGAGTCAGATGATCCACACCCAATGGCAGGCCCGAGGCCTGTGCTAAAACCTGGACAGTGTTATCTGGTTTTATCCTCAAAACCACACAGTGAGGCGCTGCTATCCCATTTCACAGATGAGGAAACCAAGATTTAGGGAAGTCCAGTGTCAGGAACAAAAATCAGCCGGTAACCCAAGCCTGTTGGACTCAGGGCCCGTGATCTATAATTACCTTTCTGGGTTTTTTGTTGTTGTTGTTGTTATTGTTTGTGGGTTTGTTTTTCTTTTTTTGTACCAGGGATTGAATCCAGGGGTGCTTAATCACTGAGCCCCATCTTCAACCCTTTTTATTTTGAAACAGGGTCTTGCTAAGTTGCTGAGGCTGCTTTGAACTTGCAATCCTCCTACCTCAGCCTCCAGAGTCCCTGAGATTACAGGCGTGTCCACCTGTGCCTAGTTGTTACTACTTTTTTTTTTAATAAATAATCAAATGCTATCAGATTCTGGAAACCAAAGGACTTTAGACCTGAAAATCATCTTGGGAGGCTACATCAACTTTTAGTGGTCATTTTTGTGTCCCTGATCATTTTTTTTTCAAAGTATGTAAGCATTCATGATACCACCTTAGATCTTGTACAGCCTTGTAATATCCAAGGAATTTCCATCAAAGTCAGCAATTCTGAAATTTTTCCTTTTAGGACTTTAAGGTCGGTTTTATGTTATGATGTCCCAAGGGTGACTGGACCTGGTACCAGAGGAGTGCCCAGGGCCACAAGAAGTCTCACCACACCCCTAGGCAGAGTCATGCAGGAGACACCCACCCACATTGATCGCCCTTGAAAAGCAGCAGGTGAGGATGAGGGACCCAGCAAAGAGCAGTGCCTGCAGGTTTCTGGCCACTTCTCCATCCATGGTGGCAACATTATAAGCCAAAGGACCAAAGGGAGAAGAACCAGTCACCTGGTCCTCAGGGCCAATACAGGGGCTGTGCCCGCCCAAGAGAGGCCCACCAGCCTGAGGGGGTGCAAACATCAGGGGACTCAGTGTGCACATGCTTAAATCTCTCCAATAAGAGCAGAAGGATGAAACTGGCTCTGGATGAAACTGGTCTCAGACTTGAGCTTAGCCCAAGAAACGGTGCCATGTCCTGCTAGGTCCTGTGAGGGCTCATCTTCCCAGCCTCAAAGAAAAAATCTGAGCCTTCCCTTGCTGTGTGATGTTAGGCAAATCCTTGGCCACTCTGAAACATGGAGTTAACAGCAATCTTAACCTCACAAGGCTGCGGAGGGGATTAAGTAGGACCATGCAGGTCCAGTCCTCCGCTCACAGGCACAGCTGAGCCGTGGGTCCTGTGCTGGGTGGCTCTTGCTATTCCATGTGGGACAAGAAGACTGATGCCATGTCTATCTTGTTCACCATCGGCCACCTGCGCACAGAGGGACTGATCAGCAAGAGGCAGCGGCTGGGGTGCAGAGCCTCTGACCCTTGGGGCACTGGCCAGGGCCAGGGAGTGTGCGTGGCTGAGTCTGCAGCGGCCGTCCGCAGCACTCCTGGCCTCCTGGGGGCCTGACCTGCAGGGTCTAAGCTCACTACCTTGGTGGCCTGCCTTGGCCCGCCTGCCCCACAGTTCCCCAAGGCACCTGGACAGTGGACCTACAGCCCTTCTGCGCTCTCCGCAGCCCTGGGACACCAGGACACCAGTAATACTGGGCTAAAACCTCTCCAGGTCCTGTGTGGCCCTTCCCAGGTCCACAGGTGGATTTGGGGTCTGGCAAATGTTCTCTGGAGCGAGGGACGCAGAGCTAGGCAGCACGTCCAGGCAAGGCTCCCCACTGGCCCTCCAGGGCACCAGCGCCCAGTCCAGTACCTGCCACCTCGGCAACCGTGGGAGTCTTCTGGAAATCACTCAGGTGGTTCCTGAGGGGGCCGAGGAGCTGGGCCCGTCCCTGGGCACCTGGGCACACTGGGTCCCTCTCTAGACACCCTGTCCACACCTGTGAAGCGTCCCCACCTCCTCATAGAGCAACACTCTGCCTCTTCCAAGGCTCAGAGATTCCAAGGGACATTTTGAAAACGAAGGAAACATGTTCCTCCCACGCGGCCTTGGCAGGGAGAGCGCAGGAAGCCCGGGGCCAAGTGGACAGAGAAGGGCTCTGGAAACAAACCTGTGCTCGTCTCCATGTGCCAAGTCATTTGCTGTGTGCCTTGGCTGAGGTGCCTGGCCTCTCAGAGCTTTAATATAAAACACATCCCAAGGGGCCGTTGTGGGACTACAATGAGATCATGTGTCCAGTCCTTCACTGGCCTGGGTGGTGAAGAGGAGGAAGAAGATAGAAGAGAAGGAGGAAGAGGAGGAGAAACACCAATTCACCCCACCCATCCCCCTGCCCCAGCTGGAGGTCAGCCATTCTGAGCTGCTGGAAGGGCCCAGGTGCCTCCTCCTCCCTCACAACTATCCTGAGGCCCCAAAGGACCTGGGGTCTGTCCTGCCCCCCTGGACCCTCTCCCCAGTGCCGCTGACCAGGAGCCTGGCCTCTTAGGGAAGTCTGGTGGGCCAGGAGGTGTCTGTCCCTGGCCTGACTCCTTTCTGGAGATGGCAGTATGGGGAGCTGGGCGCTCTGCCCAATTAACACTCTCGAGGTGCCAGCAAAGCAGCTGCCTTGGCAGGCGGCTCCCCGGGGAGGGGGCCCAGGTGTTCCTCCTCCTCTGGTGCAGGCTAGGGGGGCGGGGGCCTGCCACCAGGCCTGGCCCTCGCCCTGGGGTGTCGGAGCTCCTCTGCAGGGTGAGGGAGCACTGCAGCCCACATCTCCTCCAGGATGGGCACGTGGTGGGGACAGGATGGGAAGCTCTGGGAATCAGCCTGGCGCCCTGCTCACTTATTACCTGTCTATAAATGACAACATGCTCTGCCGTGCCCTGGATCAAGGTCCCATGCTAGCACATGGCCTGGAACTTGATCCCAGTCAGGACCCAGTGCTGGTTTTCTCTCTCCACCTCCCGGTCCCTAGAGTGGGAAGCAGGAACGCTCTGATGCCTTGCATCACAGAAAGAAAACAGAATCAGAAACCCATGAAGAGCAAGTTTATCTCTGTGCTTCCCGAGAGACAGAAAAGCCCGTGGCATAGAAAGAAGCTAAAGGACAGGGAGGAGCCTGCCCCAAAGACCAGAGAGAGCAGAGCACATGATGGGAAAATCAGGCAAGGAGAGGAACCAAACACAGAGATGACGGGCAAGCAACAGCCATCTTCTAAAAATCTCAAGGACAGCGAATCAGGAGGCTGAGGCAGGAAGATCTCAGGTTCAAGGCCAGCCGCAGCAAGTTCATGAAGCTCTAAGCAACTTAGTGAGACCCTCTCTCAAAATAAAAAAATATAAAGGATTAGGGATGTGGCTCAGTGGATAAGCGCTCCTGGGGTCAATCCCTGGTACAAATAAATAAATAAATAAATAAACAAGGAAAGCTAGCTTTTTGTTGCTAATAATTTCTTTGCTCAAATTTTTGTTCTTAATATGCTTCCTACTCAATATTTGTTTGATGTTTTTATTGACATATCTTAATAAAGGTGATTATATTCATATTAAGAAGATTTATCTATACAAGATTCTAGATTTCCAGGAACACCCCAAAGACTCTGTAGCACAGTGCTGCCACCTGGTGACCGTGTACCTGAATTGAAGGGATAAAAATTGAGATGTATGAAAATAAATTTCCTCAGTTGACAAAAAGGGTCATGAGGTGTTGACCCACGTGCAGGTCATTCCTGTTACTAGCAAATTATTTTGAAAAGTCAGTGAACTAAGATGCATTTCAAGACATCTCAAGGGCCACTTTTTTCTGAGTTGCAAATTATGCCTTGTTTCTTTCTCTGTGATGAGGGAGAGGCCTAGAAGACCTCTGAGGTCACTGCCAGCTCCACTCATGGAAGTTCTATGAACGTGTTTCACAATTAAAGTTCAATTAAGGTACACAGCAACGGCTTTATTTTATTATTTTTAAACACATTTTATTTTGCAAATAAAAAATAATATATACATACACATATGCATATATATATCCATAAAAAATTTTAAAAAAATTTAAAGTTCAATGAGGGCTGGGGCTGTAGCTCAGTGGTAGAGCACTTGTCTAGCACATGTGAGGAGGCACTGGGTTCGATCCTAGTACCACATAAAAATAAGTAAAGGTATTGTGTCTGTCTACAACTTTAAAAAAAAAAAAAGTAACCTTGGGCAAGTTACTTAACATCTCTGAGCTACACACAGTTTCCTCATCAGAAAAAATGGGGATTAAAAATGTTCTTCCTTGGGCCAGGGTTGTGGCTCAGTGGTAGAGCACGTGCCTAGCATGCATGAGGCACTGGGTTTGATCCCCAACACCACATACAAATAAACAAATAAAATAAAGGTATTGTGTCCATCTATAACTAAAAAATATTTTTTTAAAAAAAAATGTCCTTGCTTGGGGCTGGGGTCATAGCTCAGTGGTAGAGCACTTGCCTCACACATGTGAGGCCCTGGGTTTGATCCTCAGCACCACATAAAAATAAATTAAATAAATAAAGATATTGTGTCTGTCTTTTTTTAAAAAAAAAATGTCCTTGCTCACTGTCAAGATTAAATCAGATAATATGCGTAAAGATCACTGGAATGCAGTAAGCGCTCAATTAATGGAAGCTTAAAAAGGTCTGCAAACACATTCACAACATATGGTTTAAAGAGAAATGGAAAGGAATCCCTGTCCTGCCCTGTCCATCTCACCCAAAGGCGTGCAGCGTGGCCCAGAGCTAGGAAGGTTCCACACAGCCCAGCATCGATGTTACAAGGACCAGCATCCTCGGGCACTTCCCTAGGCTCACAGGTGTTCTTCTGGAGGGGTGGCCTTCTAGACGGGGAAAAGGCTGTCTGTCCTGCTGAAGCCAAAACCAGAGAAGAGCACCCCCAGGGCCCCTCCCACTTCCAGGAGAGATGCCCCCCAGGACCTCTTCCCTGGAGATCTGGTCTATGGTCAGGGTCTGAGGTCAAGGTCTGAGGTCAAGGTCTGAGGTCAAGGTTGGCTCCTCTGGGTTACCCGCCTGGATGGATGGCTGGCAAACGCCCTTCCCACGTCTGCCCTCCTCGTCATGACTGGCCTAGCTGCTGCCTCCGTGTTCTCCAATTACAGGGACAAAATGATTTGATGTGGGAGCCGAGCCGACATCTGGGTCTCAGTTAGCATCTGACATGGGGCCTCGCTAATTAATCTGGAAACATGAATTGACAATGGCCGGATCCCAGAGCAGTCAGGGAGAAAGCCCGCTGGTGGGCAGGGCGCAGGCGGCGGCATGCGGAGGCGAGCACGAGGTCACTGGGAGTGTCCCCAGGCACTAGCGCCTTGGTCTCACCCATCCTCCCCGACTTTGCCATTGGACCCACAGACAACAGGCAGGAGGTGGCCCAGAGGCAGCCAGTGAAGGACACAAGGGACGCCAACATTCCGACCCCTTCTGCTGGACCTGTCTTTGCGTTTCACCAGGCTGGAGGCTGGCCTGTTACTATCTTCCTATGGCTTCAAATTGGTCTTGAAAGTTTGGGGAAAAAAAATACATATATACCTTCAAAGTAATCCCTAGATGTATATTCCAAGTCCTTAGTCAAACATGTGTCAGTCACTCACCTTTCGGTTGTGCCTTTCAAGGCACCAAGACTGGAGCTAAGGGCTGTGCACACATTCCTTACGCCAACCCAATACAGTTTCCTCTGTTATACAGTGGAGCACAACTAGGCTCAGACAGGTTGAGTCAGTTGGCGGGGACAGCACTGCAGGTAAGCGCAGAGCCAGATTCCGCTCAGGATTGGGCGGAGGATGATGTGCCAGGACCCCCATTTCATGCCTGCGGCTCTCCATGACACCTCACCTCTTCCTCTTCCTAGGACTATTTCAACATGACTGTGGGGAAGGAGTGGGGTCTCAGCATCTCTGATGAGGAAGCCCTGGAGATCACCGTGGGCCACCTGAGTGTGTTGCACATGGTTCAGGAGTGAAAAGGAGGCAGGCCTGGGGGCAGGGGCCGGGGGTGAGCAGAGAGGGCCCCTCCCACTCCATATCTGCTTTCCAGTCTGGGCCTCCTCTCTGAGGCTTCTTTTGAACAGTCCTGTTGCATGCCCTCCGGACTCAACTCCTCCTTAGTTAGAGTTACATCTCATAGTTACAGAAATGAAACCTGGGCGGGGAAGCATGTGTCCCAGGAGCCTGGAGCTGAAATCCAGGTTCCTTGTCCCTCACCCTCCATGTTTCACGCTGCGTCTGGCAGGCTGCTGTGGACAGGAGCCGTCCTTCCAGCAGGCACTGGTCCCAGGCCCCGTTGCCCCCACTCTTGCTCCTCTGGGTGCTTGTGATGTGAGTGGACACCACCTCTGGAAGTGTCCCCCGCCCTGGGCCCAGAGCAGGTGCTGTCAATGGGCACTCTTATCACTGTTCTGCCCCAGTGTTCCCTGAGACTAAGATAAAGGCTCCCATCAGCCCCCAGACACGCCTGTCCCCGCCACCCCCAAAGGAGAGGCTGTCTGTCTAAAATGATCCTGACCCAAATAAATGGCTTAACTCAGCTCCCGGCACGTGGCAGGGCTCTCCTGAGCCTGGTCAGCATCCACACACCTGGGGCTGGGACCCCCGACAGCCTCCACACCCAGGTCATCTGCAGGCCTGGGAGCCCGGCACCGCCCACCCGCCCTGCTGACAGTTGGTGCTGCTTTGCTGTCCCTCCTTCTGTGGACCCAGTCACTGCTCCTGGTTTCCTTTGGCTTCTGAAAATTAATTATCAGTGATTTGTTAAGTTCATTAGCTCTGCCTCTCGACAGCACGGAAGGCCCGCCATCTGGACCCGTATTTTCACTTCCCTGCGTGCTGTTCCATAATTACACAATAAGTGGTGTCACCCTGTGAAGCCAGGCTGCAGGCACTCGGCAAGCCCCGCCTCCCTCCAGACTTGGAAGATGCCCCACCAGGATGTGCAGGACTGTCCACCCTGGCCGCAGAGCTGCCGTCCCATGAGCGCAGGCTGGGTCCCCAGCAGTCACTGAGCTCCTGTGTGCCAGGTCATGGATAGGAGCTATTGAGAGCACCCCTTATTTAAGCCTCTGCTAGCTCTGTGAGGTCTCCATGATCAACTCACTCAGGGACGGGAAAAACACAGCTTGCTGAGGCCCAGAGAGCATGACAGAAACCACCCAGAGCACAGGCGAGCAGTGTGTGCGTGTGTGTGTTGCACACTCACAGACATGTGTCCAGGACAGAACAGCCCAGAACCGGGCAGGAGGATGGTCAGAGGAACCTGGAGAAGCTGGTGCCACCTGGACAGCTGCAGGGTCACCTGTTCGCTGGTTCACTAAGCATCAACCTCAGGATTCCTTGGTCTGGTGGCTGCGTGGTCTGTGTGGTCCCCGCACACCTGGTTTATTGGCAGCCAGTCCTAGGACTGCCTTTTTCCTGGATCCTCAGGGTCTCTGGGTCAGCCTCGCCCACTAACCAGATAGCCCTTCGGCCTCTTTCACTGGCCTCTTCCTCAAGAGTCAACCCCCGCCCCCCTACATCTCCTGGTTCTTGGCCAACAGATGCAGCAGCCATTTAATCCTGGGAGGGGATGGGCTCCTCTTCACTGAGGCCAGCCCAGCTCAGGGGCCTTGAAACCCCTTCCCAAAACCCAACCAACAGCCAGTGCTGTTATTGTTCCCATTTTACGGATGAAGAAGCTGCAGAGTGCCTGTCCATCCCACGCCATGCTTCAAAAAAATGCCTTCAAAAGTTCCAGGGAATGTAGAACTCTGAGCCATCTAGGCAAAGGGAAAGGGACACCCTCCCTACATGGGGCAAAGAGTGGGACCTTGGGGGATTGACAAGTAGACCTCTCTGGCACATCTGGGCTGCACCTAGACGATTCAGAACAAGCACCTACTGTGCACCAAGTCTCCATCAGGCACATTTGGAGACAGAGAAGACACCTAGCGCAGGGCGCCCATTCACGAAGAGCTGTCAGCTTGCAACTGAAGCACAGGAAGAGTCAAGAATCAAACCAATCCCAGAGCCTTGGTTCCCAACCAGAGGGTCCCCAGCCCTCACCCTGCCTCAGTACAGGACGCACCCCAAGGAGCCCTCAGATCCCCTATCAATGTCGCCTGAATCAGTAGCGACCGCCGCATCTATGCAGTGGGCCAGGGGACCTCGTGGGACTTGCTTTCTACATACTACAATTCTGGGATATTTGAATTTTTATAATGAATACATATACCCTTATAAATTTTTAAGCAATCTAAACAAAAACGGTGTGAAACTCATGGTAGCTTCAGTCCCTGAAGATTTCCTTAAACGATACATGTTCAAAGTCCAATTACGAGCTGGCAGGGCAGGGCAGAGGGGGTCTCGGAAGGTTTCTGACATTCAAAAGGGCTTGTTGGCCTTGGGAAGTTGGGCCCCGGGGTGGGGGGCTTTCCATCCATGCTCCTGCTGTGCTGATGGCTGCCCTCCCTTGGGCCCTGCGATTCTAAGGCTGAGGCCCTTGAGGCTGAGGCCCTTTCGTGCCTTATCAATAATTCAGGGGTACAAGCAATAATGCCAGCTGGATATCCTCAGGCGGAGGACCTTGGAGGAGGCTGGATCTCTAACCATCAAGGTGAAAGCATTCTTTCCTGTGCCCATCCAGCCTCCCAGGGAGAGAAAAGACCTAGAAACACCTAAGAGTCCAGTTCCACCCAGAGAGGGCTGAGCTCTGTCTGGAAAGCACCCCACATTCCTTCATGGCCTCTAGTATTCCCAGGAATGCCCAGCACAAGGTCCCCTCCCCTCCCAGGAGCCTGGATGTGCCCAGTCAGCCTGCACACAGGGAGGCAGGGTGCACACAAGGAGGACGCCACCAGACCAGGAGTCGGAAGAACGCCTTCTCGTGCCCGCTGGGCCGCTCATCCGCTGCGCAACCTGCTGGCCCAACCTCCCTGAGTTTCCGCCTACTCCTCTATAAATGGAGATGGGATAGGGAAACATGAGTAAAAGATTCAAACAGGCAGAAGAACTAGAAAGGGACACCCAACCACATGCACAATTAAAGAAATACAAGTTTAAAGAAGATCTCCTTTTAGCCCATTAAGTTGGCAAAAGTGAACAACGCTAATAATGCTCAGATCGCTGGAATAAAGGCAGGGAAACCGCTTCACGGGTGCCGTGGATCTGGTGCAGACTTTCTGGGTGGCAACCCAGCAACAGCCCCCAGAATACAAGATGCCCCTCCCCTTCCCTTAGCACTCCATTCCGGGAGGGGGTCCGAGAGCTCTGACCCCAGCACACAGTCTCTGGAGCCATGTTCAGAAGAGCAGAAGGACTAAGAGCAACCCAAGTTCCCCCCATGAAAGCCACACAATCACAGCCGTGATGCTGAGAAAGGCACAGACAGCTCTGAGGTGTCGGGGTGCAGGGTCACTCCGCTCCACCACGGTGGTAAGGACAGATGGAGTCTCATTTTGAAGAGACACACAGAGAGGGAGAGAATAGGTTTTTATGTGCGGCAAGCACTTCTGGAAGTCCCCACTTGAAGCATTTCAGTACCTGTCTCTAAGAAGGGGACCCCAAGATTCAGAGTAGGCCAGACACCCTGCTCTTTTTTTTTATGATTCCATTCTATTTAATTTGCTAAAAAATTAACAATTAAAAAATGAGAGATGGCCCTGCCAGGAGAGGCCGTTCCCTCCTGTCTTGCCTCTTTTTGCCTTCACCCCTTTGGGATAGAGGAGGGAGACTGGGGAGGGAAGAATATCTGTTCACTACCTCTCCAGCATAGGGTTTTGTTTCGTATGCACTGGAAGCATTCTAGCTGCATGAAAATTGCACACCGTTGATGTAAGTGCAAAGGACCACGCACAGGCACAGTACTATTTGTGTCACATTTGAGTCACTGAAAAGGCAGGGTCCAGATGGACTTTTACCAGAGAGGTTCAGAAGGAGGACGGGGTGGGGAAATCTTTAAGAGCAGCCGCCCACCTGTTTCCCAGGAAGAACACTGTCATGGATGCATTTCACCTGATGAACTCCGTTCAAGGTCAGAGACTGGCTGTCAAAGAGCAGAGCTAAGGGATGAGGGAGGGCTTTGTCTTGGTGATTGACAGATTCCAACACCCTGCCATGAGCTCCACCTTTCAGCTGGCGCAGGTGTCTGTCCCCTGTTTCCCTGACACCTTGCTGGGAGCCTGACACACACCATCTGCCCTTCCACCCTTTGTGGACCCATTTGTGAATGAGTGGCAGCTAATGGTCAACCTACCCAAGAGCTCACAGACGGTCAGACTGGAAGGACCTCCAGAGGGTGCCCCTCGGCCACCTGCATATGGGTGACATGCTCAAAGCTCATGACAAGAAGGGACAGAGTCAAGACTCACACCCAGGACCTGTGACCTTCACCTAGCGCTTCCTGGTCTGCTCTTCGCTCTGAGCACATACGGGAGCCATGCTGCTGCAGATCCAACCTCCTGCCCAACACCCTGCCTGTCAAACCCTCCGCAGGCATTAAAGCTTACTTAGGTCAGTCTCCAAGCTGATGGGTTTGTAAACATCCCGATCAACCAGACCCATCAACCCAGCCTTAGAGTTAAAAAAAGGCAGAGGAGGAAGAGGGCAGGAGGAAGACGAGGAGGAAAGGAAAGGCTCTTCCCATCACCTGCTCTTCATAAATTAGGGCAACTCACAAGATGCCCAGGACATAGAGCTCACTGTCTCCTTAGGAGGTGGACTCAAGGTCTCTCCTGAACCAAGTCACATCTTGGATGTGCAGAAGCAGCCTCATCAGAAACCATGTCCTCGGGATACAGAGATGAGCCCCACAGGCTCGGTCAGCTACTTCGACGTGTGCAAGGTACACTTTCCAGAGCACATGACCACAGGCTGGAACTGTGTAGATCATGTGTGTACGCGCGCGTGGTCATTATCAGTGCACATCAGTGGGCAGAGAGGACCCCAGCACAGCGAGGGAACATAGTGGTAGAGGTCAGCAGCCTACATGTGGTTCTAAGCCTGTTCCCCCAAGCTAGTGACCACAGAGAGCTCACGCCACCTCTGTGGGCCTCAGTGTCCCTACCTACAAAGTTAGGGCATGGGTTAGAACCTCTCAGGATCTTTCCAATTTATATAACACTAAAACCAAGGGTCCTCCAGGGCGAGAGGTAGAAACTGAAAACGAATTGACAAACAACAAGCTCAGGACAGACCCGGCTCCCAAACCGGCCTCCTCAACAGGCCAATATAGAAGCCCCTCGGAACCCTTGGTGTCGGGGAGGATCCTTTGCTGAGGACCACAGGCTCACAGCCTCCCCAGGGGACACCTTCCCACCCTTCACTCGTGAGAGCTGGGGCCTCAGCCTGGCCCTCCTCCTCAATCCTCAGTCCCTGCGGCCCACTCCCCAGGCTCAGAGCCCCAGCCCTCCCTCCCTCCCAAAGCCTGAGCCAGAGAGTCCCAGGGGGCTCTTCATCGCATTTGAGAAACAAACCTTTTGAGCAAATGTGTGTGATCATAAAGATGGGCCCAGCAGGGTAAGCAGGAGTGTTCTTCTCTGTCTCTCTCACCTGGCACGCTGCCCCAGACACACACACACACACACACTCTCTCTCTCTCTCTCTCTCTCTCTCTCTCTCTCTCTCTCTCTCTCTCTCTCCCCCCCCCCCCATCCCACTCTTCTTCAGCAAAGAGCTGCGAGGAAGTGTCCGCCAGGGGAGCTCCCGCCAGCTCACCTCACAGCTCCCAGAGCCGCCGCCCCTCCTCCCCCAGCCCTACAACCTGCATTGTGTGCAGGATCCACAGAAAGTAGCGCAGCAAAGAAAGACGAGCCTGGAGCCGAGTCCAGAGCCCGCGGCTGGCAGCGGTTGCTAAGAGACAGAGGATGCCCAGCTGGAATCGTGACTGAGGTTTCTTGTTTGTGCAAGAGCAAGATGAAGAGGAAAGGAGGGGACGTGTTTGCTGTGATGAATTTCGGCCTCGACCAGATCCTGCCGGAGGGAGAAAAGATCTCCCTTGGGATTCTACCCAGAGACGCTCTGTCTCTCCAGCCTTCTAGCAGCAGAAAGAACTATAAGCCCCATTCCTTTCCTATTCCTTAAATATAGGCCCTGAAAATTAAAAAATTCTAGAGAGGAGCAAAGTTAGCCATTCTATTCTGCAAGCTGAACTGCTGTGGAGAAGCAAATTCAAGTTCAAAGTGTGATCTCGGCCCAGCTCCATCCAGTACAGGCCTCTGGGCTGCTGGGTCCTTGGGGTAAGCGTGCCTCAGTTTGCACTTAAGTAAGAGGGGCTAATATAGGTTCCTCGTGCACGATACTTAATTAGCACAGTGCCCAGTTCTGCCAGGACCCACCAAAGTCCACTTTTACTGGATAGGCACTGCTGGCCAGCGCTGGGCTCTCTAGTGAGCTCCTTATCCTGGAGTCAAGGATCTGAGATGAACATTTTGTGAACCAGTTGTTCTGTGACTGAACCAAACTGGGTGAGGGAAGAGAGTCTCTTCCGCACACCACGGCACATCTCCTCTGCTCTCCCTCTCACCAACCTCCCAGGAAAGTGGCCCCGGGCCTCTGTGGCCACAGCCCCGGGCCTGCTGTCTTCCCTCCGTCACCCAGCACACAGGTCCTGGGCCCCTCCACCAACCAGCATCACGCCAGGCGCTGGGCAGGGGACAAGAACAACATGGACAAAGCCCTGCTTCCCAGCCCAGCTTATAACTGACGAAGTCCTAAAGCTGATGCAGACCCTGCCCTGCTGTCCCCAGCCAGAGCCTCTGCCAGGACTAAGGCGGCCTCTGTTCTCCTCCTCTCCTGGCTCTCCAGGCCCTGGCATGGCTCCTAAATCCTAAAAGAGATGAAGCAAAGAGAAGAGGGAAGACAGAAGGAAACAGGCTCCCCTGGCGGGACTACTGCTCAGCAGCCAGGAAAAGGAGCCAGGCTCAGAAAAAGGAGGAACTGGGGGAAAGGGAGGTGTTTTGGACAGCGCCCTGAGTGGCCGATGGAGAAAACTTCTAAATCAGGCACCTGCTCTGAGGCGTGGATTTATTTGTATAAAAAGTCTGGCGCAAGAAGGAAAAAAAATGTCTGGCACAGTCTGGCAGCTCCTCAAAAATTAAACATAGAATTGCCATATGATCCAGAAATTCCACTTCTGGGGAGAGACCCAAAGGAGAGGAAAGCAGAAACTCAAAAAGATATCTATACCCACGCCCATAGCAGCAGTGTTCACACTAGCCCCAATACGGAAGCAACCCAGTGTCCATCCATACATGACTGGGTAAATAAAACATGGAAATAGACGCAGAATGGAATATTATTCAGCCTTAAAAAGGAAGGAAAAACCGATACATGATACAGCATGGATGACACTGGAGGATATGAGGCAGAGAGAAATAAACCAGTCCCCTAAGAACAAGACAGCATGATTTCACTATAGGAGGTTCCGAGTCAAATTCATAGAAACAGAAAATAGAATGGGCATTGCTGGGGAGGGGCTGGGGAGGAATTACTAGGAATTACTAGGTATAGAATTTCTGTTATGACCATACAATAATTTACTTAAAGCCACTGAATTGTACATTTAAAAGTAGTTAGAATGGTAAATTTTACGTAGGTTTTAACACACACACCTACAAAGTCTGGCAAAGGTTTTCTTTCAGCGTCACCACATTAGTTGCACACTGAACGGGAACAGAGCACCCTCCTTGGAAAGGCGGACGTACCAGGATGTTGGGAACAGCACAGAAAAACCCAGAGGCTGAGTGATCGACAACTTCCAGAAAACCTCACCTGAATAAAGCTCCCAGAGTGCTCAACCCCTAGGTCCCATGTCCCCCAGAGGAGCTGGGGTCCGGAAATACACCTCCTTGTCCTCTATCGCGGAAGACAAGGAGGCGGAGGGGACCCAGGTACCGTGAGAGCCAGTGCTGTGGGCGCCAGCTACAGGTGTGGGCAGGGATCCGTGAGGATGGGCCCGTGCTGGTTCACCCCGCCCAGCTGAGCAGCCCCAGAGATCAGCTTAGGTTCGCATTAGAAGGATGGAGGCGATGATCCCCACCCTACAGATGATTAAGAAGACGGAGGAGACAGCGAGAGGAGGCGTAAGACAGGGGCAAAGAGCTCAGGCTCTGAGCCATACTGCCCGAGTTCAAGACCCACCTCCCTTCCAGCTGTGTGACGGCGGGCAAGCTGCTTGACTTATCTGTGCCTCGGTTTCCCCACAAGTTAAATAAGGGAAGCTGCCCTACTGTGTAGGGTTATTGGGAGGATTCAGTCCACCAACATGTCAGATATTTAGAAGATCATGAGGTTCAGGGAACTGGGGTCTGAATGTCTAAAACGTTTCTGGCTTTTCCTTCTTACCTGGACTTGGTCTGTGATCTGAGCCCCAAGGAGCCCAGGGTCCCCTGAGTGAGTTGGACCTCAGCCACAGGGACACACTGTCTTGGGCTTCAAAATGCCGGGAGCCCGTGGGGCCCAAGGACGCCCCGACAGGTACGGATGGCGGTATGCAGAGGCCAAAGGAGGGCACGGGGGCCTCGTAACCCTCTCTTACTGGTTGGCCAGCACCAAGGAGGGCGGTCCTCCTGCCCCAAGGGCTGCTCAGGCCAGAAGCACTCTTGCTTCCTGCACAGCCGTCCCTCCAGGGCCCGTGAGGCGCCTCCCAATGCCCCTTTCAAACCCTGCCAACATCTCCCCACGCGCTCTCATCCCACACAGGCCCACTGAAGCAGCTAATGCAAACAAATTCCTCCTGGGCACTGCCGGCCTCTGGCGGACATTAAAATGCAAATGAGGGCTTCCTTCAGGCTACGCCCACCCAGCGCTGGACCAGGGGCACCATAGCACATGGGCCCACACCTCTGCCAGCGAGGCTGGGCGTGGCCAAGGCCACAGTCACCACCTTCACTGTCCTGCAGGAGACGGGCGCTGGGAGCAGCCGATGAGGGTCCACTCCTGGAGACTTCACCCAAGTCCCTTAAGGACCGGAACTTCTTGGAGGACTCACACATTCTACCAACCTTGCCTTCTACTCCTTACCACCTCAGTTTTTGATTGTCTATTTTTATTTTACCAGTAGTCAGGATCAGAACCACTAAAATCCATTGAGAATGGGCCTTGTTTTAGGCTCTCTTCCTTGCACTTGCCCTTACAATCCAACTCTCTCCCCGCCTCCACAGCAAGCCCAGGGACTACTAGCATCCTCAAGCTGCAGAAGAGGACCCTAAGGCAAAGAGAGGTCAGGCAGCGTATCCAAGGTTGCACATTTTGCAAGTGGAGGAGCTGGAATGGGAACACAGCCCGGACCCCAAGCGCGCTCCTTTGACTGCTACACAAATGTAACACGTAAAATTGCTTTTAATCTGGGGCTGGGATTGTGGCTCAGTGGTAGAGCACTCGCTGGGCATGTGCGAGGCCCTGGGTTTGATCCTCAGCCCCACGTATAAATAAATAAATAAAATAAAAGTATGGTGTCCAACTACAACTAAAAAATTTGCTTTTAATCACTCATCTGTCCATCCCCCTGCCCCCATCCTGTTTAACTGGCAAAGAGGCTCCAGGACGATTGCCCCAGTTAGCCCTGTGTTGCATGCTCAGCTGGCTCTCCACCCTGACCCGGGGTATCTAAAGTCTTGCACGATGCTGCTCTTGAAGTTCAGGCTCTAGTCACTGAGCACCTCTGCCACGTCCCCTCCCCTGACCCCTGCAGACTCAGGTAATCCCAGTTTGCAGATAAAGCTGACTTGAGGGTCTCCAGCGGTGTCAGATCCCCTCCTCCCCTGAGAGTCCTCTTGGTTCCCTGAGCCTCAAGCAGCCTCCCAAAGCTACCCCTTACAAGTGTCTATGCTACAGTCCCATGACCATGACCTTGCACCCAAATTGTCCAGCTGAGCTCCACTTTGGCCTTTATCCAGTCACCACCCAGCCCAGTCTCACCATCTCTATCTAAACTCAGAACTTTGACCCAACAGAATCTAAAATGCCAAATGCCATCCTCGCTGTATTACCTAGGGCCACCCAGCCCCATGGTGCATTCCTGCACTTCCTGGAGGCCCAGTGACCACTAGGCTCACCAGCACCATCTGCCAGAATGTGCTGGAGACTCCTGTGCCTCTGAGATACTGCTCCTCTCCACCCACCCAAACCTCCAGTGTCAGCTGAGCCAGCATGCCCCGGCTCCTCGCCCACCTGCTTCCCAGCCTCAGTTAAGACCTTCTTCACCAGGGGGACAAGCTGTCAAGCAGGAGGAAGGGGCAGGAATGAGCGTTGTTAGTGGGTATGAAACGAGTCACAGGCAGTCTCCCCCCAGGGCGGGGCCTTAGAGTGTTCTGATGAGAAGGGAGGAAAGCCATTGTAGCTCCTGTCCCAGGTCACAAAGTCAGTCAGAGGGAGCCTAGAGAATGAGGCTGGTGTGCTCAGAGCTGCATCAGTCCCAAAGGTCAAAGGGCAGAAGCCACCCAGGCGCCCACCCACTGAGGAATGGGTTTGGTGTATACACACAACGGAGTATTATTCAGACTCGCCGGGAAGGAAACGCTGACACATTACAACATGGACAAACCTGGAGTCACTGTGTGAAGTGGGCTAGGCCAGCCACAGGACAAAGGCTGCAGGGTCCCACTCACCTGGGGTCCCAGTGGAGGTTGCAGGGGCTCAGGGGAGGAGCCATGTTTAGGTTTTCTCAGAGGAAAAGGTTCTGGATATAGTTGCACAGCAATGCAAACGTACTGCATGGTACAGAGCTGGACACTTCAAAATGATTAAAATGACAAATTTATGTGTATTTTATCATGATTAAAAATTCTAAAAAACAATGAAGTGGGGACAGGGCTACTTTGCCAGCAAATTGCAGACATCTGCCTGCCTTCTTCTACTAGCTCTGAATCACACGTCTGAAATGCCATTCTGGACTGTTTAGAGGAAGGATCCATCTGCATGTGTCCTGGGTCTGCTAAGAAGTGACCCCAGCATGGTCCCAGGCTTCCTGCACCTCCTGCTTGATGTCCCTGGTCACTGATTTGACATCATTCTTGCTATATTTCGTTAGGACAGTCGCTTTGCCATACCTGTGCCCTTGGACCATCCTATGAAGGTGCTGAGTGCTCCCTGGAGCACCCTGGGGCCTGCAGCTGGGTGAACCCCACCTCCCAGGGAGCCTCTGAGCTTGGTCAGATCCCTCACAGGCCTTCTGACACCCAGAGAAGCTGAGGCGGCCTCATTTCCTGTCCCCAAAGAGGTATGTTTGCTCCGTTCTAGGGGGACGATCATTAGCCTGCCCCATCTCATGTCCTTCAGCCCACTCTGCCCCCGCCCACCTTCTCCCAGAGGCCCTGTGTCCCCATAGTTGTTGGGAACCACAGTTGTGTGACAAATGACTGAGGAGGTCCTGGGGACACCATCTCATTCTGCAGGCATTATTGTGCCTGACCTAAACCCAAATACCCAGGCCCCAGTCTCCAGGGTGACACCTGAAGGCCCCGGTCTCCCGGCAACGGCGAACAATGGCCCCTGGGAAAAGCACACACAGTTTGGGAAAGGGCAGCCTTTTCTCTCCGTGCCCCTGGGCAGGATGAGAGCGCTCTACCTCTGCAGGCAGAGTCTGGAGGGGAATGCAGGCCGCTGAGGGCACGGCCCCCCACCAGGCTGCAGGAACCCCACCCTCCCACCTGGGGCATCCTTAGCTGCCTCTTCCTGGGACAAAAGCCCCTGACTCCCTTCTCCTCTCTTCCCTGGCAGCATCCCCCACCCCATCCCCAGTCTGTACTTCCTCCCCAAGAAGATGATTCAAGGTGTTCGTGTTTCTGGTGAACTCTGTCATCATCTTTTACCCGCAGAAGTGACATTCTCTGTCAAGCGTGGTGGTGCACACCTGTAATCACAGCATCTCAGGAGGCTGAGGCGGGAGGATCACAAGTTTGAGGCCCACCTGCGCAACTTAGTGAGATCCTAAGTAACATAGTGAGACCCTACCTCCAAATAAAAAATAAAAAGAGCTGTTCATGCAGCTTGTTGGTAAATTGTCCTGGGTTCAGTCCACAATACCAAAAAAAAAAAAAAAAAGAAGAAGAAGAAGAAGAAGAAGGAGAAGTGAAAGAAGTGACATCCTCTTTCTCCCTTAATTTTCTGGGCCAGGTTCCAAATTGGATGAAGCAGTCCTGGGGAAGAAGAGAGAGGAAGGCTTTGGAAAACTCACCCACTCTCTATGCCCCGCTGAGCAAGTCACCAAACATCGAGGCGACTTAGCTCCCTCATCTACCACCCGGAGATAACCACCCCCTCGGGGGTGCAGGGAGGGTAGACAGGAGCCATGTGCACAGTGGGCACTTGGGCAAGAAGGTGTCAACACCACTCTGCATCTGAAGTGACACCTCCCTCCCAGCAGAAGTGGGAACCTCATCAACTTGATGAGGCCAAGGAGTCCCCGGGCTTCTGTGCCCTTCACCACACCCCTCCTACGGCAGCTGTCCGGGAGGCTGAACTTCATGGGTGCAGAGTCACAGCCCCCAGGGTCCCCCCAGGTGCCACGGGTCTCTGAGGAGGCTCTCCCAAACCTCCCCTCAGAACCAGGAAGCCTCTAAAGAATTCTAGTGTCAGAGAGTCGCTGTGGGTGGAATCACTCTGGCCTCCTTGCCTTGTGGATTTTTTTTTTTTCATACTGGTGACTGAATCCACAAGTGCTTTACTACAGAGCTATATCCCCAGCCTTTTTATTTTCTATTTTGAGACAGGGCCTCACTAAGTTCCTGAGGCTGGCTTTGAACTTGCAATCTTCCTGCCTCAGCCTCCTGAGCTGCTGGGATTACAGGAGTATGTTACCACGCCTGGCTTGTTTTTATTTTTTATTCAGCCAAGTCTTGCTCATCCTGAGAGTTCCTTCTGACTGAAACTCACAAGGCACTATCTACCACACTCACTCACTGAATTTCTGAGTAATGTTCTCTTCTCTAGCCTGGGACTCTGTGTCACTTCCCATCACAAACAGGACAGGCAGGGAGGAAGGGATGTGGCTTCTATTTCACAGACGGAATGTTGGTGCAGTTGTCTCAAGGTCAAGGTCACAGAGGGACCAGGAGGCAGCCGTGCATACACAGTTTAGCCATCCCAGCGGCAGAGGGTGCCTGAAGTAGTCAGGAGCCTGGAGCACGGGTTAGAGGGGGCAGAGGGCACCTGGTCCAAAAATGACTTGAAGTCATGGACACAGCGGAAGATCAACAGCAAAAAAGACCACAGCTAGAAGAAGCCAAGGCCAGCAAGACAGCAAGACACGAGGGCTCTGGACTGTCCAAGGTGCTGGTGAAGGAGGGTCCGAGATGGCAGCCATTACAGGTCAGACTTTGCAATGCTGGACAGGCCGGCACAGCGACAGAGCAGCACCAGGGGGTGGAAGAACATTGGGTGGCTCTCGGGACCCTCCCGCCCTGCCCTCCTGCTCCAGCGCTTCTGCTGCCCACTTCCAGACACCCACAACCCTGCCCCGTGCTCATCTCCGCCTTCCCACGGATCATCCAGGGAGTGGCCACTTTCAGTCTCTGTCCTTGATATTTCAGTACAGTCCTGCCCCACTGGCCATCTGAAGTTTTGAATGAAACCCTTCTCGAGCTCTTGTTGACATCTGTCCCCAACAGCACCTATCTATCCGCTCTGGAAAGCAGAGACCTCAGCCTTTTTTCTCACTGCGGTCCCCCCAGAGACTGAAATGAGGCAGAAACAGAACTATCTGCTGAGTGGGTTACAAATGAAAGATGAAAGATCTGACCCAGGGAGAGCCCGAGGCAGATCCCTGTGCCTGCAGGCTCCACGGCAGGAACCTCATGAATGGCGCCTTGCACCTGGCAAGCAGCCTCCGCGCCGGCTGAGCTGCTGCCGGAGTAACCTGCCCGGGATTCCCGTCCCCAGTGGTAACAGGCCAGCCATGAACACACGGTTCTGGAACACTGAGGCCCAAGGTGCACTCACAGTGTGACCCCAGTGGCTTCCTCCTGAGAGGATGGAAGGGCCCACACATCCATTCTCCATCTGAGAAGGGAAGCACCTTCACGGTGACACTCCCCTGCAGAGCCAGGCCCAGGACTAGAGCCACTGCAGGTAGCAGAGCTGACACAGATGCAGACCCAGGCCCAGCATGAAACTGCTACCCACTTTGGGTCGATCATCCCCATTTTACTAGTTAGGAAATAGACTGGCGGTGACATTTTTGGTCCGGAGTCAGATGGCTAGAAACAGCACAGCCCCAAAGCACAGAGCTGAAATGCAGGTTTCCTCGGGAGGGAGAGGGCAAAGCAGAACTCCCACAAGAAACTCGAATCAGCAGGGAGAGGGGCTGTGAGATCGGTGCCTCAGGAACTGGAGGCTGAGCCACAGCGAGGATGATGGGGTGGCACAGTTGCTCGCCAGGCAGCAGTGACACCCTGAGAAATCGAAGCTGATTTCTGCCCAAACCTGAGCCCTGTGCAGAGGGGACTCTGAGCGAGCTGCATAAGCACCCAAAGCTGAGTAGCTCCTGCAGCCCTCTGGACCTCCCACTGGACACTGTGCCCTGGATTCTCCCCCAGAGGCTGCAGGGCCAAGTGAAGAAGGAGCTGCACCTGCGTCCTGCCTCCTGAAAGCAATGGCTGAGGCCAGATGTGGGATGGGGGGAAGCCACTGCCCTAGGCATGGGAAGAGAAAATCCTGTTTTCCCTGCCTGAAAGAGAAACACCATGACCTGGGGAGGGGGGGTAACAAAGAAGGGTGGTAGCTGCTCAGGTACTCCAGACCCCCTGGGGGACTCCCAAATCTCTGGGGTCCCTGGGGTAATGATGAGAAGGGGTCTAGGGCTGGTCAGAGGTGTCAGCATCTGCATTCGACACTGGTGACGAAGATGGGGACACACTAACAAAACCATCTCAGGAAGTCACACAGCCCAATGAATGCATCCAAACTCACGGCATGTACACCACCCAGAGCAAGCCCTCATGTAAACCATGACTTTGGGTGACAGTGACAAGGCAGTGTAGGCTCAAGTGAGTCACTCTAATGGAGGCAGGTGGGGATGATGAGGGTAATGGGGATTTTCTGTACCTTTAACTAGATTTTGCTTTGAATCTAAAATTGCTCTCAAAAATGAAGTTCATTTTTTTAAAAGTGGATTTACTGTGAGTTAAGGAAGTGCATATTTCAAGCACCAGCCTCTTCTCCAGGGTGACATGTCACAGTGTCATGTTAACCTTACAGTGTTATGATTTTATAATTTTTGCCACATAATATTTTCCCCTTTCTTTTAGAAATCACTCTATTGAAAACAAGAAAAACAGACAAACAAAAAGTAAAACAAAACAAAAACCTACAGGCACTCCCCCCAAACAAACCCTCCTCTCCTTCTTAAATAAAATAAAACACAAACCATCTCTGCTAAGCATTGTACCGAGTACTTATGGGTATGATGGGCCCACCCTGAAGGGCTGTGAAAGCTGAGAAATGAGCAGAAATGAGTGATCTTCCCAAAGCTAATTTCAGAACTGGCAAGATTTGGAAGCAATCCTTGCTGTATAAGAGGCGATACCAACCAGGTGCAGTGACACACATCTGTAATCCCTACGGCTCAGGAGGCTGAGCCAGGAGGATGGTAAATTCGAGGCCAGCCTCAGCAAGTTGGCAAGGTCCTCAGCAACTGAGCAAGACCCTGTCTCAAAATAAAACACAAAAAAGGCTGGCATGGGGCTCAGTGGTAAAGCACTCGGGATTCAATTCCCAGTACCAAAACAGAAAAAAAAAAAAATCATGTCCTGAAGGCACAATGAGCTAAGCCTGGGACAGCAGCTAAGTCTTGAGGGACGCTTCTCAACCTCAGGCCCTTCTGGGTGTGAGCTGATATTAACAATGGGGAGGGGGAATTGAAACAGATTGAACAGGAACAAGTCCTCCCGTTAGAGTCAAATGGGTAACTGCCAAGGCCTTGCCCTCAACAAACATGGATGGTCTCAGAGGCAAATGAACTGCGTGCCAGCATCTTTCCAACCCAGACTTCCCGCCGTGGATCTGCAGTAAGGTCAGTGAGAGAGAAAGGGAACGTTGCTGGGTTAGCTCCATTCCCCTTGTCAGCAGAAAAAACTCATGCAGGTTATTTCTTTTAAAATGTTTTCCTGCTGGGGATGCAGTTCAGTGGTAGAGAGCTTGCCTCCAATGCTCAGGGCCTGGGTTCCAACCCTAGTGTGTACACACATACACACACACATACACACACACACACACACACACACACACACACAACAAACAAAATATGGCGACATGGGACCAGGCTGACCACAGCCATTCATCCTACGTATTATATCCTGAAAGTGTTGACTGTCAGTTAAATACATTTAAAAAAATGCTCTCCTCCTCCTGAAAGAAAATCTTTCTAGAATCTCTACAGTCAAAAAACATTAGGTATTAAGTGAAACAACCTGGAAAAGAACACTATCTTTGTGGCTCATTTCTCTCTTTCTGGAAAGAACCCCACCATGTTTGAATGGCAGACCAAATTTTCAAATCTTGGCCACATCTAGTTGCCTGATTCTCTTTGTTTAAAAAAATAGAAATTATCAAAAACTACTCTTGGGGCTGTGGGTGTGGCTCAGTGGCAGAGCACTTGTCTTTCACATGTGAGGCACTGGGTTGGATTCTCAGCACCACATAAAAATAAATACACAAAATAAAGATATAATAAATCTCTCTATATATAACTACTCTTGGAAAAATTTTCCCTAACATATTCAAGGGTAGGATGAGGACTAAGTTGCTGTTTTAATGGGTAATGGTCATGTAATTATTTTCTTTAGTTCTCTGCATTCCCTAGTTAGAGGGACTCCGATTTAACTATCCAAGCAAAACAGAAGCGTAACGTCCCTTGGGGGTCCCATCGCTGCTATGGTCTCATATAATCTGTATCGCTAATCTGAGCTTAGTCCTTCTTATGCCCTTTTTTCCAGATGAGAAGCCTGAGTCTGGGCAAGAACAAGCAACTCATCCCAGGCCACCAGCCAGTGAGGTAGCAGAGCTATTGGATTCCAGAGTCCAAACCCTGAACGTCCCCATTTTGCCTGACTCCTCATGAAGGTTGTTTCCTCGGCACCAGAGCACACAAAGACCAAACGGAAGCTGCTCAGTGGCTTCCCCACATAAACCCTGGGATTACAGGTGCCTTTAGAAATGCCTAGTTGACCCCTGCAGTCACCTCCACCATCAACAGATGGCGTTAATGAGCAAGGGACGCCCTCCTGTGGGAGCCCAGGGGACAGTCACTGTGCTCTTTGGTCAATGTTCAAGTGACCAGTTATCCACAGCCTTCCCCTTGGGACAACTGAGGTCACAGGCCATGTCTAGCTGACTGTGAAAGACACTATTAAGAATCATCGATACGTGAGTTCCGGCTCTTGCTTACCCAGTTTACTGTAAGAACCTGCCCGAAATGATTTCTTGTCCTTTGTTTCTGATAAATGGAGCTGTGACTTGTAGGAAACGGCTTTGTTTTCCCCAGTTGCTTTTAGAGGAGTAAGACATTCAGATCCCCAGGTGTAGCGACCAAAATTCAATATGTCTGAGACAGAAAAAGATAAATGGGGTTGTGGGTCACAGTGGGACAGCTGCGTAATTGATGTATGTGCGTCTGTCCCTGTGAAATATGATTGCCACTTCTATTCATTTTCTTTCACATTCCATTTTTTTTTTCCCTTTCACGGGCACTGGGAGGGAAAAAGCAACCTGCCATCAAATTCTCACAGCTTAACGCCACCCATTTGAGAAATGAGCAACAACAGGCGACCCCGCCAATCAACACTCTGCCTAAACTCAAGACCATATCTAATTCATCATGATATCCCCGGCGCTGGACAAATGGCTGCACGCGGCAGGTTTGTAATAAGTTGGTTGGGTGAACGAATCCATCCATCTATCCATCTACTCATCCACCCCAGAGGAGTGTGAGGCAGCCAGAGGTCCAGCAGTCTAAGGCCAGCTGCTACTTTGCAAACATCAACCAGGGATCATACCACATTAGAGATTCAAGCCTACAGCTCACACCCTAGAGAAGCTCCCAATGTGTTCCCATCGGGTAAGCTGCCCCCGTCTTCTTTCCTAAATGTTTTCTAAAGGCTCTGAAGAGGAGAGCAGTTCACACACACACACACACACACACACACACACACACACACACAAATAATAAATCAAATGTGGCTTCCCTGTTTTGAGGTGGTTTTTTGGGGGGATGGGAGGGAAATTTTGTTTTCTAAGAAAATGAGTATTACTAATTTGATCAAAACTGGTTGGTACCAGGCACAGTGGCGCAACCCTGTAATCCCAGCAGCTTGGGAGACTGAGGCAGGAGGATCACGAGTTCAAAGCCAGCCTCAGCAAAAGCGAGGTGCTAAGCAACTCAGTGAGACCCTGTCTCTAATAAAATACAAAACAGGACTGGGGATGCGGCTCAGTGGTTGAGCATCTGAGAGTTTAATTCCCGGTACCCGCCTCCAAAAAAAAAAAAAAAAAAAAAACTGGGCTGGTATGTGACAGAGAACCAAAACATCCACCCACAAGCACAGCACTCGGGCTCAGGAATGTCCCGGGTTGTCAGGAGAACCTCCCGGAAGCCATAAAAGTCCAAATACAAAGTGCTAAATGGCTTCCTCCGAAAGCCCCAGGTAATAAATACTGTTCCCTGGGTGCTGTCATGGACCCTCCTAGAAATGGTGTGCAGAGCTCCAGGAGCTCAGTGCCCAGGCTGGCCGGTGACTCTGGGTCCTGCGAGGGGCCCTGGGGTCTCCACGTGCATGCAGGACACTGGGCCCTCCGCTCCTGCCTGCCGGACCAGCTGGGGTCTCCCCAAATCAGCAAAGCTTCTCCAAGGTGAGGCCCTCTTCCTTGTGCTAGTTTCTGGGGTTTCTCCCGAGGCCCTCCTCCCCCCCCCACCCTGCCCCAGCTTGGGGAGGGGTGCTGCAGGGCAGGGAACCCCAGCGGGGTGTCTCCCTCTCAGCCCGTCCTCACCCTGGCCACATCCCTGGGAGCGGGAGCATCTCTGGCTTTGGCTGTGGGAGGGGGAGCGTGGTCCCTGTCTCCCTGCCAAGGGGGATGTCACGCCACCAGAATTTATGTGCCCGCGCTCCTTGTACCAGCTTTTCCCAGGTTACCTCCCCACCCATCACGGCCCCATTAGCTGCCCTGTGTTTTCCCCTAACTGTCACCAGCCCACACTGCCTCTTTGTTAGCCTGCAGCTCTCAGGCCGGCCCCTCCCCAACAAGCAGTGCAACTTAAACTTCGCATTGTGAAATATTTCCTCCTTCTCCCCTGTTCCCGGCTCCTGGCGCCCTCCTTGGGGCCCCCCGACTCTTTGGTAAAACAAACCCACCAAAGGGAATTCTTGGCTCTGTTTGCACAGCACGAGTGCCCCCCCCAGCAGCCCAGAGCCCCTCACCCTCCACACACACACACGCTTCGCTCCTGATTGGTATTCAGCCGATACCTCCCTCTCCTAACCCTTCCCTGCTTGGCCTCCACGATCTGCCCACAGAAGGGCCTTTGTGGCAGGAGCAGAGGGGTCCAAACACCAGGGCTCCGAGGACAAGCGCATCGACTTCAAAGCGGGAAATGAGTCATTGCTCAACTGGCGAGGGCTGGGGGGGCACCGTGGGGAGGGGGCTCCTCTGGGCACCTCCAACCAGACTGTCCCAGGAGTGCTTCGCCCGAGGACAGACCGTCTGTGTCTTTTCACCAATCAGACCCCATTCCCAAAGCAATTTGCTGATTTTTATTGTTTCAAATTGGACTTCAAAACGTGGGCCAGAATCCAGGGCCTCGTAAATATTTTGTTACACAGTTCGCTGGAGCCCCTTGCTGGGAGGTGGCTTCCCGCACGCAGGCTTGGGTGAAGGGACTTCCAGACTGCCAGTTTCCTGTGTCTGCAGGCAGATGAACCGTCCCAAACACTGTGGGGTGGGCCTCGCCCCTGTTCACAAACAGCCCCCTTGCTCTGCACCTAAGAGCCACCCGAGGCCCTGGAGCCCAGGCTGGGGAGCCCAGGCTATGGAACCCTGTGGCACCTCCACTGCCCTCTGCCTGGCACAAGCAGGGTTAGCTGCTCCTTGAGCCCCAGTGGGGAGGCGATGAGCAGAGCAGCCCCCCGCCTTGTGCTCGGGAAGCCTGCCCCACGGAGAACACACCACTTCCCCCAAACCATCTGCCCCGGGTGCTCAGCTTCTGGAACAAATCCCATCCCCGTCCTCATGACATAGATTTGAAAATGACTCTCAGGGTTCCTCCACATTTTCTTTGCCCTAGGCCCCTTCACTGTATCTCACATGAAGTGGTTTCCAGATAGCTCCTGACATTCGTCACCCCCGTGCCAGAGCATGTTCAGTGGCCGCCCCACAAACACACGCCACAAAATGCAGATTCTGAGACTGAACGATGTTCTCTGGATGTGCCTGGAGCAGCCCAGACTGGAACAGGACTATCCCCTCCCCTGGAGAAGTCACCTTGCCTCTATTAATTCAGCTGAAGAGTACATTGGCTCTTTCAGGCAACTTACTGTCCCTTGCTTCATCCTCAGCTTGAAGTCATAAGCCCCTTTTACAATAAGTAAAACCAAGCTCTCCCCCCGCCAGGGCCTCTGAAGCCAACTTGATATTTATCACTATCTAGGTTTCATTTCATTGATTCTAGTCCAGATCGTGGAAGTCATTTTTCAACCTTACTTCTGTCATCCAAAGTACAATGGCCATCCCTTTTCAGCTCTGCACCACCTGCAAATCTGCTGTGTATCCTTTCTGTATGCTCATCCAGTCCTTTAATAAAAATGAGAAACACAAGCTGAGCATCGTACTGCACACCTGTAATTCCATCAACTCAGGAGGCTGAGGCAGGAAGATTGCAAGTTCGGGGTCAGCCTCAGCAATTTAATGAGAACATCAGCAACTTAGTGAGACTCTGTCTCAAAATTAAAAAAAAAAATTGAAAGGATTAGGGGTGAGACTTAGTGGTAAAGCACTCCTGAGCTCAATCCCAAGCACAGAAAAATAAAATAAAATAAAAAGAGGAGGGGGAATCAAAATCACAAAACAGCATTAAAAAGAAAATCTATAGAATGGGAGAAAATATTTGCAAATCATCTCTATGGTAAGGTATAAATATCCAGAGTACATAAAGAACTCCTAGAACCCAATGACAAAATAATCAAATAATGGGTAAAGGACCTGAAGAGACATTTCCCCAAAGATGATATATAAATGGCCAACAAGCATATGATTGGACGGCCAATGTCACTAGTCACTAGAAAGTGCAAGTCAAAACCCCATTGACATATCGCCTCACACCCATTAGGACAGCCACAATAAAGACAGAGAGAGAGGGAAAAATAAGTGTGGTGAAGGTGGGGAGAAAGCAGACTCTCGTGCACTGCTGGCGGGACTGTGAAATTAGGCGGCCCCTATGGGAAACCGTACGGGGAATTTCTCAAAAAAACTGAAAACGGGATCACCATATGATCCAGTGATTCCATTTCTGAGTATATATATCCAAATAACTGAAAGCAAATTTTGGAGGAGATATTCATACAGCCATGTCTGTAGCTGTATTATTTACAATTTCCAAAAGGCAAAAGCCACTCAATCATCATCACTGGACAAATAGATCAACAAAATGTGGTAGATACAGACAAGAGAATATTATTCAGCCACAGAGAGGAAGGATATTCTGACACTGACCAACCTGGAGGACATTATGCTAAACGAAACAGGTCAACCACAGAGGGATAATAATAATAATAATAATGTTAGATTCCACTCATGTGAAATCCACAGAGGAGTCAAACTCACAGACACGGAGAGTAGAGTGGTGGTTGCTGGGCTGCAGCAGGGGTGGAATGGGAGTTGTTGAATGCCCAGAGAATTTCAGTCTCATAAGATGAAATGGTTCTGAAGCTCAATTTCACAACCAGGTGAACATACATAACACTATTGAACCCCATCCTTAAAAACAGTTGTTAAACTCGACATTGTGTGTATTAATCACAATAACAAATGAGCCACTGCTGAGGAGAAGCAAGACAGCCTAGAACTGGGAAGGAAGATCGGGTGGGGACTTGGGTTTCAAGAGCAGAACCAACAGCAGTGGGGGCCAAACATCCACACTGACCCTCCGTTTACAGTGACAACTCTGCTCCCCTGCAGACTTCAACACCAGGAGGGCCTGAAGTCTCTAAGTAGAACCACACCCACGCTCTCGGAAGGACTTTGGATGCCAACATGCTCAATGGTAAAGTGAAGATTAGGTGAGGCAGAGATGGATACCAGCCGAGAACTCATAAAAAAGGTAAGGTGCCAGGTGTACCCTGGCGTTGACTTCCTTCAACCTTCCCACTATCGTGGATCACGAACGGAAGTGTCGTGAGTTATACTTCGTGTCAATATTCATGTCAGGTTCATCTAACAAGGAGCTCTGTGTTGGAGTCAGTTCCTGGGGAATGCGTTCACGGACAGAGGCTGCAGAAATTCACCTTCCATTTACACGAGGTCACCACCTCCTTTTCAGCCTATGAAAGCAAAGCTGTAGAATCTGCATGAGTAGAACTCCCAGGGAGCAGAAAGAGCCACCTGCCAGACCCAGAGCAGAGGCAAGATGCTCAGGAAGAGATAGGTTCTGTCCCCCACAGCAAAGACAGGGAACTGCAGGCAGGCCCTGCTGAGGGAGGAGACACTCAGGCAGGCAGGGAGCTCTCAACCCACCTGTCACTTCCCACTGAGGCTGAGAGGAGAGGGGAGCTGAGAAGCCCAACAGCCAAAGGCGTCCAGGACAGAAAACTCTACATCCCAGTAACACACTGGATGGAACCTGTCCTCCCACCACATTCCAGCACTTTCCATGGATTGGGGACTGATTATAATCATAGCACCTGTGTCAGGTGCTCCACAGACACCACCCCTACTCCTGTCCAAGCCCTCCAATGGACAGAGGTTAAGTCACTGGCCCAGGCCCCATGATTACTAGAGGAAAAGAGAGGATTCAATGCCAGGAGCCTGGTTTCAACCTGGAAGAGCAGGGACAGCTGTCCAGAGGCCCTTGTCTTTGGTGGGCACCTGGAATTAGGAGGGTGTGCACTTAACTGCATAGTACCAGGCGGACAGGGGCCTGGCATATTCCCAGCCACTGAGGGTCCTCATGCCCAAAAGGGAAAAGACGGGTGTGGTAGACAGAACAAAGACATTTCCAAAGATGCCCACAGCCTAATCCCTGGAGCCCAGAGGTATGTGACCTTACTGGGACTTTGCAGATGTGATGTAGGCAAGAATCCTGAGACGGGGAGGTGAGTCCAGTGTGATTCCAGGGAAGGAAGGAGGCAGGAGAGTCAGAGTTGGAGAAGATGTGAAACCAAAGTCAGAGCAATGCAGTCGCAGGCCAAGGAATGAGGGCGGCCTCTAGGAGCTGGGGGATTCTCCTGAGAGCCTCCAGAAGGAAGGCGAGCTTCAGCACCCCAATTCTACCCCATGATTTGGACTTCGAACCTCTAGAGCTATGAGGTAATAAATCTGTGTCGTGTTAAGCCGCCAAGCTGGTGGTCATTTGTATTGTAGGAAGCAATACAGATGGCCAGGGCAGCAGCCACGGACTTAACTATGCTCACTGCCAGATTCACATGGTGAAGCCTCAACCCCCAGTGCATTTGGAGATGGGCCTTTGGAAGTAGTCAGGTTGAGGGTAGGGCCTTCGTGATGGGATCAATGGGAGAGACACAGAGAGCTCAGCCTCCCGAGGTGTGTGTGTCCCCCCTACCAACACGGGAGGACACAGCAATAGGGTGGCTGGCTCAGTGGAGGCCAGGAAGAGGGCCCTCATCAGAACCTTCCCATGCTGGGACCCTGATCTTGGACTTCCAGGGTCCACCCATCTACGGTATTTGCCACAGCACCCAGGGACAAGTTTAGGCAACCCTGCCGGGAGCTCTGACCACAGCCAAGTCCCAGGATCTCAGCTAAGCGAGGAACACTCAGTGAGACAAACCCTTGAAGGCAAAAAGGGCCCCAGGTCCACTGAGGCATGCACGAGGCGCCAGGGAGAGACGGGCTCCGTGCTCATGGTCAGCTCCAGTGAGCTGGTGAACGTGAGCTGACCACATGCTGCTCACTAAGATGGAAAAAATATGCCACCTACTAGACCCAGAGAGTTTTGCCAAGAAGCTTTCCCAAAGTGTCCAGTGGTTTAAGGACACACGGTGTTATTTTCCCGCTGCCCATTTTTCCTAAAAGACAAGCACTTCCTCCCGAGCTACTGCCCACCTCGACAGGCTCCGTCAAGCCCAATTCAGATTTGAGAAGCCCAACCCTCCCTGCCCAGCCAGAGTCCACTCATGCACCCAGGATCCACACGAGGGTCCACTCATGCCAGCCTCGGGCTGCTCCCAAACCAGCAAGATGGAGGGCTGCATCTCCTTAGGGAAGGTCAGCTTGCAGGAGGACCAGAAGGAAATGTGGGGGAAGAGGCAGAGATTTGGTAGCGACGGGGGGACGTGTTTATCATTTATCAGCTCTTTACTCCTCCTCTGCTCCAAGGCCTCCTGCCTTGAAGACACTCCAAGTTTCCCTGGGACAAAGATCAGGCTTCTGCCAAGAGGTTCCTCATTAACACTGGGGCCAGACTGACCACAGAGGTGGGCATCCCAGGAGCTTCTGGACACAGGGATGGAGCGGGTGGGGAGAGGAACAGGCCTAAAACACAAGACAACAGTGACCAGCCATGTCACCAGAAAGAAACCTTTTGATGCCTCCCCGAGGGTAACATTTGAAAGATTGGAGCTGTTAAAATATCTTTGTTAATAATGTATCGTCCCATATTTTTTGTTAACTAAGAGCCAATTTATCAAGTGCCAGCAAGGTTTCTCACTAGTGTCAGAAAGCTAGCGTTGCTTCACCGATTCCGAACTACAGGGTCCCGCCAACACTTGAGGACAGCACATCAGCCTGATGACACAAACTGCAAAGAGCCTGAGGAACCTCGTCCTGTCTTCTTCAAGCCTCCAAATCCCTTGGTGCTTGGCCAGGGATCCCAAGCAGGAAACACACTGTCTGGCACCTCAGCTAAAGGAGGGCCGGCCCAGGACAAGCCAAGCCCTGGCTCATCCCCACCAAAAACTGAACTCAGCGGGCACAGTGGTGCATGCCTATCATCCCAACAGCTTGAGAGGCTGAGGCAGGAGGATCATGAGTTCAAAGCCAGCCTCAGCAATTTAGTCAGGCCCTAAGCAACTCAGTAAGACCCTGTCTGTAAATAAAAAATTGAAAAGAGCCGGGTGCAGTGGTGCATGCCTATAATCCTAGAGGCTCTGAAGGCTGGGGCAGGAGGACCGCTAGTTCAAAGCCAGCCTCAGCAACTTAGCGAGGCCCTAAGTGACTCAGTGAGACCCTGTCTCTAGATAAAATACAAAAAGGGGCTGGGGATGTGGCTCAGTGGTTAAATGCCCCTGGTTCAATCTCCAGTGCCCAAAAAAAAAACCAAACTGAACCCATCAGAGCCCACCGTGCACAAGTCACCACCAGCATAGCCCCAGGTCTGCCTCAGGAAACTCATCTCCACCTCCCCCCTCCGAGGGGTCCACACTTCCTCCTTGATCCGATCCTCCCCCACCCCCAGCTCAAGCACCTCCCGCCTTCTGAAGCAGGAGACACTTTCTGGGCTCTCTGTGACTGCCCTCACAGAGGGGTGCCCTGGCCGGCTCTCCAGACACTCCATTTAACCTGTCACCATTGGTTATCTTTAGCCTACAAGCCAGCACTGAGCCCTGAACAATTGGCTTCATGTTTCTGGGCCACAAGTCAAAGCCAGGTCAGGCAGAATAGGGGACAGCTGGAAAGCACGGAGTCGGTCAAATCCATGAAGCCAAGGGCCAAGGCAGACCCCGAAGCCCAAGCCCAGGACCCAGAGGAAACAGCAGGTGAGTCCGACATGTCCCCTCCCACCAGCCACAGCCCACCTGTCCGCTGAGCTCACTTGGGCTGGAGGGACAAGGGCAGGTCCTGTTCCTCGAGTCCCAGATCAGCCTGGTAGGGGAGGCAGGAACAAAGGGTTATAAGGAACACCACAGAGGCTCTTTCCACCAAGTGCTAAAAGGGCTCAGAGGATGGAGGTGACCAATGCCTAGCACCAGCTGAGTGGATAAAGAAAACGTGGCATGTCCTGGCAGAACAGTAGTGTTGCACCAGGAAAAGGAAGGACATGTGACAGATGCTACACCATGGGCAGACCTCAAAATCACAGAAACAAGCCAGTCACAGACAGGATACCCTATGGGTCCACTCAGACGAGGTACCAGGGGTAGGCAAAGCCCTAGGGACAGCACACAGAACAGGGGTCACAGGATGGTGGCTGGGGGAGAAGTCGTTTAATGGGAGCAAAGGTTTTCTTGGGATGATGACAACATTTTGGGCATAGATAGTGGAGATGGTTGTGACATATTTCACATCACATATATTTTTTACAGCTGAAAAATATATTTTAAAAATATATATTTGTATGTTAGCTCAAGTATGATTTAAATGCCTTATTTGAAAAACAAAACCCCCTTAATCTCTCATCTTCTGCTTTTCTCTATTTTCCAATCAATATCTTAGCAAAATTATTTGTATAGTTTTGGAAACAGCTTTTTAAAAACTCCTCACCTCCCCCAAGTTATGCACACCAGGCCCCTCCTGCATGCGTGCCTCTCGCCGGACTCCTCTCTGTGATTATGATCCCATATGCCTCATAGGAACCAGTGCGAGGCTGCAGGAGGGGCGGGGTAGCCTGTTGGGTCTTGAGCCCTGTGTAACCATGCCAGCGAGGGCATTCTCCCAGAATGGCCATGGACTGATCACTGCCCCCAGGGCTCCTGGGCTCCCTTAACTGTCCATATTTGTGAAGGCCTGTGTGGTTCTGCGCCAGCCAGAGACAGAGGTAGATTCAAAGGCTGCAGCACATTGCCAGGGCTACGTGCAGGACATTCATCCATGCTGGGCTCATCAGCCACTCTGGCGCTCTGGTGTACGGGATGTCAATCTCAGGCTGGCCGACCCCTTCCAGGAAACTCCCGTGCCGCCCAGTGGGACACTCGCCTTTTTTGCTCCAGCCTTGACAGCAGGCAAGGATTTAATGATTGGGAAGCACTTGGAGAGTCCAGAGTGCTCCATAATTGCCAACTCATAATCCCCCAGATTGTTCTCCGGGTGGCTGCGGGAGGTGAAGAGTCTGCTCTCGGCTTCTTGCTTCCTTGGTGTGGCTCTCGCATAGGAACCAGGCCAGGGGCAAGCAGAGGCTCACTGCGCAGGCTGGGGAGCAAGGGTTCCCAAAGAGAAGCCGGAGAGAGAGGGGCTTGATGATCCTGCAACTCTTGGATCCTCCCACACTGACGGAGGATCTCTGATGACCTTGGCCCTGGGAATCTGCATTTTTATAAACTCCCCTGAGACAACTCTTTCCCTCTACTTTGGGTATGGATGGGTCTGAAGGAAATGTGTCGGTTTGGGGTGGCCAGACCTGGGTTCAAATCTCAACTCTGTCTCGACAAGTCACTTAACACGAGGCCCAAAGGCGTTCACTGAAAAAGTAAATTTGTCAAGTTTCCCAGTCAGAGAAGGTTGAGAGTTGGAACACTCTGCATCAGCCCTGGGACTTTACTGTGCACGCAAGTATGACCAAAAGGTGAAAAGTCCCCCAGGAAGGACCTGTCAGTCTAAGCAGGGAAGCTTCTCTCATAATTGACAGGAACGACTCCAGATTTACTATCTCACCGGGCAAAGCTCATGACATTCCCTTCTGAGAAAAGGGAAGCCTAAGGAGTGACGGATGGCGTCCTAAGGAGTCCAGAGGCAGTTCCGGCAGGAGGGAGGCCCTGGCCCAGCCAAGGCCCCATTCCTCACCCACTGTCTCTCCATCGTCAGAGTGGCTGGTTCCGTTCCACCGCCCTGCTGCCTGGCCTAGACGTGTCACAATAGCGAGGTCACCTTCCTGCTTCGGGTAATTTTCCTTGGAGGCAAGACGGATCCATTTTTAACAGCTCTTCATTTCAGCAGAGAGTGCCCCCCTGCCTCCGATGGGGGCTGGGGGCCAGATGGGAAGAGAAGCTTTGTTCTTCTGACCAGTGCTGACAGTTTAATTAAACCCAGCTTGAGACAGGGTCGCTGGGGTCAGGCATTCTTCAACAGGGCTCCGGCAGAATCTCACAGCCCTGCAGCTCCAACCACCAGGGCCCTGTTAATGAGTTATCGTGGTCCTTACAGCAGGGATATAAATAAGGGGAAATAAATGCCCTGGGCTGCCCTTAATCACCCACCCCCCTCTTCCCCCTAGGCCCAGCAGAGACGAAAAAGGTCGATCTTGTCGGGACTCATATTGGTTTCAAGGCTAAAAGGCGGCCCAAGGGAACTGTTTCCAGATGCAGCTTCTGGACAAGACAGGGGGGGACACAACCAGCCAGAGCAGCCGGACCTGGAAGGACAGAGAGCCGACTCACCTGTGCCCCACCCCCGAACCTGGGGTTCAGTGAAAACTGGGGTTTGCTGCTCTCAGAAAGCAGCCAGGTTTCGAACATGGCCCTCTAACCCGAGCCTCACCCCTGTGCAGGTCCATGGAAACATCATCACAACCTCTGGGGGTTGTTGGCTGGCAGGTGACGGAGCAGACTCCAAACCCAGGTGAGTGGGAGGTTATGGAGGATGAGGGATGTGTAAGTAGCAGGGAGACAGATGACAGGGCTGCCTGTTGGGAGGGTAGGCGGTGGGAGGCTGGGTGGTGGTAAGTGGAGGGGTGGAGGGATGGGTAGGTGGGTGGGCGAGGGTAGGAGGTGCCTGGGTGGTGGGTTGTTGGAATGCATGGGGGGAGTAGGTGGGTGATATTTACTGTGACCTTCAGCAACAGCAGACAAGACTCAAATCTGGCTCCGTCCCTTGGCCGTGTCACAAACCCTCTGAGTTTGCATTTATTTCCTCTGTAAGATGGAGGAAATGCTGCTCTCTCAGAGATGCTGCTGACAGATCCAGATCCTGTTTCCAGGTCTTTCAGGACGAGCCTGGCACAAGGTGACCTTCCACTCGTCCTGATCATTACTGTAAGGACTGCAGTTCCTGAAACTTTTCCTGTCCTCCCTGGGACACAGAGGCAACAAAAGATGTCACGGGCAGGCTCGCTTCTGCAGTGGCTAACTCTAGACGAGGAGGAGGTGGGTGCCCTCTTCTAAAGGGGGGGTGGGCCCCCCACCATGGGAGCATCCTCAGGCAACACAGACTTCACCTGTCACTTCAGGGCACCAAGAAATGTTCCCAGGGGCAACATCACCTCTTGGTTCCATGTCTCCTCTCCTTTCACTACTCAGCAAACTAGTACAAAAGCAGATTCCCTTTGCCAACAATGACTGTCCCACGCTGAATTCTAGCCTGTGGCCTATGGAGCCCTTCTCCTGGTGGCAGACCAGCCTCCCTCCATGGCCTCCTCTGGGTACTTCTGCAGGGCACCCTTCACCACCCATGAAAAGAAAGCCCCCTGGGGGAAGGTCCCCACACAGCGAGGGATGATTCTGAGTTAGCGGGTGAGATGCTGGTGAAAGCTGATCTCCACAGGGATGGGGGACACCTGCACTGATGCTGGATTAATGCTCAAGTGTGGGGTCACTTGCAGGCTGGGAGTTGGGTTGGCCACCCTCACAAGCAATTCCAGGGTGGGCTCCCTCACATGTCCCTAGCGCCTCCCACAGGCCACAGCGTGCACACCTGAAAGAGGGCTGCACTATCCTTCAAGCCTCGCAGTAGCCCGGCCCAGACCAAGCAATGAACCTGTGGACTGCACCACCCTTGCACTCTGTGGCCAAGAGTCCCTCTCAGCACATGTGGTCTTGCTCCAGCCCATTTTCATGCTGATTTGGCAAAGCCTCTGCATGAAAGTTCCTAATTTACTCCAGATGCAAAGGATTAGTAACAGATCCCTCCAAAGCAAAGAGAAGGTCAACAGGTGAGAGACCAGAAACTACCTCCCACCCTACTCTGCCTTCTCAGGAATCCCTCTCACCCCCAGCTCCCAAGGAGGCCTGGGGTCCAGAGGTCCCACTAGCCCCAGTACAGCTGACTGGCCAGGGGAAGGATCACCTTGACCTAAGATGCAACAATCAGATTCTTCCAGAAATCAGGAGTTGAAATCCCAAACACTTCAAGGATCGAAAAGCCTCAGCCACAGGAAACAGGAGGGGGGTCCGCAACGTGGCCGACCCAAGTGGCAGGAACTGAGATGCTCCAGTAAACCCGGGGCACTGCTTTGCAGGGAAGAGTGGGACAATAAGGTGGATGTTCTGAAAAACTAGAAGCATCCTCACATCTCAGGTGCCACGAGGGCCAGGTGAACCTCCATTCCTGCCTGCTGGCTTCGCCCTTATGCGGTGCTCCCAGGGCTTCCACGCCAGCCGGCCAGGGCTTCTGTTTCTGGAACCAAGCCAGCCCAAGTGCTTCTTGGCCAGACCAATGGGGGAACCTAGCAGAGAAGTTAGACGCTCAGGTCCAGAGAACAGGGGTAGAGGTGAGGTAAACTAGCTCCTCTACCCTCCCCTATGACCACTTCCGAGGTGTAGATCTCAGGAGCCCACCAGCCAGGAACAAGGAACCAGATTAATAAGAGGCATGAGCTCCAATCCTGGGTGACACATGGGGGTGTGGGGCAGGGAATCCTCCCCAGAGTCCTCCTGGCTTGCACACCTCCCTTACAGAGATCAGGAAATGTCTAGGGGCTGGGGGTGTAGCTCGGCAGGGCAGAGTATGTGCTCAGCATGTATGAAGCCCCTGGGTTCAATCCCCAGCACCAAAAAGAGAAAGAGAAACAGAGGAGAGCTAAATAGTCTGTGGCCCTGGTCCAGCTATGCCTGCATTCGAAGGATCTCCTGCCAAGAGTTCAGTGTGGAGGGAGAAGCAGTAAGTGCTGAGAGAAAGTTCTGGCTCTAGAGCCTGCACATATTCCCAAAGGGCCCAGGTGAGAACATCCAGTGTCTCTAAAGGCCACGGGTCCATCTGGCTCCCAGCCCAGGAGAACGCCAACAGCAGGTGTCACACAGACTCCTGTCCTCTTCAAAGGCTCCTCAAGCCATTCAATCCTTGAACAGATTTCCTTGTGCCAGCCCTTGGTTATAGAATCTGATTATTTGACAGTTGCTAAAGCATAGAAGTCCCTTGAGACATGAAACCATGAAGAGCATAGGGCTAGGAGTCCAAAAGGGGCTTCAGAGGGACTCTGAGGAAGTCACAATACCTTTCCAACCTTGTCCCAGCAGTTGGAGACACTGCCTGCATCATGGTCACACGTCAGGCTGTGCACAGGAGCATGATCCCCCACAGGGCTACTCACTCCAGTTATCAGGGACATGAGAGACATCCACAGTCAGGCCCCCAGCACTCAGAGAGCCCAGGCTGCCACCTGCCACCTCGCCCCACCTGCATCAGGCTTACCTACATGACCTGGTGCCTCCTCCTCCACCTGGGTGCTCTCCTAGAGCTCCTTCAGGGAGGAAGCAGCAGCCCCCATCTCTCACCCAGTGCCCTGTTGGGCAAGCAGAAGGCCCCAGACAATGGTTCCAAAGGTTGCTAGTGACAACAATTAAGGGGCCTCCAACTCTCCTAACTCAAAATTCAAAAACTTAACAGTCCTCTGAAAAAATACATAAGCTTATATGGCTGTTCTAAGTCATTATAGAGAGCAAAGTTAAGAAAAACATGTCATTAGAAAGCAGGTTTAGGGCTCAAAGTTAAGAATTACTCTTTTTTTTTTCTTTTCCTTTTTGCAGTGATTATCAAAACCACAGCCTCACACACACTAGGCAAGCACTCCACCACTGAGCTCTATCCCAGCCCAAAAGGAATTTTCTGATATGCAGATCTTTCCAATAAGGGAATGGATTGCCTGGGGAGGTAGTGAGCACCCCATCTCTAAAGGTAGCCAAGCAACAGCTGCGGGCGATATGCTAAGGAGCTGAAGAGGAGATTCCTTAGTAAATCTTCAGGGTCCTGTCCAACCCAAGAGTCCACAAAATGAAATGCATGGTAGAACAATTCCAGACACCTCTGGGAAATCACAGATCAGAAGCATTAGCAACTGTCCTTTAAACCCAAAAGCAGCACATTGACCACAAATAAAAATATGGCTTTCCACCCTGGTTGGTAAGCTCGTCTACTAAAAGGTGGAAGGAGCAGAAAACAAGTTAGTCTGAGAAGGGCTTATAGCTGAAAGAATCAATATTCAACCCAAGGCGCGAGATCCAGGGCATAAGAAGGACCTCTGCAAGGGCTGGCGGAGGTCAGTGCCACCCCAGCTCCCCTGCCCCTGCACTGCTGGGGGCAGCGCATGGGATGGATGAACTGGGGTTCTTTCAAGCACTTGTCATGGAGAAGCGTCCCACACAGCACCTGGCCTGGCCTTTGATGGCCCAAACCCTTCCTGCCAGGTGAGGAGCAGCAGGAGAGGTCATGAGAAAGTCCAGGCCCCACTGACCACAGGTGGGGAGAAGACCACAGGCAGAATATTCTGACACTAAGCATCACTCACAGTCGGGACAGCGCCTGATTATTCTGGAACAGCAGTTCTGGCAATGTGTGCAGCTGGTTCCGGTTCAGTCGTCTGAAAAAAAGAGAACAGAAGAGTTGGAAGTCACCTAAGTGTCCAGGAAATCCAAAGGACTGCTCTAGAATTCCCTTGAGACACAAGGGTCCGGATTCAAGACTTAGCAGGGTCAGGGTATGGGCCCAGGGGAATCGTCTTCAGTGGGAACCCCACCATCCAGGACCTGGAGGGCAAGAGTGACCTCCAAGAAAGGCACTCACCAAGTCTCCCTGCCCGACACCATCACCTGCACAAGGACTGACTGGCCAAGAAACGTGAGATTCGCCCTCACGGGGAAGATGGCCAAGCAGCCCCCATTCCTAATTGCTTGTGGTGCATCCCCCATTCCTAATTGCTTGTGGTGAAGCAATGATTTAATGTTTTTTATTGTTTGCTTTGGTCTTTTTTCAAAATAAAAATAACTTGATCTTTTTAATTATTCATGAAAAGGCATGCTTTTAAAATCCAAAATCATAAGAGAAAAGTGCTCAACCACAAGCATTTTTCTCACTTAACAGTTTGTGCGTGGCTTTCTATGCCAAACAATAGAAACTTCCTTTTTTTTTCTTTCTCTCAGTGCTGAAAATCTAACTTAGCCTTCATGCATGCTAGACAAGCACTCCACACTGAGTTTCACCCCCCAGTCCTCCTTTGTGACTGAACAGTATGTCCATGACTTTAATTCCCTGGAGGCTGGACAGAGATGTTTTCAGCAGTACAAACAGAGGCAGGAGCAGGAAGTCTGGTTCTGGAATATAGCCTGATGGGAAGACATCATGCAGAAAGGACCCAGACTTGTCCTGCATTTAACCAAACTCATTTCTCTCACCTTAAGCAACTAATTCTTTGACACCAGAATCGAGGATATAGCAAAGGATACAATCTAAATCTTGGAAATCTATAATAGACAATATTAAAAGTTAATAATTATTGTTTAGCCTCTACAGAACCTCAGCCCAGCAAGGGGCCTGAGACTCATAACATATACAGCCCTGGTCCACAGACAGCCTGCTGGGTACCAGCTGGGACGTGCCTGGAGCTGCACCATCTCTGGCACTACCCCAAGGCCTACTGAATCAGTGTCTGCACTTCAACAAGATCCCCTGTGACTCGTGCACACATGAAGGCTGCAGAAGCACTGATGTGTGTCACAGCCCCTGCCAGTAAGGCCACAGCACAGCCTGGGTTACACACACTATCACTTTGAGTGGTTCTTTGACGGAACCACTATGATAAACCAACTCAGCCAAAATATTCTTCTAGAGGGAGAGAAAAAAAAACTCCATTTTACGCAGCCAGCAGTAACTCATCTGTGGTTACCTCCTAGAAGGTCATCTTTCATCTGATAGGTGAGAACTGTCACTGTCACCACATCGGGGACTGTCATGTTTCCAGCACGGTACAGACAATTAGATGTGCAGCTTTAGGAGACCAGCTGGAAGAAATTGACTTTAAAGGGCAGGCTCCTAGGGAAACACACTGTTGCCTCGAGAAAGAAAGAGACCACCACTATAATCCTCACCGCCACCCGAGGAGACATCAGGTGGCTCCAAGTTCCTTAACGCTGGTCCAATCATTAATCCTGTGTTTCCATGGCCTGAAAATTGCTGGGGTTTGTACTGTTTTTCCCCCAAGCCTTTCCCATTTTTCTGACTTCAATTTTTGTAAAATATTTAGGGGGAAAAAGGAATTCAATGCCTAGTTTAAATTTAGAAAATCAAAGGGTACCGAAGAAGGGAGCCGGCATGCGAGGGACCTATAGGACACTCCGAATAATAAAGGTAGCAGTGCCACCCTCATTCCAGCCTTGGCTGTGCGCCAGGCTCTGGGAGAGGTGTCTGATAGGCAATATTCCATCAGTGGAGGGAAAGCAGAGTAAGGAGGTGGACTTCTCTCTCCTGGATAAGACAACAGCGCCTCCCAGTCACGCCCACAACCTCCTCCTCGCAATGACCCCATGGGAAGGTCTCACTACCCCATCGCAGTGCCATGGGCTCGGCTCTTAACAGCTGCCCAGGGTTCGTCTGTTGGCCTTGCTGAGTGTCCCTCTTTGAAAGATGAGGGAATCAGGATGCCAAGAGGTGAGCGAGTTGCCCAAGTCACGCTGAGTGGTGTAGATGTGGAATTGGGAAGCCTGCCTGTGGGTAGCTCCCCATTTCGGCTGAGCCCCACACAGCCAGCTCATGGGGAGCTGAGCATGCTCTGTGTCCTCCCAGCTGCAGGCCAGCAGGTGTAGCCCATCCTCCCCGGCCAGTAGAACCACACACTTCCATGTCTACACTTAACAGGAACCAGCTATGTCTGTCCTCAAACTCATTTATCACACAGGTACTTTATGGAATTCCATTAATTTCATTCACAAATGAACTAAGTGGAAAAAGAAAAAAACCATCACTATGAAAACCAAGCTGAATGCTTTCAAAAGATTCAATAAAATGGAAAGCTGCTAATTAAAGAGCTATTAAATTAAATAGAAGACTTAATTCTCCACCAAGATTGCTTCCAAGGGCTTTTAAAAAAAATCTTACTTCACCTTGAAGAAAGCAAAACAAAACAAACAAACAAACAAAAAATCTTAAAAAAGGTATGTAAGTGTGGTTTAGGAGAGGACAGCAATACAGGACCGATTGAGTGTCTCATGCTAAAAAGAAAGTCTTGTCAATAAATAAATAAATAAATAAATAAATAAATAAATTTGGGGAAGGGGCCAATAAATGCACATTGACATGCTTTAACTGCAAATGAAATGTTTACAGTCTACGTGGCTTCTCATAGCTCCCCACTTCAACCAGCTCCCATGATAAACTGATCCCCTCTGGTATCCAATAGGTCAGACAGGGTGGCCACTAACTGGCCATTCACAAAAAGGCATGGGCACCTCCAGGGACAGAACAACTGTCCCCTGTAAAATTGCTGGTGACCCACCCGGAAGAAAGGAACTGAAAAAGGACAGAAGGACTTAGTCTACAGTGACAAGTCACCACTCCAAGAAGAAGACCCTAGCCAGCCTGGGGTGGTAGCAGCAGGCAGGACAGGGACCACCCTGGTTTCGTGGAGACCCCTCCCCCACATCTCCTCCTCCTCCAGGGCGGAGCAGCACAGAGCTGGAGCCAGAAGGGGCTAGGTCCAAACCAGCCCCTCACTGCCAGGTCATTAATATGTATTTTGTTCTAAGCCTTGTAAAGGAGGCAGACCCGGGACTACACATCTGGTCTAGCTGTGAGCTCCTTATCGCTCAGTTTCAGGCCTGGAGGAGGAACACAAAAGAAGATTGCCTTGATTTTCTTCCAGGCTGCAAGAAGGCAGCAAGAGGATCGCATTCTTTCCCCTGTGTTTAATGCCTTCCTCTCTTTGATATTAGAGTGAAAGGTGGAGTATTAGGTGCTAGTCACTGGGAGCTCAGACTCTGAAGGGGAAGTGATCCAGGTTCTAATCTCCTCGTCGGCACCGCTGTGGGCAAGCGACTTAACCTCGGTGCACCTCTGTTCCCCGTCTGTAAAATAACACTCGCAGCAGTGTTGTTTTTGAGATTAAATGAGAGTGCAGGTCAAAGAGCTCACCTTGGTTCCTGGCACAGAATAAGGCACCCGGTGGCAGCTATAATTGCTATTAAAAACTCACTTCAAGAAAATCCATGAGAAAAGCACAGAGAATAAAATGAAAAGTGCCCGCTGCTATCCCACCACTCAGTATAATTGCTTTCTTTCTCTTATAATCTGCTCACATAGTAAGCGGTTTTATTTACAAAAATGTCACTTCCTACCTTCCCCGCTTAATATATATAGGCACATTTCCATGGTCTCAACTGTTCTTCAAAAAAATGTGATTTTATATCTTACTCCATCAAAATGGCTGTTTCTAAATTTTTTTTTTGTATTTCAATAATATACAGTGAAAATCCTTATATATAAATTTTTCAACCATGTCTCTGATTCTCTGATTGTTTCCTTAAAATAAAACAGACTACCTGATTCAGAGAGCGTGAACTCCAGGACCCTTGACACCTATAACCAGATGACTTTGCAGGAGGGACAGACAGACAGGTGGCCCCATGACTGAGTGCCTAACTCACCCCATGCAAAAAGCCTTTTCTTTCTCCTTGTCACTAATATACAAAAACTGATCAAGACTCAAACCTGAAACAAACCACGCAAATCAGAACGTGCTGGCACCTTCCCATGTCCCCGCTGTTGCTCTGAGTACCTAAGCCATCGTGAGGGTCCCCTCAGCACACGAATGGCTTCTGCTAAGAACACACAAACCTGCCTGGGGGTGCAGCAGGGTGGTAGAGCGCTTGCCTAGCGTGCCCCGGGGCCTGGGTTTGATCCCTCACACCAAAAAACAAAAACCACACAAATCAATGAACAGGGCATACGCCTGGCAGGAGGGACTTGTGGGGAGGTTTTCCCATCACATATCTTCAGGGACAGACAATAGAGAGTCGCACTAGGGATGGTGGAAGTGCACTGCCAGGTTCCTCTGCCACCAGCTCCCCATGCCCTGAGACCTCTCCCCTGGCTGCAGCTCCGCCCGCTGCAGGCTCCACTGTGAAGCACAGGCAGGCTGGCTGGGGGCTGGGGTCTGCCCCCCAGGGGCTCCCTCATTGGTTGCATCTGCAGCTTGACTGCTGATCCCCTTTATGCCCTCCCCAGCGCCCCCCACCCCCGAGCCTGCGCCCTGCCAGTACTCACAGCCGCTCCAGTTCCTTCATGTCATCGAAAGCCCCTCGCTCCACCGCCACGACCTGGTTCTCCATCAGCTGCCTGGGGCGACAAAGAGACAGGACAGCTGCAGCGTCAGACCAGAACTCCCGGAAACAGCTGGCACCAGGGAGGAGCTGAGGCGAACTCTGCCAGGCGACGTTGGCACAGGGGCAAAACAGGAGCCGTGCCCAGGCCTCACACAGACCCACGTCCCAGCCTGGATGGACACAACCTTGCCAAGTCCCCAACACAGGCTCCTCAGCACACCCAGGTTGACAGCAAGCTGCGCATCCTGCCCGAGCCCCAGGCTGACCCCTCTGAAGCTGCCTGCCTCAGTGGGTCCCAAGATGTGCCCCAGGGAGGCTCTGAGCTGCTGGTGCAGGTGCCCTTATTTAACCCAGAGGGCACATGTCCGAGAGGCAGAGCGGGGGGCAGGGGGTGTTGCCCAGTATAGAGAGGGGAGCTGTGCCCTGGGCAGAGCCCAGCATGCAGCAAACCCCCCACCCCCTGCAGAGCTGGCACCCCCATCCCCACCCCGCCTGGCCCCATCTGCTGAAGAAAAGAGTGGGTGCCCAAGCCACTGAACCACCTGGCTCCGTGGGACTCTGCGTGGTGTCACCACCAACAGGCTCAGAGACCAGGGTGTCCAGCTGGTGAGGCAGCATTTCCACCAACAGAGGGACTGTTATGTGATCATTTTTGAGGGAATAAAGTATGTTTTTCTCCTGTGTTTTCCCCTTTCCTCTCTCAGGTGACTTATGTGTCCTAGCATGGGCCACGGACAGGGTTTGGGGCAAGGTGGGGGTGGTACAAATATCAGGAGAGAGGGGGACCGCCCCCAGACCCAGAAGAGGGAAGGGGTCGAGGTCGGTGGGTTCTGTTGAAGCAGAGACCTCTGCCCAACAACTTGTCACCTTGGACTTCAGAAAGGATGGGCCATAAGGTCCCCAGTTCCTTCAAAGACCTCAGAACTGCAGAGCAGTTCTAAAAGAACTGAGACCCCAGGATCCTTGCACTATCCTGGGAGTCAGGGGTGAGGGACTTTGTAACTGTCTGATGTCCAGGTTCATAAGAACCCTGGAGACTGTTCCCGGCTGAACTGTGCCCCAACCCACCCACATCACTCCACATGCTGAAGCCCAGCGCAGCCATGGGGAGACAGGGCCTCGAGGGAGGCCGGTGAGGTGAATGGGGTCAAAGGATGGGCCTTACCAGAGGACTGGTGACCTTACAAGCAAAGCAAGAGGCACCACAGACCTTCTCACACAGAGAAAGCCACGTGAGGACCCAGGTGGCCATCTCCAAGCTGGGAAGAGATGATGCCCACCCTCCAGCACCTTGATCTGGGACTCACAGCCTCCAGAACTGTGAGGCAGCCTGCGTAGGCCCCCAGGAGCTGAAGCTGACTAACACAGAGACCTAAGAAGTCTTCGTGGCCGCCAGACTTTCCCTGGTCCCCACCCCGGAGGAGCCAATGGACCAGCCCTTCGCCATGCCCCGTTTTTCAGCCAAGAGGTGAGTGAGAGGCGCTCTGGGCTGGGACTCAACCTCCCCGCATCCTGCTCCCAGAGGTCCCAAGACTGACTCCACAGTGGACAGCCCTTCAACCACTCTCCAGGGCTCTGCCCGGGGCCCCAAGGCCACTGCCAGGGTCGGAGTGGGAGGGAGGCCGTGGGGGAGGGGCATCCTGTACTCACAACACCCGGAGCTGCTTGAGCCCCGCAAAGTCATTCTTGTGGATCCGGGTGATGTTGTTGCCGTTGAGTTCCCTGGTGGAGAAACGGGAAAAGGAAACGGTAAGATGCCCAGGGTGGGCTCCCGGCTCCACCAACCACCTCGCCAACGGGGCTGGGGGCTTCCGGCTCAGCCCCAGACCCCAACTCTGTGCCCAGGCCCAACAAGCTGGGGCCTCTTTTCAACAGATGTCACACCAGCAGGGAGGACAAGGCCAGGGCACATTGCTGAGAGTGCTGCAGAAACCAAAACCACGGTCCCTGCCCCAAGGATCCCAGGCTAGATGGGGGGACAGGACACTCAGGCAGGAAAGAATTCAGAGGCCAGCCCATGACAGGCTATTCTGACGACATCCTCGCTAGTCATCTGTGCCCTCACCTATAAACAGGAATGACAACTGTGTCCACTGCAGAGGGCCCCTTGGCCATCTGGTCCTTCCTCCCATCCAAGGGCACATCTGCTCCTCCCTTGACCCCTGGATCATTCCCTGGGCACTTTGGACATGAACCTTACTCAGGCCATCTCCGCCCCACCTCCCACCTGGCCTCGAAGAGCAGCTCCCTTGGCCTCTGTGGGGTCACTCCTCTTCCCCCAAAGCCTGCTCGGCCTCAGCAAGGCAGGCCACAGCAGCAGGGAGGAGCTGCATGTCCCAGAAACCTCCTCCTCTGAGCCACACATAACACACGCTCAGACCTGGCTGCATCCCTAGCTGTCCCCTTCAGCATCTAAGTTGTCCCCCCCTACCCCAGGCAGCTCCCACTCATAGCCACGCTGTCTCCTTTCTCACCACTGCCACAGTCACCTGCATGCTTTGCATCAATCTAAGTTCCCCCACCCCAACACACACACACACACACACACACACAAACACCATGTTCACTACAGCTCAATCTTCTCACAACAAACTTTGGCTTAAATTTCCATGTATGGCCACCACCTCAACCCCAGTCCAGCTGGTAGATGACAGAACCCACAGCACGGCCTCTGACTGTAGGGCCCAGGCTTTCAGTCCAAGCGGACAAGCCAATAGTTCCTTCAACCTGTCACTCTCTCTACCCTTCTCCTTCTCAAGTCTAATTTCTTTGGATATAACTTTTTCAGAGTTGAGATAATTCAACAAGTATTTACTGAAGACCTGACCCCGAGGAACAGCTGAGAAACCTCATCTATGTCTACCGGGATCTGAGAAGGGCTTCGTGCCCTCCATATTGGCACAGCCTTCCCCCAGCCAATCACATCCTGTCCTAACTGCTGTAAGGACACTTTCTCCATGTGATGCAAGCTCTTTCCAACAGGAAGGTCTTTCCACATTGAACTCAATATTCTTCCCCGGAACAGTCACCAATCTGCTCCTTCTGCAATGTTCCCCAGACTTTGGGAACATCATAAGCTCTTTAAAACTGGCTCCCGTCCCAACCGAGCAGGCTTCCCTTGGGCCATCCTGCTGAAACGTCACCCCCAAGCCCAAAACCGTGGCACTTTTGATTGTCTCATTCTCCTGATTATAAAAGTGTGTTGGCAGTAGATTGGAAGGGCAAACCTGTTAAACAACTTAAATGGACATCAACAGAACACCCACCGCTTAGTTGAGCTCAGCACCTCCATGACACCAAGTATGGAGAAGGGGCTTAGCCATCGGAAATGGCCCAGGTCTGCCCCTACTGACAAGGAAAGCCGTCCCCGACCCGAGATGTGGAAACGGGTTACAGGACAACCTGTGTACTAACAGCCCCTTATGCAAACCCCTCCCCCCACACACACACACACCTGTACAGGTGAGTGCACAGGTGAACTGGGACCTGTGTGCCATCGATTAATGGCTAACTGCTAAGTGTGGTGAGACGCGAGGTGACTTTCTTTTTATACTTTTCCACATTGCGATTTTTTTCAAAGATCTTCTATGTTGTATAAGCCAATGAAATAACCAAATTATTGCATTTAAAAATAAGAGTAACATATGCACATTCTTGAAATTTTTTCAACTTTCTGAATAAAGGGGAAAAAAAAGAAAATCCTGCATGAGCCCATCTCTAAGAATAATTCCCATTAACATTCTGGCACCTTTCCCTCTCAAGTCTGATTTCTTCGGATATAGTCTTTATAGAGTTGAGGTAATTCAACAAGTATTTACTGAAGACCCACTGCAAGGTTCCAGAGAGAACAAATGGGACACAAGTATCACCCACTTCCACAGCTGACTCCCTGTTTGTCCTCTTAAGGTTCTGACCAGCCACAAGATGACCCAAGCTCTTGGACCATTGTTTTGATACTTTGTTTTGATATTTTTCACTTAAAAACAATACTGCAATCCGGGCGTGGTGGCATGTGCCTATAATCCTAGTGGCTTGGGAGGCTGAGACGGGAGGATTGTGAGTTCAAGGCCAGCCTCAGCAACAGTGAGACGCTAAGCAACTCAGTGAGACCCTGTCTCTAAATAAAATACAAAAAAAGGCTGGGGATGTGGCTCAGTGGTCGAGTGACCCTGAGTTCAATCCCTGGTACCAAAAAAAAAAAAAAAAAAAAAAAATTACCATATAAAGCTGAGTGGGCCTTTCAGAGCAAAACGCTCATAGGAAAGGAGTCCGTCTGTCATTGGTCACAGGAACTCTGACCAATTTTATAACCACTCATTCATTCCTTCCTTCTCAAAACAACCTTGGCTTACAAGGCAGTTGACTATGATAATATTTCCATTTCACAGATGGCAAAATGGGGGCAACGACAAATGCCAAGACACGACTGACAACCTGTCAGACATGGAACGGGGCATCACTGAGGATGGAATTCCCATTAGGCCAGGTGGGGGTGGACAGGCTCACGGGGACTTCCAATGCCATCTGGCACCTGCCAGCCTCTCTTCTCACCCTTTTGTGCCACTGCCCCTGTGCAGACACTGGGACACATTCCTTAGCCCAAGACCAAGCCCTCCTTCCCATTCCCTACCTGTCACTCCAGCCCCACTGGAGGGAAGGACTGGACAGGCAGGGAGAGGGGACAATGAGGCAGACAGCAGAGCAAACACAGCCTCTCTCCCCAGAGGCCCTGCTGTGGTTCCAGAGAGGACTGTCGCCAGAGGCCAAGGCCCACCTGCCTGCCCCACACCAGCCCTGCTCTCTATGCCAGAGCTAAGTGCCCTCTCTCAGGGGGATGCCCCTACCCAGCAGGCAGCGGCAGGACAGAGGCAGAGCTCACGAAGCCCCCGGGCCTGAGGGCTGCTGCGTACCGAAGTGTTTTTCCACTGAGGCTGAGAACATGGCCTCTGCGAGGTCCTCCCCACCCCCAGCAGGGTGGCCACCAGCAAGGAGCGCCCAGCCTGGTTCCAAACACGCTTCATCTCCCGCATCCTCACAGCCTCCTAGGAGATGAGTCCCGTCCCCTCGGACGTGCTGATGAGGAAACTGTGGCACAGGCTGGTGGAAAACTAACCCAGCACCACGCGACGGATAAAGCGTGAGGCCAGGGTCGGAGGCGGCCAGCGTGATTCCAGGTGCTTTCCCTCCACCATGACCCCTCCTGTGGCTGGACTCTCCTCCCGTCGTCCCCCTGTGCCCTCACCCCGTACCCTGGACAGAGCTGAGAAGTCGTGCGGCTGCTTTGGTCGTGAAGCCCTTGCTCTGGAGCCCCAAGGCCACTGACCTCTCTGTGCGGGGCCAAGCTAAGTGTGCTCTTAGTGGCTAAGATCTCGAGCTCTGGAGCAACTTCTGCTCCCCCCTCCCACTGCCTGTGTGGCCTTGGGCACGTAGCTTAACTTCTCTCTGTGCCTCAGTTTCCCCATTTATAAAATGAGGGTGATGATAGCACCCGCCTCTCCGAGGTGTGGGAAGGCTTAGACGCCTCCCTATTTCTAAGACACCAAGTACCACGCCTGGCGCACCTATAGCGCTCTCTTTCAGGATTACCTGCGATTATTTTATGACTACTGTCATCGTGGGGGTTATTTTCCTCAAGGACCACAGCTCCCCCAGGAGGTGCTGTCCCCAGGTCCAGCAGGCTAGTGACAAACCGGCTGAGCAGGAGGAACCAGTTTCTCGGGCCCCAGGATGCTAAAGACCAGGGCAGATGCCCTCAAGTGGTTCTTTCCCATGAGTCCATGGCACCCTTCTCCCTGAGGAGGAAATACACCCTGGTGGCCAAGGGCCCCGATCTCCACCAGTCCCAGTGGGGCCCTGGCCTCAAAGGAAAAACCTCAGTGACAAAAGATTCTGGAGAAAAATCCTCTGAAGTAAGTTACCAAGGGAAAAAACAAAGACTCACGAGGATTTCTCAACTCCTCTCAAGAAACAAATATTTGGTGGCCAGCCTCTGGGGGTTTGTGACAAACCAATTGGACTCTCGGATTTCCTCAGGAACAGACACCTCAGGCCCTTCCCTCGAGGGTGACCTGGGAGCTGCCTGAGCTTTCTTCACAAGCACTTCTCACCCTGGAGCTCCTGCCTCTCTGGTTCCCTCCAGGACCAGAACGTTCCCACCGTGGCCCAAGCCCCTCTGAAGAAACTAGACTCCTCCTGCCAGGTCACCCAAAACCAAACACTCTGCTCCAACTGTGAATGAGACAGGCCTCCTGGGCTGGGAAACTGCACACCTCGGCTCTTTCCTTTGAAATCTGACCCTGGCCAACTCCCGAGAAGCTGAGTGTCTGCACAGTCAGGCAGGAGAGCTCAGGGGAGGCAGAATTTCCCCTCCAGGCTCTGCCCAGACTGCGGTCCTGGGGCCCAGGGCCCAGCACCCCATCCGCAGGCAAGCCCAGCCAGCTCGCTGACACCCACTCCACACCTCCACCCTGCGCCAGCAGCCCTGCAGAGCCGCCAAATGGGCTCCCCATGTTTGCCCTGGCTCCCCTCCAATCTGCTCTCCAAGCCACAGCCGGAATGGTCTTTACAAGCTGCAAATCTGATCATTCCCTCCCCACTTAAGCCCTTCAATGCATCCCCATTGCTCTTGGAATCAAGACAAATCTCCTGACCATGAGCTACAAGTTCCATGTGGCCTGCCCTATGCCCACCCGGCCGGCCCAAGCTGGCCCTACCCTTCCTCCTGAGACCACCCCCTGTGGCAGGGCCTTTGAGCCTGCCATCTCTCTGCCTGGAATGCTCCCTGCTTCCCTTGGCTAAGCCACTCCAACTTCCCATCCTCTCAGTAGACGGAGCACCCGACTCCTCTGCTCAGGAGCACGGATTGCTGGTGGTTTTTTAGGAGTTTGGAGGAGTTCTTGTCTGATGTCTCAGCCCCTGCAGAGATCAGACTCCGTGAGGACACGGCTGTGTTGGCTTTTTCTCACTGTCTCCTTGGGGCCTAACACAGCACAAGCTCACAACAGATGTGTCAATAAGAATTTCATAAAGGCAGGAATGGATTTACATTAAATTGACATATTGCAAATCATTGGATTGAGTGGGTCTTCCATGTTTCCGTGTTCCCCGACTCCAAGAAAAAAGAAAAAAAGAAAAACATGAATTATTAAATGCTCTCCCCAAATTGATATCACCCCCCCCCAAAAAAAAAAAAAAAACTCATAGTCAGAAGATGCTGCCCTCCTACCCATACTCTCTGCGCTTCCAGGTCCTTCCATCCTCCTAAGTGAGCCCAGTATGTGCAAGAGAACAGTGTCCTTAAGTCCAGCTGCGAAGCAAGAAAGCCAGGCCATTCAGGACCCCTCAGCAGACAAGGAGGAAGGAAGGGGCTCTTCCTCCCACTCGGGGGCTTCCTCAGGCTTCAGGAGAAGCAGGGAACAGGTGGAGTGGGCCAGCATCTTCCAGGGGCAGGCACTGTCCTGGCGGTCTCAGAATCACTAGCTCCATGTCATTCTCACATCAGCCTCAGAGGTGGGTCACTGACGCCATCCGACAGACAAGGAAACCGAGGCTATCCTTAAGCAGCAGTGTTGGGGAGCCAACCGAGATAGCTCGCTCGGTGCTTCAGCTGCAGAGCTCAGGCCGTGGCAGAGCTCAGGCCTGCACTTGAGCCCAGCTCCACCCTAGATATTCTATAACCTTGAGAAAATACTCTTCTATGACCTGACATGGTTTGTCCCCTCCAAAACTCATGGTGAAACCTAATCCCCATTATGAGAAATGAAGAGATGGGACCTTTAAGAAGTAACTAGAACTATGCACTCAGGAATGGCCTGATCCATTCGTGCAATGAACGGACTATCTCAGAAAGTGGTTTTGAGCGAGGCGTGGTAGCACATGCCTATAATCCCAGCAGCCAGGGAGGCTGAGGCAGGAAGATCACAAATTCAAAGTCAGTCTCAGCAACTTAGTGAGGCCCTAAGCGACTCAGTGAGACCCATGTGGCTCAGTGGTTAAGTACCCCTGGGTTCAATCCCAGGTACAAAAAACAAAGAGTTGTGTCTACTATAAAGCCAGTTAGACAGGTTTCTTACCATATAAAGCCCTGTGTCACCTTGGGATTCTGCTAGCAAGGAGGCTATCACCAGAAGTGGCCCCCTTGACATTAGACCAGAATGAACCCCTTTTCTTCATTACGTCAATACATCTGATAATGTGCTATTCACAACAGAAAGTGGGCTAAAACATGCTTCAATCTCTCAGCCTCACTTAACCATCCACAAAATGGAGACAACAATGTTATGTACCATGAAAGTGCCCAGCTGGTGCTTGGTGAGGGCAGCCAGGGGGATCCTGGAGCATTGGATGGGGCAGGGGGTCCTAAGGGCCCAGAGGGCACAGCCATGGATTTCAGAGGGGTGAGGGCTGGTGGAGGAGGGGACAGCTCTGGTGCAGCTGCGAGCCTTGGCCAGGTGTCAAGGGACTCTGGAGTCAGGAGACCTGAGCCCAGAAGGCTGTGAGCCAGAGACTGCCCCCAGGAAGCAGTGGTTGTGCCTCCCAAAAAACAGAGGCCACTGACCAGCCTGCCTTGGCCCTCGGAGTGGAAGACTGACTTTTCCTCAGCCCCTTTCCTGGGAAAATACTAGGCTCCTCCATCCGCTTCAACTGACCAGGCTGCCCCCCTCAGCCTGAAGCAGCCCACCCTCCTGGCTCTGCCCACCAACACATCTGCAGGCCTCCGTGTAAACAGCTCTTCCTCTCGAGCTGCCTCCCTGTATGCCCACCTAGCTCCAGGAGAGCTAAGAGGACAATAGAGCTGGGTTCAACACGAGGTCCTTGGTGAAAGGCCAGCCCACCCCCGGTAGGCTTGGAAAAGCAGAGGCCACACCTAGCTGCCCACCGTCAGATCCCCAGCACCTACAAGGGTGTCTGGTACACAGTAGGTGTTCACTAAACAGGCCAGTCCCCCCACAGAGCCCCACTGCTGCTGGCTCATCATGCCAAGCCCTGGCACGAATCCCCACCTCCAGGCTAGGCCTTCTCTACCATCCTCGGGCCTCAGAGGGTGACAATCCTGCTCCCAATCTCACAGTCCCCCAACCCAGCTGAGTCCACGGCCTGGAGAAGCCCAGGGGTGACTAGTCAGAGCCCCATGCCAGCAACACTTGCTGCCAATTCTGCGGCTCCAGTGCCCCAGGCTCCTAGAGACCCATCTCATTTCTCTGGTTTCAGCAGTAGTCCTAGTTATCCTAGCTCCACTGACCAAGCCAGCTGGTTTACGAAGCCTCATACTAGTACCTGGCTCTGAGGTTCCTTATCAGTCTTGATCTACAGATGAGGGAGCATAAAGGATTCCAGAATTCAAGTTCAAGGTTACCCAGCTGATGGCATGTCAGGCTCCAGGGCCAAGCTTCTTTTTCCCCCCTGTGTGTATGTGTGTGCATGTGTGTGTGTGTGTGTGTGTGTGTGTGTGTGTGTGTGTGTGTGTGTGAAAGAGAGAGAGAGAGAGAGAGAGAGAGAGAGAGAGAGAGAGCTAAAAAAAAAACTATGAGTGCAGTGGTGCACACACCTACAATCCCAGCAACCTGGGAGACGGAGGCAGGAGGAGTGCAAGTTTAAGGCCATTTAATGAGATTCTATCTCAAAATAAAATTTAAAAGGGCCAGGGAGGTAGCACTTGACATAGCACTTGCCAAGCATGGGCAAGGTCCTGGGTTCAATCCCCAGTACTGAAAAAAAGAAATTATGGTAAAATACACATAACATAAAAACATCTGAACTATTTTTAAGTGTACAGTTCATCATTGTTAAGTATATTCACCTTGTTGTGCAACAGATCTCCAGAACTTTTTCATCTTGCAAATCCAAACTCTCTATTGTCCTAGAGTCCCTCCAACCAGCCCCCAGCCCCCACTGGGAACCACTATGCCTGCTCTCTATGCACTTGACGACTCCAGGTACCCCATGCAAGCAGAATCATACCCTCTTTGTACTTCTACAACTGGCTGATTTCCCTCAGCAAAATGTCCTCTAGCTTCACCCATGGGGTAGCACAAGTCCACATTTTCTTCCTTTTCAAGGCTGGAAAATATTCCACTGTCTATATTTGTGCATTTTGCCTATCCATTCATCCACCAACGGACACGGTGCTGCTTCTACCTTTCAGCCACTGTGAACAGCACTGCTCTGAACACAGGTACATGTGTTGAACATATGTATAAATACCTCTGGGAGACCCTGCTTTCATTTCTGTGGAGTATATAACACCAAATGGAACTGCTAGACGTAGGTGGTAATTTTACTTCTAAATTTTTGCCATTCATGTCCCCCAGCAATGACGTCCTTTTGCCTTCCGCGTCAATGCCAGGGTTCTGACTTCTTCCCATGCTCATCCTGTTTGTTATTTTCTCTTGGGGGATTTTTCTTCTTCTTTCTGGTAGCGGCCATCCTAACAGGTAGGACCGGATCAGGGCCCAACTCTTAACCCCAGTTCCATGGTGCATTCTGTTCTGAGGGCCAAGCTGTGCCCCAGTCACTTCGCTACTGAGGCCAGCTTGCTCTTGCTGATCCCCTTCCTTGGTCTGGACCCCACCCCAAAACCACCACCCTGTAGTCAGGGCCCCACGGACAGCCACCACAGGCCCCAGCCACCCGCTCACTGCCCACCCAGCCCTGGAGAGGCTGCCCGCCCACCAGGTCCCTGATGCTGACCACCGGCAACCCCACCTCCCCACATCTCCCCGACTCTGCTCGCTGCCCTCCACCTCTGCAGCAGAATCCCAACACTCCCTGTGCCAGCCTGCAACTTGGGCTCATCCCAAACATGTTCATCCAGGAATCAGTTGTGGCAAATTTGCCTCTAGACCCTGTGCACTTACAGGTGCTTTGTAAGAGACAAACAAATGAATGAAAGGAACGGGGCCTTCTCCACGTGCATAAGTGGCCAATTTAAACCCTAAACACAAACACATTTCAGAGCCTCAAGCCTCGGCCTCTCGGGGAATGACCTAGCAGCTGGCTGTTTGACCCTGGGCACATGGCTCCACTCTCTGAACCTTCTCCTCATCTGCAGGGCAAGGCTAAGTACACCTTCCTCCCAAGTCTTTTGAGAGCACAGATGAAGCACCTCACTGAGCCTGCTCAAGCCAGGGCCTCTAAATGGTGACCAAAGACACACGGACGCCCTCTCACTTCTCTCTGCCTCCATCCTTCTCTGACCCATCTCAGCCCTCCCCCTTTCCTCTTTCCCTCCTGCCCACTGCCCACTTGTCCCTCCAAGCAAGCAATTTTCCAGCTCCAAGCTTGTCCTCCTCTCTGCAAACGTCTCCACCGCCCACCCCCCACCATCTGCCTCCCGCCAGGAAACTCTCCCAGGAAACTGCTCCGCCCAGCTGTGCAGTGACCCCGTCCCCTGTCCCTGCAGCTCTCCTCCTCAGATAGACTGTCTGCTCCGCACAGTTGGTCCTCCTCCCGACTCCTCAGGCCTCTGACTGCCACAGTAACTGCTGGCCTAGGTTCCGTGTGCAGACATTCAGCCCATGTTCCTGTGCACAGGACAGGCCGCCGCTCGGCCACCATGGCCAGCTCCTCTCTGCCCCTTGCCTGGTGCCTGAGCTCTTCCTGGGGCTAAAGGGAGTCCTTCCTGCAGCCTGGAAGGATGTACTGTCCTCACGGGGACCCCGGCACCAAGCCGGATTTGCTAAAGCAAAGATCAGAACCCATGAAATGCCTCACCAAAAGTTAAAAAACTCATTGAACACCTAGAGGTCGGGCGCTGGGACTGAACCCATGAGTGCTATACCACTGAGCTACATCCTCAGTCCTTTTTATTTTTAAGACAAGGTCTCACTAAATTATTGAAGGTTTTACTAAGATACTAAGCTCAACCTCAAACTTGAGATCCTCCTGCCTCAGCCTCCTGAGGAGCTGTAATTACTGCACAGGCATGTATCACTGCACCTGGATTTTTTTTTTTAAGTGGGGTCTTACTATGTTATGTTGCCCAGGCTGCTGGTCTCAAATACCTGGGTTCAGGTCTTGAGAGTAGTTGAGACTACAGTACATGCCACTGTGCCCAGCTTCAATATATATATGTTAAGCATCAATTATATGCAAAGCAACAGGGATATAAAGATACATGAGATACAGTCCCTATCCTCAGGAAAGTCAAAATCTTAGGTACCCATCAGAAAACCACCTTATTAAAAAGGAGTAAACTTCTCTTCCTTACAGAATTCCAATTTATAAAAGAAAGAATCAGGGACCTAGAAAATTTCAATTAGATAATAATTATACTTTTTTTTTTTTTTTTTTTTTTGGTGCTGGGGAGTGAGCCCAGGGTCTTGTGCATGAGAGGCAAGCACTCTACCAACTGAGCTCTATCCCCAGCCTCAATTAGATAATAATTATTACAGGCAAGATTTATTAAGGGATGCTAAAATTAGTAGGTGAGAATTTTGTGTGTGTGTGTAATATTGAGGATTGACCCCAGGAGTGCTCTACCACTGAGCCCTTTTTATTTTTTGAAACAGGGTCACACTAAGTTGCTGAGGCTGGCCTTGAACTTGCAGTTCTCCTGCCTCAGCCTCCCAGAAGCTGGGATTACAGGCCTGCACCACCCCACCCAGCTAGTAAGTATGAACTTGAGGACAAAAAGGATATTGCATAGTCTCAAATTATCTGCCCCCAAATACTTATGGCTTACAAAAGAAGAGATCTATCACTTAGGATGGAGACGTTGGCAGTCACCCTCCTGACCAGGATATGAAGGTTAACATCACCAGCAACAAGACACATGGCTGACGTCTACTCCAAATGGATGGACTGAGAAGGGCACAATATCTCTGTGACATTCCTTCCAAAAATGTCTAGTCTCAATGAAATCCTGAAAACACACTAGACAAACCCAAACTGAAGAACATTCCACAAAATAACACTTTCAAGAAGTGTCAAGATGATGAAGAGCGAGGAGAGGCCGAGGAGCTCCCAGAGACTGAAGCTTAGGTAGAGCTGGAGGGTAATGCATTAGCAGAAGCCTAGACGGAATACGGGAACAGAAAAGGGACATTTGTCAAAAAAAAAATAAAAAATAAATAACCTCGCAGAGGCAGAATAAGGTCTTGGTTAATAGAACTGCAATCACGCTAATTTCTCAGCTTGGTAATTGTACTACAATTACGCACAATGCTAATGTTGGGGGAAGCTGGTGGAAGTGTACGTGGGAATTCTCTAGATGATTTTGACAACTATTCTGTATCTTAAAATTGTTTTGAAATCAACTTTTTTTTAAGATTAAAAATACACCAATGACAGCAAAACTTGTCACAGGAAGCCAAAAATCACACTCACCACAACTAACAGGGCTTCCCACTCCCGGCTGGGCCCCCAACACCACCCTATTTCTTTTCTACACAAAAGCCAGGCAACAGAATTTCCTTAAGCACCATTTGCACTTGTCACTCTCTGCTCGAAACCCCTGGGGCCAGGTATTCAAAAGGTCTCCTCCAAAGGACACAGGGTGGTCTTGAAGGCCAAACCCAGGATCCCCCAAACATCAAAGAAACGATGACAGCAAATTATAAACCAGTGAATAAAATAATAGTCTTCACTGTTATAAACAGACACATGAGAGGGAGCAGAGGGTCAGCTCTTCCTGGCAGTAGAATGCCAACTGATAGGACGTTAGGAAATCATCAATGGAGGGTAACGCTAGTGGCACAAGTTAAATGAGGGACAGGTATGAAGAAGGCTGCGAAATATCTCCACAAATTCCTCCTAACAGGGGTTGGGGCTGGGGCTCAGTGGTAGCACACTTGCCTGGAAGGTGTGAGGCACTGGGTTCGAATCTCAGCACCACACAGAAATAAATAAAGGTCTATCAACAACTTAAAAAACATTTTAAAAAAAGAAATTCCTCATAACAGCATAGAAGAAAACAGGGACTTCTCAGCAGAGAGGCCAGGTACACACCAACTTAGCAAGGGACCAAAGTTAAAAGCACCAATATTAGGAAAAATCAACACCATGTACCTTCTGACATGACACACAGGTGCGTTTGTGTGTATTTGTTTAACATTCCTAACAAAACGCATAACTGGAATGAGATCAGCCACAAGGAAGGATTGGATGAAGCCAATCGGGGGACAGACTACAAAATAACTGGTCTGTACTCTTCGGTAATGTCAAGGTCAAGAAAAACAAAGGCAGAGGAAATATTCCAAATTAAGAGACTAGAGAGTTATGGCCACTAAATGTCCTGTGTGACTGGGGACAGGATTCTGGAAGAAAATAGTCATAAAAGACATTATTGAGGCAATTTATGAAATCTAAATATGAATTATGAATAAGTCATTATTGTACCAAAGTTGAATATTCTAATTTTGACAGCTATTGTTCTTATAAAATACACAAGAGCCAGATGCAGTGACGAACATCTGTGATCCCAGTAACTGGGGAGGCAGAGACAGGAGGATCAGAAGTTCAAGGGCAGCCTTGTCAACTTAGCAAGGCCTTCAACAACTTAGTGAGACTGTCTCAAAATAAAAATTTTAAAAAAAGAGCTGATAATGTGGCTCAGTGGTAAATCACCCCTGGGTTCAGTCTCCAGTACCAAAAAAATAAATTAAAAGATTCAAGAAGTGCTTTAAGGAAAATGTTACAATTCTCCAATCTATTCTTAAGTGGTTTAGCAAAAAAATTACATGTGATTGTGTGTGTGACATATGTTAAAGCAAATGGAGTAAAATACAAACGGCTGAATCTGAATGAAAGATATAAACTTTTACAACTTGTCTCTAAGTTTGAAATTATAACAAAGTTACAGCGAGCACAAGAGATCTTTTAGGGTGATAAAAATACTCTAAAATTGGGTTTTGGCCATGTTTGTACAATTCTGTTAATTTATTTTTAAAAATCATTGAATTGAATTGATTTCAAAAATTAATAAAAAGTTCTACACACACACATACACTCACACATACACAGGCGCGTGCACGTGCCCATATTCTAGCAGCTCCACATTTCCCAGCCTCCTGGCCTGATGCCCACCCCTTGCTTTAATCGCTTCTTGTAGAACTCACCCACACAAGTTTTGACTTCTCCGTGAGTCTGCTTCTCACTCTCCTTCCCAAATATATGGCACACACCGCGTGCCAAATCCTCTTAGCCTCCTTTCAGCTCTCTATTTGTGAACCTTCAATGTTCAAATCCCATCTCCAGGGCCAGGCACAGGGACACACACCTGTAATCCCAGCTACTCAGGACATTGAGATAGGACAATCTCAAGTTCAAGGCCAGCCTGGACAACACAGTGAGACCCCATCTCAAAAGAAAGAGAGAGGGAAGGAAGAAAGCCCCCCCACCCCAACCCTAGAAACTACAGCAATCCAACCTGCCTCCAAGCTGTCACTCCCACCTGGTGAGCTTATCACCCAAATCTCTGTACCCACGGGCCACTGACAACATGCACCTTACATGGATGAGCTCACTGGAATGTCACAGCCCAACAAGGTCAGTGCTGTCAGTGGCCCCATTGCACAGACGAGGAAACTGAGTCACTAGTGAGCTGCCCAAGATCTCCTAGGTGGTAGCTAATGGAGCGGGGATTCAAACTGGTCCATTCTGACACCAAAGCCTGTGCTGGTAGCTACTGTGCCGCGTGTCCCTACAGATGTCCATACATGTTTGTCTTTCTCCCCCGCCCAGCAGCAAGCTCCCAGAGGAGCGGGTCCACCCCAGACTCTCTGGATGCTATGCACAGGGCAGGTGCCCAACAGCTGTTTGTCCGCCACAGGCTGGGTTCCAGAAAGGAGAGGAGGGGGGTCATGAGCTCCCTCAAAAAAAGAAGCCAATTCTCCACCCCTAGCACAGCCCAGCTCCCTGGCTACTGCCCAAGGCCCGGCCGTCATCTGCTCTGGGTAATAAGTATTTGTATGGCGATAATTACAGCATTTGGGAAGAAAATCCCATTAAGCCAGAGCCCTGCCGAGCTGCTAATGCCGGCACAGAACTGGAGGCGGCAACTCCGCCAAACACCCCGTCTGCTCCCAATAATGCAGGAGCTGCCTGTCCCCACCGCCCCTGTTTGGGCCCCAAAAGAGCATGGCCGCCCCTGCTGACAGCCTCGGTGGCCTGGGCCACTGACAGCCAGCGCACAGCCTGGAGAAGGGGGGTCGAAGAAGGGCAGCCTGCCCCCGTGTGCTGCGGGGTCCCCAGTGGCTGCCTGCTAAGGACACAGGACAGCCATGCTGGGATCCAGCCTGAGTTGCACCCAAGCTCCCTTCTTGTCCCTGCAGTCTGTGTCTCCTTAATAACAATCACAGTGAGGCCATTTATTGGGCATTTGCTGTCTGTCAGGCCCGGTGCAATGGTCCTCAGGACGACACCACATTTCATCCTCAGGCCACCCTTTGGAGTGGCTCCTATCATCATCCCCACTTTATGGGCAAGAAAATGGTGTTCTGGGAAGCACACTGTCCTCCCAAGCACTTATCCCAGCTTGCAATTATGTGTTTATTCTCAGATTGTGTCGTTCATCTCTACCTCCCCTGCTGAATTCAAACGCCGGGAGAGAAGGACAGCTTTTCCTCCTGCGTGGCCCTATTCATCGCCACAATGCGGATTTCAGTAGACAGCGGCTATCTGTTGAATGAGTAAATTAAACCTCGTAGCTTGCCCAGAGTGCCCCAGCTGCTGAGAGCCAGAATGAGGCTGAAACCCCAACAGGTCAACTCCAGAACCATGCATCATGTCCATCCACCTTGCAGAGAGTCCCTGTTCCTTGTCTCTAGATTCCAGAGGACAGGGGCAAAGATGCCCAGGTCCAGTGACCACACACTCCAAGCAGACAGTGTCTACAGAGCAGCCTGCAGCACAGCCCATGCTCACGCCATCCCTCCCAGGCTCCCTTCTGCCCACTCGAACCTTCAGAAGCCTTTAGCTTGGGCTTCTCAAACAATAACAATTTTGTCACCTAATGTTTGAATCACAAAGCATTTTCACAAACACAGTAGTTAGTAGGAGTCATCCCCAGAGGCCAAAAGAAGGTTAAACCACCCACCAGGCCCTCTACAGCAATCCCTCACTTATTCCTTCCCATCAACCCGCAAGGCTGTCACTGTCCCCTTTTACATGCAGAGGAAATGGAGCCTCAGAGCAGGTGGAGAGGTAGCCCTAGGGCTCAGTCCTCAAGAGCCCAGCAATAAGCTCAGCACACTGGTGACCACACCAAAGCCTAGAGGTGCAGGAGCCTCTCACCCCACCAGGAGGCAATTCCCCTGCACAGAGCAGTCTCTACAGCAGGGGGCCACCGTGGGCTGCTCAGGCCCTAGTGTGCTTCTGTGGACCCTGACCTCACTCACCACAGTCTCATCCAATCTTATCTAAAATTCCAAAATCGTCCCCCAGACCCTCAGCCCCAGGGTGCTCTGGGCTGTCATCCTTGGATGTGACTACCCAGCCCTGCTGAATTGGACATCCCAGGCTGAGCTCTGAGGAGGCACAGACCTCTGCAGCATGCACGGAGCTAGGACAAGGTGGACAAACGGGACTGGTGAAAGGAGCAGGCCCCAGGATCTGACAGGCAGCAGAATGTGCGGGGCCTGAGGCAAACAGAAGCCAGCAGGCGACCTTCCCAGGGGCCCTGTCCTGCCTCTCCATCCTCAGATGATCTGCCGGAGGACCAGACAGATGCCTCTCCCTTCTCTGCAGCCACAAGGGAATCTGTGGCACGTTCAGAGTACAAGTGCCCGGGTGAAGGGTCAACGCCATGTCCACACATACTGCCTTCTCTTGTCACAGTCCTGGATGCTCTAGTCCAAAAGGATTTATTATTTTAGTATCAATGCTTTTGTTTTTTAAACCCAATTGAAAAACCAAGGTCCTTGAATGGAAGAAAAAAAGTTACCAGTGGCTCTGCTGGGTCCCTCTGAGCCTGGGTTCTACAAAGAGATGACACCTCCAGGCCTCCTCCAATGCCTCTCCCGCCGGCTCTGTATTTCAATCGCTCCACTATAGTGAATTATTTAGCGTTCTTTCCCTGCCCACCCTCCCTCGGCCCTGCAGCCCCCCTGGCTGAACTGGTTTCCTCAGCAGCTCTTGGGCCTACTCACCCTCTCCCCAGAAGTCCCTGCAGCAGACCAATGACAATTTCTTCTCACTGGGGGAGAAGTTATGGAATACGGGATCATAAAGTTGCCGGATCTCCCAGGCTGCCACAGAAGCGGCCCAAAGGACAAAAGGCAAATGCACAGCTGCAGTCCATAAAAATTTCACAGCCTCAGAGGAAGACGCTCTCGCGGGCTCCAGTGCTGCGCTGTGCCCATATTGATCACAGAGAGCATTTGCTGGTTATCTTGAGTCTGCCTGGGCCCTCACCAAGGCCTCGTTCAGGATGCTCCCTTCCTCTTCAAATGGCTCTTCCGAGGCCTGCCTGGTGAACAGGAGGCTCCTTCGGCTTTCAATGTCCTTTCCAACCCCAGGGGCTCTGCGTGCAGAGCAGAGATCAGACCTCTCCCACTCCCCCAGGATAACTCGCCCCCGGATTTCCACCTAGAAGTCTCCAAAGGAAAAGTCCAGATAGAGAAAGACCTTCCTGCCCTTTCCCAATCTCTCTCCAGCCTCCAGTCCCCTCGCATCCACTAGACACAGCAAGATGCAGCCCCTGGGACAAGCTGGTCCATTTGTCCTTAGCAGGCCTGGCACGCTCAAGCCTGAGGATTTTTTTTTTTTTTTTTTTTTTGCCTGAAGGTATTTTCTTTTTTTTTTTTTTTATTGGTTGTTCAAAACATTACAGAGCTCAAGACATATCATCTTTCATACATTCGACTCAATTGGGTTTTTTTTTTTTTTTTGCCTGAAGGTATTTTCTTTTTTTTTTTTTTTTTTTTTTTTAATTGGTTGACGCCTGAGGATTTGATTCATGCTGTTCCTTCTGCCTCCATTGCGTGTCCTCTCGGCTTGGCAAAATCCAAAATCCAATGGCTGATGGAACAGCCCATTCCTTGAGAAGCCCCTGTACCCCAAAAAGGGCTTCTCACCCCAGTGTTCTTAGTATCCCATTAGACTGCTGGCCTGGCCCTCTCCCAAGCACCTGTAGTTAGGAGTTCCCTGCTCAGTCCTCAACCACATGCCCCTGGAAGGCGGCTCATTCCTTTTGCAGCCTCAGCACCCAGGGCAATTTTTGGCTTAGTGAAAATTTGCTGAATTAAAATAATGAGGCTTCTTGCCCTATTTTATCATAATAGGCTAGTCCTATCACAATCAGATCTCACTTAAGGGAGCGTTATAACATACAGGTTCTTCCATGCATTACTTCCATCCTCACTAGAACCAAAGACCAACCTGTATCTGGCCCCATTTTCCTGATAGAAAGCAAGTTACTTACTTTAGTAACTTGCTCAAGGTCACACAGCTAATATTTGTCAGAGTTCAGGCTCCAACCCAGAGACTGACACTCCCAGAGCCCCAACTCTTTTCTCTTTGCTAGGATATTGCCCTTCGTTCCATCTCACTGATTGGAAAAAAAAAAAAAAAAAACTAGAGAGTTCATGAAAGTCAAGACACACCCTATCTTAAACACTAAAGGTGTTAAGAAAACTTCAAGAAGTCTTCAGGTGGAGAAGACTTCAAGATTCAAGATCCTACCACACAGGGGCGGCTCATGTGTCTCAGATCAAGGCTGCTACCTGGGTAACAGGTACAGGAGACAAGGCAAGAGGAACTGGGAGTAGGTCCAGAGAGAACAGACATAGAGGGTGACCAGGTGACTTCAGGGATCCTCTGGATAATGTCTGATGCTCATTTCCTCTCCAGGTCCACACAGGATAATGCACAGGCTGCCCCAAGAAAACCGGGTTTGGTCCCACTTCTCTCCACCCCACCATTTCTCCCCAGCCCCACAACACACGTGCTAACGCACACTCATGCACACGCATCGATTCCTATCTAGATTGCATGTAGATTGCAACTTCTCTGAAACCTCCACGGGAATGTTTCAGACTCAGGCAAGAAGAGTCTGGGGCAAATGTGATCATTAATTGCTGGCCTAGGTAGACTTTGATCCAGGCGACAATTCTCCCCAGGGTCAGCTGTCTGCACCCGAGAGCCATGAAAATGTGCTCAAAAGTTATCAAAATATGTACACCTTTCCTGAGAGCCTCGGCAGTCACCCTGGAGTGTGGAAAGGAGCTGGCAGGTTTCAAAGGAGCTAGCAGCCTTCTCCAAAGTCTCAATCAAAAACCTCCCCATGCAGTCACCCCTGCGAGCAGTACAAAGGCCCTGGCTATGACCAAAAACCTACACACACAGCCATACACAGGGAATCTCATGGCCTTACACTACTGAGGTGCTCACAGACACTAGGAACACACATGCTGCAGGAGAATATCGAAAACACCCTACAAGGCTCAGCAGGTCTAGAAAGGGTTCAGTTTCCTCAAGGATTCAGAAGTGGAAGCAAAATGATCTTTTTTTATGACTTGTCATGGTCAACATCTTTAACCTTGTGTATCTGCTCCAAGCTCCTGCTCCCTAGATCTTATTCATTGGGCTCCCAGTCTGAGACACACCTACCCTTCTTTGGATGTTGATCTTAACATGTTCCAAGCCCCAAACCCACAGCCCTCAGGTCCCATTGTCTGCTTGGGTTGGGGATGGCTTGGGGCGGGAGAGCTGACACCTGCACGGGAAGAATTCTCTAGGCTCTGGGGCAAACAATGGAGAGGAAGCCAGAGATCAGAAACTTCCAAGTCCACCACACCGGACTACCCATCACCAGGCGGGAAGCCCAAAGCACCCAAACCCACACAACCGCTTAGAACACAGCCCCAACCCCATGTGTCCAGAAGGAGACATTGTGCCTGGCGAGTGTGGGAAGCTTCCCTCTTGGGTGCCAGGAAAGCTTGCTGGCACCAAATCGCTGGCACCCTGGAGGAATAAAGTGCTGGCGCAGTGGGAAGGGCCTGCCTGTGCAGAGCGCAGGGTGCAGGTGTGAGGAGGGGCTGACAGCCCCGCCGAGGGCCCTTTGAATCCGGGGAAAGGGAAACAGCGGTGCTCCTGGCTCCTGGCTGGGGAATGACCCTGGCGGGCACTGACCGTCTGTTAGTTGGGAGCTCGAGCCCCACAGTCCTGCCCCCACCGCAGCCCTCGGGGGAGTCTGGATGGGAGGGCAACCCCGGGCTCCCTGCGGACCGCGGGTGGGGGCCATACTCACAGGCGCTCCGTGTTTCGTGGGATGTTCTTGGGAATGGCCTGCAGCCCCGTGCCGTGGCAGTCCACCGTGGTGCCAGTGCAGGTGCAGAGGGCGGGGCAAGCCGTGGTACCCAGGCGCCACGCGGCTGCCCACAGCAGCAGCCAGAGCTCGGGCCGGACCAGCCCCGCCGAGGTCCCCAGCCCGGGCGTCAGCGCCATGGTGCCCTCACCGCGCGTCCCGCTTGCCTGCCGGACGGCGGCAGCCGCTGAGCATCCCCGTCCGGGGCCGCCTCCAGGTGCAGCGCCCCGCAAAGCCCAGAAGAGCCCGCGGCTGGTGCGCTGCGCCCTTGCGGGCTGGGAGGCACCTCGCTATTCCCAGCGACGGCGCCTGGGCGCGGACCGAGGGAGGGCGCCTGGGGCGGAGGGCGCTCGGCTCCGCTCGGGTTTCTCGCGGCTGCGTCTCCCTCTCCCTCCCTCCAGCTCCCAACTGACTGCTGCGAAGGAAGAAAATGGGCAGGCCCCGCGCGCGCACGCACCCCGCGCACACACACACACTCACACACACGCACACACATACACTCACACCCGCACGCTCGCTCCCACCCGGCAGTCATCCATCAATCGAAAAGCACACACCAGGGCCAGACTCCTCCCCGCCCTCCCCCGGCCTCGACCACCGCCCCCTCCTCCCCAGCGCTCAGGCAGCGGCTGCGGCAGCGTCCAGTTTCAAAGGTGGAACCTCCGAGGCGCCGCCAGTGGGCAGGGGGCTGCGGGAGGAGGGGCAAGGTCGACCTGCCCGATGGGCTCTACGCACACGAACACGCGCATCTCTCTCTCAGGATATGGCCTAGGCTGCTGCTTCTCTCTCTCTCTCTCTCTCTCTCTCTCTCTCTCTCTCTCTCTCTCTCTCTCTCTCTCTCACACACACACACACACACACACACACACACCAAGGATGCACACATTTAGACGCAGACACTCAAGCATCCCTGGCCCCAGATGGTGATCCACAGGAGGAAGGGGATCTTTTTTAGCGCCTGGACACCAAGGCCACAGACTTGCTTTCCCCAAGGCTAAAGGGGCCCAGGCCTCAACAGACTGACATTGTCAATTATTGGTGAAAGGAAGTCCCTGGCCCCAGGTGGCTTCCCCAAGCCACCTGCCTTACTTAGCCTGAGATCTTGAAGACTGAGCCCTGCAGGGCGGCAAAGAGCCCGTGGGAAGTGGGGGATGGGGGGGGTGCTTCATACAAAAGCCCTTGGCCAAGTACAGTCTCCTTTTCTCCAATACATCTTCTTCCCAAGATGGCAGCACCCCACTTCTCCAGGGAAATTGAGGCCAGCACAGCAGGAAGAGAATAGCCCTGCACTGGGCATTTGCACAGGAGTTGTGTTTCTCTACCCAGGCCAGCTTGATGGCTTCCCTATTGGGGAGCACAGTGTCAGTGGGACTTGGGAATCCAGCATACACCATCCTCCATTCATATCAGTGCTCCTCCATTTCTGACAGGTGGAAACAGATGGAAAAGACTATCCTAGTCTGTCATCAAAGGGAGGCAGAGAGGGCTAGAAAAGGTCCCCGAAGCTGTGCTTGGGAGAGAAACTCAGGCTACCTATACAGGACCCCAAGCCTTACACCCTGGTGAGCTGGGATGTTTCTTACTCCAAGGTAGGTGTAGTGTTATGGTTTGGATGTGAGGTGTCCCCCAAAACCTCATGTGTGGGACAATGCAGGAAGGTTTGGAGGAGAAATGATTGGGTTATAGCCTTAACCTAGTCAGTGAATCTAAGTCCCTGATGGGATTTACTTGGTGGTAACTGGAAGCAGGTGGGGTGTAGCTGGGGGAAGTGGTTCACTGGGGGTATGGCTATGGGGTACGTATTTTGTTTCTGGAGAGTGGAATCTCCTCTCTGCTTTCTGATCCCGATGAGAGCCCTTCCCTCTGCCACATACTCTTCCGCCATGTTGTTCTGCCTCACCTGGAGACCTGAGGAATAAAGCCAGCTGTCTATGGATTGAGACCTCGGAAACATGAGTCCCTAAATCAACCTCTCCTCCCTGACAGTTGTTCTGGTTGTGTCTTTTAGTCACAGCGGCTGGGAGAGGAGGTGCAGAGCTGACTAAAACATGTGGGCAAGGATGTGAATGGGAAATCCATGTGGGGAGAATTCTCTGCAACCAGAGAAAAGACAAAATTATTCCTCAAACCCAGGACAGTAGGGGGCCTTGCTGGGGCTCTGGAGGACCAACCCTGTCCATCAGTCTGTCAGGTGGGGCCTGGTGTGAGGCTGCCTGCCAAGAGGGAGTGTCGGAGCTGCTCGGGAAGTTCCTGTCCCCACCAGGGCTGCTGTGGAGTCTCCCAGAAAGAAAGGGCTGGTCCCAAAGATGTCAGGCACAGATACAATCTGCCAGGTGGTGAGAGACTGGTGGGCTCCACAAGATGAGCCCCAAGATGAACCCCAAGACTCAGGGTTCTTCTTTTCCACTGCATGAAATTTTTTTTGGAGTACCTACGGTCATAGCAGAGGTAGAACTGTGGCCAGTCTGTCACAACTAACGTGGCTGATTTTTCAGGCTTTTGAGCATTCTTTTGAAAGTATTTGCACTCCCCTGAGCATGGCCTCCATCTTGGGTTATTTGGGCTCTGGAGCATCAATTCGTAACTCGGGGTAGATCTGGCTAGACCTAAGGACCCACCCGCCTCTGCCCTCATCTAGCAAACTGTAAGTGCTCTCCTCAGGCCTGCCCAGCCCCTGGCAGCACTCTGAAGTCCTCATTCACAGTGCCCGCTGTTTTGTTGACCCTACCCTAGCTGGAGCTCTGTTTGCCCTTGTGCTCCTTCCATGACACCCCTCCAGGGTGGGGCCCCACCTCTCCCCACCCCCTCACTTCCTCACTGGCGCTTACCCCAGCACCTGGCACTTAGTAGGCCTGTCACAGGCCGCACTCTCACTGTTGAAGATGTCTGGTCTCCCACCTTCTGCTCCAGCAGTGCCTCCCGGCCCCATGACCTCAGAGGGCCCCTAGAAGCCAGGACCCACGTGGGGAAGGGGAGAGTGTGGATTAGCCAGGAGACTTGCCCTGGGGTCTTCAGAGTGATGGAGTTAAGGGGTGTGAGAGTGAGCAGGAGGGTGCAAATCGGCCTTGACTATGGCTCCTGAGAGCTAGCCTGTGTCCTAGAAGCTTCCAGATTAGTCTGGACGGTGAATCCCAAGCAGGCCCTCAGCTAAGTTGTCACAGCCTGGCAAAGGCTGGCCTTTCCTTTGAAGGGAGGGAAGGAAGGAGGGCCCCCTCAGACCCAGGACAAAGACTTCTCCGCCAGCCCATCACGGGAGTCCCTGCCCCAGCAGCCGGGCAGCTCCCCAACTTGGCTCCCATCCATGGTTCCTCCACCCCAGAACCTGGCCAGCTCCCCAATTCGGGAGGCAGCCCGCCATGAATGAACACAGCTCATTAGCGTTCCCAGCACATTTACTCGTTAAACAACTGCCCGGCCAGCCGCACACCCCACTCCACCCCCTTTGCTTTTTCAATTTCCTCTCCCATGCCCCTCCCTCTGTGGGGTCTCTCCACCCCCTCCCTGCAGCCCAGGCCACCTGCTCCCTCTGCACGGGTGGGGAGGAGCAGGCCTGGCACATTGCTTCTGGCAGGAACGCTCCACCAAACCAGCTCTGTCCACTGGCCACCAGCAGGGCCAGCCCCAGAGGAAAACTTGGGTTCTTCTCCTCTCGGTGGTGCAAGCCTCCGCTGGAGATCCCTCAGTCTGTGGACTCTGCAGCTGAGGGCTACCTGCTCCTCCAGGAGAGACCCCCTCTCACCTGCAGCTTTTTGTAGCCCCTGCCAGAGCACCAGGAAGGAGAGAGGCTGGGGAGGCTGAGGGCACCGTGGATTTCCAAACTGCAGAGGGCAAAACAGGCAAAATGCCTGCTCCCCAGATACACACGATCATCACTTATTGAATATCCACATGACACATACACTGTGACTCAGGAGCTCATCACATGGAGAAGGGAGCCTTCAGTGAGCCGTCTCTTCATGTCGGCATGATAAGTGTGGTGACAGGGAATGCAGAAACCCAGAGAACCCCGAGGTGAGGACACAGAACGGGGTTGGAAGGCTCCCTGCAGGAAGAGCCATTTGTGACTTGAGAGACAGGCAGCAAAACTGGAGGATGGGCGTTTCTCAGCAAGCAGGACTGCAGGAGGGAAGGGCACAGGCCAGGAGCAGCCCTTCAATGGCAGGGGTCCATGTGGGGAGCAGGGCAGGCAGGGGGTGAGGGCTACAGGGATGATGGGGGTACATCCCAGAGACCCTGGTGCAGCTGTTCTCTGGCTTTACTTGGCTCTCAGAATTTACCTGACCTGTCCCTGTGCTCAAACACATGCCTGTTTATGTATGTGCTTGTTTATGTATCTCTGGAATCTGCTTCCAGGGAGGGGACCTGGGTGGTGTCGGGGATCAGTTTCAACACAAGCTTCCTTTCTACTGTTTGGGGTTATTGCCCTGTGTAGTGTGACCTAACTCCCCATCACCACCAATACACTGATGTCAATCCCGCGGGGTTCTTAGAATATATGCTGATTCCAGGAACCCACCCCAGGCCTTCCTAATCAGAATCTTCACTATTACAAGCTGGGGAGGGGGGAGGGGGTGCAATTCTAATGGGGAGGATTCCAGAGACCGTGCTCTAAGAATTGAGGCCTGTGTGCTGAGTTAATGAGTTTGAACTTGGACCTGAAAACTCCAGGGATCCCTGAAGGAAGGGGTCTGGCAGGGACAAAGGGTCCGAGGCCTCCTGCCTTTTCCTCTCCAAGCTCCACACACCCATTTAGCAAGGATGAGGCACATCAAAGAGAAAGAGAGTCAAGGGGGAGTGGGGTGGGGACAGGAGGTCAGAGCTGGAGGGGATTAAGAATTCATCAAATCCAAATACAATCAGTGGACCAGAGAGAGGAAGGGACCAGCTTCACATGGCAAGGAGTTGCAGAGGTGGGCCATGATGGGTCTGAAGCTGGCTCTGTTGGGCCACATACCTGGGAACACAGTGTCCAGTCCATCCTGGGCACTCCTCCTGACCCTGCCTCCCACAGAAAGACTAAGAAACCAGGAGTCCCCGGGGGAAATCTGTGCCAGCAGGACTCAGGATATTTTAGCTTAAATCTCAAAACCCTGGGTATACTCAGACCCAGAAGAGGCTGGACTGCTTGAGGCTCTCAGTGGCAAAACCTGGAGCAGAGACAGACTCCAGGACTTGAGATCAAGTGGCTTGTACAGCCCAGATGCCACCATGTGTGTCCAGGACAACCCTGGTAAATGAGAAGCACTGACAGCAAGAGAGAAGCAGAGAGGTGAGAGGAAGAAAGAAGAGAAGAATGGGATAGAGAGCAGGGCCCATGCAAGCAGCCATGAGTCCCTTCATTTATCAGACAGGGACAGTGTGCCAACCATGAGCCAGGTGCAGACAAGACAAGAGATTTCTCCTTGGGGTTCACCAGGCTTCTTGGACCTTGTTCATAACTTTTATAGAATTTTTTAAGTTTTCAACCGTCGTTTCTTCACATTTTTTTCTGTCCCCTTCTCTATTCCCCCTCCTTACACACTTACACAAGATTTAGGCCACTCCAAGTAGGATCATCGCTCATGGATGCTATATTAATATTTTCTTGTGTCTTGTTTCTCCCTGTGTTTTATTTTCAATGAGTTGCTGCTGCTGTGTTTCATGCCATCTTTTCTTCTGCAGTGTATATTCTGTTATTAATTCCATCTAGGACAATTTTTATCTTGAACATTGTAGTTTTCATCTCTAGATCTACTTGGGTCTTTTTTGTATCTTCTATGTCTCTTCTTACCAAGTTTTCATTTCCCATCACCTTCTTGTACATATGGAAAAGAGTTAAAATCTACTAATTCCATTATTCCTGAACTATTTTTGATTGATTGCTTTTTTGCTTCATCATGAGCCACATTTTCTTACTACCTTGAATCCTGGTGATTGTAGATTAGATGCCAGACATTGTGGATTACCTTATTGGGTGCTGGAGATTCTTAGTTTGGTTTGAGACAGGATCTCTCTGTGTTGTCCAGGCTTGTCTCTAATCTCTGAGCTCAAATGATCCTCCCATCTCAGCTTCCTGAGTAGCTGGGACTACAGGTGCATACCAACACACCCCACTTATTTGTAAGAATAAGCCCAAAAAATATTCTTGAGGGGCTGAAGTTACAATACAATGATAAAGTGCTTGCTTAGCGAGGCACTGGGTTCGATTCTCAGTACCACATATAAATAAATTAAAAAAGGTCCATCAACAACTGAAACATTATTTTAAAAAAAAAGTTTAAAAAATATTCTTGATCTTTGCTCTAGAGCAGACTCAAGCTACTTAGAAGCAGTTGATCCTTTTGCAGCTTGCTTTTAAGCTTTGATGGTTAGGACCAGAGTCACCTTGGGTCTAAGGCTGATTTCTCCATTCCTGAAGTAACACCCTTCTGAAGACTCCTGCTGTCACTGGTGGGGACACCAAACATTCCTGACTCTATGGGAGCTCCAAGGACGTTCTGCCTGCTCCTTGAGGGTGAGATTTCACCCAGCTTCAGAGAACAAGCATGCAACCACTGATCCGTTCTCAGCTCTGAAAATAGTCCTTTTATATGCATATATATATATGTGTGTATGTGTGTGTTATTTTGGCTTTTTAGTTGTTTAAGGCAGAGGGGTAAACTTGGCCCATTACACCATCTTGATCAGAAACAGAAGTTTCTAAGAAATTTTTTTTTAATTGTACAGAGATTTGAACCCAGGGGCACCTTATGTAGCACTGATCTACATGCCCAGCCCTTTTTATTTTATATTTTATTTTGTAACAGGGCCTTGCTAAGTTGCTATGGCTGGTCTCTAACCTGCAGTCCTCCTGCTTCAGCCTCCTAAATTGCTGGGATTACAGGCGTGTGCCATTGCGCCCTGATGGTAAGAGATTTTTAATAACACTCTATGTCCTCTGAAGAATCCTGGTGTGTGCTGAAAAGAGACAGTCAAAAGGACAATTAAATGACTCTGACAACTTGAAGCTGGCGGAGGAGAAGGACCCTCAGAAATGCTGGCGCCCAGGCACCCTAGCCATCACACTCAGCCTGGCTGGGCTTAGCAGTGCATTCTGGGAGGAGCCTGCCTGGTGCTGGATTGAGTCAGTCCCCCTCGCCCCAGCTGTTCTGTCGTCTCCTGGTTCCAGGGGCCTCCCATTCAGAACACTTGGTGAGGCCATTTGTAATCACCTGTTTATCTGATACCTCTCCTCCCTCTAGACCAGACAGGGGACAGGTGCTCATCTGTCTTGTCCCCTCATATCTAGTCTATGGAGTGAGGGAGAATGCGGAGTGCACACTTTTTCAAGGGCATTCTGGGGAGATGAACCTGAAGGGCTGAATCCTGAGAGGAACCGGAAGCCATTGGGGGTTTAATCCGAGGAGTAAGATATGATCCCTTTCCTCTCACTTGTCCTCTGCCTCAGTCCCTTCCCCTCCTGTGACGTGTGGGGAAGAACAGCTCCCACTTGAAAGCACTTCACAGATTCATAACCCACGTTTGAGGAGGAGGAGCTGCCCAGGATGGGCCCAATAAATGGTGTAAACAGCAGTAAAAACGGGCATTAAGCCATGGTTGCCCAGAGAGTTAAATAACTTGTTCATCCTCCCCCATGATGGGGACAGGGGGTTTTAATCCAGATGTCATGTGGTGAACCACTTTGCTGCACGCCCCAGTGACAAAATTGCCTGCTATAGACATCATGTGTGACAGGAGAATCTGCAGGTAACTTCAAAGAAGGTGCCATTACCCCTGTTTGCAGAGGAGAAATCTGAGACTTGGGGGTGTCATCTGCCTGCCAGTCAGTGATGCAGCTGGTCAATGGCAAAGCTCCATGTTTCGACCCAGGCCTGGTGCCTGCAAAGCCAGACAAGATAAAGGACGGACTGCAGATTTGAAATAACCGCAACAGTATTCAAGCTGGGTCAGGGAACCGGGGAGGGGACAGAAAGCTTATTAGGGTTTCCAAAGGCAGGGACAATTTTAAAATCGATTGTTTGGCTACTTTGGGCTTCTGCCAAGTCCAGCTGGGTCCCTAGAGGGGCTCATCCTTTTCGGGGAACATTCACTGGCCCGGGGCAACAGCCAGAACCCAGGGCCCTAGGTGGGTCGGAGGACACTACTCCCCCAGAGCTGCAGTGCTGGGACAAGAAGAGGCGGCTGCTTAGGAGGAAGAGCAGGGGCAGGGCAAGGAGGGTGCTGAAGGGCAGGTGGGACCATCTGGAACTTGCTGGGGGGGGGGGGGCATTTGCTAAGGGGGCTCAGGGCAGACAGGAATGTGCCTGGGTTGGATCAATCAGAATAAGGCCTCTGCACAAATGCCCCCCCAGGCCTTCTGAGGGGGTTCAGGCACCATCTGTGAGGGGCTAAGTGCAGACTGGCACCCAGGGAAGCACAGCTATTCCCTGGACAGCCCAGCTGTCCAGCCACCCTATCCTCAGCTTCCCTTGGGGAGGACAGGCACACAGCACCTGGGCACAGGACAGCTGTATTCCTTTCACAGCCCAGCAGAAACACTGCAAACCCCTTCCCGCATTGCACCGATAAGGAAATCGAGCCCACAGAGGGTAAGTAACTGACCCGAGGCCACATAGGGAATTGGGCTCAGCAGAATACCCTCTCCCTGCCATGCTTTGCATATTGAACTTTCACCTCTATGTGGCACCTGTATATCAGCTTTTGTGCTGTTCATATCCCAGTACCATTTGATAAAAAATGTTTGTAAATCTGAAATGCACAGGGATGGGAGCAGAAAAACACAGGTCCTTGAACTTTGAGGAAATTGTTGGGAGCAGAGCAGGTGGAGGCCTGCCCAGCGCGATTGCCCCAATCTGCAGGGAAAATAAGAGTTAAACACTCCCGTCTCCACCTCAGACCTTCCCCAAGGCCAGGGTGAGTTTTTTGCCTTAAAGCCTAAAGGCTAGAAGGAACTTTCCCTGGCCTCTGGTTACAGTCTGTGTTACATTTTCTTCAGTGATTTTTGTTAAGTTTATTCATAAATATTTATTGTGCATCAACCATGAATAAGGCCCTGCATTGCAGAAATAAGAAGTGTGAACCTTGTCAAAATCAGAAACAAGTGTGTAAGTCTGGAGTCTCCCACAGCCAGAAGTACTTAGAGAGCAGATGTAAGTATTCAATACACACTGTACACACAGTAGCTATTTCAAAAAAGTAAAAGTTCAGGCTAAAATAGGTCATTTTTGTAGAAACCATTCCCTTCAGGCTGGAAGAAACCAATTTCCAGATGTGGAGAACTGATCAGTGGGCAAGGGAGGCGTCCCAAACCTTTTCCTAGCCAGTGTAGACTAGATCCACCCTAGAACTACAGAAAGCAGAAGTTGATTTAACATCTGGCAAGACCAGTCTAGACAAACACCTGCAAAGTCAAAAAAGAATTAGAGGGAATTACAGATTTATTCAAGCCTATAGGAAACCAAAGTCCAATTAAGTTATTGAAATTAGTAAGTTCTGGAACTGGGGGTATAGCTCAGTGGTAGAGCACTTGCCTGGCATTTCGTGGGCCCTGGGTTTAAAAACTCGGTACAGAGAGAGAGGAAGGAAGGAAGGAAGGAAGGAGAGAGGGAGGGAGGGAGGGAAGGGAGAAAATGGGAAACATGAAAATAGCAAAAATTTAGACAATGAACTGCTTGGTAACATGAATATATAGTTAAGTCCACCAAAAGATACATAAAAGAATATTTAAAGCAGCCTCATTCATAATAGTTCAAGCTTGGAAATGACATAAAGTGTTGATCAACAGGAGAAAGGATAAACAAATCATAACAAAAACATATAATGGATTTATGAGCAAAAACAAACTACTCAACAATATGAATGAATTGCACAGGCATTATACTGAATAGAGAAGCCAGAAATGAGAGTACAGAGTACTTAATTCCATTTAAATGAAGTTAAACACAAGCAAAACCAACCTATAGTGATAGAAGTCAAAACAATAATAATATTTGTCTTTGAGACATTAGTTACTGGTAGGGTCAGAAGAGAGCATTTTGTGTTTCTGGAAATAGTCTATATTTGTTCTAGGTGGTGGTAATATATGTGTGAATCAGCTGGTGTATATGTAGATGTGTATATGCATGTGTGTGCACATATATATACCAACACTATATATGTGTAAATATACATCAAATTGTACACTTAAGATGAGTGCACTTTATGGAGGTTATACCTCAATAAAAGCAGGAAGGCATCATTTCTCTCATGTCCCCAAGGTCGAGGCAGGCATGCTACCACTTGTCCTTGCCTGTGGCAGCAGTAATTCATCACATGCTCCTTTCTCTGAGCTCAGCTTCGTAACCACTTTAACCTCACGCTCCAGCCAGTTGAGCTCTGAGACAAAACTCCTAGCTTTCCCTCCCATATATACAGGAACCTGTGCCACGTAAAACCCTGTTCGAGATGGACTGTGTTCGCAGCAGTGGTGTCATAGTTTATATCGCATGGTTCTGCAAGATTACATCGCCTGGTGGCCCCAAAGCCATTCCAGTGTGTGTGAGAACACTCTATCATTTCTGACTACAGAAAATCGCTGATTGACACCATTCTCAGGACAAGCAACCCACGTCTCTTTGTCAGAGATGAGGTGCCCCTTTATTTTCCATGGCTTTGCCAGGCTCCAGGGAAGACTGGAACCCACTACGCAGGGGGGCAGCTTCCCTGAAGCCCAGGTTTCATTCTCAAGAGGAAATGACTTCTTGAAGAGCAGATCTGGAAGCAGCAGGAAGACAGTGTGAGCCACACTGACTGGGAAGAAGTCCCCTGAAGGGCCTGGGGGTCAACTCAGCCCAGTGAGGGAGGCCCCAGCTGGAGAGGGGAGGGTTTGACTCACCCATTTCCCACTAACACACGAGCCGGGTTTTCTCCACTAGCTGGGAGCGGAGGGGAAAGAGAAGCAAATTCTGGACAGTAGGGAACCCTCCACATGCCCAGGGCCTCTAGCAGCCCCAAGTGCAGGGGCACTTCATCAGTCACCAGCTCTGAGAGTCTGGTCTGGTAGCATTTCTTCACAGCCTACAAGATGGGGCACAGGCAGGGCCCCACATCCATGGGATCTGGGCCAGGACAAGTCTCCTCCCCATTTTAAAATTTAAAAACTCAGGCAGAGATGTCTTGTGACTTACAAACACCCTCCTAACGAAGTGAGGGACTCAGGAATCAAACCCAGGCTGTCATACCCTGTCAGGACATTCTGACACATGCCTATGCCCCTTCTTCAACTTAGATTCTACATCCAACCAACCTGTCAATCAAATGTGAAGGTGAAATAGACACTTTGAGATATTAAAGATCTCAAAGTGTTGGCTTCTCAAGTGCCTCTCTCAAGAAGTTCTGAGAGGATGACAAATACTTTGCAATTTACCCAAAATTGTGCTTGGTTGCCCTCTTCTGTTTTCCCATCCTTGCAGTCTCTTACCTTTTTTAAAAGAAGTCTTTTTCTGTCAATTTCGTAAGACTTTGAAAGAGTAAAAGGAGATGAATTCAATCAACAATTATCATTCAGAAGATCTCTGCTATTTTATATATTTCTATCAGCAGTGAGCCCTTCTTCAAGTAATTATCTCATGGAAAAGACAAATATCTAAAACACACAAAAGCCAATGTCACACTTCACACAGGTTGTTACATTGTTTCTTTTCACTAGCTGAGTATTAAGAAAGTTTTTGCTGTTAATGAATGAAAAAGGAATTATCAAATTAGAACAACACCACTTTGAACCTACTGATTAATTAGCGTTGCAGGTATTGAGTATCAGCAGCTGTTAACATCACACGCCCCTCCCCCCCCGCCACATGTACATCATGATAACGCATCATGTATACCTTTTGATGAAAGAATACACCACCATCAATTGTTGCAAAAAAAGAAAAGTGAATTTGATCAAGCCTCTTGATCCACTGTCCAATTTGCTGGGAAGACAGAAAAAGGCATGATGAACCGTACCATCCATAAAATCCAGACCGAGGCAAAGTCTACAAGTAGAATGCCCTGGGTTCTTTAACATAGAAGTTGGGGAAAAGAATAGAGGGAGAGTCTCTAGATTAAAAGAGACTTAAAAGACATATCAAACTAAAAAGTGGGTAATTATATACCCACCGTTATGCATAGTGCTGTTATTCACAATAGCCAAGAATGTGGGGACAGTGGCCCCAAGTGCCCATCAACAAATAAATGGATAAACAAAATGTTGTGTAGACATACAATGCAATATCATTCAGCTGTAAAAAGGAAGGACATTCTGACATATGCTATCATATGGATGAAACTTAAGGACATTACGTCAAGTAACATTAGCCAGCCACAAGTGCTTCCATTTATATGACATCTAAAGAAATCTAATTCATAGATATAGCTGGCTACAGTGGCACAGGCCTATAATTCCAGCTACTCAGGAGGCTGAGGCAGGAGGATTGCAGGTTCCAGACCAGCCTGGGCAATTAGCAAGACTCTGTTTCAAAAGAAAAAATAAAGGCTGATGATATAGCTCGGTTGGTAGAGTGCTTGCCTCGCATGCACAAAGCCATGGGTTCAATCCCCAGTACCACAAAAAATTTAATAGTAAAATAAATAAATAAAGGCTGGGGAGGTGGCTCAGTGGTTAAGTCCCCCTGGGTTCAATTCCCAATATCACAGGGGAGAAAAAAAAATTATACATACAGAAGGTAGACTGGTGGTTACAAAGGCCACGGGCAGCAGGAGGGGGAAGTGGTTATTTAATGGGTATGAAGCTCCAGATTTGCAAGGTGAGAAGTTTGACAATCTGATACACAATAATGTGAATATACTTAACACTATAAAACTATACACTTAAAATGGTTAAAATAGTGAATTTTATATTATATGGGGTTTTTTTTACTACAACTAGAGAATGAAATTATCTTTTAAAATATGTAAATGTGCGAGACTAAATTGTAGAATTTAAGAAGGTGCCCTTGGGTGAGATAATTATAAAGAAATGCGAGGAAGTGATTCCCTTCAGAGTCAGGGTGGGAGTTGGTTCTGATGGGGAGGAAAAGGGCTGTGGGGAGGGGCAAACAGCGAGGCTTCAGAACTGTTTCTTGATCGAGGCACTAGAACCATGGCCACCAGTAAGTAGCCCTGGTCTCAGATCCCAATAGCCAACAGCCCAAAAGGACAGGTATGTCCCTTTCCACCGCTTGGGTCTATAGACAGAGCTTGGGTCACATACCTCTCCTCGACTGACCCCGTGAGCTAATCCTGGCCTCCACTTCCTAACCTCAGGGCCTGGGTGATCCGAACTCTCCACCACTCGGTTTGCCCAGCCCCATGAGGATACTGACAGCACCTGCTTCGCTGGGCCGCCCTGGGGACGGTTCGTTTATTCAGCACATACTTATTGCACACCAGCTGTGTGCCAGGCAGCATGGCCGGTATCCAAGCCACAGCAGAGGACAAAGAGAGTCTGCCCTCACAGAGTTTCTAGCTGAGGTCCAGCAAGGGAGACAGAACGTGACACAAATAGACGGGTAGGTCTGTTTCATAGAGTCATTTGCAGCCATGATTAGCATGCCAAAGGATAAGCACAGAGCTCTGGAAAGGGAGAAAGGAGACCTCGCTCAGAGTGAATGAGTGACATTTAAAGAGCCCAACACTGAGCGTGGTGCGGAGTTAGCATTAGCTGCTGACGGCCATCGTGCAGGTTCCTGCCTCTTCCCAGCCATCTGGCCTCCCCACAGCGACTTCCCACTCCCCTCCATCCTGGAAACCAACTGCGAGTCTCCTAGGGGTAGAGAGAAAGCGTGACGCATGTGTGGGGACAGTGGACAAGCTGCAGGCCCAGGACAGTTCTCCTGGTGGGCCACACACACCAGCTGAGGCTCCAGCGTCCCTCCAGCCCCTTCCCTGGCTCCAAGTCAAGCCCTCAATGAAGGAGTGCAGGGGAGAGATTCACTGCCTCACAAGCGACTTTGCGTCACCTTTGCCAGACGGTTAGCATCAGTCACAGCTCCCCAGCCACAGGGAGCAGGGCCTTGCCCCATCCCAAGCGGCCACACTGTATCTTAGCTTCCTGGTGACCGCCTCTGGAGGCACCATTTGCAAAACTCTTATTGATCCAAGGAGTGTCTGTGGAACACACTTGGCCCCTACCTGGCCCTCTGGGGCTCTCTGTGCTCTTCTTCAGGGAAGAAGAGCCAAGGAACTGCTGTTGGACCACTGCCACAGCACTCGCTCTGTTCCTGTGTCCCCAGCACTGCCACCTCCCCTCCCCTCAAGCCCTGAGAACCCTAATCAGGACCCGCTGGTCTCCAGGCCGCCCCCCCAGGGGCTGCCTCCCCACTTGAAGCTCCCAGGGTCTAGACAATCCAACCAGGCCCTGCCATTGCCAACAGGCCCCCTGTGATCTGTCCCTGCCTCCCGTTTCCAACCGTGTGTTCTCAGCCAGGTCTGAAGAGTGTCCTTGACCTGAGGCCCCAGGGAACCCTGAAGCTGTGAGCAGGGACACAAATGGGGTGTGATCCCTCTGGACAGAGAAGGACAAGACTGAAATCAGAGAAACCCAGTTAAATGACAAGGGGGATTTTATATATATATAACTTTTCTATAGTCAGAAGTTAAATAACAAAGATGACTTTGACCTGGGATTTCTACCATGGTGACATCAGTTCAAATCCCCCTTGTCATTATATATATACATTTATATACAGTGGACAAGCTGCAGGCCCAGGACAGTTCTCCTGGTGGGCCACAATTTACATATATATAAATTGTGAGAGAACAGTACAATAAACCTCCCAGAACCCCTAATCCCATAGCTCCAACAAGGACCAGCTCAAAGCCAAGCTTGTTCCAGCGATGCCCAGTCATGCTCTTCACCCCATATACTTTGTTCTGAAGCAAATCTCTGATGCCCAATATTTCATTCATAACCATGTTAATATACATCTCTAGAACATAAGGGCTCTTTTAAAAATATAATCACATTATTCCAACTTTAAAAATCAATGACAAACACTAGGCGTGGTGGCATACGCTAGTAATCCCAGTGGCTTGGGAGGCTGATTACGTATTCAAAGCGAGCCTCAGCAAAAGGGAGGCACTTAGCAACTCAGTGAGCCCCTGTCTCTAAATAAAATACAAAAAAAGGGCTGGAGATGTGTCTCAGTGGACAGGGACCTCTGAGTTTAATCCCCAGTACCAAAAAACAAACAAACAAACACAAAGTGAAACGCAAAGGGAATTTAAAGGCTTGATACTTATTACCAAACTACCATTCAAAAGAGCAGGTGTAAGTTCCCAGCTCCCCGCGCCCTTGCCAGCACTGGGAAATGGATTTCTACAAGTGGCTCAACCTAAACACCAAGAGATGAACCTTAAATTCCAGGTTCACTTGGTGAAAGGAGGCAGCCGTTGGAACACATCCTGCAGAAACTTTAATACAGGCCTCCTTGGGGACCAGGAAGTGTGACACCTGTGCTGGGACAGCATATGCACAGTGGGTCTCAGGTTCATGTGTTGGGCCCCCATGGCCAGCAATGGAAGGACCTAGAAATGTGGTGAGCCCCCCAAACCCTTGCTGGCTTACAGCAGGTGCAGTGTGGGCTCAGGGAGCACAGCAGCCCCAACACATCCTGTGCCCCTGTGGCCTTTGGTCAGTGAGACAGATGAGAAAGGGCTTCCTTGGGACCTGAAGATTCAAGAATCAATCTGACAGAAACAGAGAGAAGGATCAGGTGCTTCTTTCTCACAGTCAAGTTTGCCTGCCAACATATCACCCATGCAGCCTCCCCCCCAGCCTCCTCCATGCAGCATCTCCCATGCAGCCTCCCCCTGCAGCCTCCCCCTGCAGCATCCCCCGTGATTCCCCTATTTGAGCTGAAACCTAGGGACTCAATGTATTGCCTCTCCTGAGGCCTATTCCCCTCCCACAGTGACTCATGGCCCCACATTCAGTTGGGTATTTTGTGGAGAGCAGGATTTTGTGGAGAGCAGATAAGATGATGACCCCCCCCACACCCCGGGTCATCAGTTGATCCTGGTGTATCAAAAAGCCAAGCCTGGGAAACATCCCTTACCAAAGGCGAGGATATTATCAGCTCTGACTCTCAGCTCTGGTACTAACAGTTATCAGACATCCCAGGAAAATGGTATCCTGGGTACAGCAGGATAATTGCAGAATGTTCTTAGCACTGCAACAGTAGGATAGCTGTAAAAGCTGTTTCTAGTTCTATGACTTTTCAGTGCATGTTTTAGTCAGCTTTTTCTTTTAAAAAAAATATTATTTTTTAGTTGTAGTTGGGCACAATATCTTTATTTTATTTTTTAATTTTAACATTTATTTATTAAAATTAAAAAAGGTGTAGATGGACACAACACAATGCCTTTATTTTTATGTGGTGCCCAGGATTGAACCCAGGACTTCGCACATGATTGGTGAGCGCTCCACCGCTGAGACACAATCCCAGCCCCTTAGTCAGCTTTTTTGCTGCTGTGATGAAAATATCTGACCAGAACAATGGTAGAGGAGGAAAAGTTTATTTGGAAGCTTATGGTTTCAGAGGTCTCCATCCATAGACAGCTAGGTCCATTCCTCAGGGCTCAAGATGAGGCTGAACATCATGGTGGAAGAGTGTGGCCGAGGCAAGCAAATCACACGGTTATCAGGAAACAGAGGGAGAGGGACTCGATGATCCAGATAGAAAATATATACCCCATAGCCACATCCCTAATGAACCACTTCCTCCAGTCGCACCCCACCCGCCTCTAGTAAATCCCATCAATGATTTATTCACTGATTAGGTTAAAGCTGTAACCCAATCATTTCTCCTCCAAACCTTCTTGCACTGTCTCATATGTGAGCTTTTAGGGGACACCTCACATCTAAACCATAAGAGTGCACAAAGAAGCCTCTCTCAACTTAAAAGCCTTGAACAATTTTCAATGCCCTATAGTTTAACTTCCTGATTATGAGACCCCATATAATAAACTTTCAGAGCTAGTTCTGGGTCACTGTTCCTCCATCAGAGTGCAGTATCCCACCTGGCCCCAACTTTTCATTAAAATATCTCTGTGTCTTCTTTCTCTGTGTGTTTTCCTTCATCTCCCATTGTCCCTACTAGATAATCCTTTGTGGATGCTGCACAGGTCGCAGCAGATGTTAAAAATACATAAACTAAATAGATGGATTTCGAGGTTCAGAAAGCAGTTTCACTTTATGTAGTAAGCTGCAAGCACCCCCAGCTCTAGAACTCTCTGCCCCATCTCCCTGCCCTCTCTGAACCCTAGTTTCTCTAGTCGGTTTTGACTTCCTAGTTCTGCTTCCTCCCTCAACCTAAAGACAGGCAACTCTCCTTCCAAGCGATCCATCCTCATGCTGAGGCCTTGCTGGTCCAGGCACTGTGCTATGCCTGGGAGGTGCCAAGATGAATTAGATGCAGTCCCTTCCCTGAAGGAGCTCCCCATGTGAACAGGTTGGTCCTGCAGATGTGGTGCAATGTGGTCAGTGCTCCAGGAGAGGTGTATCAAGCTGGGGTGGGAGTTCAGCAGGTGGAGTCAGGGCTGAAACCTTCTTAGAAGAGGTTTCTTTTGTGGTGCATTTTGTTTTGTTGTTTGTTTTCCGTGCTGGGAACTGGTCCCAGGGCCTCCTGCATTATAGACAAGGTGCTTTGCCACAGTCACATCCCCAACCCTGAACTAGGTCTTGAGTGACTCTGAATTTACCTCCTGGGTCAGACTTGAATTAGAGTTCTTTGGATTCAAGCTGTAAAACATCTTCTCATATGCTTATTGGCCATTAGCAGTTCTTCTTTGAAGTGATGTTTATTCAGATCCTTTGCACCTTTTAATTTTATTTATGTATTTATCTTTGTAACAGGGATTGACCCGGGGCACTTTACCCCTGGAATGGTCAATTTGAATAGTCAACTTGATTGGATTAAGAGATATCAAGGATTAAGAGAGTTATGGGTGTGTCATTGAGGGTGTGTCTAGGAATGGTTGGCATGTGGGATGGCCAACTGAAATGGAGACACCCTCCCCTGAAGCATGCACAGCACAGACCAATAGGATGGTGGCTTATATAGAATAAAAGTTGGAAGAATAAAGAAGGAGCAGTGGATGCAAGCTTGATTCTTCTTCACCGGGTTCTTGATTGCTGCTGCGATCATCTGAGGACATCAGACTCTGGCTTCTTCACTCTTCCAAATCGGACTCTGACAGTAATTCCCCGGAAGGCTTAGGTCTCAGACTAGGACAGCACCATTGATCCCTTCAGTCTCTTGGACTATGCAGCTACTGGTGCTCCCAGCTCTCCAGCCTGCATATGGCCATTGTGGACTATCTAGCTTCTGGTCGAGTAAGCCAATCTAATATAAGTCCCTTTTTTATAATTATACTTCCTATTGACTCTGTTCCCCTAGGGAACCCTGACTAATACAACCACTGAGCTACTCTACCAGCCTTTTTTAAAAAAATATTTTTTTAGTTGTTGATAGACCTTTATTTTATATATTTATATTTTATATATTTATATTCTCTTATTTATATGAGAATTGAACCCAGTGCCTCACACATGCCAGGCAAGTCTACCTCTGGGCCACAGCCACAGCCCCTTACTAGCCCTCTTTATTTTTATTTTCAAGCAGTTCTCACTAAGCTCCTTAGGCCCTCATTAAGTTGCTAAGGCTGGCCTCAAACTTGAGATCCTCCTGCCTTAGCCTCCTAAGTTACTGAGATTATAGGTGTGCACAACTCACCCAGCTACTTTGCCCATTTTTAATTTTTTAAAATTGTTGAGTTGTAAGAGTGGTTTATATCAGTCCCTTATCAGATAAATGATTTGCAATATTTTCTTTCATTTTGTGGGTCTAAATATCCTTTTTAGCCTTTTAAATCTAATGTCATATGTATAAAGTACATAATAAAATTTTATAGGTGATTTAAATTTTTCTGATAACCACAAAAAAGTAAAAACAGGTAAAATTTATTTTTTACAAAAATTATATATCTGAAATTTTATCATTTCTACATGTAATCCAAACAAAAATATAAATGAGATATTTAACATTCTTTTTTGTACTAACTCTTCAAAATCAGACATAGAAACACAGCCCACCTCAGCTGTCTATGCTACCCTATGTGTCATACACCTTATCATGTCCGTCATTAAGCTTCCATTCAACACAGCACAACCCAAGGCGCAACTTTTGCACATGATCGCTCTTGCTTTCCCACCAGAAGGCAACATGCAAAGCCCCAAGATTAATTGTGTCCAACCTCAGAAAATGTACATAGCATCTGTCTCTGAAAGGTTTTAATTATTCCTCAAATTTAGTCATAGACTCACCCAAATAAATTTGTAATTGACCTAATGCCGCAGTCTGGCTGGGCACAATTCAGGAGCCACTTGTCAAAATTGGAACAACACAAAATCATTATAATAGCCTCCTGAAATGTCCATCTGTCCTTTCTCCCTATCTGTTCCTCAGATGTGATAGGTTTTTCTTCCACCTTACACATCTCCAGGGACAGGCAACTTAAAACAAAAGTGAAGCAAAACAAAAGAATAATCTTAAAATGTCTACCCATCCTCTCACCCTGCCCTCAGGGGTGAGCAGTTTACCTTATCACTTACCCTCAGTCGTTCCCCATATCGTTTTTCTTTTAGTGCCTTCTGGAACGTTACATAATTTTTTCTTTAGCCATTATTGCCAGAATTCCTATCTTCATCCCAGTGCTGGTGAAGACAAAGATAAAACTAATCTACAGATTCTGCAATAGCTATCACTGAACTGCTTGCAGAACTTGCCTGGATGTACAATTTTTCCAAAAGGAGCCGTCAATTGGCTTGGTGTATCTTCCTCCCTTCTGCTTGTCATGATCGTTCAGCTAAAATTTGGGAGCCAACAGAGGTGAGGCAAAGAACCTCACCGCCCCCCTCCCACAAAGACCTCTCCACAGGTGTGGCTGTATACTGGACCGGTAGTCAGTGATGGGTAAGATCCAATTGCAACAGTACCAACCTAAGACAAGAGGCTGACGCCTTGAGGTCAGCTCATCCGATAACGGGTAAGGACCATATGTACTATTGGACAACCTAAGGGAGGCACGGTCTCTAAGCCACATGACTTGTTGTTTAAACAGAGAGGGCGAGATGTTGAGAGCCACAGCCGAAGGGGCCCCAGGAAACTTCCAGCTGCCAGCAAACTTCCAGCTGCCGGCTGATGATTGGCTCACAACGGCCCCAGCAACATCTAGCTGATTGGCTCCTCTGCGGTGATGCTCACTGGGCTGTTTCCCTGCCCTTTCAGACCACGGAGCTGCTCATTGGGGGACTTTTTTGGCTCCGCCCACATGACCCAGCCAATTGGCCTCAAGAGCAGGAGGATTGTGGGAAGGGAGAGGCTGGTGGTTAAGGGAGAGGCTTATGGGAAGCTGGTGGTGGCAGTTGGGCTCTGAAGGTTTTCCTGAGGAGCTGTTTTGTTTGGCGTGTGTGGTTCTAAAACTAAAGTTTGTTTCTTTTGACAAGTGGCTCCTGAATTGTGCCCAGCCAGACTGCGGCATTCTGTGGCAACCTAGCAATAATGTATATACAAAAACAAGAAGAAAAAAGAAATTCACTGATACACTAACACACACACACACACACACACACACAGCAAAAGGGACAAACATGCAGAGCTGCCAGAGTCCCCAGTCAATGGCCACAGCTCCACAGTTGATATTCATAGTCTGCTTCTTCCTTCATGTGTCTTAGGTTCCCTCTATCCTCCACCATTTGAGCTTCTCAGGTCCTCTACCTGCAGGGTAACCCCAAACTTCACTGCTGCAAGGTCTGAATCCTTAGTGGCCCCGCCTTTGGCTGGTTGCTGTCGTTTTCCACTAACTTCTAGCATGAGCATGGAAATACCAAGAGGTGCCCCCAAAGTTGGAGACATATTTCTTCTCCCCCTATTTGTAGCAGCAACCCGATTTCTCTTTGGTTCAGAGGCATGAGGAGCCCAATACAGCCCAGAGCCGGCTCCATTCAACAGAATCATTGATGCATCTCCTGAAGCATCCATCCTCCATCAGAAAGAAGGCTATGGAGCTAGCAGGGCTCAGAGTTGCGGGAGCAGGAGGAAAGAATGCCCCAATAGTGAGCGGATCCCCTTCCCGTCCCTGCCACTTGATTCTGATGAAAAAAACAATCTCAGATTCCAAGCCTATTTCTGCATCCTGCAAAACAGAACCCCAACTTTCCAGGCCAAACGGCACCATAACCAAGTCTTCAGCTGACCATACCACAGAGCCATCAGGCCAGATGCTTCTGGGTTACATTTGGTTAAACTAGTGGTTTTGCATGAGGGCAGCTCCATTGCTGAACTTCGTTTGCTCTGAACTGAGCTCTCTGGATAGAAGCAATGTCACGCAGAGTACATGACCGTGACTGAGGTATTCCGAGAACACACAGAGGGTTGGGATGGCAGAAATAATTCAAGAAGGGATGGCAAATCCATATCCAGAATAAGTGTCTGTTCCATTGAAGACAAAACCAATGGCCTCTCCATGATGGAAGAGGTCCAGTGTAATCAATCTGCCACCAGATGGCTGGCTGACGGCCCCACCTCCAGGAACGGTAAACTCCTAAAATGCCTGCAGGTTATTTCCCTGCCTTCCTTTCCTCATTAGCTCTCTAATTTTCTGAGGGCCTCTTCTAGGCCTATTCATGGATAAATAAGTCTTCAGCCCGTAAATGGCACAGCAGGGACTGGGCTCTCGGGCCAGGACACTCTCTCTACAGAGGCATGAGAAATTATGAGATGGCAGCAACAACTACCACTCCTCAAACAATGACCCAGTGTCGAGCACTGGACAGTCTGGGACACCTGAATCCTAGCTCCAGGTGTAGCATAGCACCCATGTGACAGGAACGGGGCTTTTTGCCTCTTGAGGCTGTTTCCCCATTCTTGAAATGGACTGGAAACTCCAGGGTGGCAGCACCAAGAAGTGGACCAAGGGGAGGGGGTGGGCTCCTTTCCCCTCGGGTGCAGTCAACAAGAGAGAATTGTTTAAATAATCAGTTAATAATTGGTATTCTTATAGGCACCATATACCTTCAATTCTAAACAATATAAGAAAATACTCACCAAAAAAAAAATCTTTTTGTTTACCTAAATTCTAAACAATTGCTACAAATACTGGGTTTTTGGGGTTTTTGTTGTTGTTGTTGTTGTTGTTGTTTTGGTTTAGGGTTTGTTTTGTTTTGTTTTGTTTTCCAGAACTGGGGGTTGAACCCAGGGCCTTCCATATGTTAGGCAAGCATTCTTCCACTGAGCTGTATCTCCAGCACTTTTTCTTTTTTTAAAATTTTGAGACAGGTTCTCACTAAGTTGTCCAGTCTGGCCTCAAACTCGTGATCCTCCTGTCTCATACACCATCATGCCCAACTTACTATTAAGTTTTAATAATTTATGTATAAGCTTTAAATTTGCACATTCTTATTATTTATCTTTTTTGGGGGGCGGGGGTACTGGGTATTGAACTTAGGAGCACTCGACCACTGAGCCACATCCCAGGTCTATTTTATATTTTATTTAGAGACAGGGTCTCACTGAGTTACTGAGGGCCTCGCTGTTGCAGAGGCTGGCTTTGAACTCACGATCCTCCTGCCTCAGCCTCATGAGCTATTGGGATCACAGGCATGTGTCACTGTGCCCGGCTTATTATTTATCTTTTAATAAAGTCTATTCTACATGGATGTTAACTTGTAGGATTCCCAGGTTGGCCCCAAACACACAAAGACCCAGCTGTATGTGTTTATTTCTAAGTAAGTTTTTAATGGTTTGGAATCTTTCAGACTCACTTCTGGCTAAAATTTAAACAAATAAATCAAAGACAGGAATATTTAAGAGAAGTCCCCAGCCATCTCTTAACCCTAATACTCAGGTGAGAAAGAGCATCTTTGCCATCTAGTGGCAGAAATGGTGATTACAGGCACATGTGGCTGAGTGTTATCCCTGAAGACAGCTCTGTCCAATGGGGTAGTGACATGTGTCTATTAAGCACTTGATATGAAATGTGATTTGTCTGAATTGAGATATGCTGTAGGTGTAAAATATGTATTGAATCTCAAAGACTTAGTATGAAAAATATTTAAAACATTTCTTAGCAATTACTGAATATACTAATTACATATTGATTTTTTATAGATTACATTTTAATCATAAAATTGGCAGAAAGGGGGCTGGGGTTGTGGCTCAGTGATGGAGCACTCACCGGCATGTGGGAGGAACTAAGTTCAATACTCAGCACCACGTAAAAATAGACAAATAAATAAATAAAGTATTAAAAAAATGGCAGTAGGGGAAGCAGTGGGGAGATTTAATTAGACAGGCTGGTTGCATCCTAGGTCCACCTAGATAACAATGAGAAAATTCCTTCATTTCTCAGGTTAGTTCCCTCATCCTTAAAATGGATCAGTAGTACCAACAGCTTGGGATTAGAGAACCAAATGTGGTAAGGCATGTAAAATCCCTGAGACACAGGAAAAGTTGGTATCTTTCCCCTCATAGTTGATCTGAATGGCAGTAAAATTAGAGTAGACCCTGTCAGAGTTCTGATTTCATTCCCTTTGCTCCCTTTAACTTGAAGTGGTAGGTATTGTGCCCTAAGGAATCAGTCTCCCTAATTGCAACCCTCTTGGGGACCCTCAATCAGCACAAACTATGTGCACAGAACCAGATACCAGCTCATAGTTTGGCCTGCCTTTCTGGCCTGTCCACACACCAGCTCCCCACATGCCACAGTGAGGAGACCTCTGCCCCTACGGGCCTTCTTTATTCTGTGCCCATGACTGGCACAAAATGCTCACCCACTGCCACACTACATATGCAGTTCTCAGTGTGGTCCATGAACCAGCAGCTTCAGCATCATCTGGGAACTCATTAGAAATATAGCTTTTCTCTTCTCAGACTTATTGGACCAGAAACTTCAGAGGTGCAGCTCAGCAGTGTTTCATGAAATCTTCCAGGGGGTTCTATTATGTTTAAGTTTGGGAACCACTACCACAAAATCCTACGCATGGCCAGCTCCACAGCTCCCAGCTTCCTGTGCTGATCCTCCTTCCCTTTCACCCCTCTCCATCCCATAGAGAGTCTCCTGTGGCTAAAGCCACACTCCCATCTCCCCTGTGCCCTGTGTCCCTGTGCCTGTTTCTATCCTCACCAAATGTCACTAGCAAACCTCCAATGATACTGTCACATATGCTGACCACATTTGTTTTGGGCGTTGGTGCTGGGAATTAAATCTAGGGGTGCTTTACACTGAGCTATATCTCCAGCCCTTTTGATATTTTATTTTGAGGCAGGGTCTCCCCAAGTTTTCCCACTGGCCTCAAACTTGTGATCTTTCTGCCTTAGCCTCCCAAGTAGCTAGAATTGCAGGCATGTGTCACCACACCCAGCTCAGGCCACTTTTGTTTCTTAGTCAACATTTTGAAATTTGACACTAATATAGACACTTTATTCTAGTCGTAAAGAAGCTAAAAAATCAGACATAACATACAAGACATATTTTTCTATGGTTTATAATAAGAAGCATATTCTTTTCACTCATGCTGGAGATGATGTGAACTCTGGGATATTAACAAGTTACTCCACATGGGGTAAAGAGGTGAGCTTGGGGTATTGGCCACAGGTACCTGTTCCACGGGGATTAACAGTTTTTTGAGGCTCTTTTCACTTCATAATTTCTTCTAGACTTCACAAAAGCACAAGATGGAGAAGTAGAGTAGTCATAATTATCTGTATTTCATACACAAGTAAACTGAGACTTGGTGTGATTTTCAGCTAGTCATACAGACTCAGACAAAGCAACTGAAGCTAATACCCACGGCTTCTTGGTGTGGTTTCCTTCATCTGAAACAAACCATTAAACCCGTTTTCACCACCATCTGGGATTGTCAAGTGGGTCTAAATTATTATGTTCAGCTTTTCAAGATAAACAATGGGACTTGGTTGAATGAGGCCACAAGCTCTAGGAACTTCTAGTCTAAGAGTAAGAAATATGATCAAAGAGAGAAAGACCAGTGAAGAATTCATAGACAGCTTTTTTTTGGGGGGGGGGAGAAAGAGATAATTTTTTAATATTTATTTTTTAGTTTTCGGCGGACACAACATCTTTGTTTGTATGTGGTGCTGAGGATCGAACCCAGGCAGCAAGCATGCCAGGTGAGCGTGCTACTGCTTGAGCCACATCCCCAGCCCATCATGGACAGCTTTTTAAATTGAGCTGTGGGCAAACAGAACACAATGAAACTCTGCAAAACTGTGGCATTTGCCTTCAGGTTGAAATTCTTATCACAGTGATTGCTGGAAAGCTCCTCAAACACAGTGCAGGCCTGATGGGACAATCAAGTTGGAACATCATCTAAAGAATGCTACTTTCTAGGGGGCTGGGTTTGTGGCTCAGTGGTAGAACGCTTGCCTAGCATGTGCGAGGTGCTGGGTTCGATTATCAGTACCACATAAAATAAATAAATAAAAGTGTAAAAAAGAAGAACACTACTTTCTAAAGAAGACAGTGTGTTCCGGGGTGGCAGTTTCAGTCCCACAAATAGAATCTTCTACTTAACACACTCACAGCTGTAGAAGTGAACAGAATATTGAATCTTCATCAAAGGAAAAGCCTCTGCTTTTCTCATGCTTACAGTATGCTGACTTGCTGCTCTGGCTCTCAATGCAATCAGATAGGGCAGAAGCTCCCCACTTGAGGGTTAATCCTTAAACACATGTAGTACTTAGTATTTTAAAACATTTGAACTTGTGATTCATTCCTTTTTTTTTTTTTTTTTTTTGGTACTGGGGATTGAACTAGGGGTGTTCTTCCACTGAACTACATTCCCAGTCCTTTTTATTTTTTTATTTTGAGGAGGGTATCACTAATTGTTGAGTCTGGCCTCAAACTTGCAATCCTCTCACCTCAGCAAGTTACTGAGATTACAGGCATGCATGATTCATTCTTTAAAGCTAGACATATGATTTATAATATATCCACATAGGTTGATGTGCTATACAGTGATGCTTCAGACTAAGTATACAACAGTGATCCCATGAGGTTATTACAGAGCTGAAAAATTCTTGTTGCCTGGTGATGTTGTAACTGTCATACATAGAGCAATGCATGCTTTACACATTCATTTGTGGTGACGCTAGTACAAACTTCCTTTGCTTCCAGTCATATAAAAGTTGAGCAATTATGTACAGTACCTGATACTTGATAATGACGATACACTTCTATTGCTGGTGTATTTACTATACTTTTTTTTATTGTTGTTTTAGAGGTACTGGGCTCAGTGGTAGAGTGCTTGCCTAGCATGTGCAAGGTGCTGGATTTTATGTGGAACTCCTTCACTCTGAAGCTCACTGTAAAGCGGTACGCCATGCTGCCCTGGCAGCAGCTTCACACATCTCATGTTTACCAAGTCTCCAGAGGCCACATCCCAGAGGCTATGGGGAGAGATTGACCCAGACCATGCAGGTTCGTGTGCCACTCTACGATGTTCACATGACAGCAAAATCGTCTAATGGTGCATTTCTCAGAACGTACCCTCATCATTAGGCAACACGTGACTGTATATCACATCAATATTTTTCCTCTGAGGGCTATTATTTTCCCCTCTGAGTCATTACCAGTGAACACAGATCATGAAAATATGATAAATGCAGCAATCTTAAGCACAATCTTAAATTTGTACTTGCCTCAGCCTTGAGTGGAGAGAGACCCAGCTGTGATGTCCATGTGGAAAATTGACATCCCCCAACCCAGGTTGGTACAAGAGTCCCCAAAAGATGCTTACTTACCTCCTTAGTTTGATTTGACTCTTTTCTAGCCCACTGGCTCCACCTCCTGGGCTTCTCTGGCCCTCAGGCTCAGTTTCTAAACTGTGAGTCTTTCTTTTTTCTTCTGCCCATTGATACCATTCAAATGAATTAAACATTCCTCTGTACCAAGGCCTTGACAACAAAAACGACTTATTTCTGGGAATATAAAGAGAAGGTAGCAATGACACCGATGGGCCCGCCCACTCACCTTAATCCTGATTTCAAGTAGAAGATTCTCAGGATCTGGGCACTGGATGCCACTGATAAGGGATTAAGATATTAACATTCAAGCTGAACCAAGGCTTGACCACTGCTCAATCCAATTTTTTGTTCAAGAGGCTAGCCTCCGAGAAGCATCTAAATGACATCCTCCATACCTTAACCACCAGCCTGGGATTCAGCCTTCAACTTTCCAGTCCCCTGCAGGCCTCTGATTCAGGAACACTGGTAAAGCAAAAGTGGGCCATGTATCACAGCAGGCGAAGGAAAATGAAATAGCCCAGGAGGAGGAGACCACAGCATGACTCTTCCCAATTTCCTATTTTCCTCTCTTCCCTTTCCACTATTTAATGCATGTTTACCTCTTCATTTTTTTCCATGACTCAATGATTGATTGCTATCTGCTCAGCACTCTCAGGCATTTTGATCGTCCTTCTATTTTTCAAAATACCCCTTGTCCTCTCCAGCCCATTTCCTCTTCTTTGGCACTATCAGTTTTATTTAAGCCTCTCCCTGCTTCACCTTCAGGGAACAGACCTGACTCCTTTCTTTACTGTAAATAATACGCATGGGTCTTGGAAGATGGAGAAGACAGGTAGTTCTCAGAAGCAACTAAGCTGACAACAGAGGAGCACATGGGTAGTTCACAGAGTCAAGACAACTGCAGAGATTTTATTTCTATTCAGAATTTAAGTAGCTCCTTTGTTATCAAAATAACTATATCAGCACCAATATCCTGCTGATTATAAAATTAATCCTTGGCAGAGAGAGAATTAACATTTAATGAATACTCGCCATGTGCCAGCACTGTTAAAGGCTAGTAGTTCTCAGTATTTTAGTGGTCAAGGACTCCTCTGAGACTCTTGTGAAAGCTATGAAATCTCTCCCCTGGAAAAATGCAAATAGACAAAATTTTACATAGAATCACAGGGGCAAATGCTCTCTGAAGCGCAGCCAGAGATCCCAAATTAAAGCCCTAGCCTTCCATCTGTTCACAAGCATGGTAGTACTGCTGACATGGATACTATGATCTCCACCTCACAGAAGAGGTGACAGCAGGTTCAGGAACATACCTGAAATCACACAATGAGCAATAGCTTCAATAAACAGAATATGTTTCCCAAAAAATTCATGTTGAAATCTAATCTCCAATGTGAGGGTATTTGGAGGTGGGGTGTTTGAGATATGATTAGGTAAAGAGGGTAAAGCCCTCAAGAATAGGGACAAGGCTCTTATAAAAGCCCCAAAGAAAACCTTGTCCCTTCTGCCATGCGAGTTACAGGGAAAAGATGGCAGCTATGAACCAGATCTACCAGCATCCAGATCCTGGATTTCCCAGCCTCCAGAATGTGAGAAATACAATTGTGCTTGTTTTATTTTTGTTGTTGTTGTTTTTGTTTTTCCCCTTTAGGGATTTGATTTTGTTTTTAGGCAAGGTCTATGTTGCATAGGCTGGTCTGAAACTCCTGGGCTCAAGCAAGCCTCTTTCCTCAGCCTCCCAAGGAACTGGAACTCCAGAAAGGCCACCATACCTGGCAATTTGGGTTGTTCATAAGCCACCCAGTTTATGGTATTGTTACCATATCTGTGTTTCCCCCAAAATTCATGTGACAGAAACATTTCAACAAGACTTGTCAAAATATCTAGTTTTTTACTATTACTGTAACTCTCAGTCCTTATTTTTAAGCAAGGAAATAGATACTATGTGAGGAACCATGATCTGTGCAAAGCACTCAGTCACAGGACATCAGGAGGTTCAGCAGCCCAGTGTCTTGCATTTCTTATCTGCTCCCAAGTCCAACTACCCCTGAGCTACCCACCCAGCTGAAAAACAAGCCAAAAAGAAATAATTTATTTATCTATCAGCACTGAGGATTGAACCAAGATGTTCTACCACTGAGCTACACTCCCAGGACTTTTTTTTTTTTTTTTTTTTTGAGTTAGGGCCTCGCTGAGTTGCTGAGGCTGCCCTAAATTTACAGTCCTCTTGCCTCAGTATCCTGAGTCACTGGGATTGTGGGCTATGTGCCACCACAATGGTCAGAGGAGCCTTTTTTTTAATATTTATTTTTTAGTTATAGTTGGACACATTATACTTGGGACCTTTATTTTATTTATTTTTTTTAAGTGGTGCTAAGTATTGAACCCAGGGCTCTACCACTGAGCCACAACCTCAGCCCAAGAGCCTTTCTTAAATCTGTTCCATAGATTCAGAGGCAACCTCTCTTTTCAAAATAACCCAATGATGTGAACTAAGAGACCAGTCAAAGTCTATGGATATGAAACAAAAGAAATTTAATTTCAGAATATTACATAAATAGAAAAGACAATGCATATGATTGTTTCTTTATAATTACACATACATATATATATAGTAAATAAAATGAATAAAAAATGGTGAAACTTTCTCTCTTAAGAAACCTTGCTTCGGTTGTTGAGCAAGTTCTTAAATAGTGCATAGACAACCCTTGCTAGGAAGACAGGACCCTGGGGTGAGGGAATGTTTTTCCCAGCAGGTTCTGCTGGTCCCTAAATATGTAAAGGGCATGTTCAATGGCTCTTTGGCTCAGGCTGTGGCCTCACACACTCCGGTTTCCATGGTAACCCAAGCACTGGGGCTATTTGTGTTCTACCTTCTCACTAGCCCTCCTCCATCAAGATCTCAGCATTAGCTGTCTGAAAGGCCAGCTTTCTACAGTTGAGTTTGCCATGGGACTAATTTTACCACTGGTTCAAGAGTTTGTACATCATAGGAACCCAAATCTGCCCCCAAAGTTTGCAATGTCCTGCTGGTGTCCAATTTTCGATCTAGGTCCTCTTCTTCAGTACAAAAGTTTCGGGGCAGAGGAGGAAAGGGACGATCTCTGCTGGGGAAAGAAGTTTTATGCAGGTGAGAACTCTGAAAGGGGGCCATCAGCTTCCAGCCTCTGTGTGGGGGCCCTGGAAGGAGCAAGGAAGCAGATAGAGTCTAGAGACCATGGTTCCCAAAGATGCCTCCCATGTGGCATGGTCCCGTGGCCAGACTGTGGGGCACAGCCCCGATGACCACAAGTTTCCCAAGAAAGCAGGATTTTAAACCGTGTGCTACCACAGACTCCTATGAGGGAAGCTGACCAAAACTCCTGCTCAGGAGGGAAGAATGGCTCTGTTCTGACGCTAGGGTCAACTGGCCTGCCTGGAGGTCAACAAAATAGTCATCTATGAAGCATCCAGTGGTCCCCACAGTTCACAGCCCTGTACTGCCTCATTTCCCATAGGGATCTCCTGGTCATTCTTATCTTTTGGTGGCCATTCCAGGTAAAGAGCTCTCCTTTGTGGAAGGTCAACTGGTTCACTTATGATTTGTTACCTGCTCCTCTAACCTGTTGACACTCAAGCTGAAAGAGGTCTGATCCTCCTTCAACTGCTGCAGTGGAATTTTTCAAACCAAATCACTATTCCCAGTGCAAAAGTCCATTACTGTAAAAGGCTGGAAACTCAGTGCCTGTGGCTCCCGCTAATTCAGCCAGTGGAGCTCCTCCAGCACAGATCTGAATCAAGGAAGAGGTCTGTATTTTCATGTGTGCACACCCTTGGCACATATACACCACCCCATACTGACATCACGTAAAACCCATGGCAGCTGACCACAGAAAGAAATAAAACTTTAAAAGCCACAAGAAGAGACACATCCAAAGAGACTGTTCCAACATGAAAAATAAACACAAACAAAACCGATTTAAAAAACATCTTATAGGTTAAAAAATTAACTAATACTGGCTCAAAAATATCTGCCCACCACATCAGAAGGGGGATAGCAACCTTCTATGGCAATGAGGAAGGGTTTTTTTTTTCTGTTTTCTATAAGATTCCATAGGATCAGAATAGTTACATATTATAAGGTAAAAGGTTATACTGATTACTCCTCAAATGTGGTTTCCAACTGGATCACAGCTTCTATTAAAAAAATGGCTATAATACCTTTAAAGTAAGTGAAAGTATAATCAATAAATAAACAAAAAACAGACCCAAATACACACATAAACTGTTCCAGGGAACTAGCTATATAAAAGCATGTGTGCATGTGGTAAACATCTCTCACCATCCTCACGCCAGAACACTACCCTGGGTTACTGATTCCATTTATCCAAATAGCATCTCTTAAGTGTCAACCACCTCTCTTAATCTGAGCACAGAACTAACAGGTGACAAGGAGGTATCTGGTCACTCTTCTGCTCTACCTGATGCCAGACTTATGTTTAATAGACTGCCACCCTATTCCAGGATGAAATACACTTAAAGGAATAAAGAAAGGTAGTACATAATTAAAAAAGAACACTACTTTGATTTAGTGATACCAAAAGGAGTCTCTGAGTATCTGGGGTAAGAAACTGTTTTTTCTTAATAAGAGAAAGAAGTAACCAGATAATAATATTTTAGATAAATGCAACTTTTAAGAAGTCAAATAGAAAACTATACAGTTGAATTTGCTAATATTTTTAACAATGACCTAAAACTGCCCCAGAGAAAGGGGCTTTTAATGGGTTAATACTCCCACGCATCTACTGTCCTTAAGTCTATTAGTACTAAAGGCTGAATTATACACTTTCTTCACTACTGCTGTTACAACAGCAAAAGAAACAGTTTAGTATGGAAGAGAGGACCAAGAGTCAGACACAAAGCCAAACTCTGCTGCCCAGAATCATCTTTTGTTTCAGCAATAATGCAGCATTTTCAATCATGTAAAAGTAGGTCAGCAAACCATATTTTGCTGGGCATCTGCTTCCCTACAGTGGCCTGACATGGGTCCAGCACACAGGATGGGGATGGTTATGTAGCTTAACACAGTCAGGCACACACCTGAACATTCTCACCTGCCACATGCGGTTTGCCAGACAGTTAATATTTCATACAAGACTAAAGTCATGTCATTGCTCACCTCAAACATATGTGAACATACACAACCCAAAAGGCAAAAGTTCCAGCCCCATCTCCAAATTTCTCCCCATGGCCCCTTTGATAAGGAGAGGAGAAGTACAGCATCTGCTCTTGAAGACTGGGGAAAAGCCACAACTGCTTCCAAATAAGAACAGTCTCTTCTTTAAATCCTATAGGCTCTACAGAGACTGCTGCTCACTCCTTTCTTCTGATTCCAATTTGCTCTCAGAAAAATCTAGCTGACACCTGGTCCCTGGGAAAGTCAACAGGACTCCACCTGCAGCCAGCCAGCCTCTCCTAGGTGCACTCTAGAGCTTCCCACTGCATACAATGATTCAGCACACCTCTAGGAAGGTCAGTGACTTCTCTTGAGTCACAAGAATTTGGTTCAGAAGTATTCCATTGGCACCAGAGATGTTTTAGTTGAGAGGATGCTGAATGAAGGGGACAACCTCAGCAACTACACAATTATTTTTGCATCACTGAAGAAATGGGAAGGAAAGGAAAGAGAGAAAAGGGAGGGAGTGGGGGAGGGAAAACAGTTTAAAATTGAAATCTGTTAAAATACAGTGTTGTTCTGAATTCTGCTTACAATACTGCAGGTCAAACATCCTATAATCTTAGACTCAAGAATAATAAGAAATTTCCAAAAAAGCTATACATTCCTTGAACACAAATAAGATACTGAGGAATACAGCATCCTGAGTTAAAGAGCTATCCCAAAGCTCAAGCTAAAAAAGACCGAAAGGCTTTTGGGTTATCAAGAGCCCATTTAGGTAACAAATGCCCCTCCCCTCAAAAAAAATGGCTTTTAAGGCAAAGAAATAAACAAACAACAAATAAGTAAATAACAAACAACTATCCCCCAACACTGTCAAACAGAGTAAAGCCCCAGTTAAAATAACATCAATCCTCTAGAATTAAAAAAAAAAAAAAAAAAAAAAATTTCACTGATAGTCGAGCACAAATTTCAGGTTTTTTAAAACAGAACCTGCCTAAACACACCACCTGGTTCTGTTCATTTGCTACACTGTATAAGCCAGGTGGCTGGTTAGTGGTTTCCCCATAATGTTAAAAAGAGAAAGCAAGGGAGAACAGCTTGCTCCCTCAGGAGGCACAGCTTGCCAGCATCATCCAGTGAGTAGGATTAGAGTGTCAGTCAGGTCACAGTGTTAGTTGGCTTTCTCAATTCAAAATGCAGCAAGCTAGCTGCAAGTCCAGCTTCATTGTGTGCATTAAAAAACAAAAAAGAAACTGGCCCACTAAGGAGAAAATTCTGGGTGGATGACTGGAGATTCTTCAGAGGAATCCTAGGTTGAAGGAAAACAACAGCATTAGACAAATGTATAAATATTTCATTTTACAAACATCCCACCCAAAAGCTATGGGAATCTATATTAAACACGTTATACAAACTGAAAGTTAAAGAATTTAATTGAGAACTTGATTCTCTACCAAGTAAACATCACCTGTTTGACCTACCCCTACAATGGTACTCACAAGTACCACTTACTAGGTACATATTTAGTGCTGGGTGCTGCTCTAAGTTCTTTATGTGCATTTTTCTCATTTCTCCTCAAAACTAGCTGCACATGAAACAATGATCCTGCCATTTTACAGATGAAGGATCTGCAACCTACACCAGTGATTTGTCCTAGGACATATAGCTATTAAGCAGCAAAGCAGGGGACTGGACCCAAGCATTAAATGAATACACAGCTCAAGCTCTCACACCTCTGCCCCTCTTATTAGTGAGTGTGTGATGAACACTTAATAGAACAAGGCACTGTCATCATTGCGAGACAGAATAACAGAAGACAGAGGCCACAAATACTTAAAGTCTGACCCTTGTCTCACAGAAAAGAAACCAGATAGAAATAAGACAACACATGTAAAGTGAATAACCATAATCATAAATCACACTGTTTCCAGTTTAGTAGCATCAGAGTTCAAAGGGAAAAAGTAATTCTATCTGGCTGGGTTAGATTGGAAGGTTTCAAAGAGGATCTGGGGTTTCAAGCTGAACCTTAAAGAACAGGTAAGATTGTGACTACTGAAAATAACATTATTTTTTAATTCCATTAATAAATACAGGCTAAATCAGTTGTTCTCATTTGGGGGTAACTTTCCCCCTCAAGAGACATTTAGTAATGTCTGAAGGCATTTGGGGTTGTCACAACTAGTATCTAGTGGGTAGAAGCCAGAGATGCTGTTGAACATCATACAATGCACAGGGAAGCCCTACAACAAAAAATTAAGTGACCCAAAATGACAATAGTACCAAGGCTGAGAACCCTTTGCTAAATAGAAGTCTTTGGGGATTATGTTATTGATGGTGATAATAAAATTGCATTATCTTCTTCAAAGAACATTTGTTATTTTTATAAACATCAGTACCAAAACAAACTTAGGACTGTATTCATTGTTATGTTAAAGAAACACACTGCAGGCTCTTGGATCTGCAGACTTGGAGACTAAAACAAAGTTCAGATCTGGAGATACTGGCTTGATAGTCAACACAAGAGCAAAGAACTGGGCTGGAGAAGCAGACCCAGCTACTAAGAAGAGGAAAAAAAAAAAACAAGAGGAGAGAAGAGCAGAGAAGACAGACTTTTTAAAACTACAAGAGAAGAAGAAGAGGGTTAGGAAGATGACAGTAAGCTACTATAGACAAAAGAAAAAAAGAGGAAAACAAGAATAGCTAGCACCATAATAGCAAGAAAGGATAGAGGAAGTGACCAGAGACAGGATAGAGTGATAATGCCTGGCCTGAAGGTCATTCATTTTCTGTGCATCTGAACCACTACCATTTTTGAGAATCTAACAAAAACTATAGGTTCTCTCCCCAAGAAAAATGCACACATGAACTCACATAAAAGAGTGCAACAATAATGCCAGGGACTTTATTAGACCCCTTAGGAAGGCCACAGACAACAGGTCAAAAACCCCTGCTCTAAAACTCCTCAATAAAATAGTAAACTGGCTGATTAGCTAAATTCATTTCTTTCTTTCCAAAATAGAGTTCTCAAGATAGAAAGACTTATTATTTCCTGCTTATCTTCAAAAATGATAGCAACTAAAGTTGTAATAGATACAAAACAACATATCCTTCAAAAATAACTTATACTTAGTTTTGACTCATGGACATACAGATAGAAATATTTAGACATAAATAACTCAAACGCTGTTCTTGCCTCAGTCAGAGAGCCCTTGCCCCAAAGTCAGAAGCAAGAAGGAAAGAAACATGAGCTCAGATAATTCATTCAAAGATAAGAAGACTATAGTGAAATCTAATTTTCTAGATAAGAATGAAGATTCATCCACAAGGATTGGGCTTTTGTTCTCTTCCTACTTCTGATGTCTCAAACAGTAATTATGCTCATGTCTCAGTAGTAAAACAAGCATGTTAAGCTAGAGATCATCCATATATAACCAGGCCAGCTCTCATCTGGTTTTCCTCAGTAACAACTATTACAACTTGTTAAGGCCTTAATAATTATAATGTACTTCTAAAAATATTATTTCAATTGAGTCTCGTGATAAATCTGTCAAGTAGGTCTAACTACAGGATAAATATCCCTTATCCAAAATTCTTGGAACCAGAAGTTTCAGACTTGGGGGATTTTCAGATTTTATCAGTTGAATATCCCTAATCCAAAACTCTAAAAGTCAGAATGCACACTGGGCATGGTGGCACACATCTGTAATCCCAGTAGCCTGGGAGGCTGAGGCAGGAGGATTGCAAGTTCAAAGCCAGCCTCAGCAACTCAGCAAGGCCCTAAGTAACTCAGTGAGACCCTGTCTCTAAAATACAAAAAAGGGTTAGGGATGTGCTTCAGTGTGCTCCAGGACCAAAATAAATATAAAAGTCAAAATGCTGGGGTTATGGCTCAGGGGTAAGTATGTGTGAAAAACTAACTGGTTTTGAGTCTCAGCACCGCATATAAATAAAATAAAGATTCATCAACAACTTAAAAAAATTTTTAAAAACTGCTTGGGGATAATTTCAGATTTTGAAGGCTGATTTCAGCTTTCTAAATTTAAATTAAGGATGCTACACCTGTATCATCCTCATTTTCAGAGGAGAAAATTAGAGTTCAGAGAGAATGAGTGGTTTTCCTTGGTCAGAGGAATGAGGACTCAAATAAGGACTAACACAAATCACAGTCTTTCCAGTGAACTACCAACTCTTTCAGAGAAAAGCACAGCAGTTGCCAGAAGAACCTGGAACAATCAGCAGTCGCATCATCAAACAATCCTTTCAGGACTAATCAGCCTCAAAAAACATGTGGTATACAATTTTCAGAGTCCTATAACATCAGACAAGTTTTGCTGATCAAGGCTGACAACTACACAGAAAAGGGACATAACCATTCCATCAGCATGCACCAAGCACTTGTTGTTGTTGGTCTCATGAATCACTCACACTTTTTTTTTAAAGTTACTTAACAAATATTCTTAAGGTAACTTATACATATGTCCTGTCAGTCCAAGCAGGCAGGGACCAGGTAGATCTGTTTGAAGCTCTACCTCTTGGCATCTGATGCAGTACTAAGTAGCATACCCATCTCATGAAAGAATTCAACACAAGGACCTGGCCTTGTCATTTTTACATTTCAGCTATCTCCAAATATACCACCCCTGGGAATTCAAAAACTGCCACTGATTTGACTAAATAGGTACATTCAGCAAGAATAAACAATAAGTACAATTAGTACCTTTTTTCCCCTCTTTCTTTCCCTCAGACCATTTCAATTTTGTTGGAGTCATCATAATAGCTGGAGAGCCGGAAAATACCTGAAACAAGAAAATTTTATGAAGGTTTGAATGTTCTAGTGTCAGTGCTTATAGATATACTTTACTAACAGAATATTTTTCCCCCAGCTCTGGGGATTTATCACTGAGCCACAGCCACAGCCCTTTTTTTATTTTGAGATATGTCTCATTAAGTTGTGTAGGGCCTTGCTGAGCTGCTGAGGCTGGCTTTGAACTTGCAAGCTTCCTACCTCAGCCTCCTGAGTGGCTAGAATTACAAGCATGTGCCATCATTCCCAGCTAACGGAATTATTTACATTCAATTTCAATGTGAAGAGTTTTACTGAGACTGATGATTTGCATTTCATTAATCTTAACTGATTTACTGGTAGCTTAATGAAGCAGCCAGGTTGGGGACACCCTGAAAGACTACCCCACAGGTAATGCACAGCCAAGGAGGCCTGGCTCAAATGTTACCTGCCTGTAGAATCTCTCAACACTTGATTACGGAACTGCTGCACCATATTGGTCACTTAGTGCTTGTGAATAATTATAGTCTTCTTGAACTTAAAATATGCTTACTGAGGGCTGGGGTTGTAGCTCAGTGGTAGAGTATTTGTCTAGCATGTGTGAGGCACTGGGTTCAATCCTCAGTACCACACAAAAAAATAAGTAAATAAAGATCCATTGACAACTAAAAAATATTTTTAAAAAAAAACATGTTTGCTGAATGATCTTAAAAACTATAGAAAGACGATATCAGCATATGAAAGAATTAATTGAAAAAAGCATAACTGAATGGCCCAGGGTAACACAGTAAAACAAATGATTGTATATCAATTTTTTTCCAAACGTAAGTTTGTCATGGTTGGTATGTGCCTATAACCCTAGTTATTGAGGAGGCTGAAACAGGAGAATTATGAGTTCAAGGCCAGCCTCAACAACATAATGAGATCCAATCAACCAAAGAAAAAGAAGAAAAAAAAAACTCAAGCTCTCTACAAATGTGCACATACAGAGAGAAAGTACACAAAATAGCATCTTACTAAGTTTAGATTCTCTTTGCTGTCTCTCTTCAATTCATCCACAGCCACAGATTCTCGCGAAGGGTACTTGTTTTTCTTTTCTGACATCATCTGATTTCCCAGGACTTTGCGCTGATTTAGGAAAAGAAAATAATTTACAAACATTTATTGTAGCTATTTTGGCCTTTAAACTACATTTCCTATCATTAAAAAAAAAACAAAAAACTCATTATTCTGTTAACTTCTTCAAAGATCCTCCCAGGCTCTCTCATAAAAGGGAAACCAAAACATATCAAAACACCTGAAATCATTGCTCTTCTTTAAGTGAACACTTTTCCTCCACATTTAAAAGGGCTGACATTAGAAGAAACTTTATAGTTCACTTAAATCACAGACCACAAGCAAACTGCAGTGTGCCTCTAAAACCATAAAAGAAATGCCTGTTACTTATCAGTATAGTTTTCTCCCCAAAGATGTGTTATCTCTAGCAGCTGACAAGAGTCCCCTCCCCTCCCCATAACAGGATATGGAGACTGGTCATAGGATTTTGCTTCCTTGTCATCTCCTCACACAGAACTGGAAAATTTGGAGGAATTCTATTAAGAGTTCCTAATAAAGCCACAAGAGGGTACAGGACTTCTTAAGAAGATCACATGACTATACTGATATTCAAAGCACAGCTAAAAGCCCTTTCATCTCTGAACAGCTTGGAAGCTCATGTAACCAACTGTAACAGCTAATGGTGACATTACTATGATCTTTGGATAAAATTTTCCTTTTTTTCCCCATTGAATAATAAATCTGCATTAAAAAAATACATCAAAACTAAAACATCAAACTTTACATTATAAATATTAGAAGCAATATTCAAAACAGTCTGATGTAATAATTTTTTAAAATTATTTACATGAGGCATTCTGGAGAAAAAATATCCTAGCCAAAAACAAAGATCAGAGCAGGATTTTTTTTGGGGGGGTGGGGTGGGGGCAGGGGTCAGTTATACCTTAAGCTGATGAGAAATGTTTAAATTTATTTTTTAATTTTAAAGAAAGCAGGATAGAACCAGTCAAACTGCAGCCCTTTTGAAAAAGATGCTGGAACACAGACTATATGCTTTGAATGAGGAAGCATGTCCTCTAAACACTGCTGCACTGAGATTAGTTAGCTATAGGACAAAACCAATGCCATGGAAAACCAAGTGAAGAACTGAAAAGAACCCAGGTCTTTGGGAACTTATTTTTGTGTACTGGGAACTGAACCCAGGTGTGCTATAGCACTGAGCTACATCCAGGAACAGTGGCACATGCTTTTAATCCCAGCAGCTGGAGAGGCTGAAGCAGGAGGATTTCCAGTTCAAAGCCAGCCTCAGCAACTTAGTGAGGCCCTAAGCAACTCAACGAGACTCTGCCTCTAAATAAAAATACTTTTTTAAAAAATTTATCTTTTAGTTTTAGGTGGACAGAATATCTTTATTTTTATGTGGTGCTGAAGATCAAACCCGGTGCCCTATAAAAATACTTTAAAAAGGGAAGTGGCTCAGTGGTAAAATTCCTGGGTTAAATCCTGGCTACAAAAAAAAAAAAAAAAAATTCTTCATTTATAACAAACACTCTGGCTCCCTAATTTATAAAAATTTGTTAACATTATGTTTTAAATGTTTTATCCTGATAGAATTATAAGCTCTTTATAAAGTTCTAAATTCTCTTATAGTAAAGAAGTGGGCAGCTGCTAAGAGAATACTATATTTACATTTCCAGCAACAATTAGCAATGCACCTAAAGCTAACTCACAAAGACAGAAAAAACTATAGCATCTAACTTCAGTCAAAGAAACATGGTGGTATGAAGTACATTCAGTGTTGTCCAACCATTGACCCACCATTCACAACTTTTTCATCCTCTTGAACAGAAATTCTATATCATTAATGACTACACACATTCCCCCATCCCCATCCCTATTTTGTATTTTATTTAGAGACAGGGTCTCACTCAGTTGCTTAGCATCTTGCTTTTGCTAAGGCTGACTTTAAACTCTTGATCCTCCTGCCTCAGACTTCCGAGCTGCTGGGATTACAAGCACACACCATTGCACCTGGCTATGAAGCTGGTTTTTGCTGTTGAGTTATAGATGTTTGTTATATATTTGGGATATTAACTCCTAACCAGGTATATAATTTGCAAATATTGTCTCCCATTCCATGTAACTTTACACTCTACTGAAAGCAAACTTTCAAGAAGGCCCAATATACCAGAAGCTGCTGGCCCCAGCATATCAGCATTAAAAGTGAATTCTATACTTTTACAAATTGTAACAAGAATCAAAATTAGGGTTAAACCCGGCACAGTAGCACATGCCTACAATCCCAGCAGCTTTGGAGGCTGAAGCAGGAGGATCATGAGTTCAAAACCAGACCTGGCAATGGTGAGGCACTAAGCAAATCAGTGAGATCCTGTCTCCAAATAAAATACAAAATAGGGCTGGGGATGTGGCTCAGTGGTCGAGTGCCCCTGAGTTTAATCCCCAGTACCACTCTCTCTACTGCCCCCAACAACAACAACAACAACAAAAAAAAAAACTAGGGTTAAATCAGTCTGTAACTGCTAATCACTGCAGCTTAAAGGGAGAAAAAAATTACGAATTTTGTTGTTTTTTTTTGATGTTACTAAGGATTGAACCCAGGGGGAACATCCCAAGCCCTTTTTAACTTTTTTTGTCTTGAGACAGTATCTCCCTTAGTTGCCCAGACTGGCCTTGAACTTTCAATCCTCTTGCCTCAGCCTAAGTAGCCGGGAATACAGGCATGCACCATCATGCCCACCACAAGGGAGTTTTTTTAATATATATTTTTTAATTATTGATGGACTTTTATTTTATTCATTTATTTATATGTGGTGCTGAGAATTGAGCCCACTGCCTCACACATGTGAGGCAAATGCTCTACCCACGAGCCACAACCCAAGCCCAAAGTATGCATTTTTTTTAAAGAGAATTTTTTTTTTTTAGTATTTATTTTTCAGTTTTCAGTAGAACAACATCTTTATTTTGTTTTTTTATGTGGTGCTGAGGATCGAACCCAGCGCCCCAGGCATGCCAGTTGAGCACATTACCGCTTGAGCCACATCCCCAGCCCCCAAGGTATGCATTTTTTAAAATATAAACTTGAAATTATAATCAAAGTGTTCCTTTATGTTATTGAATTTTATATCTTAATAATGTTAAAACAATTTTTAAAAGAAAAATAGGCTGGGAGTGATATGATTCCAATGGCTCAGGAGGCTGAGTCTGGATGATTCCAAGTTGGAGGCCCTCCTCAGCAACCCTATCTCAAAATGAAAAATATAAAAAGGGGACTGGGGATGTGGCGCAAGCGGTAGCGCGCTCGCCTGGTATGCGTGCAGCCCGGGTTCGATCCTCAGCACCACATACAAACAAAGATGTTGTGTCCGCCGATAACTAAAAAAAATAAATATTAAAAAAAAAAAGAAAAGAAAAATATAAAAAGGGCTTGGTGTGGTGGCACATACCTATAATCCCAGTGATTTAGGAGGTTGAAGATCTCAAGTTTGAGGCCAGCCTGGGCAATTTGGCAAGACCCTCAGCAACTTAGAAAGATCCTGTCTCAAAAGTTAAAAAACAAAAAGAACTGGGGATGATAGCCCCTGGAAAGGAGGAAGTAAAGAAGACAGAACACAAAATACCTCTCAAGTTAACCAGAACCTTGCCTTAGTTTATGCATGGAAATTTGAACCCCATATCCAAGTTATCTACTGCCACCTTATGGCAATATTTTTCAACTACAAGTCCAGATCATCTGTGAAGACTTTGTCAACTGAATCTGTAAATAAGGTCATGGCAGCAAAAGCACAGAAATATATTTTACATTCATTCTAAAAGTAAGATTTTTAGTAAATTTGATACAAGGGAAGAGAATACAACAACAGTAAAAAAAAAATAAGTTTACCAAAATTTGAGGTAATAAAAATTCACTAGCCTAATAGAAATCCATTTTTTCTAACAATGTCCCCAATCTCTCAACTTCCTCACTGTTTCCATGGGTTTATCAAATTGAATAAAGAAGTATGTACTATAAAGCAGGTCAGAAAGCAAAAGAGACCATCCACATTGCTCAGGAATGAGAACTCTGTCCTCAGCCCCAGAAGAGAAGGAAGAATCTTTATTTCTTTTGCACCGGAGAACCCCATCTCTGATTTAAAACACAGCAAAATGTTTTGAAAAATAAAAGCCTTTCCAAATCCTATCTTTACCCCTTATAAATTAATCCATTAAAGGAGTCCAAGGACTAAAGAAACCTATTTATGCATAAGAAAAAGTCAGACTGTTATAGTTCCTCACAATCATTACTGAAAAAGACAGCACAGCATACCTACCTTAATAAGCCCACTGAAGGAGCGAGAACGGGCCCTCTTCTGTATCCGGGGAGTGGAAGGTTCTCGCCCTGGTGTCTGAGTCAAAGACTGCTTTTGAAACTAAAAGAAAATACAGAGAACATTTTATTAATATTCTCCTAGTGTAAATACCCAAAAATTCCAGGAATAAATGAGTCTCATGTATACATCAGTAGGTCATCAAGCAAATTACAAAGGCAGAAACGGTGGCCTGGAATGCAGCTCATTGATAGAAATAGAATGGGTAAGGCCCTAGATGTGAAAGGCCCTGGGTTCCATCCCCAGCACACAAAAAAACAAAAGCAGAAATAATATTTCCAAAAAGAAGTAAAAACATAGGGCTGGGATTATGGCTCAGCGGTAGAGCGCTCGCCTAGCATGGGTGGGACTCAGGTTCTATCCTCAGCACCACATAAAAATAAAGGCATTGTGTTATGTCCATCTACACCTAAAAACAATAAATATTAAAAAAAAAGAAATAAAAATATATTAAGTTACTCTGAGTAGTACTATTTTTCCTATTCCTTGAATGTGGAATTATAATCCCCATATTTTTTTAAATATTTTTTTAGTTGTCAATGGATCTTTTATTTTATTTATTCATATGTGGTGCTGAGGATCGAATCCAGGGCCTCACACATGCCAGGCAAGCGCTCTACCACAACTCCAGCCCCTATTGTCCCTATTTTACAGATAAGGACATTGAGACATGGAGAGCTTATGAAATTCTCCCAAGAGCTCCTGCTAGTAAATAACAAAAAAATTTTTTTTTGCATAAAACATTTAAACATAGTTATTGGCACAACCTAAAGTAGTCCTTAAGTTAACATAAGTTGCATACTGAATTTTTTAAGTTATTAAAGCTGTTTAAATAGAATTCATTATTATCATCAAAGAATAATAGATCAGAACACAAACTTCCAATTCTATGAACATGAGTTCTTTGTATGGAGGAATCTAAGGTGGAAAAAGGGAAAATATGAGACACTGTATAGTCTTAATGTTTTAATATAGTACCTAACTAAAGAATTTACTCTTCTGCCCTTTCTAACTAAACTTTTTACAATTCTCAATTGTAAACTTGTATGTTTTATCACTTCAGATTCTGGAAGTTTAAAAAGTGACTGTTTTATATATGGGTACTAAGAAGTTTTCAAAATTAATTATCTCAGAAAACAAAAATTTAGTTACCTCTAGTTATCTAGTAAGGATTCTTCCTGAAAATACTGGAACCCATGAAAACTCATCATTTCTGATAAATGTTGGCAAAGATACAATAAAATGGTTATCATTATTGTACATCCAGTGAAAAGCATTAATTAATAAAATGTTCTGGGAAGCTCTTTAGCAAGGAGTATTCAGATCCTTTTAAAAATGCATATTATGGGGTCTGGGGCTATAGCTCAGTGGTAGAACACTTGCCTTGCAAGTGTGAGGCACTGGGTTCAATCCTCAGCACCACATAAAAATAAATAAATAAAGATACTGTGTCCATCTATAACTAAAATATATATATATATTTCTTAAAACATGCATATTATGGGCTGGGGTTGTGGCTCAGCAGTAGAGCGCTTGCCTATCATTTGCAAGGCCCTGGGTTCGATCCTCAGCACCACATAAAAATAAATAAATAAATAAATAAAGGTATTGTGTCCAACTACAACTAAAAAAAATAAATATTTTTTAAAAATGCATATTATGAGAGGGGAGGGGAGGGGAGGGGGGATAGTAGAGGATAGGAAAGGCAGCAGAATACAACAGATACTAGAATGGCAATGTGTAAATCAATGGAAGTGTAACTGATGTGATTCAGCAATCTGTATACGGGGTAAAAATGGGAGTTCATAACCCACTTGAATCAAACTTTGAAATATGATATATCAAAAACTATGTAATGTTTTGAACAACCAACAATAAAAAAAGAAAAAAATGCATATTATGAAGTATGTACCACTTACAAGGTGTTCTTATCAGAAAGAACTGGATTGGAATCAAATCAAGCCCCCAGAAATAAATCTAACTACCACTTTATAGTAAATATAGAGGACTGTTGGATATATTATATAATACCATAGGGATGCAATCAGTAAAATCCAGACTCTGGGGAATAAACAATTTGGTTTCTTCCACAAATGAAATTCAAATAAAGAGAAATGGAGAATGTGTATGCATGTGTAAACATGTATTAATGCAAAGGGGTACCCTAGATTAGATCAGAACAGAAACAGGGTATTACAACAGAAAAAGGGCATTAATAAAAAGACTGATAAAATCTGAATAAAGACTACAGGGTTAACAAAAATGTGGTACATTAAATGTTAGTTTCCTAGTTTGATAATATGGAACTGGGTGAAAAGTATGTGGACACTCTATTAACTTTGTAACTTTTCTCTAAATCTAAAATTATTTCAGATTTAAAAGTTTATTCAAACAAATACTGACATTTTTTTTTTTCAGAAGAAAAAAAGAGGGAAGGGACATATATCAGTCAAAACTAATAATGCTTTGGTCATACTTTTTCAAGGAAATGATACACAATGAAATATTTATGAAAAAAAAATTTATAAACTAAAAAACAATCTAATTTCCCCAATGTGTCCAATAGTAGGCAAACTGTCCATAAATTAGGTTACATAGGATGTATTATGCAAACACTTCAAATGTTCATAACCTTTCAATGGACATAGAAAATGTCTGTGATATAAAGTTAAAGGAAAAGGGTAGAATATAAAACTAAATATATATTAATTAAGAAAGAAATGTGAAATATATATTCAGGAAGAAAAACTCTAGAAATACTCCAAAATGGTTATCTCTGGATACGATAGGTTCCTTTTCTTTTTCTCCTTTATATTCTTATAGAGGTTTTGATGTTTCTACAGTGAGCATATTATTTTTAATAATCATAGAGAAAAAATATATAGTAAAATTATTTTTTTTCAAAAAGGTATGGGAGTATCTAAAATGAATGGAAGGAGTTTGCAAGCATTTATGAAAATATGCTTATGCTCAGTTTGGTGAAAAAAAAGAGAGATTAAAAAAAAAGTTTATCACATGATCATAACTATATAAAAATATACCATAGGAAAAAGTCTAAAAGAAGTGTTCAAAATATAAACACTGGTGGAATGAGTGATTTTTTTTTACCCTTCTCTATAACTTCCTATTTTTCTAAGAATAGCAAAAAAAATGTCTTTTCCTATGTATTGTCTTTTAACTGTCAGTACTCTTGAGAGAATCCATTACACCTGTCCTATATGAAACTACTACTGTTTTAATTTCTATGGAAAATTTAGTCACTAGATGGCATTGAATCTGCAACAATACTCATCCAATACCCTGAAAAATCCAGTCATAGACAATTTACTAAATCTCAAAGTAATCTCAAAAAGAGTGACCAAAAACTTAAATATCTTTATCAAGCTGGGCACAGTGGTGCATGCCTGTAAACCCAGCAGCTCAGGAGGCTGAGGCAGGAGGATGGCGAGTTCAAAGTAAGTCTCAGCAACTTAGTGAGGCATTTAGCAATTCAGCAAGACCTTTCTCTAAATAAATATATTAAAAAAGGAGGGAGATGTGGCTTAGTAGTTAAGCACCCCTAGGTTCAAGCCTCAGTGCCAAAAAACAAAAAGATCTTTATCAATTGTTAATCATAGCTCCATTTAACATTTTCTAAATACTTGTTTATACCTGGCTCTATACTTGAGATCAGGAATAAAATAAATATATAAAAACTGACTCTTCCTCCAAGGTTCTAGAAGTAAAGAGGCTGACTCCTATAGCTTGGATTTGAAATGTCCCCCAAAGGTCCATGTGTTAAAGCCTTGGTCCCCAGCCAGTTGTGCTACTGGGAGGTGGTAAAACCTTTAAGAGGTAGGGCCTAGTAGGAGTCTTAGATCACTGGGGGTGTGACCTCCAAGGGAACTGTGGAGCCATGACCTCTTCTCTTTATTTAGCTTCCCCTCCATGGGCAAACAGTTTTGCCACATGTGCCCTGCCATGATGTCCTGCCTCACCACTGACCCAAAAGCAACAGGGCCACTAGTTACAGGCTGAAACCTCCAAAACTGTCAGTTGATATGTCAGTTTGCTGTAATGTAGCAAATTCCTAACAAACTGACCCCAATTGTTCAGTTAAAATTCAAGAGAAAAGGGGGAGGGAAACAAGGGAGAGAATTGAACAACAGCAGAGGAGGTAGAGAGGAAAGATGGGAGGGGAGGGGAGGGGAGGGGAGGGGGGATAGTAGGGGATAGGAAAGGTAGCAGAATACAACAGTCACTAATATGCCATTATGTAAAAATGTGAGTGTGTAACCGATGTGATTCTGCAATTTGTATTTGGGGTAAAAATGGGAGTTCATAACCCAATTGAGTCAAATGTATGAAAGATGATATATCATGAGCTTTGTAATGTTTTGAACAACCAATAAAAAAATAAATAAAATTTAAAAAAATTTTTTTTTAAATTCAAGAGAGACTGAGACAAACACATTTCCTCAGAAAGAAAGTAGCCAAGTAGTCAGGATTTACTCAAACTATGCTTTGAGTGCTGAAAGTAGCAAATGGAAGACCTAATTTTGCTCCCATAGCTCCAAAATAAACAAAGATAACACTAGATTCCTAACTTCTAGAATCAGCCTAGGACCTTGGTTTATAGTGTTTTTCTAACTACAAACAATTCTATCGTTGAGAGTTACCATTTATACTGTTCTATTCTATGTACATTATCTCTAATCTTTACAGCCATGAAATATGGTCAATACTATTACCATTTTGCAAATAAACAAACAAAAAAACTGATATTCAGAAAGTTAAATTATTTGCCAGAAAAATTTGTTAAGAGTTTAAACTTTGGAATATTATATTATATTTTAATTTCTGGCTCTAAGAAAACTTGGCACATGACCAAAAGTAGAGACACTCTGAATCCTCCTATTTTTTTTTTTTTTTAAAGAGAGAGTGAGAGAGAGGGGGACAGAGAGAGAGAGAGAGAATTTTAACATTTATTTATTTTTTCTTAGTTCTTGGCGGACACAACATCTTTGTTGGTATGTGGTGCTGCTGAGGATCGAACCCGGGCCGCACGCATGCTAGGCGAGCGCGCTACCGCTTGAGCCACATCCCCAGCCCCCTGAATCCTCCTATTTAACTGAAGAAATCCAAGGGCCTTTATTTCTTTCTCTAGTAGGGCCAAAGCTTGTCTCAAAAAGAGTCAAAACTTAAATGAGATTCTTTAACAATCTTGCCTAGTGATTCCACAAATGTGATCATGTTCCTAAAACCTCTCACTATTCCCCTGTCCTTGGGCACCTGTCTAATAAGCTGTTTCTTCTTTGCGGACTCTGGCATACTGTGAACGTGCTGGAAGAGCTCTCTCAGCGCCTCTTCTGTTCGCTGCTGGGTCTCCTCCTGGTGAGAGCTGCAATCTACCCGGTTCCGTTTCTGAGATTTTGCCAGCTGAAAGGACTTAGCATGGCATGAAGCTGTCAGATCAAGGTCATCCTAAAGGAAATTCAAAAGGTAAATGAATTAATATATCCTTCCAGCTTTGTTGTTGGATTCCCACAAAAACCTAGAACATAATAAAGGGAGAGTGGGAATATCATCTATTTTTATACTCAGGAACAAGAAAAATCTTAACATAATTATCAGATAAGGGACCTATTAATAAAGGTTATATTAATCATCCTCCTATAACCTGTCAGAGAACCTAATATATTTAGAATATTACCACCAAGAATTATCAATTTTTTTTCCTTTTCTTTTTCTTTTTTCTGTTTTGGTATTGAACCCAGAGGCACATTACCACTGATTCACATCTCAAGCTCTTTCTATTTTTTATTTTGAGATATTGTCTCACTAAATTGCTTAGGGCCTTGCTTAGTTGCTGAGGCTGGCCACAATCTTTTGATCCTCCTGCCTGAGCCTCCAGAGCCACTTGGATTACAGATGTACACCACCAAGCCCATCAAAAGTTCAATTTTCAAAGCATATTTTCATTTCAAGTCATCCTTACCGCTATCATATAAGGCAAGCAGGCAGAGTACCATCATTCTCATTAGAAAAAATAGATTAAGCTATAAGTGTAAAGTTATCCAGATACTAAAGTGACAGTCCCACCCTGGAGCATAAGGGCATTGTTTCGCGGCTGGAGCTTTTTCCCAAACGCGACAATTTAATATGACAACTGTGTGGCATCAGTAAAGGAATGAAAACAACAACTCTTTAAGAAAAACTACACACCAATTATACTACTTGAAATCAAATACTGTTTTCCTGGTCACGCCAATATTTCTCGATGAGTAGAACAATCAGGGGCAGAAAATAATAGCATATGATGACATCTTTAAGTTTTTAACCAAGAAAGACCAATTAAAATTCATAAAAAAGTGCTTGTGGCCAGAGTGGCACATATCTATAATCCCAGCAACTCAGGAGACTGAGGCAGGAGGATCACAAGTTCAAGACCAGCCTCAATAACTTAGCAAGACTCTCTCTCAAAATAAAAAATAAAAAGAGCTGGGGATATAGCTCAGTAGCAGAGCACCCCTGGGTTCAATTCTCAGTACCATACACATATACACTCAAAAAAAGTGATTATGAAGTTTTTTTTTAACTTTCCACTGTTGGAGCTAAATAATCATATGTGATTTTCTGTCAATAAGCACGACACATTTCCCTAAATTCATGTGCTATCAAGTCTTTTAGCCATTTGATAGAATAGAGTTTTATCATGCCATTGATCCTAAATAAGAACAAATTACAGGGCTAGGGTTGTGGCTCAATGGTGGAGTGCTCCCCTACCATGTATGAGGCACTGGGTTTAATCCTCAGCACAACATAAAAATAAAATAAAGATATTGTGTCCACTTAAAACTAAAAAGAAATTTTAAAAATAAAAGAACAAATTACATAAAACTGTGCTATTGCTACTAAAAAGTATTTAAAACATTTGTTATTTACAGATTGTTTGTGTCATGTGCTATAAAAATGCATATTGGTTTTATGAAAAAACTTTAAACATACAGTTTACATCATCACCCTTGTTTAGAGGATACCTTCTCATCCACCAGCGAAGGACATCTGACAGCAGGCAAGAACACTGCCCATAGGGACGTTTCTATTTCAATTTGTAACTTTCCACTCAATCATTCTCCTTGTAATGAAATGACTAAGTAACTTTAAGCTATGACATTAAAATATTTTTATTTTGCACAGCTTTACTTTATAATTTCATGCTTTAAAAAAAAAAAAAAAACTCCACTAATCTTAACTCTAAAGAGCAGTTTCCTATCTTACCTTTGATGCATGGGTTCTGGAGCCCAAATAGTGTAATCTTGCACATTCCCGAATGTAAGTAGGAGCCTGGGAAGACGACAAAAGAATACCAGGACCAAGAGTTTAGTAGGACCTAAAATTCTTTCAAGTCCACAAAAAGACAATGGTTCTCAAAATTATCTGTTAGATGACTTTGGAAAGGCCAAAGATTGCACAAAATGCCTTATTCTGCAGCTTCCTTTCTCTTGCAACTGAAGAGACCCCTCAGTAAAATTGATGGGGAAACTATGAAAGACACTGATGTAGTTGTTGCTGTTTTAAAAATCAAATATGGCAAGAATACACTCAAGTGAGCCAGAAACAAACATATAAACATTTATAAAAATGCTTATATTTGACCAAAAAAAAAAAAAAAACTCCCAAATCCTGACAAATTGCAAGTGGTCTCCGGATCACATTTTAGAATCATGTATAGAAAATACCATTTAGGATTACTACAGAATAGAATTCTGTAACAAATACCCTGTTTACAGTCCAGGAAGAAGTGTTTAATTACAACCACTATTTTATTAAATGTAAACTAATATAATCACTATAGAGAAGAATACTACAATATCTAATAAAATTACATTTGCATTTACCCATTGTCCCAGAATCTCACTTCTGAGAATCTATCCTGAAGATGTAACTCCAGAAACATAAAGATTAATCAAATGGGAAATGGGGTCGTGACTCAGGGGTAGAGCATTCGCCCAGCATGTGCAAGGCTGTGAGTTCGATCCTAAGCACCACATAAAAATAAATAAATAAATATTATAAAAGTATTGTGTCCAAATACAACTAAAAAATAAAACATTAAAATAAAAGATTAACTGAATGATTGGACACATGTGGGGTCTGGCAGCACACCCCTGGACTCCCATAGATTGTAGTGGCTGAGTCAGGAGGATCAAAAGTTCCAGGCCAGCCTCAGCAACTTAGGAGAGACCCTGTCTCAAAATAAAAAAAATAAAAAGGGTAGGAATGCATTCACTGGTAGACTGCTTGCCTAGCATATGTGAGGATCTGAGTTTAATCCCCAAAACTGAAACAACAACAACAGAAAGATTAGATACAACCTAAATGTTCATTAATAGTTGGCGAACTTTCATAAATCCATATAATGTGGTACTACGCAGTCATTAAATAAGAAAAGAGACAGAGAAGATAGAAAAAGAGAGAGAAGAATGAAAAGAAAAGGAAGAGAAAAAAGGAAGGGAGATAAGCTGAATGGCTTTATGAAGCATATGGAGGAATTTCCAGGATCTATTGAGTGAGAAAAGTAAGGCACAGAACAGTATATGTGTAAGAAAGAAGGGGAAATAAGAATATAAACATGTATGTACATTTACTTTGTTTTAACAAAAAGAAACAGTAAGGCTGGTTGCAATGGTGCACATCTGTAATCCCAGGGAGGCAGGGAAATCACCAGTTCAAAGCCAGCCTTAGCAACATAAAGGCCCTCAGTAACTCAGTGAGTTACTGTCTCTAAATAAAATACTAACAGGGCTGGGGGATGTGTCTCAGCGGTCGAGTGTCCCTGAGTTCAATCGCTGGTACCACAAAAATAAAACAGAAATAGTAGGAAAATAAACCAGAAAATAATGAAGATGGTTAGAGAAAGGAGTGCAATTTCTCGTTTCTTGTTTTTTTTATTTTTTTTTTATTATTTTTTTTTTTGGTAGTTGTGACTTTTAAATAATGTAAATATACTACAGGTTCAAAAAGTGAAATTAAATCTATAAGGAGGGGCTGGGGTTGTGGCTCAGCAGTAGAGCGCTTGCCTCATATATGTGAAGCACTGGGTTATAGGAACCAGCTTATAAAGACCATCAATGCCCAAATTTGGGACAAAATTATCAAAATGAATAAATGAAACTGACTAACATCATGAATACATAAAAATCCATAAGTCTCTAATGACAGTTATTTAAAAAGGAGAAAACATCTTCTCCAAAAAATAAAGTCATATATTATGGGTTAAATAATAGAATTAGAAAATCAATCTTTTTGTAATACCTAATGTAATCACAGATCCTAGGCAGGATTATCAACAAATGCTAAAACCAATATATATTAGAGATTTACCTTATAAGTTATTCACTATTTGGAAAGGAGAAAATGTCCCTTTATAATGAAGAGATCTGGCCAATAACAAAATTATCACAGTAAGACAATCTAACATCATGTGTCTCCTAATGTACTGCAATGTAATATATATAAACACCACCTACAACTTGAATCTAATCAAGATTCTAGATCTAACTTATAGTTTACAGGAAACACTTAAAAATAGAGGAAGAAGTTAAGTGACTTTGAGAAAATAAGACAAAGTTAGAATGTAAGAAAATATATAAGACAGTTGATTTGAACATTTCAAATCAATGACATGAAGAAAAAGCATAATGACTGTTACAGATTAAAAGTGACATAAAATTCAAAAGTAATATATAAACCTTGATTAGTTTACATTGGGAAAAAAAAAAAAAACAGCTGTGAAAGCGAGGCACAGAGGCTAAGTTAGGAGGATCACGTAAGCACAGGAGTTAGAAGTCAGCCTGTGCAACACAGTGAGACCTCACCTCAAAAAAAAAAAAAAAAAAAAAAAAAAAGTTAACGACAAGTGCAATGGCACATACCTATAATCCCAGTAGCTCAGGAGGCTAAGGCAGGAGGATCACAAGTTCAAAGCCAGCCTCAGCAACTAAACGAGGCTCTAAGCAACTCAGTGAGACCCTGTCTCTAATATTAAAAAAAAAAAAAAAAAAAATGCTGGAGATGTGGCTCAGTAGTTAAGTGTCCATGAGTTCAATCCTTGGTACCAAAAACAAAAGACAAAAATAGTTAAGGGCTAGGGTTGTAGCTCAGTGTTAGAGCACTTACCTAGCACATACTGAGGCACTGGGTTTGATCCTCAGCACCACATAAAAATAAATTAATTAAAGAGCTGGGGCTGTGGCTCAGTGGTAGAGCGTTGCCTAGCATGTGTGAGGCACTGGGTTCAATTCTCAGCACCACATATAAACAAATAAATAAATAAAGGTCCATCAATAAAAATAAATAAATTAAATAAAAATACCATGTCCAGCTACAACTAAAAATATTTTTTTAAAAAAAGTTAAAAGAAGAGATCGGGGTTGTGACTCAGTGGTAGAGTGCTCACCTAGCACGGGCAAGGCCCTGGATTCGATCCTCAGCACCACATAAAAATAAATTAATTAATTAACAATATTGTATCCAACTACAACTAAAAAATATTTTTTAAAAAAGTTAAAAAAAAAACTTAAGACGATCAATTTTATGTTTTGTACAGAGGTTGAGCATCTTAATCTGAAAAGTCAAAATCCAAAATGCTACAGAAATCTGAAACTTTTTGAGTAATGACATGATAATACAAGGAAAATTCTATACTTTGCCTTGTGTTACGTTTCAATCAAAACACAGGTGCTTTAAAGACATTGCATAAATTACCTCCAGATTATGTGTATAAGGTATATATGAAATATAAATGAATTTCATATTTAAATTTTGGACCCATCTCCAACATACCTCATTCTGTATTTGCAAATATTCCAAAATCCAAAACCCTTCTAGTCCCAAGCATTTCACATAAAGGATACTGAACATATATTTTACCACAATTTTTAAAAATTAGCATTAAACACAAAAAGAAGCTGAGTGTGGTGGCACACAGCTATAATCCAAGCTCCTCAGGAGGCTGAGGCAGAAGAAACCCAAGTTAGAGGCTTAACTTGTCCCTGTCTTAAAACAAAGTATAAAAAGGGTTGGGGGTATAGCTCATCCCCAGCTCTGTAAAAGAAGAGAAGAAAAAGAAGAAAGAACAAGAACAATAAGAAGCAAATTCTGACACATCCTATAACATAATAAACTTTGAAAACACTATGCTACTTGAAATAAAACAATCACAGACAAATATTGTATGATTCCACTTACATAAAGTACTTTAAAAAGTCAAATTCAGAGATAAAGTAGAATGGTGGTTGACAGGGCTAAGGGGAGGGAGAATGAGGAGTTATTGTTTAATGAGTATTGAGTTCCAATTGTGCAAGATAAAGAGTGCTGAGTCTCTAATGATATTCATTTAAAAAGGAGGAAACATATTCTCCAAAATGATGGTTGCACAACAATGTGAATATATGTAATGCCAAAGAACTGTACATTTAACAACAGTTAAAATGAGCTGGATGTGGTGGCCTAGGCCTAAAGTCTTAGCTACTCAGGAGTACCACTTCAACACAGAAGACCAGCCTGAGCAACACAGTGAGACCCTACCTCAAAAATAAATAAATAAATGATGGTGCATTCCTGTAATCCCAGAAATTGGGGAAGCTAAGGCAGAAGGATCACAAGTTTGAGACCAGCCTCAGCAACTTAGCAAGGCCCTAAGCAACTTAGTGAGACCCTGTCTCAAAAAATAAAAAGGACTGGGAATGTGTAGCTCAGTGGTAAATGCCCCTGGGTTAAATCCCCAGTACCAAAAAATAATAATAAAAAGAAGAATGTTAAGATGATAAGTATTTTACCATAATAAAAAAGGAATCAGAACCGGATGATCTTAAAAATTCTTGGCTTCTCCAGATGGCAAAAGATACAAAAAATTAAGAGATTCACTATTGAGTAGGTATATTCTAAAGACCAAGCATGTGACTATACAATCTTTTGCTAAAACCTTAGAAACATGAAAAGGTCAGCGTATTCAGTCACACAAAGGGCTCTTTCAAGAGAGGAAGAGTGTGCCTCCCAGACCCTCTCAATGAACCAGAGGGCCTTTAGGAAGCTTAAAGGGATTGTCCCTCGGCCTTAGCAGCAGGAGACCAAGGTAGAGGATTTATCTTCAAAAGATTTGTATATGTGGCTTTTGTCTAACAGAATAAACCCCATTACAATCCACAGAAGACCCACAAAGTTCTTGAGAAAATTATGTTGGCAGAAACACTGCCTGTTTGGACTGAAAGGGACAAAGAGTACAAAATGAAAGGGGGCTGTCAGACCCTCAAAATCCCACTGGCAGGAAGCAGGCAGGATAACTACACAGCTGCCAGCATGTGCTGCCTTTCAGGAAAAAAAGCAGGATGATTTCAAGGGTGGAGCCAATTACCCCAGGACTGGAACCTCTGGGCCTCCCATTCCTTCCACCTGGGAGGGTTTTCCATTGTCCACTCTGGCTTACAGTGCAAGTCAGGACTCTTCTCTTCCAGGAGCCCACTTTTTCTTTTTTATCTAAGATTCAACTTTGCTCCATCTTCCTTGTCCTATTACCAACCATATGCTATCCCTTACCTACCTTAAAAAGTTTCTGGGAGTGTTTGATCATAAAAGCCATCCCATTGTTTAACTTCGTGATATTTTCCTGAAGGTCATTTGCAGTGACCTGTTCAGAGGAAAAGAGAACAAAGGGCGTTAACAGCTGGGAAGTACCATTTCCCAATAACATCCTTAACATGTACCTTTGTTATTTTATCTGTTTGCTCTTCTCAGGACCCCTTACATACTTTTGTGTGTGATCATTTCTATCCCTAATAAAAGTAACTCTAAATACAATGTTTAATTCTATTAGTTCAGTAGCTTTCCACTGGATATAATCTAGAACAATCATATTTCCCTACAGTGACCAGGAAATTCATGAGAATCAATATTCATTTCCTAATTAGACATGAGAGCAAAGTTAAAGAAAATCCAGCCTAGGATTCAAAATGGATAGGAAGAACACAACCCACAACAACCATCAAGGACACTGCCTCTTCAGAGAAACTGGAGTTTCTCTAAAAACAAAGGTGAACTCTCATATTAACAGATACCAAAGATGACATCTTTTCCTTAAAAACATAGTCAAATTGTCATTGATTTCCATTCTGTCTCTGCTTCCTCTTTTTTTTTTTTAAGTACTAAAGCACCTCTTTTATACCAAATCCCTAATCCTCAACATGTACCTTTGTTATTTTATCTGTTTGCTCTTCTGTGATAACCACAGTTTACTCTCTCCTTTCCCACAGTCTTGGTTACCTGGTTCTAATATTCTTCACTATGAAGCTAACTCTTTTAATATGGACAAGAGTTGGTATGTCCTGTCTTCCCCAACCCACCCAGAAGTTCTTTCTGGCCCAGAACTTTCTCTTATTTTGTTACTAGCTACTTGTCAGGTAAAACAACCTCTTTCCCTTACTTTTATTTTTCTCGTTTCCTATAATCTCAAACATCTTTTATAACATGTTATAACACATCTATTTCTGTTGTCTTCCCAGCAACATTGTAAGGTAAGTGGAGAAACTACTATCATGCCCTGTTTACAAAGAAGGGGCCTAAGTACAGAAAATAATACAGGTAACATTAGTTGTTTATAGCTTCCAAGTGAGGTATCCTGGTTCACAATCCCATCATACAAAAAAAAACATATACTATAAATGGGCAGAAATATAATTATGTGCCTTCAGATGAAATATTTGTTTAAAAGACTTCAGATAATTTAGTTCTTATTTAAGTCACTGAGAATATTGTGGTCTCAGTAAGAAGCAGCACATTCAACTGTATCCAAGGAAACTATATCTGTGGGAAACAGAAGGACAAGGCAAGATGATTGCTCTATCTGTCATTTTATATAAAGCTTGGTGACATTATCCAGTAAGATCACACAGCTCTATTCTAAATTTACAGAAATTAATCTGGTTTCCCAAGGAAGTTTTCTGAGTATTCTACTTTATTAACTAGAATTTTCCAGAATTTTCACTAGCAAGTTCTCACATAGGTTTATCAGAAATTGATTTATAAGCTACAGGAACTGTCCCCCCACCCCTGCAAGTTTGATAACTCTTGGGTGAAATGATAAAGCTCCTAACCTCATAAAGCTGAAGATTGGACCTTGGACCTTTGATAGCCTCATCAAGGTACAGCCATAGGATGAAGCCCAGCCCAAGAACACTAAGCAATCTTTACTCTTCCCCTTAAAACTCACATTTTTTGGCCATAGGACATGGGGTGCAAACATAAGGGCAAGGTTATAGGCAGACATCTTATTCTTGTCTTGCTTCTTCGCTGTCTGGTACAGGAGATCAAGCAATAACTTCAGTAAGTTACGATTGGGTGGGGGAAGAATGAGGAAGAGCAATTGAAGAGCCTCAATCTGCCGTTCTTTATCTGGTATATTGGTCTTGTTTCCTTTATCATCAAACTGCATCAAATCTTAAAAATAAAAGTAAATATTAAAAAGGAGGAAGAAAATAAAAGCAAGAAAAACCAATACTATAACTATTATCCTCCCTTCAATTCCCAAAGGAGAAAAAAGAATCAAGCACAAACAAAATTTAAAAATTATAGTATCCTAGTATGTACAAAGCCTTGGGCTTGACTCCCACCCTGGAGGGAGGGGGAGGATAGATTTTGCCAGGTACTTCCAGTGCAACCATGGACATATTAATGTATTAATGGGCTAGGGATACATCTTATTAGTAAAACACTAATGTGTGAGACCCCTTATTGGTAAAACACTAATGTGTGAGATAATGTATATTATCATTATTTCCATCAAAATAATGATAATATACAATATACATGCATTTGCATGTTCAGTATCATTAGCAATCAATAAATATAAATCAAAACCATAATGAGATACCACTCAACATCCATTAGGATAACTATAATCAAAAAGACTGACATTAACAAATGTTGGCAAAGAGAAAATTAAACCCTCCTACATTGCTGGTAAGAATGTAAAATGGTATAACCACTCTTGAAAACATCTGGGCAGTACCTTAAAAAGCTAGAGCTATCATATATCCCAGCAATTCCATTACTAGGTACATACCAAGGAAAAATGAAAACATGTCCACACATGCCTTCACAATGCTACTCCTCCCCTTTTCCTCCTCAAATATTTTATGGTTAAAATAAAAATCAGAGTGAATAACAGGATGATCCAAGCAGCTCCTCATGGGGTCAAAACCATGTGTCTTCTCTAACAGGCTACACAGGTTATCTTATTTTTGGTACTGGGGATAGAACCTAGGGGTGCTTTACACTAAGCTACATCCCTAGTTCTTTTAATTTTTTGTTTTGAGACAGGGTCTCACTAAATAGCTCAAACTTGCAATCCTCCTGCCTAAGCCTCTGGGATTACAAGGATGTATCACTGAGCCTGGCTGCAACATAGGTTTTCAATAAAAACAATCCCCTGCATAATCAGAATTTCAAAGAATACTAACAACCATTTAGGTATAACTTATATGGACCAGAAAATTATTTCAGTGTGTTAAATTGTTTAAACTAAATAATAATTTCAGGAAAGGCAGATAATATTTATAGAAAATACATTCAGTTAATATGAAATTGAAAACGAAAATTCTTCCAGGTATCAGCAAGGCATATCAAATGCTGCAACACGGCCACACCTTAAAATATTTTCTAGGAACAATGATTGATTCATGGGTCAGTGAAGTGGAGGATTTCAAAAACTGCACTAAATGAACGAAACTCAACAGGAAAGCAAATGAAAATAAGCATCCTTATGTTAACACACAAAAAAAAATTTATTAGTATCTTCTAAACCTTTTCCAAAACTCTTTTATTTCCCCCCATATTAAGGGTAAAATCACATAACATTCTAGCAGAATTACTCACTCGATCATCTAGATTGCTAGTAAAAGTGCTTTTAAAAAGATCTAATCTGAGCTGGGTGCAGTGGCAGATGTCCATAATCCCGGCAGCTCAGGAAACTGAGATAGGAAGACTGCAAGTTCAAAGGCAGCCTCAGCAACTTAATTAATGAGCCTTAAGCAACTCAGCAAGACCTGTCTCTAAATAAAATATAAAAAAGGGCTGGGGATGTGGCTCAGTGGTAAAGCACCCCTGATTTCAATCCCAGTACCAAAAAAAAAGAAGGGAAAGAAATGCTCAAGGGCAGAAAACTAAGTAAATGCTCCATGGATTTTGATACTATGTATACTCAGAGCCTATGGCAACATAATAGCTATGCAATTAAAGAATGAATTCCCTACCACAAAATCATAAAGAATGAGGCAACCATTTGTGAGGTAAAAATAGACCATTCTCCAAGATACATTAAGTGAAAAAAAGCAAACCACTGAACCATGTGTGTAATACCCTACCATTCCATAAAAAGGGAGGAATATATGTAAGTGTTGTAAGTGTACAAAATATCAACAGCACTGGTTGTCTCTGGGAAGAACTGGGTGCTAGGGAACGAGAGTGGGAAAGAGGCTTTTAATTGTTTATTTTTTTGAATCTTTTAAATTTTGAACTATGTGAATATATTGCCTATTCAGAAAACAAATCAAATTATTTTTAAAAAGAAAATTTGTGGGGCTGGGGCTGTAGCTCAGTGGTAGAGTGCTCACCTCCCACATATGAGGAACTGGGTTCAATCCTCAGCACCACATAAAAATAAATAAATAAAGATATTATGTCTATCTACAACTAAAAAAAAATTTAAAAAAAACAACAACACAAATTGTAAGTGTAGACAATCTCAACTGAGGAATAGACATATTAGCCAAAACAAGGCAAACATACCAAATCTATAACTAAATGAGTTGTGTGAACCCCATGAATTCATGTAATATAATACAATACAATGAAAAGCATTTATTTTTTAAGCAACTAAAACATTCAAAGCACTATACTAGGCTTCCAGACCTTACCTTATTGTCAGTGTCTTGTCTTAATCAGAAGCTTAATTATCAAGAAAAAAATTAACTAAATCAAACTTAACTGGTCAATACTTAAGAGTACCCCAAGAAGTCCAGCGATATAACAAAGTTTTAACCAATATCAGCAGAAATATTACAGTGAGTTACAAGTCACAAAACCCCAAAGAATTTTACTAAATTCAAAGAAATGTATTTACATCTCCTTCTCATTTTCTATACTCACCAGCAATTTTGAGATGTGCATGGAAATGTTTATGGGTCAACAGGGGCTCTGGTAACTCTCCTAGAAACATCTTCAGCAAAGTGGCAACATCATTTGAATGAAATTCCCCTGATTCCAAGTCAATATCAGTTCCATTATTGAGAGCATCCCTTAAAATCTGCTGTCGGACACTATTGCCTGGTACTCTAAACAATCCCTCTACTCGCAAGTCTGCTTAGCATGGAAGCAAACAGGTAAAAAGAAAGCAAAAAGAGAATTTTTTATTAATTCATATAACCTAAGTAATTTTTTTTTCATTTAAAAGACCCTTTATAAAGCTCTTAAAAGAGATTTTGCCTTTTTTTTTTTTTCTAGAGAAGTTTGGAACCCACTGGCCCCTCTGAGGACACATATATGGCTGTCCCTGAGCACCTGGAGATCACCTAAACTGAATGTTCCTGTTAAGAACCACTCACCCTTCTACAGTACTTTATAGAGACTCTGGATTTAACCAAGTCAATGATCAGAATGAGCTTGGAAAATAAAAAGAAAGAAAAACCAAATCTTCCTGAGAACCCCTTCCCTCTGGTTCTTCCCATACTCCGGAGGGGTTAAGTTCCTCGGTAGAGGTTTGTTGCTGCTTAAACTGATGTCTCCAGTCCAGAATAAACCTAGAGACTCTGGGTTGGTCCAGGAACCAGAACTCTTACTTAACACATTAGATCACCTTTCAGTCTAGGAGATTCCCAGAAGCTTAGGGTCATCTCAACTAAACTATTCTTCCCTTCTAACTAGGTTCTATGCTTATCTAAGGAGATATTAAAAAGGTAGGGGGAAGATATATAGTTTTGGCTTGATCTGGAAGGATGTCCACGTTTTACTTTTATATAACCTCCTTATTCAGGAGTCTGAGTTCACATGCCTTCAGGGCCAGGTAATGATCAAGGACCAAACAGGACCATAACAAACTGGAGAACATCTCTGTGCTCCATCTGATTGTGTCCACGTAGCAATGGGGCCCAAGGATGCTATATCTTCCTACCACCCAAAGAAATTGAAAACCTGGATTCTCCCCATTTTAAAACATCATTAACTAATTTTATTGTTAATCTAATCCTTTGCCAACAAGTAAAACATAAATATAGATGACTTAAACTCAAGCTGCTAGTTTGTAACCTGTGTTCTAACTCCTAGCACAATGTCCCACCATAGAATAAGTTATAAATAAGCATTTGGGTTGATTAAGAAGACATGTTGAATTTATCAAGACATCATATAATGCCATATATTTCACACATTCTCAGCTGTACCAAGCACTTAGAGCAATGACATCAACAGCATGACTCCTAAAAGATGAAATGTAGGGCTGAGAATGTAGCCTAGTGGTAGAGTGCTTGCATGGCAAGCATGAGGCCCTGGGTTCAAGCCCCAGTACTGCAAAGAAAGAAGGGAAGGAAGGAATGGAGGGAGGAGAGGGGAAATTAAGTGAAGAATATTAATCATGGAATTCTGAAAATGAAAGATGAAAAAATACCATGCTCCCTTAAATAAATGTAATGATTCTTTAGAGACAATGAATTCTTTAAAAAAGAAATATCTGAGTAAAGGGGGAAATGTAATTTCATAGGCACTATGCAATTAATATACATCTCTGAGAATATATGGCAAATCAATACATAAGATGAAATTTAAAAGGAAATATACTTAAAAATCTGCCACCTGAAATTAATTATTACTGGTTATTTCTTTTTTTGAGTTAACTGGCATCTACAAAGGTCAAGGCAGTTAGATCTCAATGAAAAACTTACAAGTCCTCATTTAACAAAGAACAATAAAACTTGAAGTAGTCTTACTTTTGTGCAGATATTCAATCAGTTGGTATATCTGGGCAATGCCTTCCTCTGTCAGTGGGGATCCAAATACCACTCCTTTTTCTGTAAAACCATATGCAGAATAGGGCTATATTTCACATAAACAGTATAAAACCATCATACTTAAAACTACTCTAGCAGCACATTTCACAGTTCAGCAAATGTATTCAAAGGGTCAGCAAAAAAAAAGTTTAGCAATGGAAGTGTGCGTACCAGAAAACACAATCAGATCAATTTTCAACCACTTCTCTCAAGCTCAGTATTAGACTGTAGGTTCCTTGAAGGCAAAGATCATTTTCATATTTAAATAACAATACCTAGCATGTTAATTTAAAAACAAACCAAAAAGAACTTAAACTATGATTGATTATCCACTGGAGTTGCTACAGGATTGGATATATTAATGCTTAAGCATTTTTCTACCTTAATGATTCCTTTTATTTAATAAAATGCCACCTCTTTCATGTGTTATCAAAAGCCGTGCTGGGGTTGTAGCTCAGTGGCAGAGCACTTGCCTAGCACATGTGAGGCACTGGGTTCAATCCTCAGCACCACATACAAATAAATAAAAAAAGGTATTATGTCCAATACAACTAAAAAAAAAAAGTTCTATTATTTATTTATTTATTTATTTATGGGAAAGGCTCTTTTGGGTGATTTATACATACCTGCTTTATAAAAGCATTCCATAGAATGAAAACATTTGAGAAATACTGCAATAAAAAATGCCCAGGCTGAGGCTAGAGTTGTGGCCCAGTGGTAGAGCACTCGCCTGCCATGCATGAGGCACTGGGTTTAATCCTGAGCACCACATAAAAATAAATAAAGGTATTATGTCCACTTACAACTAAAAATATATACATTTTTAAAAATGTACAGGCTTTCTTTACTCTTTAGCTATGTAAGTTTTTTAATATTATTTTAATATTTTTTAATATTTATTTTTTTAGTTGTAGTTGGGCACAATACCTTTATTTTAATTTATTTTTATGTGGTGCTGAGGATCGAACACAGGGCCTCGCACATGCTAGGCAAGCACTCTACCGCTGAGCCACAACCCCTGCCCTAAAATTATTAATGTAATAATTATACCCCTGGAGTTATGCACACTAGGAGGATTACTTGAGCCCAGGAGTTTGATGCCAGCCAAGATATCATTTCAAAAATTTTTTAAAAAATCTGGAAAATTAAATATTACTTTAGTACACTATTAATGTAGCCTAAAAATTAAGATGACCCTGATAACTACCCAACTAATCATGTCATCTCACAGGGTTGAATATATTTCCTTTAATTATTTCTTTACCTAGTTTTTGTAATCTTTATTACTAGTACTTAACATTCTCTACTTATGAAAATGAGAAAAAATGACCAATTTTTTGGGTTAATTATAACTTCTCAGTGAATATTCAGATGTTAGAAGTGAAGCCAAGAGAAGACTGGGCATGGTGAGGCACACCCTAATAGTCCCAGCACTCAGGAGGATCACTCCAGAAGTTCAAGTTGTGCCTGGGCAACACAGACAGACCTTGTCTCAAAGGAAAAAAAAAAAAAAGCGAAAAGCCTGAGGAGCCACTGAGAACTGCCCACCCTTCACAAACACATCTCCTACCCTTCCGCTTGAGAGACATTAGAGACCGGAAAAATCCTGATGCTGGGCCGGCCCCACCAGGCAACTTAGGGTCCACTTCCCCCATCAGCTGAGCCAACTCCATTCCAGGTAAATCAATAAGCCTTGTGATATTGCTGACCACCAACTCCGTAAACACCTCAGGTTTCTCATGTCGAAGTTTCTCCACAAAAAAGTCAGGATTGAAGATAATGGGTTGACCTCGAAGGGAAGAATCATTGCAGATGATAAAATTACAGATGGCATCACTGAAAAAAAGAAAAAAATGAGGAATCTTTCTGGGGAGATCATTTTATGCCCCACCTGAGGGGCTATTTGGTTCCTTAGTCCACACACAGGCTGAGGTTTCCCAACTGCCCTCTCTCTAATTGAGCCAACTGCTCTTATAGTCAGTTCCTCACAACAAGTTTTCATAGTCCTCCCTCTTCCAGTCATAACTGCTCTAGGAGCAACAGCTGACGGTGCTGACATGGCTAAGTCCAGGAACCACACTACACACAACCAGTCCCTAAAATGGCACAGAAATGGCATCAAGAACTCCCAAGATATAACTCTCTTAAAGGGGTAGACCCCAAGTTCCTAAAAAATATGTGTTTTGTCAAGAAGCACAACAACAAGGGCCTGAAAACAATGTAGGCAAACAAGGCCACGAACACACATGCCCAAGGCTATCAAAGTCCTTGTGAAGCTTGAGGAGATTAAGCCCAAGATGTGAAAGGGTGCCAGCTACAAGCCTGATTGCCTTGCCTTCTTTGCCCACCCCAAGGTCAGGAAGTGTGTTCATCATGCCCACAGGGCTCAGGGTTGCAGGATCTGCCAGCCAAAGGCCAAAACCTAAGCCCAAGCTAAGACCCAGGGCTGCAACTCCAGCTCTAGTATCATCTCCTGCTCCAGCTCCTGCTCCTGCTCCTGCTCCCACTCCCAAGATGGGAGTTATCTGCAGACTCCAAGGATGCCCAGGCCCCTGCAAAGGTTCCATAGTAAAAGCTTCTGTCCTCAAATGTGAGGACAGAAGGACTGGTGTGCCTCTGGGCCCCTGTTTGTAGGGGACTGGTTTTCTCCTGTGCTGTTTGTACAAATAAATTCAGAGGTCGTAAAAAATTTTTCATAATTACAGGTAGATGAAATAGATATTCAGTTTTGTTCAGATCGAAAAGTAGGTGTTTTTTTTAAAATTTACGCACGTATGTATGTATTTAGCAGCACTGGGGACTGAACCGAGGGCCTCAGCATGCTAGATATACACTCTACCACAGCTATAACTTTAGCCCAGTTTTATTTTAAAATTGTTTGGTTCTGGATGCCTTTGACATATCCATCACCTAAGTCTTACCTTTGCACAGAAAGTTTCTTCTCCCTAGGGTCCCTATACTGGTTTTCTACTCCCACGTTACATTTGACTCTACTCCTGGCATAGCTCCTTTGACTCTCAAAAATATTTTCTTCTCTGTTCTTTGTTTCCCAATGCCTAACTATTGAATCCTTTTTCACTTCTAATATGTTACACATAAGAACTGTATCATTAACCTGATGTGGTGATGCATTCTTATAATCCCAACTAACAAGAAGCAGAGGCAAGAAGACCATAAGTTCAAGGCCATTCAAGGCAATTTAGTGAGACCCTGTCCCAAGATAAAAAATTTAAAAGGACTGGGGATATAACTCAGTAGTAAAGCACCCGTGAGTTCAATTCTCAGTATAAAAAAAAAGAAAAACTTTAAAAATTTCAACCTTAAAAAGAACTGGGGATAAAGTTAAATCCCTAATACCACTAAAAGAAAAAAAAGAACTATATTATTCCATCTCTATTAGCAGAAATATTGTTTATTCCCATCATTAATTGACTCTAATGGCTTGTTCTAATCCTTATTATACATTATACAGTCATCTATTATATAACCAATGAATAGATAAAACACAAGCTAGAAAGAACAAGTTATCACATCTCATTCAGGCAAAGTTAAATTCACCTGACTCATATAAACATTTCACAATAAAAACAATCACAATTTAAAAGTTTTTCACTACATCATAGGTACTAAAGCAGTATTCCAGAAAAAAATGACACCTCTAAATATTAATTTAACTAAATATTAATTTAACTAATCAATAATACATTTAGCAACACTACACAGATAATTTTAATAACAGTGTAATGAAAACAAGGCATGAGTAAATTTCTTTTTTTTTTTAAAGAGAGATCGAGAGAGTTTTTAATATTTATTTTTCAGTTTTTTTCAGTGGACACAACATCTTTATTACTTTATTTTATGTAGTGCTGAGGATCGAACCCAGTGCCCCGCGAATGTCAGGCAAGCGTGTTACGGCTTGAGCCATATCCCCAGCCCAAGGCAGGAGTAAATTTCAAAGTTCACCTCTACTTACTTGAAAAGTATTAAATCTTTTTTTTTTTTTTTTGGTACTGGGGATTAAACCCAGGGGCACTCAACCACTGAGCCATAGCCCCAACCCTATTTTGTATTTTATTTAGAGACAGGGTCTCAATGAGTTGCTTAGTGCCTCACTTTTGCGAGGCTGGCTTTGAACTCATGATCCTCCTGCCTCAGCCTCCCAGCTGCTGGCGTTACAGGCATACGCCACCACATCCAGCAGTATTAAATCATTTTAATCAACAGACCAAATTTTCAGTTGGTGGCTAGTAGATTCTTTCTTTGCTCTATAATTATAATGTATTCTGAGAAATCGAATGAAAATTTAATGGCAGGGTGTGGTAGCATCCCACTATAATCCCAGCAACTCATGACTAGGCTAAGGCAAAAGGATTGCAAATTCCAGGCCAGCCTTTGAGTCAGGGCAATTTAGCAAAACCTGTCTCAAAATAAAAAGGGATAGGGATGTAGCTCAGTGGTAAAGGGCCCCTGGCCCCAAACCGCCCCCCCCCCCAAAAAAAAAAAAAGGTAGAAATACGAATGTGTGTTCCAAAGCCAAAAAGTCACTCAGAGAGGAATTTGGAAAGCTTATCCCCTCAACCATTTTACACACTAAGATAGGTTATTTTTCCTGAATAAACTTAAAGATGCCAATGATATAAGCCAATCAGAATCAGAAGCACTTCCACCTTAAACCTTTGACTAGAGACTTTTTTTTTTTCTTTTTTGTCTTGTGGATACTGGGGATCCAACCCAGGAGTGCTCTACCACAGGCATTTTAAGCTAGTCAAATTTAGCAGTAGGGAACCATTTTTTAAGACAGATTCTCACTAAATTGCTACAGCTGATCACAAATTTGGGATTCTCTTGCCTTGGCCTCCCAAGTAGCTGGGATTACTGGGATTACAGGTGAGTGCTTCAGCACCTGGCCAATAAAAGTGGGAAGGGGGAGGCTGCTTTTTTTGTGATATATGTATACATACTGGAGATTGAACCAGAGGCACTTAACCACTTAAGCTACATTCCCAGCTCTTTTTATTTTTCTTATTTTGAGATAGGGTCTCACTAAGAAGTTTCTTAGGGTCTCTCTTAAGTTTCTGAGGCTGGCTTTGAACGTAGGATCCTCATGCCTCAGCCAACCAAACTGCTGGGATTATAGGTTGCGCCACCACACCTGGCACAAGAGCCTTTCTTTTTTTTTTTTTTTATGTCAGTATTTCAGGCAAGAAACAAGAGTCAATATAGAACTATTATTTATAATCACTGCCAATGAGAAATCAGCACTTACTGAGAAGTCAAAAAAATCATGAAATGTGTAAGTACCAAAGAGAAACATAATTTATAGAGCCTAAACTAATCATTTATGAAATTTTAAAGGAATTAAAATACCTTTTAATTCTGAATAACTAATTTCAAATCAAATTAGTTCTAACATATAACCGTTTATGAACAATATCCATTATATTCATGAAGTAAAAGCACATATACACATAAAAACTACAGAATTTTATTAATGTCCAGAGCATGATCTGTTAAGACTTTAAAACTTTTATCACAGCTGACTCTTCCAGCACTAAATTGGATCAAGTACTCAAGAAAGAAAGGAGCTAGAAGCACAAAGCCCCTAGCTAGAGAGTTTCTCAACAGAGTCCTTCCTACCTGGCCATCAACCCCGAGACTCCCTCCTGAACAACCTGAACAGGTAGAAAGAGAGTCCAGGCTGCCCCTAGCTATCTGCAAGAAATACAAGAAAAAGACACGTTGGAAGTCCTAACACATAAAGAACAAATAAACAATCTCCTTTCTTTTCCCTTCTGCCCTCCCAAGTTTATTACTCTTGTTATTTGTTACGATCCACTTAAATTTTTCATTAAGCTAGTTTTTTGTTTGTTTTACCTCTTTCTCACTTTTTTCATTGTAGTATAAGACATGGAAATGATTTTAAAAGAAGGAAAAAGGAAGATAAGAGATGGAGATTATTTTTAAAAAGTTAACCCATATGACAAAGCCCACTAATACCCTTCTAAACAATATGCAATGCCACAAAAAGCTAAGAATATAAAGGAACACTATTCAAGAACTTCAGAGATTTCTATTACTACAGAAAATATAATATTTAAGCAAATTTAAGCAAAAACAACTCCTTATTCTAAAATATTTTAAAACAAACTCCAAGTTTGCTCCAAATTCAAGAAAAATAAAATAAATTTCTTACATAAGTGCTGAAAGCTTCTGATGAGGCATTGGTAAATCGAAGAGACAGGAAAAAAGCTTTCTCCTTGTCTGTGTGACAAAGGAACTCTCCTTTCCCTGCCCCAGCACAGCCTACACAAATTCCAGACATGCTAGACAACACAAGGACACATTATGGGGTCTGAAAAGCAGTACTTATTAGGACTCTGAGCACTCTTTTGCAAGTAGGAACAAAACAGGAATAAAAAACTGGACCAGTTAACTGTATTTGCCAACACACACATAAAGCTCAACAGGAGACTCCCATCACCACTCAAAGTTGTATTACATGAAACAATTACATAATGTAAGAGCATAGAAGGAACAGTTTTACAATATATGGGGAGGGTTGATCCCTACCTCATATCATACACAAAAAATAAATTTCAAATAGAATAAAGATGTAACTATGAAAAGCCAAACTTTTAAAACTCTAGATCAGTAATTTATTTGCTCTTTTGCAGTGCTGAGGCTCAAATCCAGGGCCTCAGAAGTGCTAGACAAGTGCTCTACCACTAAGCTACCTCTCCAGCCCTAAAGACAGTATTTAACAATAAATTAGCCAGGTGCAATGGCACATGCTTACAATTCCAGCAACTCAGGAAGCTTCAGGCAGGAGGATCTCATGTTTCACAGCCTGTACAATTTAAGATCTTATCCCTAAAATTAATGAGGCAAAGGAAGAGCTTTGTTGTTGTGTTGTTTTTCAGTCTTTTGCTGTACTGGGAATTGAACCCAGAAGCACTCAACCCAGCCTTTTTTTTTTTTTTTTTTTTTTAAGACAGTGTTTTGCTAAATTGCTGAGGCTGGCCTTGAACTTGGCAATTTCCTTGTCTTAGCTTCCCAAGTCACTGGGATTATAGGTGTGTGCCACAGCACCAGCCAAGAGTTTCTTAAAGAGGATCTAAAAAGCACAATCAACAAAAAAAAGGGTGATAAATTTATCTACAATAAAATTTAAAACATTTCATATAAACTTTTAAACTTTATTGGCATAAACTTATTTATAGTATCCTCTTCCTTTTAAGGAATATAGGTTCCAGAGCAATAAATTCCAAATCTTTATTCCTAATACTGGTAATATGTGTGTTCTCTCTTTATTATAATTATGATTATTAATGGTCATCAATTTCATTAGCTTTGTCAAGATTCCAACTTTTGGTTTTATAGAACCTCTCTACTATTCGTTCATTTCATTAGCTTCTGCTCTTTATTACTTTCTTCTGTTTTCTTTAATCCAGGACAAAGGTGACACTGAAAATCACTGGAAATGTATGACATTTCCACTGGGACACTTGGATATCTACAGGGGAAAAAAATGAAAATCAATTCCTATCTCACACTATACACAAAAATCAGTTCCAGGTGAACTATAGATCTAACAACAAAACAATAGCATCTTAGAAGAAAACAGAAAAACATACTCTTGGGCTGGTGTTGTGGCTCTGTGGCAGAGCACTCGCCTTAGCACCACATAAAAATAAACAAACAACAAAATAAAGATATTCTGTCCATGTATAACTTAAAAAATATTTTTAAAAAGGAACATATTCTTTTTTTATAAACATAATTATCTTTATTAATAATAGACAAATTCACCATGAAAGAAAATAAGAAACTCAAACTTTGGCAAATACATAGTTTTACATAATTTTTTTTTATTAGCTGTTCAAGACAATACAATGATCTTGACATATCATACATTTGCTTCAAAGGAACATATTCTTAAACTCAAGGTGAGAAAATAATTTTTAAATAAGACCTAAAAAAATAGTTAAAAAGAAAAATATTAATATACTTGACTTCATTAAAATAAGAGTGTGTTTATCAAAAGACATGAATAAACACAGGATGGGAAAATATATATGCAATATAATAATCAAAAAGGAACTCATATCCTGAGTATATCAAGAATTTGAAGGACTGGGGTTGTGGCTCAGTGGTAGAGTGCTCACCTAGCATCCACGAGGCACTGGGTTCGATCCTCAGCACCACATAAATGTAAAATAAAGATATTGTGTCCACCAAAAAAAAAAAAACTTAAATATTTAAAGAAAAAAAAAAAGAATTTGCAACCAGGTACAGTGGACCACACCTGTAATCCCAGCGACTCAGAAGGCTGAGGCAGGAGGATCACCAAGGTTAAGGCCAGCCTCAAAATTCAGCAGGACCTAAGAAATTTAGTGAGACCCTGTCTCAAAATAAAACATTAAAAGGGCTGGAGATGTGGCTCAGTGGTAAAGCACTCCTGGGTAAAATCCTTAGTACAAAAAAGAATTGGCTCCAGGCAAAGTGGCACAAACCTGTAACTCCAGCTATTCAGGAGGCTAAGGCAGGAGGATTGCAAATCCAAGGTTAGCCTGAACAAATTAGAAAGACCCTGTCTCAAATTAAGAAATTAAAAGGGCTTGGGATGTACCCCTGGGTTCAATCTCTACTACCCAAAAAAAAAAAAGGAATCTCCACAGATTGATAAGAATTTTTATAAATAATCCAATTTAAAAATGGGCATGGGATTTCTTTTTAAATATTTATTTTTTGGTGTAGATGAACACAACACAATGCCTCTATTTTTATGTGGTGCTGAGGATCAAACCCGGGTCCTGCCTGTGCAAGGCGAGCGCTCTACTCCTGAGCCACAATCCCAGCCCCCGCATGGGGTTTTATTTATCTATTTTTTTATTATTTTTTAAGAATCAGATAGGTAGAATTAATCAGGGTGTTGCAAGTCGTGATTATGCAGAAACACTAATCAAATATCCCATGAACTCCAATCATCATGTTCCAACTGCCCTCTAGAAGGAGGAACAGTAAGGATTATCCTACCTGATGATAGGATTTTTAAAAGATAGCCAAATGGTTAACTTTGAAAAAAGCTCAATCATATTAGACATCAGAAAAATGCAAATTAGGGCTGGGGATGTGGCTCAAGCAGTAGCGTGCTCACCTGGCATGCATGCGGCCCGGGTTCGATCCTCAGCACCACATACCAACAAAGATGTTGTGTACACCAAAAACTGAAAAATAAATATTGAAATTCTCTCTCTCTCTCTCCCTCTCTCTCTCTCTCTCTAAAAAAAAAGATTTATTATTAAAAAAAAAGAAAAATGCAAATTAGAACAATGATATACTATTACCCACTAGAATGGCAAAAATTAAAGAGATTGTGCCAGATGTGGTAACACATATCTGTCATCCCAGCTACTTGAGAGGCTAAGGTAGAAGGATCACCAAGTTCATGGCCAGCCTCAGCAATTTAGTGAGATCCCAGCTCAAATAAAATATAAAGTCTGGGGATGTAGCACAGTGGATGTAGCACCTGCCTAGCATGTTCAATCCCTACTCACACTCACACACACACACACACACACACAATTAGAGGTTGCCCCTACCAAGGTTTAGGAGAAAGCAATGAGAACTCATACATATAGATGTGTGTGTGTGTAAAAACACACAATACCTTTATTTTATTTATTTATTTATATGTGGTGCTGAGGATCAAAGTCAGTGCCTCACACGTGCTAGGCAAGCACAACTCCAGTCCAGGAACTGTCTTATATTGATACTAGTGCTACATATTGATGCAATCATTTTGAAAAACTGGTCTTCTCTACTAAAGTTAAACAAAGCGTATATCTATGATCCAACAATTCTATTCCATACCTAACACGTGCCACCATAAACTACAAACAAGAATGTCCATTGTGCTGGGAATGATGACACACATCTATAATCTCAGCAATTTGGGAGGCTGAGGCAGGGTCTTGCTAAGTTGCTTAGGGCCCCACTAAGTTGCCAAGGCTGGCCTTATAGAGCAAGACCCTGCCTCAAAATAAAAAATGAAAGGGTCTGGATGCAGTGGTTAAGCAGCCTGGGTTCAATTCCTGGTACCAGAAAAAAAAATATTACTGAAGCTGGGTGATGGAAAAGAGTATTGGTTATATTATTCTATATATTTGTATGTATGATCAACATTTAATGATAATTTTTCTTAAAGAAATCAAGAAGTTTTTGCCTACATCTCCCTACAACTTGATATAAATATCATAGAGGTGCTAAGTACAGTGTAGTTCACAAAACGTGTGTTAGCAAGTGAAAGATCCTGGCTTCGATCCCCAGCACCAAAAAAGTAAAAATTAAAAAAATCGTAGAAAACCAAAGTATATATTAAAAGTTAATTTCCTTATTATAGAAGTTTTTGCAGGGCTGAGGATGTGGCTCAAAGGTAGAGCACTTAACCTGGCACAGCAGAACCCTGTGTTTGACTTCTGGCACCCCTATAAAAAGGTTTTGCATAGATATGGTCAGAACCAGGAGAATTTGTACCTAGGTTTGTGGGCATACAGAGAAAACAAGGGCTCCAGCCAGATATCCTAAAGAATCATGGAGGTAAGACTCCACAAAAAGAGAAATTTTGATAACCTACTTATATTCTACAATTTCTGCTTCTACCACTAGATGGTACTCTGCATGTAAAGCGATACGCTTCATAAAAGGACTGGAAACAGAATCCACAGCTGAAAAATCAATTACAGAAAAATGAAATGCAAGTGCTTTTTAGGCATGTTGAACCTATGAATTTGCAAAATTCAAGGCAGTGAAAAAAAATCCTACATTCTGCAAATGTATTTTCTGGCTGACTACAACCAAAACTGCATACCCACAAAACTAAATATTTCCTCCCCAGTGAATTGCTTAACTTGATTTGTTCTCCAAGAACCACAACCTTGGCAGCATCTACCAAAATATGAGCTATATTTAAAATTGTCTAAGCCCAACTTACCACTCTGAAAGAAGCATGTACTCTCTTACTGCTTCTTCAACTCTAGCAGGCTCTGAAACATGACTTTAAATATGCCACTTTATTGGGGAGGAAAATATGCATACAAGTATCAATCAAAAGACTGCATAGCTTTCTGAATATCAAATTTAAGTAGGTATCATGAAAGTTGAATATACAGAAGACAAAACAGGCCCCATGTGCCCAAGCTGGCAGGTTTTTGTTAATACCAGAAATAATTCAAGGTTGATAAGTAAGTATTACAAGATTTCAGGAAACAGTATCTAATATCTTAGATAAAATTTTAAAACATTTACACACTCAGGTGTGCCCTTAAGAGGCACTGTCCAAGCTTTTGTAATGTGAACTTGCTATCTCTAATTTAGACTCCCAATACTATTCAACTTAAATTAATTTCAAGCTACTAGAGTAACCTGACCTAAACTAAACTATCTAAAGATTAAAAAAAAAAAAAAATTCTTGATTGCTTACCTTCTTAAACATTTTTGGACACCTAAGACTTTGTTCTGTGGAATGACAATGTTTTGTTCTCAATGAAGATGGTTAATTATACTTCTCAGAGTATCAATAATGCTGATTTACTGCTGGGCACTATGACGCAAACATAGAGTCCCAGTTACTTGCAAGGTTGAAAAAGGATTCCTTGAATCCAAGGAGTTTGAGACTAACCTGGGCAACATGCGGAGACTTCATTTCAAATTTTAAAAATAAATTTTAAAGGGGTTGGGGTTGTGTCTCAGAGGTAGAGCATTTGCCTAGCATGTATGAGGCACTGGGTTTGATCCTCAGCACCACATAAGGTAAAATAAAGACATCGTGTCCACCTATAACTAAAATTATATGTATATATATTTTTTTAAAAAAAAAAAGGTATTGTGTCCAACTATAATTTTAAAAAACTAAATAAAAGATTTTTTTTAAAAAAGCCAATTTATTGACTTATTTGCTTGGTAACGTTTATCCTTTTAGGTGTTACAAGACACCTAATTCTTCTCTCCCAAGTTGGTATACAAAGGAAAGAGGTTAATTGTATTTGAAAAGTAGCATCAAAGTTCCCTGATTAATTGAAGAAAATTCCTAGGACACTTCACTGACAGTATAGATTCCCTCTTATCATTTATCTAAAAGCTATTTATCCTCAAAAAAATAGAGTCACAGCTTGGTGAGCTTCTTTTCCCTACATACTTTAAACACCATGAGTCTCAGGCAATTAAAACTAGAAATACTTCTATATATGATCAGATTCAGTTCTACAAGACTATTTTTATATTCATTTGTTCCAAAGTCCTGAAAGATACATTTTCCCCAGTGGACAGCTAATGCTTTTTGCTCAGGCACATGACTTGCTCCTATCTACACAAATTCACATACTAAAAATTCTTAAGATTTTTGTCTATACTTTTAGCCTGCCAGAAAGACTCATATACTACATAATTAACCACCAGTCTTTATCAACTAACATAAAAAATTAAATGGCTTCTCTGAGACAAAGAAACTGAACAACAACAAAAAAATCACTCATATGATCATTTAAAATCAATCCAACAATTTTAAGATATTGTAAAGTGGGCTGGGATGTGGCTCAGTGGTACAGTGCTTGCCTGGCATGTGTGAGGATGTCAGTTCCATCCCTAACCTGCACCTCCCTCCACCAAAAAAAAAAAAAAAAAAAATATATATATATATATATAGGAAGGTATAGGGATAAGAAAATAAGTCTTTAAATTCCAAAGAGCATTATAAAATTTTAAATAGTAGCTAAAGACCACAACACAAAAAGATGATACAATCTGAGTATAGTGATACACATCTATAACCCCAGCTGCTCTGAGACAGGAAGATCATAAATTCAAGGTCAGCCTTGACAACTTAGAAAGAACCTATCTCAAAATAAAAATAAAAAGGATTGAGGATGTGGCTCAGTGCACTAAAGTACTCCTAGTACCACACACACAAAAAAAAAAGATACAAGATCATTAGCTGCCCAATCCCATGGATAAGAAAGACTCTAGGAATTCAAAAGCAGGAGAAAACGTTCTTATACAAGAATCCATATTTGAGCCAGATCATAAAGATGAGTAGGATTTGGATGGATGAGGGGTAACTAGCATTTAAATAAGAGGCATTTCTTTGGGTTTTAGTTGTTTAAGAAATATGAGGGCTGAGGTTGTAGCCCAGTGGTAGAGTGCTCGCCTCGAATGTGGAAGGCACAGGATTTGATCCTCAGCACCACATAAAAATGAAGTATTGTGTCCATCTACAACTAAAAAAAATTCTTTTTTAAAGAAAGAAATATGAATGTTTTTCTCCACACATTAAATGGTAAGGCCTTTTCAAAACATAACCTTAAGCATATAACTATAACTAAAATACACATATAAAAAAATAATGCCTAGCATGTGTGAGGAATTTATGCAGGAGTAGTACAAAGGCAGCATAATGAACCTCTGTTGGTTTTGCCCACTATTTCCCCCTTCCTCTGGTAACAGCACCCCCATTTCCTTTGGGCAATAATTTCTCCCCATCTTTCAATCCATATGATTCAGCAGGCACTAGGTAGGGGCACATAATCCAAGCTTAAACAGAAACATTCTATTCCCCTCACTGATTCAAAGACCCACAAAGCCAAATTGGGAAAAGACTCACCTTCAAGATTCTTGCTAAATGCTAAAACTGCTAACCTGGTGGGATGTAAGACAGATGTTTTAGTGGTCTATTATCGCCACCTTTTATGAAGAACCTGCTTTCTTATGAAGCAAATACAGAGGAAACCAAATATAAGAAAGCAAGAGGCAGATACCTAAAAATATTGAGATCTGAGATTTTTGGTACAGATTAAGCCTTACTTGACCTAACCCCAAGTTTTTCCATTTCTTGAGCTGATTAATAATGTCTCATTTTATTTAAGCTAGTTTAAGTTTCTGGCACATATAACTGAAAGAATACTAACAAATATAAATGTGGAATCTGCTTGCCAATAATATTAACTGAGCCTTCTCTTCTGTATTTTCACCTTCATAAGACAAAGTTGCCACTCTAGGAATCCTACCTCCTTACCTGATCTGAGGATAGCCTCTATTCTCCGGGATCACTTCTTGAAGGGCTCACTATCAACAACTGTCCCACAAGGTCTGCCTTTGGTAGCGCCCATTAGAAAGTCAGCCTCTCTATATTTTCCTTTTAAAATGCTCCTTTATTTCCTATGTTTCTTAACCCTAACCCTTCCATACCAATTTTCTAAAGTTTCTTAGTTTTATTTTGTTTTATATTGTTTTGCTTTGGTGCTGGGGATGGAATCCAGGGCCTCCCACATACTAAGCACAATGGCGCATTTTCAGGGAGAAATAGGGAAAATAAGATGGAAGTCAAATCTTGAAGAGGTCACATTTTTAGATAAAAAATATTAAATGTTCATCAGAAGGGAAAGCAGCATTGCTACTACAGGGACACAGCCACGTCAATGTTTATAGCAGCACAATTCACAACAGCTAAATTGTGGAACCAAACTAGATGCCCTTCAGTAGATGAATGGATAAAGAAAATGTGGTATATATACACAATGGAATACTACTCAGCATTAAAAGAGAATAAAATCATGGCATTTGCAGGTAAATGGATGGAGCCAGAGAATATAAAGCTAAATGAAATTAGAATATCCCCAAAAACCAAATGCTAAATGTTTTCTCTAAGGACGCTAATTCATAATGTTGGTGGGTGGAGGGCATGGGAGAATTAGATGATCTCTAGATAGGGCATGGGGATAGGAAAGACAGTGGAATGAGATGGACATCATTACCCTAAGTACATGTATGAAGAGGATGGTGTGACTCTACTTTGTGTACAACTAGAGATATGAAAAATTGTGCTCTATATGTGTAATATGAATTGTAACGCATTCATATAAAGAAGACTCAGAAAGGGCCATCTGATTCCAATTAAAATCTTTTCTTTCCACTACCAAAAAAGAAATAAATCTAGAGACTTATATTAGGTCATAAAAGAGAAAGTGACAATCCTGTGCCACTACATAATGATTTCTAAATGATTTGAAATAACTTGAACATGTCCAACAGGAAGTTAGAAACAAGCACTCTCTTATAGAACACATTGGGGTTACAAATATAGATTTTTTTTAATATTTTTTAACCAATTTTATTTTTAATATTGCTCAGGAAGCCTGAGCAATACAATGAGAACAGTCTCAAAAAATTAGAAAAATTAAATATTAAGGCATACCTTTTTTTAAAAAATGATACTGGGAATTGAATTCAGGGGTACTTTACCACTGAGTACACCCTCAGTTCTTTTTTGTTAATTTTTTTTTTTTTAGTTGTAGATGGACACAATACCTTCGTTTTTATTTATTTTTATGGCAGGGCTGAGGCTCGAACCCAGCTCACATGTGCTAGGCAGGAGCTCACATGTGCTAGGCAGGAGCTCTGCCACTGAGCTATAGCCCCAGTCCCTGTTTGTTTTTTGAGACAGGGTCTTGCTAAGGTGCTGAGGCTGGCCTCAAACTTGTGCTCCTCCTGCCTCAGCCTCCCAAGTCAAAGGGATTACAGGTGTACAACACTGCACCAACTCTCACTCCTAATTATTAGGAGAAGGTTGAAGATCTTGATGAAGGAATAGAAAACAAGACAGTTCTAAATAGATGATTATGTATTCTCCATTCAAAATTCAAATGTCTTTTTTAAAAATATTTTTCAGTTGTTGATGGACCTTTATTTTATTTATTTGTATGTGGTGCTGAGAATTGAACCCAGTGCCTTATGCATGCTAGGCAAGTGCTCTAGCACTGAGCCACAACCCCAGCCCCTCAAATGTCTTAATCTGTGCAAATCACAACTCTTTTCTCTTCTTCATGAAACATAAGGGGCCCCACCACCAAGAGAATATTAGATTAGTATCTGCAGGGCAAAAGAGAATTGGTATGGGATATCTCATCACAAGATAATATCTGTGTCTTAGAAATGGCAAAAATGGGCTGGGGTTGTGACTCAGCGGTAGAGCACACGTATAACATGTGTGAGGCACTGGGTTCGATCCTCAGCACCACATACAAATAAATAAAGGCACTGTGTCCAACTACAACTAAAAAAAAAAAAATTTAAGGAAAAAAAAAAGAAATGGCAAAAACTATTAATTACTAATGCATTACTGATCACCTGTACAAAGCTAAGGACTGGGAATTTGAGATAAAAACATGTTATATTAAAGCCTTACAGAAACACCAAGCTGCCAGGTGTGTGGCCTACACCTGTAAACCCAGCTACTCCAGAGGCTGAGGCAGGAGGATCATGAGTTCCAGGCCAGCATGGGCAACTTAGTAAAACCTTGTCTCAAAATAAAATCTAAAAAAGGCTGGGAATTTAGCACAGTGGCAGAGTGCCTGCCTAACATGCAGGTTCAATGCTGTAGTACTGCAGTACTGCAAAAAAAAAAAAAAAAAGAAGAAAAAAAATTTAAAAACCGAACTTCTTTTAAATTATGGAATTGATTAAACAGTTTCAGGTTAAGAACCTACTGACCATGTAACTAACATTCTCAAAATTCAAACTTCATTGACGATATCTTTTATTAATATTTATTTTTTAGTTATAGGTGGACACAATATATTTTATTTTTATGTGGTGCTGAGGATCAGACCCGGTGCCTCACGCATGGTAGGCCAGCGCTCTACCTCTGTGCCACAACCCCAGCCCGGGCAATATTTTATAAAAGAATTTAAACTACTCTTGCTATAGAAGAGTATTTTATTTGTCCCCAGATTTTCATCTCAGTTCAGGATTTGGAGTTGGATGAGGGATGACCTAATCCAATTTATTCATCCCCTATATAGATTTCAAACAAAAATGATCAACCACTTATGGGCAGCTCAGAGCAGAAAACTCTTTCTCGTGTAAAAAAATATTATGAAACAACACATCCAACCGAACTCATCTTGGCTCAGAAGCAACCAAGACTCCTGGACCCTTCGAATGGGTGCAAAAGAAACCAAAAGAAGCCAAACCAAAGTATGTTACCGATTTACACTGAAGCACCGTAAATAAGCTCTTTCTATTGAATTCTATCTAGATAAGACAGAGAGAGAGATGGACAGGCAGAGATAGAGATAGACATTTGTAATCACTTAAGACAACCTCAGCCTTAAGACTGGGGCAAGTCCATCAGGATTTTTTTCCTGGAAACGTTACATCTCGGTGTGCGTGTTTAAGAAAGAAGGCGCTGTAGAAATAAAGTCATGATTTCCCGGACCGATCTTTTCTTCAGCTTTTCTGGTGGGAAAAAAGGAAATCTACCACGAATCTAGTGGTTGTTATTTGCCAGGCTCGGAAACTGGGGGCTTTAAGTTGTTTTATGCATTCCTGTTTCAGACGTTTTCTGAAACAGACATCATTGCGTTCAGGGACAGATGAAGAAACTGTAGGGAGAGAGGTTTAAAAGCTAATCCACTTCTAATTAACACTCAAATCCTTGCTTTGATTCAAACTCGGAGATTGGGAACGCTGTGTGACGCTCGGGGATTCGCTAAACAGCTCTGGGCTTCAGCTTGCTAGCCATGCAAAACTCCGCGTCCCGGAGGGCAGCGCTGCCACCAGCTGCGGGTCGGTTTGCCCAACGCCGCGCGCGGACCTCCAGCAGGCAGCTGCAGGAGCGGTCAGCCCTGGCAGGCGCGACTCTGAAAAACGCCGTGCGAGAAAGGAAGAAAGTCCGGCCCCGTGGGTCACTGTGACCCAAGGCAAGGGCGGCAGGACGACCAGCCCAGGGCCTCGTTTCCTTGGCAGCTTGACCAAGAACTTGGCTCACCTCCGGCCAGAGTCCAGGGCTGGCACCTCCCCTTCACTCCGCGCCTCAGTCGCCATCTTCGTCAGCAACCACTTCCACCGCCCCCGACTCAGGACCCGCCCCGAGCTTTGGATTGGCTAAGGTGTTTCCCCATCTCGCGTGCGATTGGATGATTCGTCCGCCCCTCCGCAGCTGGACTGGCTACATATTATTGGTCCATTCAAATACCTAACGGTCATTGGTGGCTCCCACCCTGGCGGAGCCTAGGGGCGGGAGAGACCCAGCCCGGAGGCCCCGGGAAAGCTCTGGTTTTAATGAACTCTAAGGATGTCAGGGACTCTGAGGTTCCTGTCAGGAATCCCCAGCATATGCGTCATTTTTTTTTTCTTGCTATGTAAATAGAACTACAGAACTGTTGAATTTGATAGTCACTTTAAGTGTCACCCTAAACCGGCGCGTGGTGCACATCTGTGACCCCAGCAGCTTGGGAGGCTGAGGCAGGAGGATCGCGGGTTCAAACCCAGCCTCAGCAACTTAGCGAGACATTTAGCAACTCAGCAAGACCCTGTCTCTAATAAAATATTTAAAAAGGGCTGGGGGCGCTGGGGATATAGCTCAGTTGGTACAGTGCTTGGCTCGCATGCACAAGGCCCTGGGTTCAATCCCCAGCATCCCCCCACCCCTGAGTTCAATCCCTGGTACCAAAAAAAAAAAAAAAAAAGAAAGATCAAAAGAAGGGGGTGTGGGAGCTAGGGATATAGCATTCCTGGGCTCAATCCCCAGTACCTAGGGGAAAAAGCCACTCTCTAAAGAGCAAGAATTGTTTTCTACCTTGATACAGAGAGAGAGCTACTTAGAAGAGGAGGCACAGTAATGGCAATTGAGTATAGTCTGTCTCTTTCTGCCAGTTCACTTCCAGAGCCAACAGCAGATCCAAAACATTTCCGGGGCCAGGGTCTGTACCAGAACACATACAGACTTTTTTTCTTGTCATCATTCCCTAAACAATACAGTATAACGACTATTTATGGAGCATTAGATGTTTTAAGTAATCCAGAGATGATTTAAAGTAGATAGGATCTGACTGGGTTATAAGCAAATACTATACTGTTCTATCTACCTAAGGGCTTTGAGCATCTTTGGGTTTTGGTATGGTTTGGGATCCTGAGACCAAAATAACGCATGGATACCCAGGGACCACTGTTCTTACTCTTCAATGTGATCCAAAGCCTTCCTTCTTTTGTTCTACACAGCACAGCAGTAGGTCACTTGTACTTCATTCTACCAACTCCCTTTTGGTTTCCCAGAGTTTGCCTCCCTGGTGTGAATTGTGGAACCAAGAGCTGCCTAACTGTCCCGAACAGAGCCTTAATCCTCAGTGGTACATATACCCATAATTTCACTTATCCGTGGGGTCACTGGCTTCTGTTAAAGATTAACTGAGGCAAAAGATGTGAGAACACTATAAATTTAAAACATAATTTTTTTTCCTATTTTGTTTTCTATGCTGGACTTTTTTAAAGAGCTTTCCTCCCCTGTTTCTTCTGATGTTCTTCCATATGAGAGTCTTCCAGCACCCTCCCTCTCTTCCACAAAGCTCTACCCATGTGTAAGGATGACCTTACGCCTTAGCCTAAGCAACTTAAAACTCCAGTTTGAAACCTTCACTCTCCCCAGGCACACCTACGGAGCCCTCCAGCATGGCCCTCAGGCAAAAACAAATCACTTCTCCCCACCCAGACAAACACAGAGTGAAGTCTCTGTCCAGACCAGAAGCTTTAACCCCAGGGCAAATGACAGCACTGAGAAACCCAGTTGCCACTAATGGAGATTGAAAGGGTGGTCAGAAGCCCCAAAATTTAGTATAAATGATGGAGCAAATGAATTGACATTCAGCCAGCCGACACTGATGCCCTCACACTGGAACACCTGCTGAGGATCTGGATGGACATCCCTACTCTTATCATTTGCCTGATCCTCACATCTTCCTCACAGCACTCAAACTCTATAGCCACATCTTGACCCTGGTGAGAGCCACGACTTCTCCCCACCACCTCAACTGGCTGTCAGCTCCACCCCAAGAGAAGCCTGCCTTGGTTCCTTACCTGATCTTGGTCTGAGTAAATGTCCATCTGCTGGACTTAGAGCCTAAGGCTTGAGACTTTAGCATGCAGAGGGAATGTCTGTCATGAGCCTGTCATGATTAAGTGTGTTTGCAGTGCTTAGAATTAATCTAGAATTCTTTGCTGTGAATTGATTATGTCCATGCTGTGCCCAGCATTAAGGATTGTCATTTTCTTGATTAAGAATCTATAGGGTAAAATTGTATTGAGTGATTTGAGTGAATAAAGCAAATAAGGGCAGAAGAATATGGACATTTTTTATTTCTCCCCCTTGACTGCATAAGTCACATCTTTTGCCCATGGTGACACCACACATTTTAGGGATTTTTATTTGTTTGTTTGGTTGGTTTGGTACAGGGGTTGAACTCGGGGGTACTCTACCACTGAGCCACAACCCCTGCCCTATTTTGTATTTTATTTAGAGACAAGGTCTCACTGAGTTGCTTAGCAGCTTGCCATTGCTGAGATTGGCTTTGAATTTGTGATCCTCCTATCTCAGCCTCCCAAGCTGCTGGGATTACAGGCCTAAGCCACCACACCTAGCTTAGTTTTATTTTTTTTTAAGAATTTTTTTTTTTTTTTTTTTAGTTGTAGATGGACACAATACCTTTATTTTATTTATTTATTTTTTGTGTGGTGAGGAGGATCCAACCCAGGGCCTCACACATGCTAGGTGAATGCTCTAACACTGAGCTACAGCCCCAACCCCCAACATTTTTTAATATTTCAACAAATTCTACCTTGCTTCAGGGCCTTTTCTTGTGTTGTTTTTATCTGACTGTCCCATTTTCGCTTTACCATCTTTTAGGTCTCGGAGTAAATGTCACTGGTTCAGAGGCTTTCTATAGCCCCAATATGGAAATCAGTTTCCAACTCTCAATTTTCATAAATTCTTCTTTCTTCATAGCTCTTATCAACTTACGTATTTGTTTGTGTGATTTTTTTAATTGTTTTTTCAGTTGTAGTTGTACACAATACCTTTATTTTGTTTATTTTTATGTGGTGTCGAGGATCGAACCCAGGGCCTTGCACATACTAGGCAAGTGCTCCACCGCTGAGCCACAACCCCAGCCCTGTTTGTGTGATTATTGATTTCATGTGAACTTTCCCAGCCAGACTTCCTGCCTCAACTGGGCAGAAACTACATCTAGTTTTCTTTCCATGGTGTCTGGTACACAATGGCTGTTCTGTAGATACTTACCAAATTAATCTAAACGAATACTCAGACTATATTATCCAAATTTAAAAATTGAATCACATGTCCTAATTGATTTTTTCAATTGATGACTTTATATTAAAATTTGAAGCTGGGCACAGTGGTGCACACCTGAAATCTCAGAGCTGGAAGGCTGAGGCAGGAGGATCACAAGTTCAAGGCCAGCCTGAACAACTTATTGAGACTGTTTTAAAATAAAATTTTAAAAAGGCTTAGAGTGTAGTTCAGTGGTAGAGCGCTTGGCACACACAAGGCCTTGCATTCAATCCTCAGTACCACACACACAAAAAAAAAAAAGTTTGATAAATGTATCAAAATAAAATACATTTAGTATTACTACTAACAAATCATCTTTATTGAGTAAATACATGAAAAGAAACATAAGGGGCTGGAGTTGTAGCTCAGTGGCAAAGGTTTGCCTAGCACATGTGAGGCACTAGGTTTGATCCTTAGCACTACATAAAAATAGACAAATAAAATTAAGGCATGCTGTCCATCTACAACTAAAAAAAAAAACACAAACATAAAATTCAACAGACATACAACATACATCTCGACATTTTCTTCTTCTCTTCCTCTTGCTTCTCCTTCTCCTTTTTTGGTGGTGTGGGGACTCAAACCCAGGGGCAAGCCCTCCACCACTGAGCTATACCACCAGCCATTTGCCCTTTGGAGAACTTTGTTCTTTCTTTTGTTTTGTTTTTTGTTGTTTTGTTTTTCCTTTTTTGGAGGTGTTTTTGTTTTTGTTTTTCAGTTGGGAGTCTTCTATGTGGCCCGGGCTGACCTCAAATTTTCAATCCTCCTGCCTCAACCTCACGAGTGGCTGGGATTGCAGGTGCACACCACTATTGGTAAAATTTTTCATTAAACCCCAGACAGTGTTGGAAAATCCAGCCTGTGTCAAGGCTGATATAAACAAACCTAAACCAGGCCCAGCACATGCCTGCAATCCCAGCAACTCAGGAGGCTGAGGTAGGAGAATCCAAGGTTAAGGTCAGCTTCAGCAGCTTAGTGAAACCTTATTTCAAAATAAAATAAAAAGGACTAGGGATGTAACTCACAGGCAGAATGCTCCTGGATTCTGTAACACGTACACAAACACACACACACACATACACACACACTTCAAATTCTGCCCTTCCCCAAAAAGTCTTAAGTTTTGTTCCAGGACCCAGAACATGATTGATTGGATTAAATGGATGATTCCACAAAAGAAAAAACATTGAAAACTTTAAAGTGTTACCACCACAACTAGAAAGAAAACCATGGGACTATATTTCTGGTTCATCTCCTTTGATGAAAAATCACAGTTTTGTACAATATGGGGGGAAATGGTTTAAAGGTGGACTCTGGAGTTAGGAGCCCAGGTTCAAATCCCAGGTCCATCACTTGTAGCTGTATGAGCTCCGACAGGTTACTCAACATTCTGATCGAATTTCCTCTTCTGTAAAATAGGATAATAATAATTCTCACAGGATAGTTCTGAAAATTAAATGGGAAAAATCTCTGAAAAGCCACATAGTAGCACAGTGTCTTGGCACGTAGTGAGACTAGATAAACATGCAAGATAACATGGAGAATATTGATGCCACACCGCCTCCTGGAGAACACACCTCTCCCCCTGCTGTGTGATAAGGAGCATAGATTACACGGTAGTTACAGTTTAATCAGTTACTTTTGTGAGGGGTGTGTTTCTCCTCAAAACCAACTGTTGCACTGTGACTTCTGATTCAAAGCAAATATTATTGCTGAGTGCCGTGGAAATATGCGCTCAGCTGACACGCCTGCACACCTTGTTTCTGGAAGGTGTCACGACTCCCCTGAGTCATCTTTCCTCTATCCAGGTACGGAATGTCAGCCTGGTGATAAGGGTGGCAATCCAGCAGAATTCAGACAAGTCAGTAAAGGCATCCGGCAGCCCAGCTGAACAAAAGGTCACAGAGAAGTGAGCCCAGCCCTCAAGGAGTTATAATAGTTTCAGGGAGACAAAATGAACTCATAAAATGGAAGACAGCGGAGGGTAAGAAAGGCGGAATGTGGAAGGAAGTTTTTATAAAAAAAGGAACAAGATGGAAAGAAAGAAAGACAAGGGGCTCAGCCTGTGAACCCAGGCTCTAACTTCACCCTCAGTCAAGGCAGAGGACTTCAGTCTTGGGAGGCATCCTTCCCACCTCCACTTTTGTTCTTGTTCCCTCTTAAATTAAAGCAGGACATTTTGATGCCCTTATCACAATATAAAAGCATCAAGTGTGTTTCTGAACTTTGTGTCAATATTGAGTCTGATGAGTAGTAGGATGATTTCCTTCTTTTTTTTTTTTTTTTTTTTGTGTGTGTGTGTGTTTGTGTGTGTGTGTGTGTTTGTGTGGTGCTGAGGATTGAACCCAGGGTCTTGTGCATGGGAGGTAAGCACTCTATCAACTGAACAATATCTCTAGCCCTACAATTTTTTTTTTTTTTTTGTACTGGTTGAACTCAGGGGCACTCAACCACTGAGCCATAGCCCCAGCCCTATTTTGTATTTTATTTAGAGACAGGGTCTCACTGAGTTGCTTAGAGTCTCACTTTTGCTGAGGCTGGCTTTAAACTTTCGATCCTCCTGTCTCAGCCTCCCCAGCCTCTGGGATTACAGGCGTGCACCACCATGCACAGACAGCCCTACAAGCATTTTTTAAAACCAAAAGTCTATGGCACATGCCTTATAATCCTAGCAACTCAGGAGACTGAGGTAGGAGGTTACCAGTTTCAAGGCCAGCCTCAACAACTTAGTGAGGCCCTGTCTCAAAAGAAAAAAGAAAAAAGGGGTGTGTGTGTGCTGGGGCTATATCTCAGTGGTAAAACACCTCTGGGTTCAATCCCTAGTACAAAAATAAATAAAAATAAAAATGTGATGCTACTGGGCATGGTGGCACACGTCTATAATCCCAGTGGCTCAGGAGGCTGAGACGGGAGGATCACAAGTTCAAAGCCAGCCTCAACAAAAGACAAGAACTAAGCAACTCAGTGAGACCCTGTCTCTAAATAAAATACGAAATAGAGCTGGGGATGTGGTTCAGTGGCCAGGTGCCTGAGTTCAATACCTGGTACCACCCCCCCAAAAAAAATATGATGTTGTTCTGTTATCAAAATATCCAACAATAGCCAGATGCTTATAATCCCAACAGTTCCAGAGGCTAAGGCAGAAGGATCACAAGTTTAAAGCCAGCCTCAGCAAAAGAAAGGCACTAAGGAACTCAGTGAGACCCTGTCTCTAAATAAAATACAAAATAGGCTGGGATGTGATTCAGTGGTTGCGTGCCCCTGAGTTTGATCCCCAGTACCAAAAAAATAAAAATAAAAAAATAAGCCAACAATAGCTAGGTACAATGGTATAAGCCTGTAGTGCCAGTTACTTAGTAGGTTGAAGCAGGAGGATGGCCTGAGCCCAGGCTTTGAGGCCAGTCAGGGCAACAAAGTCAAACTCTATCTCAAAACTTAAAGTAGCCAGGGCTGGGGTGGTGGCTCAGTGGTAGAGCTCTTGCCTCTCATGTGTAAGGCACTGGGTTCGATCCTCAGCACCACATAAAAAATAAATAAAACAAAGATATTTTTAAAATATATTTTTTAAAAAATCAAAATAGCCAGCAGTCCAACCAAAATATTACTTCCCCACCTGGAATACCTATTCCCCTGCCCTTTCTTTGCCATTTAATTGGTATTTATCATGATACAATCTTTGAAATGTCATTCTAGGAGTTTTCCCATCACCTGTCAATATTTAGCTCTTTTTATATTGTTGAACTATACAAATAATACAAATAACATTGTAAGATATTTTCCTTAAGAAAAAAAATTCAAATAATAGAAATAAAATTCTCTCATCTACCACTTCTGTATTCTGGTCTCTACTTTAAGAAATGACTATTTTCTATTTGAAATGTATCTTTCAGAGCTTTTTCTATACAATACATTCACTCTACAAATATTAGTGTCTATTATGTGACAGGTATTGTTCAAGACCTGCAGATATATCAAGAGCAAGGCTAAGTCCTTCTCCTGTGGCATTTCATTCTTATGGTAACACACACAGACATCCAGAATTATATAATTTTGTTTTTTTAAGTTTTAGATAAAGGTAATGCACTGTACCACTGTCCTCATGCATTTGTCAAAGACCTTTCCAGGTCAGTACGCACGGATCTGACATTCTTTTGACTTCTGCACAGTGTTCCACATTACGGGTGTCCCCTTTATTGAAATCATCCCCTTTGGTTGAACATTTAGGTTTCTGTCAGTCAGGATTGCAAGCACTGGAAACTAGCTTTGCCTAACAGAATCAGGAGCTAGATTTGTTGGAAGGAGGTAAATCATTCCCAATCTTTTGCTTCCCAGGTGTACATGCCTTCCCAGCAACACATGCCTATAATCCCAGTGACTGGGGAAGCTAAGGCAGGAGGATCACAAGTTTGAGGCCATCACTGTGAAAATCAATTTGGAGGAGGAAAGATTGATTTGGGCTCACAGCTTCAGTGGTTTCAGTCCACGGTCCCTTGGCCCCATTGATGTGGGTTTGGGGTGAGGCAGAACACCATGGCAGGAAGGGTGTGATAAAGCAACGCTGCTCTCTTCATGGTGACCAGAAAGCAGAGCGAGAGAGAGAGGAAGGAATCTAAAACAAGATCTACCTTCCCAGGACACACCCCCATTGACCCTCTTCCTCCAACCAGTCCCCACCTCTTACAGCTTCCACCACATTCCCAAAAGTCTGTTCAACCACAAACCCATTGATTGATTAGCTCATTGATGAGGTCAGAGCCCTCGGGATCCAATCACTTCCCCAAATCCCCACCTCTGAACATTACTGCCTTGTGGACCAAGCGTTCAACACATGAGCCTTTGGAGAACATTCCAGATCCAACCTATGATACTTGGTCTCATTGGATATCCACAGGCACCTGTTCATTCTGGTCTTCTATCTTTTTCAGGCACACTTGAGATGCTAACATCTACATAATTCCATGTGCAGAAAAAAAAGAAAAGAAAACTCTGTCTCCTGCCTCGCTGTGAAATCCTCTCCAAGACTGGCCACAGGAACTGATTGAGGATGGGAACTCTGTGGAGCAAAGGGAAGGTTACCCAATTCTGTACAGTTAAAAATGATGGATTCAGCTGGGCATGGTGGCACAGGCCTGCAATCCCAGTGATTCAGTGAGACTAAGGCAGGAGGATGGCAAGAAAAGGCCAGCCTGAGCAAGTTAGTGAGACCCTGTCTCAAAATAAAAGACATCGGGGCTAGGGGTGGAGCACTCGCCCAGCTGTGCACGGACCTAGGTCCGACCTCCAGGACTGCTCCAGCATAGCACAAAAGCAAAAACAAATTTAAAAATATTTTTTTAAAGGGTTGGGGATATAGCTTAGTGACCAAGAGTCTCTGGTTTCAGCAATCAAATATAAATAAATGATGAGCAAAAGGAAGACTAGCAGAGTAGAGGAAGGAGAACAAGGGAGGGAAGGAGAATGGAAAAGAAAAGGGGGAGCCACAAACTGAAATCGAATTCTGTGCATTTATGATTTTGTCAGGATGAACCCAACTAGCATGTATAATTATAAAGCTCTAATTAAAAAAAAAAAAGTCTCTGTCTTCAAACCAATACCACAAAAAAATCAAATAAATAAGCCACAGTGGCATATACCTGTAATCCCAGTGACTGGGGAGGCTGAGGCAAGAGGATCACAAGTTTGAGGCCATCTATAGCAACTCAGTGAGACCGTCTGAAAATAAAAAATTAAAAAGTACTGAGAAGGGCTGGGGCTGTAGCTCAGTGGCAGAGCGCTTGCCTTGCACATGTGAGGCACGGGGTTCAATCCTCAGCACCACATAAAAATAAACAAAATAAAGGCATGCTGTCCATCCACAACTACAAAAATAAAAATAAAAGCTGCCTTGCTCCTGCGTTTACACTTTAGTGTGAATTAAGTGCAAGAGTACCTCTTCTGGAACATCTGGATTTAAAGGACCATTTTTTGTTGTGAAATAAAAGCCTGTCACCTAGTTAACATAATTTCACACAATAGTTTGGATTAGGAAACATAGAAACCTTCTAGGGGCTCTATCTTTGTGTCCCAGTTTACTTTTGGGGGGGCAGGGGATATTAGGATTTAAACCCGGGGTGATTTACTATTGAGCTGTATCCCCAGACCTATGTATTTATTACTTATTTGTTTGTTTGTTTGTTTGTTTATTTTTGATACAGGGTTTAAGTTGCTGAGACAGTCCTCAAACTTGTGATCCTCCTGCCTCAGCCTCCCAAGTCACTGGAGTTACAGGCATGCACCACCACATCCAACCCAGCCAGGACACATATTTTATTGTTGTGTGGTGCTGAGGATCGAACCCAGTGCCTCACACATGCTAGGCGAGTGTTCTACCTCTGAGCCACAACCCCTGGACATGTTTTTGTCTTGATGTACCCAGCATCTCTTTAGGGCCCCTCTGTTTCCCTGCCCTTAGCCTCTCTTTTTTGTGGATCTGACCCAACATTGGCTACAGGGTGGGCAAGCCACTCGGGCCCAGCGACTCAGACAGCCCTGCATCTGCAATCAAGGGCCCTGCAGTCCAGCCCAGCCCAAGTTATTACAGAAAGCAAGAATGTGTCAGAGCCCAGCTGGGGGAACTGAATGGAGTGGGATGCAGAGACTGAAAGGAGGAAGCACTGCCTGTTGGCAAGAGCAGAGACAGAGTCATTGGAGGTCATTTGTAGCTGGAGTGGGTAAGATTTAGGCAGGTGGAGTCTGGTGCAGGGGATTCTCCACATGAAGATCAGGAACATGGAAGATACACCTGGAAGCTGGCAAGGGTCCGTTGTGTCAGGAGCAGTGGGCTTGGGCAAGGGTAGAAGACAAAATGAAGTTGCATAAGTGGAGCAGGGCAGGGCCTCTGAGCATCTGGATGTTGTGTTGAGGAGCTGAGGACTTTGCTCAGGAGGCAGTATGGACCTGGGGTAGGGGTAACCTGAGCACAGCTAGGCATCATGAAGTATCTGTCAGGAGAGTGGACTAAAGAGAAAGAGGCAGAGGCCCAGACACAGGCTTCCAGAGGTTGGACGAGGAAAAGTGAAGGGCATCAGCAATTGGACCACAGATGCTGCCCGACACACTAACAGAAATAATCCACAGGCCTTGGGGAGTAAGAACAAGGCAGAGCTTAAAAGACCAGCTTCCAAAGCCTAGGAAATCTGAGTGGTCCTTAGAGAAGGACAGGCTTTGACATCAATCAAAACTGGGTTTAGTATGGCCAGGTGGTACACACCTGTAGTCCCAGGTACTTGGAGCCTGAGGCAGGAGTTCAGGGCCAGCCTGGGCAACGTAGTGAGATCCAGTCTCCATAGATACAAATTTTGTCTCACATGCTCTGAAGATAATTTCAGAAAACAAAACAAAACAATCATCCTAAGTATGGTTAAAAATACATAAAAATCACAAAAAGGTTATTATTTCTATAAGAAAAAGGAATAAATTACTTCCTCGATATCCTCTTCTATATTAGAAAAAAATGCAGCACATTTTTATTACTTTTATCTGCTTTAAAAGTAAAGTACAATTTTTTTTTATTTTTACTGTCTATATTTTTTTTATTGGTTGTTCAAAACATTGCAAAGCTCATGATATATCATCTTTCACACATTTGACTCAATTGGGTGAGATCCAGGCTCTTAAAAAACAAAACAAAGCTGAGTTGAATCCTGGCTCTGGCACTAGGAGTTTGTGTCATCTTGGGCAGGTTTACTTCAGGGTTTTTCTTATTTATGAAAAGGGGATAAAACCAAACTCAGAGGTTACTGGAAGACTGAAGTAAATAATCTCTGTAAAGCACTCTTCAGGTTTCCAGGAATAGAATAAATACCTAATATATAGCTAGTGGGCACAAAGTTTCCTTTTGGGGTGATACAAAAGTTCTCAAATTAGATTACGATTACAGTAATGGTTGCCCAACTCTGCAAATATCTAAAAGTTATTGAACTGTACATTTTAGATGGGTGAATTTTATGATATGTCCATTATATCATTTTTTAAAAAAATTTTGTAGCTGTATTTTATTTGTTTATTTTTATGTGGTGCTGAGGATCGAACCCCAGTGCCTCACACAAGCTAGGCAAGCGCTCTGCCACTGAGCTACAGCCCTAGCCCAGTCAATTATATCTTAATCAAAACTTTTTTTCAACTAAACTTTTAAAGATAATTGACATTTGCCTGGCATGGTGGCTTGAAATCCCAGCAACTCAGAAGGCTGAGGCTGGAGGATCACAAAATCAGAATGGTCTTGCAAGTTAGTGAGACCCTGTCTCAAAATTTAAAATTTAAAAAAGGGCTTAAGACATACTTCAATGATAGAGCACCACTGCATTCAATCCCCAGTACCACAAGAAAAACATAATAATCATCAATATTTGGTAGTTACTGTTATTATCTATTTTGCTTGGAGCCCTGCTCACAAGCCTGATTAGCAGTACTCACCAAACTGTCTTTGCAGATTTTCTGATTATGTTAGTATCATCGTTAAAAAGGTTGTGGTTGTGCCAGGCACAGTGGCATATGCCTGTTAATCTGGAGGCTGAGGCAGGAGGATTACAAGTTCAAAGCCAGTCTCAGCAAAGGCAAGGCACTAAGCAACTCAGTGAGACTCTGAAATACGGCTGGGATGTGGTTCAGGGACCAGTGCCCCTGAGTTCAATCCCTAGTATCCCTCCCCCACCTAAAAAAAGTTGTGGTTGGCCTAAACAATATAGAAGATTATTGCTTTCCAACATAAAAGATATTCAAAGGTAGGAAGTGTAGGACTGTATTTGTATCTTTGAGACAATCCTTTATATTCACTGACCTTTCATCCCTGATCTTCATGGACTGATATGGTTACTAGAACTCTATCACATCCACATTCAGGCAACATGGTGAATACAAAAGAGAAAGGCATCAGGTGCAGTAATGCATGCTTATAATCCAGCAGCTGGGGAAGCTGAGGCAAGGGGGTGGCAAGTTTAAGTCTAGTCTCAGTAATCTAGCCAGACTGTAAGCAATTTAGTTAGACCCTGTCTCAAAATAAAAAAGGGCTAGCGATGTAACTCAGTGATAAAGCACCCATAGGTTCAATCTCCAGTGCCAGAGAGAGAGAGAGAGAGAGAGAGAGAGAGAGAGAGAGAGAGAGAGAGAGAGGAGAGAGGCTTGCCCTCTCCTCATAGGGAGACTTTCCAAAAGTATCATACAATATTTTTACTTGTATCTCTCTCACTAGCCAGAACTTAATCACATGACCACATCTGTTTGCAAAAAATGTTGATAAATGTCTTATGGCTCTGGTGCAGCTACAACTTGGGGTTATTAAGGGAAAGAATGGTAATTGGGAGACAAACAGCAGCCCCCATACAGCTTCTACTTATTTAACAAGAGGAGGCAGAAAATAAATGAATAAAGTGCATAAAATAACCTCAAGAAGAACACACAACAGATGATGCTCTATTTGCCTTTTGGATTTTGAACCATGTAGTTGTATTTCCTATTCAAATAAGTAAAGCCAGAATTAAAAAAATATGTAGTGAATTAGGTTACCCAGGAGTGTTTCCTAGCTTACAACTTTGCCCATAGCACAGCTGTGACAGGCCATCCAGATGGTCATGAAGTCTCTGCAGATTCCAGACTGTCTCTCCTTGACACCTACAACCAATCACACTTTGAATTTGAGCATCTGTTTTTTCAGTCCCACCAGCTCCCATTTGGCAAAAGCAACGTAGTCTCAGAAATGGGAGCACTCAGCCTATGTGGGTCATCCTCACATAGTAGTGATGTGGCCCTTTCCCCCCTATGATCCATGTGCCCTGAGGGATTTGTTGAGCTCTTGTCTTTCCATCTCTTCACTGTTGATTCCTGTTCTCTGGGTAGATCTGGGCCTCACATGACCTAACACCCATTACAGAGACTATCAGTCCTGGAGCTGCCAGTCTGAGTTGCAACAATAAACATAATCCCTTGCCTCTTTTTCCTTGGTGTTCTTGGTTGGTGGCAACAGAAATCCAATCTTTGCCTCTGTCACCACATGGTGTTCTTCTGGTGTGTCACTATATCCAAATAGTTCTCATGTTATGAGCATGCCAACTCAGCGTTAGGGCCCACTCTTACCCAATATGACCTCAACTTCATTTTATTACCTCTGCAAAGACCCTCTTTCCTAAAAAAGTCACATTTGCAGATTCTCCAGGAATGGGAACCTGGGGGACATTATTCAACAGAACACTGCACAAGTCTCCCACCTCTGGGCTGCAATGCTCCAGCCACCTCTCCAAACTTGAGTCTGTTTTCTTTTCATATATGGCAAAATACTCCACACTGCAGCATCGGAGTCACAACATTTTAACCACTGGGTTCTAGATCCAACTGCTCTAGCACCCTATTTAGTCAGTGGCTGCTTATCTTCCCTGCCCAGTGAGCAGCTTCAGGACATTTCAACTTCTGCCTTCCACAGCTCCCTGGGCTGCTTTACTGAGAGGTGTTTAAAACCTCATTGACACCTCTTAGCATCTCAGTTTGAATTCCCTAATCTCTTAAATTCTCCATATAAATCCCTGCTCCCCAGCCAGTCAGGCTCCAGAGCTTCCAGGTCTAGGTAACTAACAGGCAAAAGGGTCCTTGCCAAGAAGCACCCTGCACCTGCTGTGCTCCTTCCTAGACTCAGGGCTGCTGCTGGCTTTGCCAACATTTGTGTCTTATCCTCCCAATACAGATTGAAATCCTTCATAGCACAGAATTTAGTCAACTGTAGCAGATACCAACATTCTCTTCCCCCTGGAGTGTGAGCCTACGTGAGTCCCCTGTGTGCACCTGCCAACCTTGAAGTAGGTGGACACTCCCCCCTCCTCCCTTCTTCCCTTCCCAACAGCTAGTATCAATGCCCCTAAAGAGGCTTGATACTTCTGAGGCTTGCTGATCCTAACATTTGATTACAAAAATCTTAATGGTCGACAAAACTAAAAGAATTTGACAGTGAACACCCTCTTGCCTACCACCAGCACCTAGATTCTACCATTAACATTTTGTAAAAAGTTGAGATTTACCTCACATAATGTAAAATTCACCATTTTAAGGTACACACTTCAGTGATTTTTAGTAGATTCATTATGTGGTACAAACATCCTCACTAATTCCAGAATATTTTCATCACTGCAAAAAGAAAACCCATACCCATTAACAGTTAGTCCTAATTCCCTTCTCCTCCCATCCCCTGGCAACCACTAATCTACTTTCTGTCTCTATGGATTTGTCTATTCTGAACATTTCATATAAATGAGATCATATGTTGGCTTTTGTGCCTGGCTTCTATTATTCAGCACGTTCATCCATGTTGGGCCATGGATTAACACTCTCTGCCTTTTTGTGCTCACTAATAATCCACTCTATGATTATATGACATTCTATTCATCCATTCATCAACTGATAAACATATGGGTTGTTACCACTTTTTGGCCATTATGAATATACGCTGCTATCAATGTTTGTGTACACATTTTTGTGGAAATGTGTGATTTCAGTTCTTTTAGGGATATCCCTAGGAGTGGAACTGATGGATCATTTTGCAATATTAATAATCTGCTATACATGCTTTAACACCAATCTACCTGTTAACCATCCTTCTATCCATGTATTAATCTATTTCACATTTTCATGTACTTCAGACTAAATTGCAAGCATCATCTCATTTCTAAGCTCATCAGCATATCTATTAACTAGAATTCAATATTCGTTTGCAATTTTTACTTTGCATGTAAAATTTGTAATGTATTGAAATGTACCATGTGATGAGTTTTACCACAGGGCTCTGTGTTATATCCAAATCAAGAGAGTTGGATATAGAATATCACCATCAGCTCCCCTAATTTCCCTCATGCCTCTTCCATCTCACCCGCCTCACCCTCTCCAAATGTAATCAGTCTTCTGCTTTTCTTCCCATTATAAATCACTTTGCCTGTTCTAGAACTTCATATAAGCAGAATCATATGGTATGTGCTCTTTTATCCTCTGGCTTCTTTTGCTCAGCATTCTGGTTTGAGCTTCATCCACATTTCTAAGTATAGCAATATTCAGGACTCTTTTTTGCTAAATTGTATTCTGTCATCATCAAGGTATGAATGTTCCTTAGGTTGCTTATCTATTGGTGAACACTTGTTTCTAGTTTTTTGGCTTTTATCAATAAAGTTGCTGTGATCACGTGCCTACAAGCCTTGATGTAGACCCCATGTACAAATATGGATAAATATTTAGGAGTAGAATCATGGTTCAGGGTAGGTTCATGTTTAGTTGTATATTTTTCCAAATGTTTATGCTATTTTTCATTTTTCATGCCTATAATGATGTAAGAGACAAATTTTGAGTCAGAGAATAAAAACACAAATGATATAATTATTTTCATCTTAAAATTTTATTTTTTTTTCACCTCCCCATCCCGTTTCAAAAGTTTACATAATTAAGTTCTGAAGGTTCTGAATATCATAATCAGTAAACAGCTGCTTGACCATACTCTTGAACAACATGTCAGGATGGGGAAAAATAAACAAATTCATAAATAAGATGAAGCGATGAATTTTTCCTGACAAAAAGAGAAAAAGAAAAGCAAACTGGGAATGGAAGTAAATGTCCTCAACCTGATTCAAGGTCATCTATCTATGGAAAATCCTCAGCTAATGCCATACCTAATATGAAAGACAATGCTGTCCCCTAAGATCAGGAACAAGATAAGGATGTCTGCTCTTACCACTTCTATTCAAATTTTATTAGAGGTTATAGCCAGGACAATTAGTTAAGAAAAATAAAAGGCATCCAGACTAGAAAGGAAGCAAAACTATTTCTGTGAATGCCATGTGATCTCTTATACAGAAAATCTTAAGGAATCCACTAAAACGAGATGATGGTTTTTATGAAAACCCAAAAAAGTCCAGATATCCTAGATTTAGAAATTCAATGACTTTTGGGCTGGGTATATAGCTCAGTTGGTAGAGTGCTTGCCTTCCATGCACAAGGCGCTGGATTCAATCCCCAGCACCACAAAAAAAAAAAAAAAAAGAAAAAAGAAAAAAAAAGAAATTCAATGACTTTCTTCAAAATCCCTTTTCCTCTGTTTTCACATTCTTCCCTCCACACTTTTTTTTTAACATTTATTTTTTAGTTGTAGTTAGACACAATACCTTTCTTTCACTTATTTATTTTTATGTGGTGCTGAGGATCGAACCCAGGGCCTTGCATGTGCTAGGTGAGTGCTTTACCACTGAGCCTCAACCCCAGCCCTGTTCCCTCCCTCTTGACAAAAATAAACCAGCCCCCCCTTTCCTCCATCTCACCCCTTCCTAAAGTTTGCTCCTGTACTTCTCATCCTTGAACTGTCTACCAAGATGTTTGTTTTCGACTTACCTGTATCCCCTATTACCCTTCCTTTTCTATGTCATGTTACTCTCCTCTCTTTTTTAAAGGGGCCCCTTTAAATTTTAAAGAGCTCCTTACAACTTGCACATAGACCACACTTTCCTAGTTGGCTTCTCTGTATGACTGCCTTAGGGCTAATTTTTTTTCTTTCTTTAGTACTGGAGATTGAACTGAGGGGCATTTTGCCAATGAATTACATCCCAAACCTTTTTTTTTTTTTTTTTTGGTACTGGAAATTGAACCTGGAGGTGCTTAACCACTGAGCCACATCCCCAGCACTTTTTTATATTTTATTTGGAGATAGGTTTCCCTGAGTCGCTAAGTACCTTGCTAAATTGCTAAGACTGGGTTTGAACTTGAGATCTTCCAGCCTCAGCCTCCTGAGCCACTGGGATTATAGCTGTGGGCCACCATACCCAGCAATCCCAAACCCTTTTTATCATTTTGAGATAGGATTTTGCTAAATTGTCCAGGCTGGTCTCAAACTTGCAATCCTCCTCCCTCAGTCTCCCAGGTTACTGAGACCACAGGAGTACACCACCACACCAGCTAAAACAACTTTATTGATGTACAATTTACATATATGTATATATACAATTCTTTAATTTTAATTATTCACTCAATTTTTTTGGTAAATGGGAAATTTATAATATTTCTGGGGTAAGGCTATAGTTCACTAGTACAGCAATTGACTTGCATGCATGAGGCCCTGGGTTTGATCCCCAGCACCAGGCAAATTAAAAAAAAAAAAAAAAAGAATATTTTCATCACCCTGATAAATTTCTCTCCCCTGGCTTACTTTTATTTATTTATTTATTTAGATACAGGATCTTTCTATATTGCCTTCTGGCTACTAAATGTTCAGTACCCTGAGTAGTTGCAAGTCCAGTAATATGGCACTCACTGTCTAGGCCCCTACTTACACTGGTCCACCAAGTATACTTAAAAGCATGGTGTTTGAAAGGTATGTCTGGGGAATTTGGGATTTTTAATAAAGGCCTAAAGATTTCAACACAACATGTCATTAAAGGATTATTTTCTGTCCTTTTTCCTTTTGAAGCATGAAGTCTTGGGCTAGGGGTATAGCTCACTGGTAAAACACTTAGCACTTTCCTACCATACTTGAGGCCCTGGATTCTGTTCTAGAACCGAAAATCAATAAATCAATAAATTAAAAATTATCATTAAAAAAAAAAAGAAAAGGAAATCTTAGACACTGTGGTGCACGTTTATAAACCCAGAGATTCGGGAGGTTGAGGCAGGAGGATTGCAAGTTCCAGGCCAGCCTCAGCAGCTTGGCGAGACCCTAAGCAACTTACTTACACTCTGTCTCAAAAATAAAAAATAAAAAGGACTGAGAATGTAATTAACTTGTAAAACACCTCTGGATTCAATCACCAGAACAAAAGAAAAGGAAAAAGAAATGAAGTCTCGGTTAACCATTAAGTCAACCACGGTATCTTGAAGGGTTAAGATGGCCTGTGGCTTCATTTTCATCCAAACACATCATTTTCCTCTCTTGCTAACCCCTCAGGAAAGATATTCCCCATTGGATTAATGCGTTCTTCTAAAAACTTTCCAGCTCACAGCTCCTCCAAAAACGGGCAATCTCCTCCTCTCCAGCAATGCCAACCCCAGTCCAGGCCCCCACACTCCCAAGCTCCCAGTCAAGAAACATTCATCTGTGGCCTTTCTTTGCCATTTCCAACTCCACCACCCCCATCGCAGGACACGGTCCCCTTCCTCCTTTCGTGACTGTCAGCCTCGTTTCCATAATTGGCACACCGACTCCTAGTCTGACTCCCTCTCTTGCCACCCTCGCCTTGACGCCGGCAACCTGACCTCAAAAGCGCAAATGCTAAAACCAGACGAATTGACGTACGGAGAGGAGGAGTGTATGGAAGTGTGTGGAAGTGTGTGTGCTTGTGTGTGGAAGAAACCAACGGCGTCCGCCAGGGTGTCTATCTTCTGGAATGCCAATCACGTCCAGCTGAGGGAGCCACGATCAGCCCTCCACTGCACGCGCACAAACAGAGGCAGAGGTGTAGCGCGCAGAGGCAGTCAGGCTTCACTCTAGACCCCAGCCCTAAAAGAACCCTACCCACGAAGGGCACCGCACCGCCCCCCGGCTCGGCGCTGTGGTAGGGCCCGCGGACGTCATCCATTGTTTACAAATCAACCCGAGCCGGCAGGATTCCGGCTCCCCGGCTGCAGGCGCGCGGCGCGACCGCCTGGCCGGTCCCGGCTTTCGCGTCACCTCGACCCCGGCCCCGGCCCCGGCCCCGGCCCCGACTTCAACCTCGGCCCGGGCCCACCTGTGCCGCGGCCCGCCAAACGCGCCGGTAGAGGAGCCCCCAGCTACGCCCGCAGAGCTTTCGGTGCCCGGGAGGGGACCATGCCGTGCCGGAGGGAGGAGGAAGAGGAAGCCGGCGAGGAAGCGGAGGGGGAGGAGGAGGACGACGACGACAGCTTCCTCTTGCTGAAGCAGTCGGTGACGCTGGAAGGCTCGGGCGAGGTGGACCGACTGGTGGCCCAGATCGGCCAAACGCTGCAGCTGGACGCGGCGCACGACAGTCCGGCTTCCCGGTGCGTGCCCCCGGGGCCGCCGCTGCAGCCCCCAGTGGCGCTGCCGGCAGACAAGGCCCGGTCCCCGGCCGTTCCGCTGCTGTTGCGGCCCGTGTCCGCCGAGGCTGGGGGGCTAGCGCCCCCAGGAGCCCTACGCTGCGCCCTCGGGGACCGCGGTCGCGTGCGAGGTCGCGCTGCGCCCTATTGCGTGGCGGAGCTCTCCTCAGGCCCAAGCGCGCTGTCCCCACTGTCCTCTCAGCCCGGCCTTGATGGGCCTCCCGGAGCTGGCAAACAGGGCATCCCGCAGCCTCTGACTGGCCCGTGCCGGCGAGGATGGCTACGGAGTGCTGCCGCGTCCCGCCGACTGCAGCAGCGACGCGGGTCCCAACCCGACACCTGCACTGGCGACGACGATCCGCACCGACTCCTGCAGCAGCTCGTGCTCTCGGGAAACCTCATCAAGGAGGCAGTCAGGAGGCTTCATTCGCGACGTCTGCAGTTACATGCAAAGCTTCCCCAACACCGGCTCCTGGGTCCTCTGTCGGCTCCAGTGCACGAGCCCCCTTCGCCCCGAAGCCCTAGAGCGGCCTGCAGTGATCCTGGTGCGTCCGGGAGGAGGGCGCAACTCAGAGCCACAGATGGCGTTCTTGTCCCTGGCAGCTAACAGCCAAGGTGGCCACAGCGCCAGCCTCTGACTATGGGACAAGGGATTCCCTCGAGGACTGCGACCCTTCTCAGACTAGTGGAGGACCCTGTTCAGACTAGTGGAGAACTCTCGCTTTCAGAAGTAGAAAAAAAATAAGTTAACGAAGACTGGGAACCAAAAAATCGCCAATGTCTTCATGGGGAACTGAGGTCGAGGGCCCCAATCCAGGATTTCAGTAGCCCTATTTAAGGCAGATATTACAGAGCACACCCCAAGCTCACACTCAGTAGGACTCTTTGTTTGGCGTGACCCGTGACCCGACTGCGCAGTGTGCGGTTCCGCGCAGCCTCTGGGGCCAGCGGGGTGACCACGTGGCCATGGGCCACACTTCTCAGGATCGCCAAGCTTCACAACGACGGGAGCATGGTCCCAGTTACTTGCTTTACCTTTTCAGGGCTGTATCCTGATCCACTTCGAGAGAAGGGGACAAGAGTAGACGATAATTTCAGGAATCTACCCCAATCAACCGGATTCGAAATTTTACGACACTTAAAATATCATCTCATGACTTTGGGGGGTATTGGTTTTAATATAGAAAATGTGGTACTACGAAAACACTCTCTTGGGGTTGAATAGGAGTAACCTTTTTTTTCCTCTGCTCTCTCTTTGCAACCGACTGCAGTTTTCAGGGTGCTGGGTGAGGACTGTAGCCACAGACGGGTATGGTAGGCGGCGGCGGCGGGCGTGTTGGGTGGTGGAAGAGTAAGGCGAGGCGTGGAATGAACCTGATCCTCTCTAATGTGTGTTTTCGCTGCTGCCGGCCTGTCCTTCCTAGAGTTCAAGGTCACTATTTTCCTGGGCGTGCACTGTGTTGCGGGACTCCTGCAGGACTCCTGCAGGGAGGGTAACCCGGTCTGCCTGTGCTTGGAGGAGAGCGCAGTGTTTTTCAAGTGCTTGAGTCTCCTGAGGACACGCGCGCCGCCGCCACCATGAGTGGGGAAGTAGAGAGGTGCTGGGAGCCTGTGCTTCCTGCTGGTGGCCACCGCCCCTGCTCGGGCTCCGTGCTTTCACGGAAAATGTCCTGAGATGTGGTCCAGGGTCCCTCCTCACTCCCTCGGCTCTGTTCCCCTATTCAAGCGGGTGGCGCAGGCTATTCTGGGGGCCGGGTCGAGGGCCTAGCAATGCACCACGTGACAGGCACTCAAGGGACACAGCCTCACACAGCATCTTATAATGGGCTCTCCAGGGCCATTTGCAATAACAGCTGCAATTCCCTGGGTAGACAGAGTTGATTTCCTCCCCCTGCCCCTCCCCCAGCCGTGCTCGCCTTTGTAAGTGAAAGAAACCGAGTAGAAAATGTGACCCTCCAAATAGAGAAGCTGCAGGCTTTGCCATTGTGATCATGGTGAAGTGCATGGAACATACTGTTCACTCCCTCTGAGGGCGCTGAGACCGTTTTGTTGTTTTAGTTTTATAAAGAGTCATTGGCTTGTTCAGCATCCAGATGTGGTTGTTGACATATCTACACTTCGCACCGGAGTGTCTGGAATCGTGGCTATCCTGATTATAGGATTTTAACTTAACTGAAAGACCTGTTTTGAATAAATGTGTTGGTTTTTTTTGTTTGGTTTAATTTTGTACTTGCCACCAGTGGGGAAAGCTGTACAGAACACACTTCTCAGATCTCCATAAACATGAAAACACTTGAAATCCCTGTCAGCTTGGCGTGCGGATGGTAATTAGAGCGCCTTTGTGTCTGAGCAGCTCACTAGTTAGACTGAGGTCTGCTCAGCTGGGTGTGTATCAATGCTGGCATGAAATTAAATGAAAGTGAGGTCAGGTTTTGGACCAATCCCATTCACCAAAACCTCACAGCTTTTGGATTAATAGTTAGGGATGGCAAACGTGTTATGAAGCTGCCTCTGTCTTTTGGCAAAGGATGTTAGATCCTCCAGTCACTGCAGCTGGAGCAGCTTATCACTTCTTTTTTCCTTCTACTGTGGTCATTTAAGTGGACTGTTGGTCAGGAGGCTGCTCAAGATGCAAGACTGGTGGTGGGAAAAGTGGCTGAGAGCTTATTAAAGGGCTCCTCCCTCTTTGCTCTTGGCACATTTACTACCATTCTGGCCCTTCAGTGACACAGCAACCCTTTCTACCGCTCTCCTTCCATTGCTTTAATACAAGGAAGGAGCTAGGTTGAGTGACAGGGTACCTGGTGTTACAAGTCCACTTATTAAGCAGAGAGGGAATCTTGGGCAAGTTGCTCAGCCTCTGTGGCCAACTAACTGGATCCTCAGTTATTCATAAAACAGTATAAGCCAAGATGCCAAAACTGTTTTCTAGAGAGAGAGTACTCTATGAGTTGTGTTCTTATTGTCTATGACACACACACACACACACCTGCCCTTTTTTTTTTTTTTTTTTTTGAGACAGGATCTCACTATGTGACTTAGGGTCTTGCTAAGTTGCTGAGGCTGGTTTTGAACTTGTGATCCTCCTCCCTCAGCCTACCAAGCTGGGATTACAGGCAAGTACTATCATGGTTGGCTTCTATCTCCCTTTTTGACTCGTTTTCATTTGTCCCATTCTCAAATACGTGGGGCTGATGGTCTCTGAGGAACACCTACCTCCAGAATACACTTAGACAGCTATTTTCCACTATATGCCCAGAAAGGGCTGTGGTGTGCTCAGTCTCATGTTACCCAACAAGGGAAGAGTGATTATGGAAGCTCTAAAAGAAACTGAGAAAGGAGCTGCCAGCAATACAGTGGGCTTCTACCTCTGGGCACGCATGCAGAGAAAGTAGTCAGGACCCCTAGCATGGGGTCCTGAGTTAGCTCAGATTCTTAGCTGTAGAAGGATCTCAGAGGTCAAGGGTTAGAAGCAACCCAGGGCTTGCTTTCCCTCCCCAACTGTCCATGATTCCATGTCACTGCACTAACTATGCTGGCTTCTGGAATGCTAAAGCCAAACTTAAGGTTTACACAGTACAGTCCTATCCTTGAAAAAGGAAAACTGGAGAAAACCAATACCTACTTTGTATAAGGCACTTGAAATCCTGAATCCTGTCACTGTTCAGCTCTAAAACTTCCTGCCAAATTTTACTATTCACCCCAAAATCCTTTTTGGAATAAAAATCAGGACTTTTACAAATAATCTTTCAAAGCTATTAGGCTTGTGTGTGTGCGTATGTGCATGAATGTTTATACATGCGCCGCACACACATGCACACACACAAGCTGGGGATTAGATTCGGGATCTCAAGGAATCTAAGCAGGTGCTCCACCACTGAGATATACCCCCAGTCATATTAAACCATTTTATAGATGCAAAATTAGTCTGGGGAATTGGGCAGGGCAGAGGGGCAGAGTGACTCACCAAAGTCATTTATGAAATCAGAGATCAAATTGAGTCTGGAATTCAGGTCTATGGGCTCACAGTTGAGGCCTCTTTCCAATAACTTGACACCATCTTAGGATTCAGCATCAATGTTCACTGCACAATTCTGCACATACAGTATAATATTAATGACACCTTTAAGTTGCCCAAATTGGTAGTTCCATTGGAACCCTGGAAAACTCTTCCCCAGGTGCCTAGACTGAGCTAGGAAATGCCAAGTGTTCCAAATCCATTTTCTTACAAAATGTTCAGCATCCTATGAAGATAGCTAGCTACAGAAAATGGCTAAGGTGAGATGAAAGACCAAAGCTACAAACCGAATGAAAAACATTTTTAAAATAAGCTGATGTGGGTCAATTGACAAGCAACAAGTAATTTAGGGGGAAAAAAAAGCCACACCTTATAATTTTAGAGGATTCCAAAGTCTGCCATTCTAAGATTTCATTCTAAATTAGGAATAAATGCTACTATATTTGGATTCAATTTTTATCCTTTTTTATTTTCCTCTTTCCCTTTCTTTTTCTAGCTCAGAAGCTGAAACATGGAGTGAAGATCAGACACCACTTTCCTATCCAGCAAAGTCTGCATTGAACCCTGTGATCCCTTCCTTCCAATCAGAAAAGAGTTACCTTGGCAACCAAATTACTAACTCACTCAATTAGCTCCCCCCCTCTTTCACCAATGCTCAGTAATCACAGAACGTCAGCCCCGGGAGAGCTCAGGGTTTGGCAGTCTGGTGCTACTGCCTCATTTAGAGATGGAAGCCCAGAGAGGTTTCCACTTGAAGGTGCACTCCATTTGAACACTGTACAAGCTGGTGCAGGCAAAGGAGAAAAACTCTCCCATGCATTGTTTTCATCCATAACTGGAGGGAGAGCAAATGACCTGCCCATAACAATATTTCCCAAAAGATATAAGAGACGAGCCTGGGTTCTAGAAGCAGCCCTCTATTGCTAGCTGTGTGGTTCAGGGAAGGGTCCATAAACTCAATATCAGTAAACTCATCTGCAAAATGGGACAAAGCATAGAGCCTTAGAATTGTGTGAAGATTTAATTATATATTGTATTGGAAACAAAGAGCAAATAATAAAACGTCAATCCTAGAAGATATTGAATTAAGGTCATTACTTGCAGTCTTTAAGTCTTGTGGGAAAACTGTACCTCTTGTTGGGAATATTGCTCAGTGGCAGAGCACTTGCCTAGCATATGCGAGGCTCTGAGTAAAATCTCCAGTACTGAAAAATAAAGAAGAAAATAAGAACCTCCCCCTCTTTTGTTTTTCTGAGGATTGAACTCCAGGGCACTTTACCACTGAGCTATGTGCCTAGCCCTTTTTATTTTTTATTTTGAAACAGGATTGCTTTAAATTGCTGAGGGTCTCCAACAGTTGCTAAGACAGGCCTTGAACTTGATTGTCCTGCCTCAGACTCTTGAGTCACTGTAATTATAGGTGTGTACCACCACTACCCACAAATCCTGCCTCTTAATGACTCTCTGTTTTTCTTGTTGTCCTTGTTGATGTCGTTGTTGGGGTCTTTTTCTTTTCTTTTTATGTTTTTTGTGCTGGAGATTAAACCCAGGGTCTCCCAAATGCTAAGCAAAAACTCTTCCACTAAACTATACCCTAACCCCTAACCTGGTTTGTTTTTTGTATTTCGCTAATGGGGATTCTACACAGGGTGCTCTACCCTTGAGCTGCATCCTCAGCCCTTGTTATTTATTTATTTTTAGTTGGTGATAGACCTTTATTTATTTTTATGTGCTCAGAATTAAACCCAGTGCCTCACACATGCCAGGCAAGTAAGCCCCAGCCCCAGCCCCAACCCTTTTTATTTTTGAAATGGTATTTCACTAATTGCCAAGATTGGCCTTGAATTTGGGATTCTCCTGCCTCAGCCTCCTGAGTAGGTGTATACTACCAACCATGACTGCTAACCTGCTTCTGAAAAAGCGAAAATCTCTTTCTTTTGAAGGTCAAATTAGGGTCTTGATCACACACCCCAATTGCATAAGTAAGCATTAAAGAAAGCCTAGTGGGAAAAATACTCAGTCCAGAAGAGATTCAATGGGAACAGGGCAGAGGTCACTTTAGAGCCATACCTGGTTTAGGATTGGAACTTGTGGAGTAGTAGCAGTAGGAATATCTCAAAGGATAGGGTGTGGGCTGGGGTCATAGCTTGGTGGTAGAGTGCTTGCCTAGCACATGTGAGGCACTGGTTTCGGTCTTCAACACCACATAAAAATAAATAAAAGGCATTGTGTCCATCTACAACTAAAAAAATACTTTTTTAAAAAGTGGGGTAGGATGTGCAGAGAGGACAGCCTGGGACCAGCTTGTAAGACCCCCATTTTCTATTAGAAAACTTTCCCGTTCTAATTCCATGTCCATGCTCAATGCTCAGCTGAAGTTCAGGTTTTCTGCCCTGTCCACTCCTGTCTATTATTGTGCAGTTTATTCACAGAAAGTGACCTTCGAGTTCCTTTTGTTCTCCCTGTTCTTGTTATTTACCGCCATTATAGAGTTATCTCAGGGGCTCATATGTGCATGCCTTCTTCTCAAAGAGATTATGTGTTCTTTGATGGCAGAGGAATGACAAGATGAAGAGGATGTTTTAGGGAGATTGGCAGGCCACATGGTGTGGAGAATGGACTGGGGCTGAGGGGGAACCTTTATGGTCAGGCAGATTTGTGACTGGCTGTTACAACATCCAGGCACCAGGCGATAAAGGTCTGGGCAGGAAGGGGGAGGAAAAGACAAGAGAGATATTTTGAAAAGAAAACCCACAGTGTGGGGGGTGGGGGGAGCAGGAATACTACTATATTAAAAAAAAAAAAGAAGAAGAAAAGAAAACCCAAAGGCCTCAGTCCAGTACCAGGTAGCCATAAAAATATGGGCTTTGGAACCAGACTTCCTGCCTCCTTTCTTTAAAGCTCCTTCCTGTGACCTTGGGCAGATCTCCTCACCTTTCTAACATCAAGGTCCTCCTAATAAGGCTGGGAATAATAAAAGTCCCTGCCTCCTTGGGTTGTTGTGAGGATTCATTGAGGTAATGCTAGTACAAATGCTTTGGCCACTGCCTGAAACATAGCTGCATTTAGTAACTACGCCTGGATATTGGCATTTGATAAATATTTGCAGAGCAAACAAATGGAGCAATTGCAACAGAGTGCTGGAGGCTAAGGGAGTGGGGTGCCCAGGACAGACGATGAGCTGAGGTGCCTAGAAGTCTGAAGAAGATGCCCAAAAGGGAAAACAGAAGGTGGGGAGGTAGCTCAGTGGTAGAGCACTTGCCTACTTTAAGAGAAGCCCTAGGTTTGATCTCCAGCACCGCAAAATAAATAGATAAACAAAGAAGGGGAACAGGGCCAAAGGAGGGATTTGCTTAACAGGAGACACAGTGTTTGACCCAGTGCAGGGGAAAACAGGGAGAAATTAAAGATGCTCCAAAGAACCATCTGGAGGAGGGGTCCTCACTCTGAGAATGTTTAAAGAGCAGGGCTCATGGGGGGCTGAAGGTACAGATGTCCCACAGGACAGTACTCTATGTCACAAACTCTCCTACCCCAGCAAGGCCCAGACCTGACAGATTGGCTGTTGAAGCAACTTTGTGCAACCTTTCATGCCTGGGACAGCTGCATGTTTCCGTGAGTTTTGTGTGAATGAATCCTCTGTGGCTACACAGCAATAGAATGAAAACTAAAACTGATACCACGGAGTTTAACTGCTTCCTCTTGTCAATTGTTAACTGACTCATAGGAGGTAAAATTCACAACCCCCCACTGGTAGGCTGTTCAGGCAGTTTATTTGACTTATTGATTTGGGTGGGTTAAAATAAACCACAAGTTGGTTATCATCTTGTTACCTTTGCCCTGCCTTTGGCCTGCTTGTGTCTCACCTATCTAAATTAGATTCCACAGCACAATATTGGTGAAATCTTCCCCACTGGAGTCATGAGACAGTTTCTTCAGCTGGGCATGGTGGCATACACCTGTAATCTCAATGGCTCAGGAGGCCGAGGCAGGGGGATGGCAATTTTAAAATCAGCTGCCTCAGCAACTTAGGGAGGCCCTAAGAAACTCAGCGATACCCTGTTTCTAAATAAAATATAAACACAGGCTGAGGATGTGGCTCAGTGGTGAAGTGCCTGGGGTTCAATCCTGGATACCAAAAAAAAAAAGGCCCTTTCTCCAGATGCATGCCAAATAGTACTTCTCTTCAGCTGGGTTGAAGACAGGAGGAACTAATGCAGATGTTCAAAATACACTACTTAATGGGTTGAGTTTTTAAAAAAGGAAGCTGAATTAACTCCAGTGTTCAAAAACAGACAATGAAAGTAAGTCACTGAGCAGGATCTGATGGACCATGCCCTGGACCCCTGTAGCCTGACCACAGGGAATATACACGGTGATGACATAGATGGATCTGTGTGTAGACACACATGCACACCTGTAGACATACCTCCCCACCCCCACAGTTCAGCCTACAGCTTCCGTTGGTTCTACTCTTACTTTCTGTCTGCTCCTTCTGGGTATTCTTCTCTTCCTCACATAGAGACTTGATGAGCTGGTAAAGTGGTAAAGTGCTTAGGACAGAGCCTGGTACAGGGTAAGTGCTAAGCACATTAGCTAGCACTGCCCACCTGCCAAACATCTCCCAGCCTCTATCCACTTTTTAGTTTTAACTGCCAAATCTTTGTCACCCTGATCTCCCTCCAACTACTATTTATGAGACACCAGGTTGCTGCCCTTATAACTTCCCACATGAACCTCGGAACCAGCCCTCCCTACCTACACACACATACCCAGCTTCTTGCCACTTCCCTATTGCTTCAATCCTTCTGGGCTTAATACTTGCAATGTTATTAGAGGAACTTAGGCAACAGACCCTGTCAGAAGATGGAGTCCTCTCAGCTATGTCCAGCTAGGGATATCTAAGACACAGTCATAAGTACTAGGAATGGGCTATCACTTGATGCAACACCTGGGAAGTGCCTTTCCCTCCTAGACAGACACACTTCCTCAGGCCTAGGACTGGGGCTAGTCACTCTATAGCCTTTGCAAATGGCTGGATCAGTAGCAAAGACTAGGGGGTGTGAGAAAAGGAATGTGAATTGAAGCCCAAACAGCTGGACAGGACCAAGGCCAACGATGAGCACATTTTCATTACCATCAAGGCCATCAGGGTCCAGCAGGATCTTGTGAGAGAGGTCATCAGCATTTTGAGAAGGGATTCCACCTTCTTAGTCTGAAATCCATGTAGGCTTCTGAAGGCCTTCTTAAGGAACACTACATTGACCTGAAGTACCATCCATTCTTCTTTGGCCTGGTGAAATACATGCTCAGGGCCAGTGTTTGCCATGGTCTGGGAAAGGCTAGATGTTGAGAAGACTGGCTAAGTGATGTTCAGGGACATAGTCCCTATAGACTCCAAGCCTGGAACCATCCAAGACAGCTTTTACATCCAAGTTGACAGGAACATTATTCATGGCAGTGATTCTGCAGAGTACAGAGAAGACTGGCTTGTTTTCAACCTGAAGAACTGGTGAATTAGAAGAACTGTGCTTAGGACTGGATCTAAATGACATGAGGGCAGACCACAATGTTTTTCCCATTCACTTTGCCACCTGCCACTGGTGGAGGACAGACTAGCAAATCTAGTTATTTCCAGAACTTTCTTAGAATCTTGAGGGCAAATCTTTGAGCTTTAAGGGCTCCCTGTACAGTGTCCTGTGCTACCATCAGATTAAAATGTTTCATCCTTGGGCTGGGGTTGTAGCTCAGTGGCTGAGCGCTTGCCTTGAATGTGTGAGGCACTGGGTTCTATCCTCAGCACCTCATTAAAAAAAAAATGAATAAAATAAAAGATATTGTGTTTATCTACAACTAAAAAAAAAATAAATGTTTCATCCTTGCCCCCCCACCCCCACAAAGAAACATGAGTAGGTTCAGACAGGAGGTAAGAGAGTCAATGAGGTTCAATCTGAGCCTGAGTTCAACTCCTGCCCTACCACCAAGTCGTACAGTCATATAAAGGTGTGCACCAGAGTGTTTTCTCCTCCCTACTCAGTTCCCTTCTCCTCTTAGATGCTCAGATTCCATAGATCTTTTCTCCTTAGTTGCAGTCCTCATTCCTATTATATTCCTAAGTGCTGTTCCAGTCAGGTTGCAAACCTCCAAGGTATTTGCCCTGAGTGAGATCTCTCTTGGCCCAATCCTCATCTTACAGAGGACTTGTGATTCAGTTCTGAAGGAAACAGCCATATGGCATTTGTTATCTGGGCCGCTCTTATGCAATGCCTATTTCCTCATATGAAGGTCTGTGTGTCTAAATCTGCTGTGAGTTCTATCAGGATGTTTCAACTCTGCCTCATTCCAGATTCCTATATTGTGCAGATATGTGGCTGATGCACAAGAAAAGTTTGCTATTGTGTTGAAGTATTGGTGGGTCAAAGTTTGTGGGATGTTCCAAAGAACTCCAAGAAATCCAACACGGGTGAGAGTGGTGTCCAAAAGTCTTTTAGGGGCTCTAGATATAGCTCAGTTGGTAGAGTGCTTGCTTAGCATGCACAAGGCCCTGGGTTCAATCCCCAGCACCATACACACACACACACACACACACACACACACACACACACACCAAAAAAAAAAAAAAAAAAAACGGACTAGGGATGTATCTCAGGGGTAAAACCTCTGGGAAGAAAAAAAAAAGAGTTTCCTGTAAGTGGTACAATAAAACCCAAAGACCTAACTGAGGAAAGCAGGAGAAGCTATAGTCAGATATCCAAGTTCAAATTCCAGCTCCATCACTTAAGAGGAGGTATCTTCAAGCAAATCCCTTAATTTCCTAAGCCTCAGTGTCGTCTATAAAATGGAAATATGGGGCTTACCTCAAGGCATATAAAGCCATGTGGTAGTGCCAAGAATCAACAGTTATGGGGGCTGGGGTTGTGGCTCAGTGGTAGAGCGCTCACCTAGCATGCATGAGGCACTGGGTTTGATCCTCATAAATGTAAAATACAGATATTGTGTCCACCTAAAACTAAAAAATAAATATTTAAAAAAAGAGATTAAAAAAAAAAAGAATTAGCAGTTAGTTATGTTCGGAACACTTAAGTCTCCCAGACACCTCAGGTCCTCATTTAACCCTCCCAACTACCTTACTAAGCATTACCATTTTATAAATGAGAAAAGGGGGAAGCGCAGGGCAGTAACTTGCTCATCAGACACAGCTGGTAAGCAGCAGGACTAAGTCACGCCCCAGTCACTAAGCACTAACCAGCTGTGTGCAGGGCACAGTGTGGAAGAGGTGCAGGGCAGGAAAGGTCCTTCAGGGGATTGACAGGCAGAGTGGGGGCTGCCCCCAAGCTTTCCTTGGAAAGGCAGACAGGAAGTAGAAAGGGGCTCAGCAAAGGCTATTTGCCCCAGGGAAGTCGGGGCTGAGGGGCGGAGGAGGGGCCCACCTCATGAGGTCAAACACAATCCTTGCCAGCTCAAACCAAGCCATCTTTACAACTACTAAATAAATCACTATACAGCACCCCCAACTTTTTTTTTTTTTTTTTTTTGGCACTGGGGACTGAACCCAGGGGGTGCTTTCCCACTGAGTTACATCCCCAGCCTTCTTCATTTTCTTATTTTTCTTTTTTTTTTTTTTAAATATTTATTTATTTAAGTTATGGGCGGACACAACATCTTTGTTTGTATGTGGTGCTGAGGATCGAACCTGGGCCGCACGCATGCGACGGGAGCGTGCTACCGCTTGAGCCACATCCCCAGCCCCGCCTTCTTTATTTTCTAAGACAAAGTCTTGCTAACTTGCTAAGGCTGGCCTCAAACTTGCTATTCTCCAGCTTCAGCTTCCCAAGTCTTTGGGATTTCAGGTGAGCAACTGTGTCCAGCTAAAACTGTTTTTCTTCCCCTAGGCTATAGCTCCAAGGAGTTAGTCTTAAAAGGAGAAAATAGGCAGGCTTTGCTATTCTTCACCCAAAAAAAATTCAGAGGAAAACCTATCTCCTGCTGGGCACAGTGGTGTGGCACATATGGTACATGTCTGTAATCCCAGTGACTCAGGAGGCTGAGGTGGGAAGATTCTAAGCTCAAAGCCAGCAATTTAGGGAAGCCCTAAACAACTTAGTGAGAATCTAGTGAAAATAAAAAGGGCTGGGAATGTATCTCAGTGGTAAAGCACCCCTGGATTCAATCCCTAGCAACAACAACAACAAAAAAAATGAAAACCCATCTCCCTCTAGACCCAGTGTTTCTTTGCCCTCCCGTCCAGAAAATGTTTCTGGAATATGTTTTCCACAAAAGGAGTAAGAGCCCACCTGGCAGCTCCTAAAAACCTGGACTCAATTTTCTGATTGTGCAGAACATTAACCCAGGAGCACTCAAGGGCTGAAACTCTACAGGGATACAATGGTGAGCCCCAGCCATTTACCTAGGTCCCTCTAATTAAGTGCATTCTTCATTAATAAGGGTATGCCCTATAGGCTTTTATTTCCCTTCCCCATTTTCCAACAAAAAGCCAAACCATGCTTCAAAACAAAAATCAAATTTATTCAGCAGACATTTTAATTAAGAAATCCTATAAATCAGGACCACCACAAGTTCAGACACTCCGTTGCGAAGTGTACAGTCAATAGCTACATCTGGAGGATGAACAAGCCATTGAATCTTTAAAAAACTGGTTTAGCTACCTTAAAGTTTGGGGGTGGCACCTTACTAAAGCGCCATCAAGTTTCACAAGGGTAAAGCCAGCAGTTTCTCCTAGAGGAGAGTCACATTTTTAAAAGTTTCAGTCACTCACAAAGAAGAGCTGGCAGGCAGGAGGAAAATAACTGTGCATGAGGAACCGCAGAGGCTCAGGCCCACCACTCCAGAGGGCCAGAACAGAGCAGAAAGGCGTCCAGGGCCTTCATCCAACCCCACAGAAAGGGCAGAGTAAGAAAGGTCGGCTGGGAGGACAGGAGATTGTTTATGACCGTTTCTGAGAAAGCTAATGACATGGCCAAGAGTAGCCCTGCAAGAGGAGGAGTTCTGGAAAGAGGAAAGTACAGAAAAAGCAACTAACTCTTCTCACACGTCCCTCCCTGCCTGTGTGTCCTCAGGAGACTCCAAGCGGTGGCAAAGCACAAGACAGAGTTCTTCTTGGAGAGAAAAAGACACCATGGGTGAGTTAGCTCTTGCAGGAACCCCACTGCCTCTCACTTAGAGCATAAACGTGACCTTCAACCACGGGTGGCAAGGTCAAGTCATTTAAAAGTCCACAATCAAATTTAACTCTCCCAACTTCGAAATTATGTCCCTCCCTCCCATTCCGTAAGTGGAGTCTCCCACCTCCTCCAGCCACGGATTAAGTGGAAGAAAGGAGGCGATGCCAACCCACCCAATGCCAAGATTTTATATTCTTCAACCCAGAATTTCTCTGCACAGCAATTATAGCACCATTTTCAGTAAGCTCCTCCACCGGAAAATAACGAGAAAATGTATCCATATCACTAGTTTTCAAGTATTGTTAGAAAGCTCTCGCGATTCCCGCCCCTTTCCAGCCCTATCTTTAAAACAATCCAAGCACACGATGCCCACAAGGGCTAGGTCAGGTACAAGTGGATGCAAGTAGCTGCCATGGGTCCCCCAGTTTATCCCAGGTCCTTGGCCCGGGGTGACTGGGGAAATTCTCACGCGACACGGACGTGCCTTGGTCCGTGCATTTCACCATACTTGAAGTTCTCGGACAGCACTGCCCGGGCCGGTTCCATTTCTGGGTTTAAGATTTTTCCAAGCGCCTGCGTGCAGCCTAAGCTGTAGCTCCCAGGAGTAGAGGCCGAGGCTTCAGATCAGGGTTGATGGGAGCAGGACGCAGAGTAGTACGCAGCGGCGTCCTTTTCCTTCTCCAGGGGGCCAGGGTTAGAGCAAGGCGCTCGAGGTCTGCAGGGCGACGGGGTCCGGTCCGCTGCGTCCGCCACCGGGCCCAGAGGCACCGGTGGGGCTGGTGGCCGCAACCGCGGCGACGGCTCTCTGGAGCCTCCTCACTGCTTCCTTAATGAGGTTTCCCGACAGCACGAGCTGTTGCAGGAGGCGGTGGGGGTCGTCATCGCCCGCGCGTGCTCCGGCCTGGGTCCACCGTCGCTGTTGAATGCGCCGGGAGGCGCCGGCGCCACGGAGCCATCCTCGCCTGCACGGCCCGGGCAGTGCGCTGGGGCCTGAGGCGAGCTCCGCCACGCAATAGGGCGCAGCGCGACCCCGCACGCGACCGCGGTCCCCGAGGGCACAGCGTAGGGCTCCCGGGGGCGCGGGCCCCCCAGCTTCGGCCGACGCGGGCCGCAGCAGCAGAGGAACGGCCGGGGACCGGGCCTTGTCTGCCTGCAGCGCCGCCGGGGGCTGCAGCGGCGGCCCTGAGGACACGCACGGGGAGGCCGGACTGTCTTGAGTCGCGTCCAGCTGCAGCGTCTGGCCGATCTGGGCCACCAGTCGGTCCACCTCGCCCGAGCCGCCCAGCGTCACCGACTGCTCCAGCAGGAGGAAGCTGTCGTCGTCCTCCTCCTCCCCCTCCGCTTCCTCGCCGGCTTCCTCTTCCTCCTCCCTCCGGCACGGCATGGCCCCCTCCCGGGCACCCGAAGCTCTGCGGGCGTCGCGGTGGCTCGGCTGCCCGCGGGTTCGGCGGGCCGCGGCACCGGCAGGCGCGGGGCGCCGGGCGGAGGCTGAAGCTGAGGCCGGGGACTGGGGGATGCGGAAGCCGGGTCGGCGGGGTTGTAGCGCGGCGCGCAAGCAGCCGGGGGAGCCGGAATCCTGCCGGCTCGGGTTGATTTGTAAACAATGGATGACGTATGTGGGCCCTACCATTGTGCCTAGCCGGGGTGAGGCGCGAGGAGACGCCAGAGCGCGGGACTCCGGGGCAGGGCCTGGCCGCAGCCAGAGCCTTCTCAGGTGTGTGATGGCTATCTGTCTGTGAGGGGCTCCTGGGCGTGGTAGCCACTTTCGTCCTGAGCGGCTCCCCCCAGCACTATGAAAAGATACACACTCCGGGCGGCCACAGTTGGTTTCTCCCACTCACAGACACACCCACCCACACACCCAACCCCTCCTCCGCCGCGCCTGCTCCCTCCCCACGTGTCAGCACCGCTTGGGCCCGCCCTGCGTTCAGCCTAACTCTGCAGTCACCCACCCCAGCGCTGAGGACGCAGGCCACACCGGCCAGCCTGCAGTATGGAAGTGGGGGCAGGGAAGGGAGGAGGGAATCGCGAGTGAAGAAGGCACACTTTTAAGGAAGGTGCAATGGGTCCTGTCTGGTGTAAGGGAGTTTCCATTTCCTCTGACTAATCTAAGTTCCATTTCTTGGCAGAAGCCTTGCCCCTTTCCACTTCACCACCCATTCCCGCCTAGCGACAACCAGGCTATTGACAATGCAGTACATCAACCTGCCCGCCTTCCTCCAGCCAATAGCAGGATCCCACGAAGGGAGCGTTGCCCCTTTGAATTCTCAGGCCTGATCAGCTCGTGCCAGTCCTTGAACGAACCTATGGTTGCGTGGCTGCTGTGCCCATTTGAGCTGGCGGGCAGCCATCTCCTTGTTTCCAATAAATATCTTGGTTGAACCTCTGTTTCCAGTGTGATCGATCTGCTTTCATTGGTGCCTTGACTCAGATGGGGCTCCCCTGCCTTTAAGTGGAACCCCCGTCCCACCGGAGATCACCACCTGAGCGGAGACCACTTCTTCACATCCACCATCAGCCTACAAATGGGTGAGTCTCCCTCTCCGGACTCCTAAAACCCGTGAGGCTCAGTAACAGGGAACTGTCAGGCAGTCCTTGTGTTGTTTCGTGGAGAGGAATACACCCCACCCAGACCTTCACAGTTGCAGTGGTCCTCTTGGAGTCATTCCCCTTCCTTACCGGCCTCGGCGACCTTGAGAACTGGTAAACCCCCTCTCCTCCTCGAACTTGGATCTCCTCCTCCCCTTCTCTAGTTCCAAAAAGCCTGAGTCCAGGCGACCCATAGCTCCCACTGCCCTCTGGGTTCCCTCACTGGCAGATACCAATAACTCCCGAATCCTCTGCCTGAGGTCCTATTTTAATATTTGGCTCAAGTGGGACGCCTCTCCAGTCAACATATCATACCCTCCTCCCTGCCGGCAGACTCCCCTCTCAAATGCCTCCTCAACAATTTGGACACCCTCAGCCTGACCCCAGATATCAAGCCCAAAAATTTGATAAAATTTTCAACTCAGGACTGGTCCAATTTTCCCTTAGATAACCAAAACCAATTGGCCCCCTTATGGGTCCTTAGACCCCTGCCATTTTGTAGAATCTCTACAACTATTGGGAGCAATCGAGAAAATGGTAGAGATTTCATATATTCAAGCTTTCTCTCTCCTTCGCTTGACTCCATCTCTCTGTACCTCTTGCAACCCAAAGCATGTCTTTTTGGCTTATACCTCCCCCACACCTTTCTGCTTCCTCACCGACTGATTTCCATCCAGCCAATGAGCCACCACCATATTGGCACCCAAATCCCTTCCCTTGCCCACACCATCCCTGCCCCTTTGCCTCCTTCACGTTCTTCTCTGGGCCCTGCCTCACTTCCTCCTTCAGTCCTTCCACTCCCCATTCCCATGCACAGTCTGTCCAGTCACACCCTACTTCAATCATGGCTCCTTTTACAGAGGTTGCTGGGGCCAAAGGGATCCTTAGGGTCCTCATCCCTTTCTCCATAGCAGACCTTTCTCAGACTGAAAAATACTTGGGTTCCTACACCTCCAACTGCCTCATACATAAAGGAGTTTTAGTACATACATCAAGCCTACTTTTCATGACATTTAGACGATCCTGGCCAATACCCTTCTCCCAGAAGAACGCAGACAGGTCTGGGAACAAGCCCGTAACAATGCTGATGAGATCCATCAAACCACCCCCGTCCACCTCCTAGGTGCCCAGGCAGTTCCTGACCAGGATCCTAACTGGGACTACAATACCACTGCAGGATTGGCCCTGAGGGACCAATTTTCCACCTGCCTAGTTGTAGGACTCAGACGGGCAGCTCAAAAGACGGTAAATTTTGAAAAACTTGAGAAATCATTTAGGATAAAAACAAGAACCCTTCCACCTTCCTAGATAGACTGACTAAGGCTCTCCAGCAATATACTAATTTAGATCCTGAAACCCCTGATGGGAGACAGCTTCTAATGACCTATTTTTTCTCCCAGAGTTACCCAACGTTAGGGCAAAACTTAAAAAACTGGAACGGGGACCCCTCAGACCCCTTGACCCCTCAGACTGAAGTCCTGGCCACAGCCTTTAAGGTATACCATAACTGGGATGAGAAGGCCAGGAAACAAAACCCCAGTTGCTGGTACAGGCTCTATGGGGACCTACCCCCACGGACCTCTTCGTTTCTGGCCAAATGCCCACCACCAAAGATGCCTCTTGGGCCCTGCTTTAAGTGCGGGACAAAAGGACACTGGGCATGAGAGTGCCCTAATCCCAGGTTACCTACTTGTCCATGCCCTAAATGCCAATTAGGGGGTCACTGGGCCATGGACTGCGCCGGCCCCCAAAGGGGAGCTGTGTCTGCCCCAAGCCCAGGTCTGGATCTTTTAGGACTGGCCACAGATGACTGAATGGGCCTTGGGACTCCCTCCCCAATGACTACTATCACCTCTCAGGAGCCCAGGGTCACTATTATGGTGGATGGATGCCCAATTAACTTCCTTTTAGACACAGGGGCCACTTATTCAGTCTTGAAGGAGTTTTGGGGACCCACTCTTCCATGCTGTTTCTGGGTAAGGGCACAAACAATCCTTCCCCGCAAAACCCCCACTCTCTCTTATAGGTCCCACCATCCTTTCTCCCACCAATTTTTGGTAATGCCCCAATGCCCCATTCCCCTATTGAGAAGGGATATCTTAGCCAAATTCCATGCCTCCCTCACATTCCATCATAGCTTCTCTTTTATCCTCACCCTTGCAGAAGCAACCCACATGTCCACAGGCTCCCCTCCTTCTCCCTCTCCGGAGGTTAAATCCTCAAATTTAGGACACTTCCACCCCCTTCTCTGGCTCAATGTGTCCCTCTCAGAATTCGTCTTAAGGACCCTCAGTATTTCTCTTGTCAACCTCAATACCCTCTTCCAACTAGCAGTCTTCAGGGCCTACAGCCCATTATTAAGGACCTATGGCACAAGGGCTTAATAAGACCTACCCACTCCCCTTTTAACACTCCTATTTTGGCCGTAAAGAAACCTAATGGATGGTACTGCCTTGTACAAGACCTGCGAATCATTAATGAGGCGGTCAGACTCATTCACCCTCTGGTGCCAAATCCCTACACTATCTTCTCTTCCATTCCTTGCTTCTCTTCCCATTTCTCAATTGTTAACCTAAAGGATGCTTTCTTCACCATTCCCCTTGCTCAGGATTCTCAGGACATCTTTGCCTTCATCTGGACCGACCCTAAGACACATCATTCCCAGCAGCTTACCTGGATGGTCCTCCCTCAAACCTTCAGAGATAGTTCACATATCTTTGGCCAAGCCCTGGCACAAGACCTTTGGGGTCTTACTCTTCCCCATTCCACCCTTTTGCAATATGTGGATGATTTACTCTCTGTAGTCCTTTCCTACCTATCTCCAAGAGTGACACTGTCTCCCTCCTGAATTTCCTCACCAGGGGCTGGGATTGTGGCTCAGTGGTAGAGCGCTTGCCTAGCATGCATGAGGCACTGGGTTCGATTCTCAGCACCATATACAAATAAATAAAATAAAGGTCCATCAACAACTTTTTTTTTTAAAGAGAGTGTGAGAGTGAGAGACAGAGAGAGAGAGAATTTTTTAATATTTTAGTTTAGTTTAGTTTTCGGCGGACACAACATCTTTGTGTGTATGTGGTGCTGAGGATCGAACCTGGGCTGCACGCATGCGACGGGAGCGTGCTACCGCTTGAGCCACTCCCCAGCCCCATCAACAACTTAAAAAAATTTAAAAAAAAAAATTCCTCTCCAAGAAGGGCTACCGGGTCTCCCCTCAAAAGGTCCTGCTCTCACTATCAGCAATTACCTACTTAGGAGTCCAGGTGTCTCAGGGAAAAAAAGGCCATCACCCTGGACCAGAAACAGTTGATTCCAAATTTGCCCATCCCACTCACCACAGAAGATATTCTCTCTTTCCTGAGGCTGGCGGGAAGCTTCCGAGCCTGGATCCTCAATTTTTCCCTTTTAGCTGCCCCACTATATGATACAGCAAGGGGAAAATCATTGGCGACCACCCCTAATGCCATCCGAGCTCCATTCCACAAACTTTGGTACGTCCCTTGAGGCCCCCACGCTCTCTTACCTGACATTCATAGATTCTTTGTTCTGTATGTCCTAGGGGTGCTAGGCCAACAGCAAGGACCAACATTTGCTCTAGTAGCCTATCTATCCAAACAACTGGACCCTACCGTCCAGGGATGGACCTCCCTGTCTCATAGCTCTGGCAGCCACCTATGTTTTGGAGTGTCAGATGGGGGAGGGGTTCAGGATAAGGCCTGCCACCATGTTGCATCCCACCAGAAAGCTCTTAAATCTGTCAGATGGGAGTCCTTACCCAAGGACACCCTTCTAATCCAGATCATTAACACCACTCATCATCTGAGGCACTGGGTTATCCCACTGACTAACTCCACATTGGCTCAGGGATGCTGGCTGTGCCTCAAGGCAGGATTCTTTCACTAGTTGCCAGCCCAATACAACTAAACTCCTCATTGGTCAATGGCTCACTGATCCTCAACGAAACTACTTCCACAACAGTTGACATCTCCCGAAAACTTTCAGGGGTTCCCCTTTATCAGGTTGCCGACACATGTCTCAACTCCTCCGGGAATACGTCTGTCAGTAACTTACAAGATGAACAGTGTGCTCAAATAATTACCCATAGACTATCTCCCAAGCCCTCTTGTCCACCGACCCCTGAGGCATCCTTCTTATGCGGGACATCTGTGTACCATGCTTGCCCCCAAGATGGAGCAGCACATCCACACTAACCCTTTTATTCCCATCCATAGATGTTGTCTCAGGAGACAAGGACATTCCCATCCCCCTCATGGCTCACATAAACCCCGTCACAAACGAGCCGCCCAACTTATCCTCTTACTGGCTATTCTGGAAATAACGGCAGAACTGGCTACAGGCACAGCAGGGATGACGACGTCCCTTACCTACTACCACCAGCTGTCTAGCCAAATCTATCTTACTCTCGAAGTCAGCTAGATTCTTACAAAACCACCGCAGCTTACACTTGCTTACAGAGGAGAAGGGAGGACTTTGCCTATATCATTTCAGGAAGAATGCTGTTTTATGTTAATCAGTCAGGAGTGGTAAAAAATAAGATCAAACAACTACAAGAGCAATTAGAGAAAAGGAAACAACAGAGGGCCCAGTCCTCTCTATGGAATATGTCTCCAGGTTCTATTATCAGTTGGGTCCTCCCATTACTTGGCCCTCTAATTGGGATTTTGTTTGTTTGTTTGTTTTGTGCCTTTCTATCCTGTATCATAAAATTCCTACAAAATCAAATAGGCAGAATATCTAATCAGACCTTTAACCAGCTTCTCCAGGATTACCAACTATTTGCTACCTCAGAAGACACCTATTCCTCCTGTGAAGGCCTCACCAACTGCTGATGGAACTTTATCACTTTGAATATGGAGCTACAAATTGGAAACACAACTGGAGGAACTTCACTAGCCTGTCACCCAGGGTTTCTAGGCCCATTCGCCCTCGGGTGCCTCCTCCTGACTGCTGGCCTTTTCTCAGCCAGTCCCCCTGCTGGACTTCCTGCCAGAAGCTAATGTTGTGTCTCCTCTTTCTTCTTCTCGTTGCCTTCGGGTGTCTTCGGTGTCTTTAGGCTCATCATGTGGCTCACCCAATTCGTGGAGTTCACGGAGACCCTCTAACAGGACAGCTGGCTGATTCCCTCATTTGCAGCGATGAGGGTTGGATGGAGACTATCCATGATCTGTAGCTTCAGGGAATTTTCATGGATTTCAGCCCAGAGGAAATTTATGGCTTCGGTGCCTGGGTCTTCACAATGATGCTTCTTCTCTCTCTGTTTCCAGACATCCCTCCCCTCCTTTTTCCACATCTTCCCACGTCAGCAGGAAGTAGCTAGACTAAGTCAGTGCCCCCATCCCCAATTTAAAGCAAAATAGTGAGGAATGTTAGGTACCAGGGAGTTTCCATTTCCCAGGAGAAGCCTTGCCCCTTCCCACTCCACCACCCATTCCCACCTAGTGACAACCAGGCCATTGACAACACAGTATGTCACCCTCCCCACCACCTTCCACCCGCCAATAGCAGGATCCCACGAGGGAGCATTGCCCCTTTGAATTCTCAGGCCCGATCAGCTCGTGCCCGTCCTCTAAGGGACCTACCTCACCCAGTGCTGATGGAGGCACGGCTGCTGTCCCCACTCGAGCAGGTGGGCAGCCGTCTCTTGCTTCCAATAAATCTCGTGGTTGAACCTCTATTTCCGGTGTGATCGATCTGCTTTCAGGTCGGAGGTGGGGGTCACAGATACGTCCCCATCCCCAATTATTGAAACCTCCCGGGCAACAAAGCGAGACAAGGAACGACTACTGCTTGCTTGCCTGGAGAGTTGCTTGTGGTTTTTGTTTGTTTGTTTTTAAGTTTCTGAAGTGGCACCCCCTTTCTCCACAGAAAAGTCTTTACTGGGCTTCTCCAGAAATCTTCACCATGGCTGATTTTAGGATTGTCAGCAAAAGAGTCTCTACAAGAGTTCAATGTAGATAAACTTTCTATTTTCGTGTCGCCCTGTTTGACTTTGCCACTTGCCAGGAAGAAACCAGCATTCCAGGTGCTGGACACCCCCCTACTAGTTTCTCACAAACATGATTCCAGTATAGTAGTTTGTAGAAATGTGTAAACCAGGCCTCTGGCCTTGAGCTGGGCTTCACAGAGATGTCTACATTTCTAAGATAAGAGAAGGTACCAATTGGGCTCCATGGTAACAGCTGGCAGGGGGAGGAAAGAAAGGGGAGAAGAAGCTCTTTCTTCTCAGGTGCTGTCCTTGAAGGGTTAACTTGCCCAGAACAGTGAAGGAAAAAGCTGCTTTTATGTGAACGTCTGAAGACTGTGAACTTCTGAGCCCCTCCCCTTACACGCTGGGTATAAAACTTTGAAACTACCTGAGCTCGGGGTTCAGGGGATTGATTGATTACAGCAAAAGCTGTGCCCTCTGAACCTGGATGCAGCCAAATAAGACTGTTTCCTGCTATCTTTGGTGCCTTGCCTCGTTTGTCCCTACTACAATTCAAATAGAAATATAGGAGCTGTGGAAATTTTCTCAATTATAGGACTCAAAACATGGTTGAACAATTTTTTCCCTTAGGTTTCTTTTTTCTTCAGGATTTTTTTCTATAAAGAATGTTATACATTTTTTTTTAACTTTGTATTGCAACCAGAAGCCTTTTTTCATGTTATTCATGCACTTTGAAAACATTTTAGTGATTACGTACATTTCCACTAAATATATGTAATTGTTTAAATTCCTTTAACGTTTGCTGTTTCCCTAATTTCCCTGTTGTAAATGAGTGTGACTTAACGTTTTTGTCCATCAAACTTTTCCATATTTATATTTCTTAGAGCGTGTTCCCAATAGAATTTTAGGTCAAAGGATATGGATATTATTTTAATGTTTTTGATAAATACATGAAATAACTTTCTGAGATTTGGGTAAATGTCCTCCCCTATCATTGTGCTAGTGTACTTTATTTATTGTACTTTCACCAACATTTAATTGTTACTGAAATTTTTTTTTGCTGATTTCATAGGTGGAATTGGTATCTTCTGTCAGTTTACAATTTTTTATTTTAGTTAGAGCAGTTTTCTAAATGTTTGTTAACCAACTGTACTTCCTTTTTGTAAATCGTTCCTAATAAGTTTTTCCTAGAGTTTTTCTATGTCTGTGTACCAGAGGTTAACCCTTTGCTTTCACTTTTTACTACAAATATTTCATCAGGGGTTTTTTTGTTGTTGTTGTTGACTCTCTAAAATTTTTTTTTTAATCAGTTTAACAGAACATTTTAATGTAGTCAGATCTATGAAATCCTTTCCTTTGAGACTTCTAACATGATGCTAAATTTAGAGTCTCCTTGCCTTCAGAAAGTTATTAAATATTCAGTTCTATTTTCTTTAGATTTTTCTAATGCCTGGATTTTTTTTCCCCAAATCCATCTGGGATTAATTTTGGTCTTTGGTGCAGAGAGATGACATGAAATTAATTTTTTTTCCTCCCAGAGAGCTTGCCAACCAGGGCAGAGGTGTGTGGGCAGTGTACACAGCCACTCCTGTCTTTTAGATCCCAGTTGCTGGTTAAACTGGTGGTTGTGAGGACTGGGTGGGGCTGGGAATATTTTGACCAGTCTCTTGTGTGGAGTCAAAAGAACCCTGAACAGGTTACACAAAGACCTAGAATCAAGTCTCATTCCTGCTACATCCTGGGTGTGGGACTCTTGGCAAATCAGTTTACAAGTGTTTTCACTTGTAAAATGGAAAAAATAATCCCTGCCCTGCCTCCCTCTGAGGATTGTTTTCAGGATCAAATGAGATAATGGGAACAGGCTTTGTCAGGCATTACACAAATGTACTGAGGGATTAGGTCCAGTGGTTTACTAACAGAGGCCTGGCTCCATTCCAGCGATTTCCCCAGGGAAACAGCTAATATATTAATGATGAGATTCCCCCCCAGCAGCCCACTAAGTAAAGTATACACTGGAGGCATTCCTTCCTTGAACTGGTGGGGTCCCTTAAATTCTGCCTCAGTCCACCCTGAGCTGGAATTGTTTAGGGCCTTCCTGAAGGCAGTCCTGGGGCTCCCAAGGTGTGTCACCACAACTAGTTCTGCAGGTTCCAGTGATGAAACCTTTCCCAGCAGGCAGCTCCTACCTCTGCTTCTGTTGGAGTTCTTCAGACACTTCACTGATGAGGGTAGGAAGTCATTCGCCCCAGAGAGAGAGAGAGAGAGAGAGAGAGAGTCTCATTTTCATTCTGATAGTACTTATTGGAGAATTTCAAGGGGAATGGAAATTAGGGGAGGGCTTATGGATTTCAGTAGAGTTAAAATGGCCATTTTTCCCCCTCCTCTCCGTAAGATGATGCCTGACTGTAAGTAGAGAAAAGCAGTTTTATGCTCCATTGACTTTAAACATTAATGGGTCTGGCGAAGCTATTGTCTCTAACCCAGCATCCCTGGAAGTTGTTTTGTCTTCCTGTCAGGATAATTCCAATAGTGTTCTTACTACTATAGGAAATGGAGCTTTGAAATGGCATTCCTTAAAAAAAAAAAAAAAAAAAAACCCTTCCCTTTGTAATGTGGCTTTTGTGTGCAGATTGCTATGTAAATATGCCTAGACATGGATATTACACTGTTCATTATAGAGATGAATGCATGACAGGAGGCCGCTCCATTTTCTGGGGGCACTCCTCTGGAGAGCTCTGAGAGGGAAGTGCTATGCTGGACCAGTGGGAGGCGAAGAAATGCCCTGGATTAAGAAGCAAAATATAAGATGCCAAAGTCTCCAATGCAATTAAAAGTAATGAGAAGGTATCAAAAAAGGAAGCAATGAGAGCTTGTGTGCCTGGCCCACTGGCTGACTGCCTGGAGACACTGAGAGCATTCAGAAACACTGGGGAAGGACACAGGATTCAAGGGGTTCCTGCCTTCAGGCAGACTGCACTGAAATCCCCCCCAGGGAGTTTGTTTGCCATGGGGACCTTGTTTTAAATTATCTGAGACACCAGCCAGGGTAACATGGGATGGACAGTAGGCTTGGAATCTCATCTGATGTGGTCACTTCTTCCTTCTTTTCCTCTGGTTCCTAATCTGTAAAATGGGGGATACTGTGTTCTGGAAGACTTACCATGTGGATCTTGTGGGTGGTGCTGGAGTTGAGTTAGACTCTTGGGAACAGAAACAATTTTAGGCATGTTTAAATTCAGAAGGGGCAAATTCTATGCTCTAGTCCATTAGTGGATGGGTAGATAAACAAATTGTGGTTATAGTTATACAGTCGGATTTTATTTAATCTAAAAAAAAAAAAAGAAGAAGAAGAAGAAGAAGTACTGACACATATTACAACATTCTCCTCCAAAACATTATGCTAAGTGAAAGAAGAGAGACATGAAAGGTCACATTGTAGGATTCCAGTTACACAAAATATCTTGAGATAAATAAGATAAAAAGCATTTTTTTTTAGGGCTGGGCCAGGGGAGGAATTGAGGCAGGGGAGTGACTGCTAATTGGGTGAGGGGTTTGCTTTTGGGGTGATGAAAAGTTTTTGGAACTTGATGGAGCTGGTGGTGCACTAAATGTCATTGAGTTGAACATTTTTTAAATGGTTAGTTTGATCCCAGAGATAGGGATCAAACCCAGGGCCTCACATATGCTAGACAAGTGATCTACCACTGAGCTATATCACAAGCCTACCTAACATGGTTAGTTTTAGATTATGTAACTTTTACCTCAATGAAAAAAAAATTATGATTTTTTTCCTTTTTTTTTCTTTTTTTCTTTCTTTTTTTCTTGTGCTAGGGATTGAATCCCGGGTCTTGTACATGCAAGGCAAGCACTCTACCAACTGAGCTATATCCCCAGCCCTTGTATTTGTTATTTGATCCATTCTTTGTGATTAGAACCACAGTTTATTTGCTGATATGAAATAATCACATTTTCACCATGTTTCCAATGCAGGGCTGATCTTTTTCAACTTTGAGGTCACATTGAAAATAACACATTAATCAGGCATTTTGGTACAAAATCTGAAATCCCAGCAACCAGGGAAGCTGAGGTAATACGATCCAAGATCAAGGCCAGCTTCAGCAACTTAGCAAGACCCTGTTCAAAATAATATAAAAAGGACTGGGAATGTAGCTCAGTGATAAAGTGCCCCTCAATTCAATCCCCAGAATTGAAAAAAAAAAAAAAAAAAAGTTCCACTGCCTGATTCTCACTCTGGTCTCCAGTTACTCTTTTTTTTTTCTGACCAAAGTGAACTGGGACATCATTTTTCCTCAGCAGTGAATGGCAGTCCAGAGGCAGCCAGGGAAACACAGTGGGCCTGATGATGATCTTAAGTAATCCTTCTCATCCCAAAGCTTTCTTTGGGTCACCTGCCTTTCTCCCTTGTGCTAAAGTTGCAGGCTGGAAAAGTGGATAAAATGCCATGCATAATGAGTTAGGAAATAGTTCTGGAGAAAGTGACCCAGCTTCCAGGCACGATGGTGCACACCTGTAATCCCAGTTGCTGAGGAGGCTGAGGCAGGAGGATCATGAGTTCAAAGCCAGCCTCAGCAAAAATGAGGCACTAAGAACTCAGTGAGACCCTGTTTCTAAATAAAATACAAAATAGGGCTGGGGATGTGGCTCAGCAGTTGAGTGCCCCTGAGTTCAATCCCTGGTTCCAAAAATAAAAAAAGAAAGTGACCCAGCTGGCATCTCAAGGGCAGTGTGGCAGAGTATCCATGAAACCCCTTTTTTGTCTTCACCAGGAGCACAGTTAGAACATGCTGCCCATCTCCTTTGCAGATAAAGTGGCCAAGTGACTTAAGGTCTAGCCAGTGAAATGTGAGCAGAAGGTCAGGTGGACTGACCATAAGAATTTCCCTTGCATGATCATGAAGCGTTCTTTCCTATTGTGCCAACAGGATATCAATATTGAGGGCAATCTTGGAAGCCACTTTTGGAAGATAGCAATGCCACCACACAGCAACTAGAAAAATCTACATATGGTTGTCCCTCCGCATCTATGGAGACTGGCTCAAGACCTTCCAGAGATACTAAAATTCACGGATGCTTAAGTCTCTTACATGTAATGGCATAGTATTTGCTTGTAACCTATGAAAGAACATCCTCCCGTATGCTTTAAATCATCCTTGCCAGGTGCAATGGCACATGCCTGTAATCACAGTGCCTTGGGAGACTGAGGCAGGAGGATTGCAAGTTCAAAGCCGGTCTCAGAAATTAGCAAGGTCCTAAGCAATTTAGCAGGACCCTGTCTCTAAATAAAAAATTAAAAATGGGCTGGGGATTATAGCTCAGTGGTTAAGCGCCCCTGGGTTCAATCCCTGGTAACAAAAAGAAATTTGGTTTTTGCTATACCTATGGTTTAGGGAACAATAATGACAACAAGAAAAAATATCTGCTTGGTGAAAACCCAATTGTTATTTTTTTCCCAATGCTTTTGACTTGAGCTTGGTTGAATCTGAGAATACAGAACCCATGATGTGGTGGCGGGCCAACTGGAGATTGTTACAAGAATTTGAAAACAACTTTATTTTGTTAAGTGCTGAAGTTTACAGATTTGCTACAACTTCTAGCATAACCCCAACTGATACAGAAGAGTGAAGGTTAACAGGGAAAAGAGGAGTGGAAAGAGAGCAGCGCACCCCAGCAGCTTGGAAAAATTCAATATGGCTGGCGCACATAGGGCCAGGTGGGGTGTAGGTGGCCAAGGAGACTTTATTTGCATTTTTAAAAGAGCAGTACCCCCAGAAGTTCCAGGGGAGGAGGAAACTAACCTCCAAGAAGTGAACACGGAAGCTAGATGCCAGGGTGGGACTGATGGTAAGGCAGTGGCCTCTGATCACCTGCAGTTCTGACAAGCCCCAGCCCAGTTGAGTTATGTTGGTTTCATTGGGACAGTCTTCCCTTTCTGCTTCCCAGGTCCCACAGGCTTTCCATTTCACAAGATCTTAGGGTGTGTCTCCTAAAGAAGGCGGGTGGCTTCAATTAGGCCACCTAAGGGTGCCCCCTTGAGGCTTTGCTTCCCATTTCTGGTAGACTGGGAAGGGGAAAGGGCAGGCAATTCCATCTGCAGACTCCACAGCGCAATCACACTCAGGCCCTCTCTTTCCCATTTCAGATTCTTGTGGGTGACCCCAGATTCCTTGGAGACAGCAGCAGTCTTATCCACAGACCTCACAGAAACTCACCTGGGAAAATATGACACTCCTCCCGCTCCCCGGCACATGCAGGAGCCCTGTGTGCGGGTGTGGGCACACACCACACACACACACACACACACACCCCAGAGCTACCTGGCCATCTGGCAATTCAGCCTTACAGGCATCAAGTTCGTTTTGTGCCCCAAGGCCTGGTGAGCTGTCTGTGGTCCTCTCCTGCGTCATCCTGACCAGCTTTGGAAGTGAGCATCAGGTTGAGTCAGCAACCTGGGTTCTAGCCCTGATTTCTCCAGCACCTGGTGTTGAGTAGCAGCTTCCCTCTGGGCCCCAGGGTTTCTTGCTTGTTCACCCAGCAACGAGTTCAGACTCATACCTGAAGGTTCTCTGGCTCTAGGATGCTGGGTTGGTGAGGCAGCTGTGGAGCCCAGGCCCATCCTTTCTAGCCCTTCCTCATGGTCCTTGGACAGCTGGCCCCCCAAAACTGACAGGAGAACTGGGCCACTTCCCCGCACTCCCCGTTTCCTCCTCTGTTGAATGGGTGTGTTAAAAACACTCAACTCCAGAGATCTTCTGAGGCGGGGAAGAGCCTGTGGGCTCCCAGCTCCTAGGAAACCATGGCCTCTGTCACTTACCTAAGCCTTCTGGAGGCACACTTCTCAAAACCTGTCCACCTCGATTTGGGGCTCATTCTCTTCTCTCTTCTACTGAGTTTTTTGGTTCGGTCATTTTGCAGTGCTGGGGGAGGGAGACACAGGGTTTCTTTGTGCCTGCTACACACTCACTCCCTGGACCACAGAGATATACCCTTAGTTCCCACCACGGATTTTTTGTTTGTTTGTTTGATACCTGGATTGAACTCAGGGGCACTCGACCACTGAGCCACATCCCAGCCCTATTTTTTATTTTATTAGAGACAGGGTCTCACTGAGTTGCTTAGTGCCTCGATTTTGCTGAGGCTGGTTTTGAACTCACCATCCTCCTGCCTCAGCCTCCCGAGCTGCTGGGATTACAGGCGTGCACCACCACACCCAACTTCTGAGTCCATTTTCTGGTGTTATAAACAAAACACTCGAGACAGGTAACTTATAAACAATAACTTATACATTTAGCTCGTGATTCTGGAGGCTGGGAAGTCCAAGTGCATGGCTCTGGCAACTGCTCAGCATCTGGTGAGGGGGGCTTCCTGCTGCATCATAACATGGCAGAGGCCATCCCATGGCCAGACAGAGCCCTCATGACCCAGTCACCTCCCAAAAGCCCATCTCTCAACACTGGTGTACTGGGGGGCAAATTTCCAATACGTGAAATTTGGGGAGACACATTAAAACCATAGCTTTGAGAAAGCATTATATACTTCTCCAAAGCACTTCCTGGCTCTCTGGAGAAAGGGAGTTGACTTGGGAGCAGGAGGGTGAAGGACAGAACCCACTTTTCTGACTCCGACCAGTGCTTCAGTGGCCGCTAAGCCTGCTGGTAAGCCGTCTGCCTGGAGAGCCCGCAGCATAGGAAGAGCAAAGGAGGCCAAAGAAGTGAATGGGCAAGGAGCACCCTCCTACCCGCTGCAGGTGGGTTCCGCTCCTGTAAGCCTGCGTCCTTACCAGGGCCTTTCTTGTTTCTTTGCAAATAAAACCATTGTAAAACATATTGTTTCCAGGATTTCTGCACAAAAGGAAAATCCTTTCTTTAAAAGGTAGACAGCCTGCAGAAATGTCACATAGAAACTTGGGGCCAAGCGTCAAAAGTCAACCCTAGGGGCTGGGGTTGTGGCTCAGTGGTAGAGCGCTTGCCTAGCATGTGTGACACTGGGTTCGATTCTTAGCACCATGTATAAATAAATGAAAATAAAGTTTTATCAACAACAACAAGAAGTCAACCCTGGCACAACTCCTCACTCCTCTCACCTTGTACAAAGAGAATTGTAAAATTGGATTTCATCCCAGAGATGTAGGGATTTCAGAGCAAAGCACCTGCAAGGTAATGAGCAGGAAGGAGAGCAGACACTGGTGTCCCAACCTCATGCAGCATATGGAAATTCACAGTGATGCCTAATCACACTGTGCTTTCCCCAGGGCATTGCACAGTGGAAACTTGAACTTTGGGGGCGTGGGTGCCACTTTATGCCACCTGTATGATTCTGCCCAAACCACTCATCCTCTCTTGTCTTTGGCTGGGAATCCCAATGATAACCACAATCAGATATTACTGTCATATTGAAAGAGAAAGTGGGTGCAAATGCCTTGGGCAAACTAAAGAGCTCTGTGGGAGCTTAGGCTGCAATTGCCACTGTATCTGCACATGAGACTGGGATCTGGCAGTGCAGATCAGTTGTGACTGCCCGCGATCACAGCAGACACCAGGCCCCTGTGCAAGGTTCTGAGGAAGAGGACGCATGTGACCATCTGACAATCCTCATGTGGGTGGGGAAGAATTATCCTTAAAATACTGGATATCACCTTTGCTACTTTATGAATGACTATTTGCCTTAGTAGCCTGCCTGCTTACTGTAAGCAAGTTGGACTTGCTGCTGGAATGATTAAGAAAACATTTTTAGATAAGAATTACGGGGCAATGATCCAATTGATACACATGCTGTGTAAAATCTGCTTGGGGCTATACTGTGCCTTGTCATTTTTATGAGCATATTTACAACTAAAGGTTGGTCTCAGGTTATCTACTTGTATATAACTCGGGCTCTGTGGCCTCAAGTCCAATATCTATGTTGTAAACACAGTTCTGGTTAAAAGCAAGACTTCAAGAGCTGGCAGAACTTGCAGAGGAGTCACGAGGCCTGCATAGCCTATTCCTGGCACCATTCACAAAACCATCTGCCCACCAGCCGGGCCTCAGATCCTCTCTGAAATTGTGACTTTAAATGATCAGCTCTGTAATTAGTACATATGGGTCTTCAGGGTGACATCCCTGGAATTTGGAAATCATGTTGCCCTCTGGAAGTTAAACCCTTCAAGTGCACACATGATGGACAGGATTAGTTATCTGTACAAGGCTCCAGAGGGAACATGCTGTCTCCCTGGTGAGAGCCGGAAGAGCTGTGCTTGGAAATTCAATCCAGGCATGCCTGCATGTGAAGGAAGCAGGGGCCTAATTAAATCTCAGAAAAGCTTCTCTGCAGCAGGAAAGTGGCTGTAAAGAGTCTATGAAACACCAGAGAGGAAGGATCTGCCTGCTCTGGAGCACAAACCACCAGAGGATAGCTCCAATAGGCTGCGGTGAGAACGGGCCCAATATCTAGGAAATCTACAGGGAGATAAAACTGTCCCTTCTCAATGACATTATTAATATATCACTTGTAGGACTCCCTTTGTCCCATTTTATACAACAATAGTTTTTGATTTCCAACGCAAGGTAAAATATTTCCCAAACAGTTGCCGAGTATCTTGGGCAGTTATATTTCTCATTACAAATTAATAAACTGCAATTTTGAGTAGGCCCCTTGGTCTGGGTTTGCCTCTGAACCTGATCCTGGTTTTAGACTCACAGGGCTCTGCAGTAAGTATGTGGTAGCAAACCTTTGAACCCTCTGCCTACATCTTCATATTTGCTGATTGGCCACAGCCTCAAAATCCTGTTCTAGTGTTATATATGATCAGTCAGTGGAACCTGGGATAGGAAGAGGCCCTGTGGCCCTGGCCTTGGATGACTCGGCTGTACACGGTAACTGTTTCTAATGGTAGCAGCTACATTAAGCATGATTTCAGGAAATGGCAAATCAACTTAGGTTGTCCCAAATCAGGGTTATTTTCTGGAGTACAGTCATTTTTTTATTCATCATAATGTATATCAAAAATAGAACAAGGAGTATTCATCATGTCATTTTCTAAATATTGCTTGCCCACGATCTAGCATCTAGTGATGGCTTTAAATTCCTGCGTAAGCAAGGAGCGACATACTTTCGAACTCAAAGATCTTTTATAAATAAACTGAGCTATGTCCCTTGGGCAGACACTTTAAACTGGGCCATTGAATATTATATTTATGAACTGTTTACATAGGTAAGGTAAAAACTGTTACAGTCAAGTGCAAATTTAGAAAATAAACTTTTAAAAACTATATTTTTGTATTCAAAAATAGGCCCTATATAGAAAAAAAAGGTGGACAGATTCTAGGCCCCCTTTTACTTTTCTGACTTTTCTAAATATTCTGTGAATATTTATTGCTTTTATAGCAAAATTAGAAGACATTTAATTTTTTAGATTATCTTTTGAAGAAACATAAGCAACCAAAAGGGAAGCTTTTGGGAAAGGACCCTGAGGATTTTTCAATAGCCTCTGTTTTCGGAGGCTATTGAAACATCATAAACAATTTTCTCATGTGTTGTAAATAATACAGAAAAAAAACACCCTGGGCTGGGAATGTGGCTCAAGCGGTAATGAGCTCGCTGGGTTTGATCCTCAGCACCACATAAAAATAAAGATGTTGTGTCCACCGAAAACTAAAAAATAAATATTAAAAAATTCTCTCAAAAAAAAAAAAATCCTTCCTTGGCTGATCGAACTGCAAGACTGAGGACCTAATAAGATGGCCACTGGTAATAGTGGACCTCCAGGACAGCCACCACCAAACTTCTGCCACAACCACAAGGGAACAGGGAAGGCTGAGGACTGGCCTAACCTGACTTGCCCATGTTCAGAAGTGTCATGACAGGGGCACACTCAGTCTGCCTTTGCCAATCCCTAGTGCCTGACCACCTTGGCCTTTCTGGTAACCAGGCAAGATGTAATCTGTTATCGGAGAATGAACAAATGATAGGTGGACCCAAAAAAGCCTCAACAGTCTGACATCACAAAAAACGTAAAACAGTAAATCTGGATCTTAGTGAAAGCTCTCAAGTTTTCTTTTTGTCCTGAAACTAAATGACTCTTATTTTGATGAACACTCTTAAGATCCCCCTTCACTCCTACCAGTGACCCAAAAGCAGCATTGACTTTTGCAACACGTTTTGAGCACTTGAAGTTTCTGGGGCAGATTAATTTTTTGCCTCTGCAGCAAAATAATTTATATTTAAAGTCTACTCCAGAAGAATATGGAGTCGCATCACTAATACCAACCTTTCTAGGTCACCTGCCCCTCCTACCTTTGAAAGACAACAAAGCTTCTTGGGAAATAAGTTATAATAAGCAGGCCAGCTTCAAACTTCCTTTCTTAATGATGTCAATACTAGACAATTGGCTCATATCTGTCCCCACTTCATGAGGCTTCCTAATGTATGCTTCATTACCTGAGAAAGGACATAAATAGGAAAAAACTGGGGCTGGCTTAATTTGACACACCTTATGTATAAGGGTACACTAACAGCGGTCATAGTTAGATCACCTTTGCAAATCCTAGTGGTCACTTCTTTTTGGTAGAGGGGATTGAACCCAGGGGCACTAAACTGCTCACCACATCCCCAGCTTATTTTTTGAGACAGGGTCTCACTAAGCCACTTAGGGACTCACTAAATTGCTTTGAGGCTGGCCATAAACTCATAATCCTCCTGCCTCAGCCTCCTGAGTCAAAATTAGAGGTGTGTGTCACCATGCCCCACAATGTTCACCTCTTTTGACCATTTTTCCTGCTTACTCTCCAATCTCAGAATTCTATTAACAAAGCATGTGAACCGTGTCATCTCTGGGAGAAGTATGGTTCCTCTGATTCTCAGCCCAAGACCATCAGGAGGTCTTTGGGGGTACTGGGTCCAGTTAAGACTTACATCTTGGAAAATGAATAAAATATATCAAGGGACATGCTACTAAGAGATACCTAGCACCTCTTGGAAGCATTACTGGAACCAAAGGCATTAAATCAGAATGGAAACTATCAAGGAATGTGTGTATGGTCTCATCTCACAAGGAGAATAAGCCAGAAAAACTCACAGATCAAGTGTCAAGGGACAAAACATATTCCTCATTGGAACATAGGAATAGCCCCATAGTACTTTACTTCTTGTTGATGTTGCAAAGCATACCCAAGGGGACCCTGGGCTGCCAGGCACAGTGACACACACCCTATTATCCCAGCAATTTGTGAGGCTGAAGCAAAAGGATTACAAGTTCAAAGCCAGCCTCAGAAATTTAGTGAGGCCCTCAGTAACTCAGTGATAAAATGCCCAAAATAAAAAAATAGAAAGAATTGGGGATGTAGCTCAGCGGTAAAGCACTTCTGGTTTCAATCCCCAGTACAAAAAAAAAAAAAAAAAAAGGACTCTGGGCCTATGCGATAAGTGACCTCAAGCACAGAAGGTCTGCATCAGACCAACAAAAGCTGGACTAATGGGAATCACACAGCACAACAGGATCTGGGAAAACAGATATGTGGGAACAGGGAGATGGATAAACCAAGCTGCTTTGGGCACATGGAGGAGCGCAAAACACTTGAATCAATGGACAAAAATGCTGGCAGAGCCTTGTGCCCAGATGCAGGCAAAGCTGCAGCTCTAATAGCTCTCAGCTACTACCTCCCTTCTGTTCCAATCCCTTGTACTCGACCACAATTCTAGGGTCCAGCCACAAGAATGCACTTCCCCTCCTACCCACTAAAAGTCACTTTTTGATGGGGACTGTAAAGTGCAACTAGGGAGTTCTCTGACCACTGGTACTCCTGGACAAGTTGCAAGCCCTGACCTATGGGCAGAGCAAAGTTATGCCTTGGACTACATGTTGGGAGTTGCATAGGAAAGGGATCAAGTCACTGCAGCCAGTAACCAGATATGTCCTTACCCCTGGAGTAGGGAAGGTTATACAACAGTGTCGGGGCTAAATAGTGATGCATATTTATTCTGCGCCTAATCACAGCAGATCTCATACAGGCAGATCATGGCCAGGCTGAGGCTGTCATGTGGCTATGAGCAATTAGAGGAAAAGATCACTGCTCAGCTGCTCATGGTCACTATGGCAGGAAGCACTGCTTTGTGGGGCCTACTCAGAGGCACTGAGGTCACAGTCTCATCCCCAGGAACTGGGGATGTCCCTAAAAAACAGTTTCCATTTGGAACTTCCAAAATCCTGGGTGTTTCTGGGAGCCAAGCCCTGGTTCCAAAAAGTCATTCTGAGTCCAGGTTGTGCCAATCCTGAGTACTCGGAGCTGATGTCAAGCAGCGTGGGAACTGAAAGGGGGCCTCAGGATGGACCATAGAGCAGCGTAGGAGCAACGGAGCTTCAGGGCCTGCGATCCTTTCTGCGGAGTTTGTGTCCCAACTGGGACCCCCTCTGGGCAGCTTTCACCAGACCTTTAAATTGTCCCTGTAGCTTCACCTTCTTCCTGCAGGAACAAGGAAGAGAAGGGTCTTAACAGGTGGATTCATCTCCTCTTAATGTCAAATGATGACCACCCCCAGCACCAGCAGAGACAGGAAGAAGGGGGCTGCCAGGGTGGGCAGCACATAAACTGGGGCAACCCTGTGCAACCCCAGTTTCTACATGGCATGTGTCCTGCCCAGGCTGTTCCACTCTGGCACAATCCCACCTGGAACAGTCCTCCCCTCACTGTTCCTCAAATGGACAAAAAGAACAAAGTTCACTCTATCCACCCATCCTTCTTTCTAAAGGTTGACTTTAAGCCAGCATACTGAAGTTTAGAACCCTGTTTACGAGTAACATGCATTTGCCAAGTATTCCTACATGGCATCTTGTATGGCTCTCACACTTAACTCAGAGAACCCTATTTAACGCCCAAAGTAGAAATGATTCTCATTTCCCAACAAGGGGATTAGAAAAGCAATTACCCAGAGCTATTATAGAAATGACGAGCATATAAAATACATATATACAAGAAAATCTCTGAATTGCAAAATCATGCTTAAAAAAGCCACATACAAGTAGATACCAACTACTTGCAGGTACATGCTAAAAAAAAATTCTGGAAGAACTGAACAACTGAGTTGATAATTCAGTGAGAAGAGGGCGCGCTCTGAACACGGAATGCCCTGCCCTGCCCTGCCCCACACCACCATACCTGCGGTTGAGCTTGGTTCTGTTGAGGGGGATGTAGGCATAGGGATCCAGCCGACCCTTCTTCTTCACATCACCCTTTGCCTTCTGCTTATCCAGAGAAACAGAGTCAGCTGGGAGTGTGGGGTTCCCATTGCTCCCCATACTGACTTCATAGGCCTCTGACCTCCCTTTCCTTCATTCTCTGCTTTGGATGGCACCAAAGAGCTCCTGTGGCCCTGGAAACCATTTACCAAGGCCCCCAAGTTCAGAGGCCAACAAGACATGGGTATGCCCCTTCTTCCCTGGCCTGTCTGGTTCCACGAAAGTGCCTCTTGAGGTCAGTGATGGGCATAGCTCCTTCTCGCCCTCCCTGGCACCCATTCATTACCAGGAGACCCCCACCTGCAGCCATTACCTTGGATTTGTATTCAGCCCCAGGAATGGCTTTCTTGCCCACGGGGCGATGAATGCCAGAGCCTCCGGCTGTGAGGAGAATAAAGACTACAAGTCAGGCACAGCAATGGTAGCACCCTTCTGGGGGACAAGGGACCCCTTCTCCAGAGGGCTGCTGGAGAGTAGATGAGCATAGGTGAGGAACTCAACTCTATCCTTACCAAGCAAGGGAAAAGTCCTCCCTTAAGGGAGCATCTGCACAGAGACTTGACAGACCACTAGGCTCTTCAGACTGACCCAGAATCCCAAGAGGCCTACTAATGATTTCTGGTATTCCTGACCAACATAAAATAACCCACATTCTCCAAAGTTATACCTGTTCCAATTATTTTAGAATAATTTGATTTTTATTTATTTATTTTTGTGCTATTGGGGACTGAACACAGGGCTTTAGGATGCTAGGCGAGTGCTTGACTGCGGAGCTACATCCTCAGTAGAGTCATCCCCCTGAACATAGGGTTTGTGGTCAGTGCACCAAGGTTCAACCCTCAGCTCTGCCACCCAGCTCATTTTAAGATTCCCTACTTTTTGCTAGGTGCAGTGGTGCATGCCTATAATCCCAGGGGTTTGGGAGGCTAAGACAGAATTGTGAATTCAAAGCCAGCCTCAGCAAATTCGAGGTCCTAAGCATCTCAGTGAGACCCCATATCTAAATAAAATACAAAATAGGGCTGGGATGTGGCTCAGTGATCGAGTGCCCCTGAGATCAATCACTGGTACCCTTCCTAGTACCACCCCCCCCCAAAAAAAAACCCACAAAAATTCCCCACTCTTTTCTCATTTGGGCTCACACCTGTACTCTGAGAATCAAAGGCAGCTATTAATCCCATTGAAAAGAGATTAGAAATCAGGGTCTTGTCTAAAATCAGCTCATTTTCAGCTTAGACTTTAATCAGAGATGGAATTCTACAATGCCAACTCCAGAGGACTCTCTGAGAAAATTAACATGAATCCTTTTTTTTTACAGATGAGACAGAAAGGCAGTGTGACTGGACCAAGGTCACACAGCTAAGCAGCAGCTGACCTGAATCCTCCTGCCCCATTGACTGGTACTGCTTCCTCTCCCCACCACATCATCTCAGTGCACAGTAGGTAAGCTGCGTCTCAGCTTGTGGGGACAGAAGAAGAGTCACAAGATTCTCCACCAGGGTCAGGATGCTATGGGACCACTCTTAGAATAAAAGTCTTCCCAAAGAGCCCCTGGCCTTTAAATGTACAGCAAGGGCTCTGGTGCAAGGGTTTTGGGGCAGGGCCCTGCAGGGGCACCTTGGAAGGAAGCTGAGAAGTCACCTTGGCATTTCTAGTAGCTTTTCTGGTGGTTAACCTGGGCCTCAGAGACAAACATAGAAGGGAACCCAGGAAGGGCCAGGCCCAACACTAATCTACCCAAGTCCTGTCAACCTGGACCTGGCCTGAGTCAGGGCTGGACAAGAAAGGCCTGGGTGGGTGGGCAGCACTGGCCTCAGGAAGAGTGGGGGTCACGTGCACAGCCTTCTCATCCTTGACTCTCTTATTCCTGCCCAGCCCAGTCCTGTCAGCTAATCTATGCTGGTGCCAACTGAGTACAAACCGGCTATGCAAACTCAGGGCTCTGCATCCCTCCCTGCCACTCCTCTGCCTGGTGTAGATGACAGGAATCAGTGCCCCAAAAGAAAGAAGTGGAAACCTCACCTTGGTACTGAGGGGGCATCTCCAGCTCCTCCTCCTCAGACTCTTTCTGCTGCTTACGCCTCTTCTTCTATTAAAAAAAAAAAAAGGTAACAAGCAGGAAGTCAGTAAAAAGGGACATAACATGTTCACTAATGACATCAGTACTGGCAACAGCAACCTACGTTGAACATGAGTGTCCCTCCATCCTCTACTTACAGATAAGGAAAAAAGGCCCTAAGGGCAGGTTACACAATGAGGCTCTAATCCTTATCCTGACCGCAGGCCTGCCTCTCCACATTAAATTCCACCCCAGGAACACGGGTACCCATATGGTACCCTAAAGCCAGCCCAGCCCCTTATTTCCTAACAGGGAAAATGAGGTCCTAGACCTCTCTGGAGGGAAGGCCTTCACCAGCTCTTCAATTCTCACAAACTCCACTCAAACTTTCTCACTGGTTACTAATGCACTGATCCTTCACTCAGTGCCAGGCCCGGGGACATGGGGAACAGGACCCAGTTCCAGTGGGAGACCCCTGCCCAAGCTAGTCACTACAGTCCCTCAACATTAGAGTCCTAGCAGTTATGAGCCAATAACAAGGTCACATGGAGTCATCCAATTATACTCTATAGCAGGCGATGAACACCCGCCCAGGGCTGCATTAGGGCTGTGCAGGGAGGAAGGCCAGTCTGGGGCTATGCTGCCCACTGGAAGCCTGACAAAACTGCAGACTCCAAAGGTATGTAAGCTCCAAGGCCAGGGGTGCCAAGTAGAGGGACCAGAAGGAACAGGTTGGAGCACACAGGCTGTGTCTGAGCATAGGGCACCAGTTGCACTGGCCATAACCCAGCACAGCGGATACCTAGTGGAGAAAGGAAAGTGTTCCAAGGAAGTGTGACTCAGGCTTCTCTGGGGAGGATGATGCCTGAAATGGTTTGTGGTTCAGCTGACACAAAGACAAGGCCAGCCAGCCCATCCCACTGGCCTTCCACTGAGGCCACTACTGGCACCCCAGCACATCAGGCTCCCACAACTTTGGAGGGAGGAGAACTCAGCAATGGCACAAGAAAACCACTGGGTGGTCAGTGCAGGAGCTGTCATCTTGTCATCTCAAGACAAGATGCCCCAACCCTGTCCTGCTCATGGGCCATCCTCATTCCCTTGGCCAGGAACGAGTAGGCTGCTGAGGGACTACAGGACATGCTCAAGGAATCAGGGATGCCTTGACAGATCAAGATTTCCAAGAAAAATGAGTAATGATTATAAAGAAGAGCTGTGACTGACTTAACTTCACCATATGCCAAGCACATCACAGAGAAACCTGGATTTGAGCCCAGGCAGTCTGGGGTCAGGGACATACTCATTTGCAGGCTACTACTGCTGCCTGGAAAATAAAACCAGATGGTGGCTGAAGGTGCCATGGAAGGCCAGATCTTGGACCAGGGAAGGGAAGAACTCCCAGGTGAGGGAGATATGCCACATTGAAACAGGCTCAGGAGGAGGCAGGGAGAGTTTTTAAGCAGAAGAAATATACTACTGCTCCAGAGCACTCAGAGGGGCTTCCTGCATGACGGGCCTTCGTTTTTTTTTCTTTTCTTCTTTTTTTCCCTTCCAGCACTGGGAATTGAACATGCTAGGCAAGGGTCTACCACTGAGCTATATCCCCAGCCCTTTTTATTTTGAGATAGGTTCTAAGTTGCCCAAGTTGGCCTCAAACTTGTAATTCTCCTGCTATGTCTCCTGAGTACCTGGGATCACAGGTCACCAAGCCCTCTTACATCAGAGTCTTCTAAGATCCTTAGTCACTCTCTGATATCAGAGTCTCTTTGCTTAGTTTTCACCCAGTTTTGCAAACAGCAATCTGCACTGTTTCAACACTTAGTAGCTCCTTGGGAAGAGGCAGGCAGAGGGCACTGGGAAGGTATGTGGGGAAACTGGGGAAGTTTACCACAGGTCAAAAATGTACTTTACATGCTCAATTTGATCACAATGTCCCAGTAATTCTATGAGGTGGTCTACTTAGAATCCCATTTTACAGGCCAGGAACTGGGGCTTGGAAAGGTTAGCCTGAGGCCAAGATGTGACCCCAGAGCCTTCCTCTTTAGCTCCAGTACTATTGCACCCCCAACTAGGCAGCTATAGCCTAAAATGATGCCCGAGGGGCTGGATGAGCTGGACATAGTCTGGAAGAACAAAGACAAAGACACCTCTCCAGCATGTTTCCAGAAATGGTGTCTGCCCTTGGAGCTTGGGCCACCATTCCCCTTGCAGCCTGCAGAGCACATGCCATTCACAGATGCAGAGCCATTTTTTTCTTCAACAGGACAACCAGCCAATGCTGAAGGTCACATAGGGGTGCTTCAAGGCATCCAACCCTTGAGGACCCACTGAGTATTTGAGGAGCAGCAGGCACAATATCCCCAGGGGACAGGTGTGAAGCTGTGGGGCCCAAGCTGAGGTCTGAGGCCCTCTGACAACAGCAACTACTCACACTTCTGATGCTCGCATCCTCCATCAGGTCAGCCATCTCTTCATCCTCACCTGACATCAAAAGAAGACAGCCCTGTGAACACTCAGGGCACCCCCAACTCACCCTTTCCTCCTGGCTCACCAGGATGAGGGGTACCAACTCCAACCCCAGAAAACTGCCTTCCCCAGACCTGTCCTTTTAAGGGAGATAAGACCTCTGAACACTGCCCCCTTTTTCCCATCCTAGGCTGCAGGGATGATGGCTCCTGAAGGAGTAGTGACCCAACTTTAGAAGTGAATACAGCTTTTTTTTTTTTTTTTGAGAATAAAGAAAGTCCTAGGTTTCCTGGAGAGACTGCCCAGACCCACACATGCTCCACTTTGATAGGACTGCTTCATTTTCCTACCTGAGAGCCTGTTTTTTTGTGGTTTTTTTTTTTTTTTAATAGTACTGGGGACTGAACCTAGGAGCACTCTACCACTGAGTTATACCCCTACCCCTTTTTATTTTTAATTTTCAGACAGGATCTTGCTAAGTTGCCCAGACTAGTTTCCCACTTAAAATCTCCTTCAGTAAGCCTGTCTGGTAGCTGCATGCTCCACTGTTCCCAGCTTGAAAATCTTTTCTTTCCCCTGTGGGCACATAAAGAAGTATGAAGCCAACCATTTGGAGGTGAAAGAGATTCAGGCAAAGTCAAGAAATAACGAAAAAATAAACACACCCTGTGACTAGATGCTAAAGATAGGGTGAGAACCTGAGCTGAATCCTAAAGAGTGGGGAGGCTTTGGAAAAGTAGAAAGGCAGAAAGGGACTTCCTTAGCATCAGGAATAGCCAGGGATCAAGAGGACAGGAGAGTAAAGGAATGACAGGGGAGCAGAAGACCAGCTACAGAAACATGCACGTACTGTATATATTCTATAACTTCATCTTCCCAACAACCCTGTGAAGTAGATATTGGCATCATGCCCATTTGGAGTAAGGACATACAAGCTGTTAAATAAGTGTCTATAGACACACAGCTGGCAAGTGAGGTGCAGGGGAAGCCCTGCGAGTGCCAATTAGTAGGGCAAGTGAGTCAAGAGCCAGTAGCTCAGCCATGGGAACCAAAGCATTTCAAAGGTAGAATTTATTTTTTCAGTGCTGGGGATAGAATCCTGGGTCTCACACACACTCGACAAGAACTCTACCATTGAGCTACATGCCCCGCCATTTTTAGTTTTTATTCTTGGGGACAAGATCTTGCTAAGTCACCAAGGCTGGCCTTGAACTTAAAATCCTTCGGCCTTAGTCTCCCAAGGTGATGGGATAACAGACATGCACCACTACGCCTGGCTCTCCTGTGTTTACCAATGCTTCCTTAACATATGATCACTGCATGGAAAGGTAGATGAACATCAAGTGATTGAACGAATTAACAAGAGCATCCCTGGCCTGGGCCAGAAGCTGCTGCATTCCCAGGATGGACATGTGGCTCCACCTTTAGTGGTATCCTCTTCTTCCACCTTGTCATCGTCTTCCTCCTCCCGTATGATCAGCCGGCCATCAGCGCTCACCTTGAAGCCATGGTCCTTCTTCTTGCTCCGGCCAGGCCCAGGCTGTGTGGCTGGTATGGCAGAATTTGGCATGAGGAGGAGGAAGCCCAGTCCTAACCCACTGGCACCCTCCTTAGAACCAACACGCCAGGTCTATGCTCCCAACTGGAAGCCTCTCAGCTTCTATCTACTAGCCTATCACAGAAGCTAGCCCCTGCCCACCCACCAGGAACGCAGCACTAGGGCAAACCCAGCACGGGCCCACTAAGCTCATGGGCCAGCCACTTCTTTCTTACCAAGGACTCGCTGGGCCACCTTGGGATCCAGGAAGTTGAGAGGCTCATCCCCTCCTCCCTCCTTCAGCCATGCCCGGCTCCTCTGTCGTGCCAGCTTCCGTTGCTCCTTGCCCCGGCCCCTTTCTTCCTCCTCATTGTCCTCCTCATCTTCTGAGTCAGCCAAAATCTCCTCAATGCTAAGGACAGAGAAGCCCCAAGTCAGAGCACTCCCTGGAGATGCAGGGGTCAACTGGGCAATGCCTGGACACTCTGGGCTGGAGGAAACCAGGTCCCCAGGACCCCACCATGATCTTACCTGTCACCTTTACTCTGGGCAGGCTCCTCCTTCTCTTCTTCCTCCTCAGCAGCCTGGCTCAAGGCACGGTGCCTCTTGGCACGGGTCTCAGCTTTCCGGATATTTACCAGGACTTTGTGGTACTCCTCAGGCAGCAGCCCCTTCACCAATTCAAACCTGAGAATGGCAAAGAAGGGCTAAAGAGAGACACTGGCCAGAGAGCACTCCTCAGAGGTAGGAGGTATTCAGGGATCATGGACCCTTCTTCCCTTCAGTCCCTGGGGGGACTAGAAATCCTCAACTCCGGGCTTGCTCCACCCCCACCCCCACCCCCATTCAAGTGCACACACCCAAACTTGCGGATGAACTTGGTGAATAGGTTCCGAAGCTTCATGCGGAAATGCCGGCGCATGTCATCTGAAAGTTTCCCAATGGCTTCCATCTACCAGGCAGAGCACCAGCGTGTCAGGAGGGTGCTATGCCTTCCATCCCACCCACCTCTCACTGATGTCCACACCAGAGACAAAGCAAACAGATCCAGCTAAAAGGGGAAGGTTTGAGTAACTCTCCTGGCTTACCCCTTGGTTCAATTGTGCTTCCAAGAACTCTGAGCAGCCCCATCTTTCCCATAAATCCCCCTTCACAACACAATCAATGACCACCCTTCCTAAGATGACAGCTTAAGTCCTTTATTTGAAAAGGGTCTCATTAAGTTGCCCAGGCTGACCTCAAACTCACAATCCTCCTGCCTCGGTCTCTCAGCACCTGATTACGCCTGGCTGGCTCTGGCCTTTCTGAGCAGTGCTTACACTCTACATACATTCTCTGACTCTTTACAACACAATGGGACAGATGTTATGACTCCCAATTTATAGATGAGGAAACCAAAGAACAGTGTTACATGGCTGCTGAGAGGCCACAGGGGCAGGAGTCTTACTTGTAGAGCCCATGGAGCCCACTTTGCCTAACATCATAACCAGACCCAAAGATAGCTAAGAAGGACCTGGCAGTCTAATGACTCAGCTGGATGGGAGAAACTGGGCAGTGGGTTAGAGCTCTGTCCCAGCTTGCTGCAAGCCTGGGTAGGCTCTCTCTGGGCAGGACAGGTCAGTTACCCACTAACAAAGGGTCCTTCGGACCTTTCTGTAACCTAGCAGGTGCCCCAGCAGGGTTGTGCTAAGGAACCTTTCCAAACTGGGAATCGAACTGGGCATGATGGCCCACATCTATAATCCCAAATACTTGGGAGGATCTTCAGAAGGATTGCAAGTTTGAGGCCAGACTGGAACCTTAGCAAGATCCTATCTCAAAAAATAAAAAGAGCTGGGAACATAGCTCAGTAGTAAAGCACCCCTGGGTTCAAAGCCCAGTTTAAAAAAATATAGCACACACACATGTATATATAAAAAAAAATTTTTTTAAAAAGGACAAGTGGCCTTGCAGAGGCAGAGACCAGAGTCTGAGTCCTGAGATTGTGACCCTGGAAATCTCTGGCCTGTTTCCTCATCTGTATGAGGAGGGGTTGGTTCTACCCATTGGTCTTTGCTCTGCAGAGCAGTAGCTTCCATGGAGGACACAAGGTAAAAGGCAAACTGGACATTGTGCCCCTCCCTTCCCTTTACCAAGTTGGCACTTTCATACCAAGTCCCTTCCAGGGCTACTTACTGACCTGCTTCTGCACAAAACTAGGGCTAAAGAGAAAGTTTTTAATTTGATAGCCTTAAGGCTAGCATGACACCCTAAAGGACATTGCCACCCTCTGTGGGAAAGGGATCCTTACCACCAGCTGCACATGTTTGGCCAGGTGCACCACATCCATGACCACCACGGCCACCTTAATGAAGCCCAGTGCAGACTTGACCACATCACGAGTACGGGAGGCCAGCAGTAGGCATACATTCTCCAGCAGCTGCTCTATTGTGCTAGTCCCCATCATTCCTGAGATGAAGAGACAAGAGTCAAGAGATACCAGGACCCCACCTGGACCTAAGTTTGCCCAAGGACAGCTCTACCTGCCCTTGCCAAGTCAAAACTTAGTAGAAGCAAACATTTGGAGATTTTTGTGTGACTGGCAGTTCTAATCACATTCTATAGAGTGCCCTTGTACCCTTTAGTCACCCATGGGGACGACTCAAGATAAAAAATGGAGATTCTAGGGCTGGGGTCATAGCTCAGTAGTAAAGTGCTCACCTAGCACATGTGAGACCCTGGGCTTGATCCTCAGCACCACATAAAAATAAATAAATAAAATAAAAGGTATTGTGTCCATCTACAACTAAAAAATTATCATTTTTTTTTTTAAATGGAGGTTCCAATAGGTTAGTAAAGTTTTTCAATACTTTACATGGCTGGCAGGAGCCAGGAGCAGAACTAAAAACTGGAAGCTTGCCTACTCTATCCTACTCACAACTGACAGGGGACGCAGAGTAGCAGAGCCACACTGTTTCATGCTGGGGCAGGTGTGAGGAGGCAGCCTCAGCATACCCACCAGGGGAGAAGGCAGAGCTATGTGAGAAAGGAGACAGGGAGGCAGGAGGAATGTTTCCCCATTCTCGTAGCCACCCTGTCCCAGAACACCTTCCTACCTTAAGGGCTTCCCAAGCCTTCAAGGAAGTAAATATTTACCTTTAAACTCGAAAAGGAGGTGAGTCAGGGCCAGAATGCTGCAGCTAACCATGGTCACTGGGCCCACCAGGCCAGGGTAGATCAGGATAAGGTAGCGCTGTAGAGCCTCTGGGGGCAAAAACTAGAATGAGTCACATGAGGACAGGGCCCCCAAAGAGAGGAGCAGCCTGCTGGGACAGGGCAGGGCAGGGCAGGGAGCTCGCTCCGTGTGTTCCCTTTGACAGCGTTTCCGAGGGAAACTTACCCATCCTACTACAAGCAAAGAATCCCCCTGGTTAGCATCACCCAAGCCTCACCTTCCTGGTTAGAGCCGAACCGCAGGAAAGCATGGCCCATCTCCACCAGCAGGGCAAAAGCATTCTTCCGAGCACCCACCGACACCTCCTTGGTGCATAGAATCACCTGGCCACGACAGTCCCATTAGCACGTACCCTCTGAGTCAGCCACCCTGGGGTGGGTTGCCCAGAGTATAGGGGCAAATAAAGGCACCCATGTGCCCAGGTGGCAAATTGAGCCCACACTCACTGCCCTGCCCATATTATGACAGGCTATTGGGGACCATCCTTTAGGAAACCCACCAAATGCACATATACCCATCCCACACCTCACCTCTGGGACAAGGGCGGTGATGAATTCCTCGTGCTCAGATGACAATTTCTTCACAATATGTATGAGGCACTTCAAACGAGGCTGTGGGCAGGGAACAACAGTCAGGAGCCCCTCTGTGCCAGCCCATAGCCTGCAAACGTCTCTAGTGGCTCCTCTCCCAGTGTCCTCCCAGGAAATAACCCATCCTCCCTTGGCAGAGCTGGCAGACCGGCACCCTCACCCTCTTGGCGGGAGAGGACGTGCTCCGCAGTGAGTCCAACAGGGTCTTCTTCAGCTCATCCAGGTGGGTCTGCACAAAACGGGCCCCAGGTCCCTGGGGGCTAGCACAGACTTCCTCCAGCACACGGTAGGCCTTCTTCTGAACCCCATGGGCCTTGTTCTGTAGTCAGTGCATGGAGGACAGGGACAGATGAGAAAGGAGACTTGTATCCACCTCTCCTTACAGTGACATTCCAAGAGTGTCCACTGTGGCTCGCACTTGAGGGAACTCAGAGAAGAAGCTAGTCCTACCCATCTAGTCTGGAGCTCATGAAGTCTGACAAGAGGTCTGGTGAAATATGGACACGTTCCATATTCCACCAGTGGCTAATTCCTATGCTGGGCATGGGGACAGTGGGTGGCAAAGTTATTCCACTCACTACCTCTAAATGATGCACATTCTAGCAGCACAGCCTGTGGCCTGCTACTTTTTCTAGCTGGAGCAGCACTGCTCTCCTCCGTCCCACTGACTCCCACTGTTCCTGAGATACCAGGGAGCAACCCTGACATGGATCTTTATGTCCACCTTCATGTTCCATCCCAAGACACTTTTCATCCTAACTGCTATTAAACTTCAGCAGTGGGGACAGCTCTCAGAATAGCACCGTTGATCTGAGTTCTGAATGGCAGTCAGTCACAGGGTGAAGGAACCAGCAGATGCAAAGGTGCATGTGGCACCTGCTCTATTTGGGACTCTTAAAGCAGCCACATGAGGCTGCAGTGGGATGAGGATGTGGAGAACTGGAAGGGATAAAGGTCAGCCCAGGCCAGGATAGGCCTAGTGAGTGAGCAGGCAAAGGAACACAGCCTGTTCTACAAGAGACACCCTAGCAGAAGACGTTGCAATTCAGTTGCCTTGGCACCTACACTGATAGATGGACAGGACAGAGTACAAGGCAAAGCCACTGTAGAAAACAGCAGACTAGACTGATCTGGGCAAGGAGCAAAGACTGAAGAATAAAGACAGAAACACCTTCTGAAGCCTCATCTCCCCACAGATGAGCTTGTGTGGGGCTTACCTCTAGGTAGGGCCGGATGGTAGAGTATAGCTTGCTGATGGCAGCTTCATCAGCATGAGGAGCCAAGGCCACAACCAGGTCCAGAACAGACAATCTGCTCAAAATAGGAGACAAAAAAAGAATTTAAGTGAAGCTGGAGAAGAGGTAAGCTATCAGTGTTCTTATGTTCTGGTTACAAGAATGTGGGAGAAGTCAGGGTGAGAACAGGGGGTCTTTAAGGAACTTGTGAGCAATAATCATCACTAGCACCTAATCAAGCATTCACAATATACCAGTCATAGCTCTGGTGCTTTATAAATGCCAACTCCTTGAAACCTCAAAAAGTATCCAAGAGCAGATACTATTATCATGCCCACTTTACGGATCAGAATTCAGAAACAAAGAGTGGGTAAATCATCTGACAAGGCCACACAACCCATAAGTGGTAGAACTGGGAATTGAACGCAGGCAGTGTTGTTCCCAGGGTCCTTGTTTCTCCCTTGCAAGCAAAAGGGCCTCTCAGGAAAAAGGAACTGTCCAACCTCTCAGTATAGCTGGGGCATTCAATATCTTAAGATTTCCCCCAAAGAATTTCACAGTGGATCCATAGGGTTTCTGCCATATGCCGCTCCAGCTCCCTGGGCTGCCCAGTTCAAGTGGGGAAACCTGAACACATTACCTGGTGAAGTCAGAGCTGGCAGGGTCAAGCACCTTCTCACTGGCTTTCTCCAGGAAACCATTCACCAACTAGCAGATCCAGAGGAAAAAAAAGGAGCAGTAGAAGCAGGTCCCAGAGCTACTTCCCCACCATTTAGGAGCCTCAGGCATAACCCAAGCCACAAGAGCTGTATGTGGTTCCATCTTCCAGATGGCAGAGACCCATGTGACTTTGGTAGGTGGGGACTCATCTTTTCCAACTTGTCCAACCCAATGATGCTCCCCTGAGAGCATTTGTCCCACTCCCCCACCAGCACACCTGACACTCAGTTATGGTGAGGTAGGTTTTGATGGTTTCCAGCACGGCCCGGCGAGGGGCTGGAGTGTCCTCGGCTGCAGTAGGCTGCCCATACAGGTTAAAGAGGATTGGCAGAAAGTTCTTGGCAAAGCGGCTCACTTCAGCACGGTCAGCCTCTGGCAGAAGGACCAAGGTTTGCAGTGAAGGAACATGAGCTGACCCTACTTCAGTGGCCACTGGGGTTGCAGCCCAGAGGTATCTATTCAGGGGATCTTGTGGCAGGATTTGGAAGCAGTGGGTTTGAAGTTTTCTGTGCCAGGATAGGCTAAGGCCAGGAAAAGAGAGCAGATGCCGAAATGGTCTGGGTTCCTGTGTAGCTCCTACACAGGGGCCTGTGACGCTGATCATGATTCTGCAGCAGGTGTTACACCCTGGGAGCAGGGGTGAATGAGCAAGGGCCTCCTACTAACTCTGTGCATCTCAAGAGCAGCAGCAAAAGCAGCAACACAGAAGTTAGCACAGAATGTTAGTTTCTGCAGTTATGTCTGTCAAATGAGCCATTGCAGGCCAGGAGATGGGGCCAGGGACACCTGCCACCCTCTCACCAGTGCCCACCCCACCTCTGGAGCCCACACATACCTGCCTCACAGCCCTTAGTGATGAGGGTGCGCAGGGCCTGGCACACAGTGACTCTCAAGTCCGGGCGCTCACTGATGGCTGTGCCTAGTGTTCTTGCCAAACCTTTGAAGGAGGTAGCCACATCCGTGGGCCTTGTGCAAAACCCAGGCAATAGGGTCCAGATCTGAGAAGGAGATAATAAAGGAGAGAATAACACTAACAACCCATGCCCCTGTGCTCTCCTCCCCATGCCTCCCCCCACTGACCCTTACCTGCCACTGGAGTGTGTCATAGATCCTGGACTCCACGGTGCTGCCTGCCTGGGCCAGCTCCATTGCTGGAATATGTGAAAAAGACACAGTGTGAACCTGGGCACCATCATGGCCTCATTTTACCAAAACCAAAGGCTCAGGGAGACAAGAGTATGGGTGATTCTCCCTTCTCCATAAATTATATCGTAATACTTATTCATTCTAAAATATTAGACCCATGGAAAACAATAATGGAGAGTAATTATAAACAATAACATGGAGAATAATGTCTCTCTATAATCTTACTCCCCTGGAGCTGGCTTCTGTTCCTTGTGACTTTTCTTATACTTCTTTAAACATAAGACATAAACCAGACTGAACTATACATATATTTTCTGTAAACTTGTTAATGTGATGATAAAGTTGGTAACATTCATTGAGCTTATTCTACATGGCAGTCTATAATGGCCATTTTATATGGTTATTTCATTTAATCCTCACAATGTAATTATCCTGCCCATTTTACAGATGAGGTGCAGACCCTGGGAAACTAAATAAACTAAATAACCTTGTCCAAAGTCACAGTGTTTTAGCCAAGTTGAAATTTAAATCTAGTTTATTTAACCACAATCTTCTAGGCCATCTATCCCTACCTACTGGTTTGTCTTTCTTTGTATGTTCTGCTTTATTTTTGTGGTACTGGGGACTGAAGTCAGGGCCTCACACATGCTCAACCAGTGCTCTACTACTGAGCCACATCCCCAGCCCTCCTTCATCCCAAAGCAAGACTTTACCAGAGCTGACTTAAGTGGAACTCACTGAAGGACATGTAGATTATGTCAGATTCTTTGCTAACAGAAACCACACTACTAGAAACATCTTTGCATGTACATAAAAGGGAGTATACATCTGTCTTAAGGAAATAGATAGCTACACACCAGTTTATATAGACACAAAGAACACTGTCAGGGCTGGAGGTGGAGATGGAGCTTAGTAATGGAGCATGTGCTCAACCCCCAGCCTACACACACAAAAAAATCTTGCTGCCAGTGTCTATAGTCCCTTATATTTTACATATATGAAAAAAAGAAAAATTTGAAAGAAAAAAATACATTAATGTTTTAGTAATTTTTTTAGTTGTAGATAGATACAATATTATTTTATTTATTTTTATGTGGTGTTGAGGATGGAACCCAGTTCCTCGCACATGCAAGGCAGGCGCTCTATCACTGAGCCCCAGCCCCAGCCACAGTAATAATTCTTTAATACATTAATGTTTTAGTAGTAATTCTTTAATTCTTTCTGGCTGGGGGAATTGAGTGCTTTTTTATGTTCCTCTTTAAACGTTTTCTGTATATTCAAACAATGTTTGAAATCAGAAAAAAGAGTTTCTCAACCTTGACACCATGGACATTTTTGGCTACATAATTCTGTGTTGTGGGGCTGTCCTGTGCATTTTAGGATGGTTAGCAGTATCCTTGTCCTATGCCCACTAGATGCCAACGGACCTTTCTCCCAGTTGTGACAATGAAAAATGTCTCTAGGCATTGCCAAATCATCTGTGGGCAGCAAAACCATCCTGCTGTTGAGAACCACTGTCACAGACCAGGGCAGCAAACTTTCTGTAAAGGGCCCATATTTTAAGCCTTGTAGGTCCTTTAATTTCTCTTACAACCATTTAACTTTGTCTGCCATTAAAAAGCAGTATGAGGGCTGGGGATATAGCTCAGCTGGTAGAGTAACTCATTTGCACAAGGTCCTGGGTTCAATCCCCAGTAACACACACAAAAAAGCCTTAATAACAGGCATAGCTGTGTTCTCATAAAACTTAAATTAACAAAATGGGCAACAGGCAGGATAGTTTACCAATGCTGCCCTAGACCCTCAAAATCCAATGAAAACAAAAGCTCCTGCAGCCATCACTAGGCCAAGAAATGTGAAGAAATGTGATCTAGTGCTAGTCTTGTCCCTCATATAGGTCTGGATCTATGTACCATAGAACACGAGTAGTATACAGAGAGAGAACAAGAAAATGATGGGACGAGAAACCATGTCCCAAAAGAAAGGGAGAGACCCAGCAGTTTGGGAGGCTGAGGTAGGAGGATTATGAGTTCAAAGCCAGCCTCAGATAAGCAAGGCACTAAGCAACTCAGTGAGACCCTGTATCTAAATAAAATAGGGATGGGGATGTGGTTCAGTGCTTGAGTGCTCCTGAGTTCAATCCCTGGTACCAGAGAGAGAGGGAGAGAGTCTGAGGACATGCAGCCAGAAGGACACTCCCTGGAAGTAATGATCATTTTCAAATACTTAAAATACATATGCAAGTGCATCTCTTGGTATACAGAAGTACAAATAGGTGTCCTTCAGCATCCACAAAGGAATGACTCTAGGACTCCTGTGGATACTACAATGGGCAGATGCACAAGTCTCTACATTATATAAAGTGGCAGAATATTTGCATACAACCTGCACATATCCTTCCCTTATACTTTAAAATTTTATCTCTAGATTACTTAATACCTAATATAATAACACATAGGGTTGTGACACTGTATTGTTTAGGTAATAATGACAAGAAAAAGAAGTTAGTACATGTTCAGTAGAGACATAATTCTTTCCCTGAGTATTTCTCATCTGTGGTTGGTTGGATCTGCAGATGCAGAATGCAAGGAATACAGAAGGCCAACTGTATATGTATAAACAAATATAGTATACATTTTGAAAAGTTCATCTCAAGGGCTATCACAAGGAAGAAAGAACAAGACTGTTTCTTATGATCCACAAGGGAAGAATAAGACCCAAATGGTGGCAGCTCAGCTGGAAGGAGGCCAATGTCTGCCCGCAGAGAGCAAAGTTCTGTCCCAGGGACAGAGGCCTGGCCATGCCGCAGAGTGGAGAGGAGGATAAGCCCTGCTGGGGAGGGCACTCAAGCTCTGGCTGGCCAGGTGTTGGCACAGAGATGCTGTCAAACATTCTAAAAGCTGGTATGCTGGACTCAGAGCCTTTTCTGGCCCCTTCAACTAGAGCTCCTGGATAATGGAGCCTCAGGCTTTACACAGGAAAGGGTTCCAAACCTTTGCTCTTCAGGGTGTTGGCCAGGGGCAAGAAATAGGTAGTGAAGAAACCAAGTCGTGTTTCCCGGACATGGTCCCGGATGACGGGCAGCAGCCAGCTTCGTGGGAAATCCAGAGTCTCTCTGGAAGGGAGGGAAGGACACAGTGAGGAGGTGACTGCTTGAGGGCCTCTCTACACAGACTGGCAGAATTCTTTCCCTGGGAAGAACAAGACGTCGACTCCTGGCACTTCTACAAAGCCAAACAAGACCACACTTACTCAGAGCCATCAATTTCCAGAGGCACAGCCTGTAACACCACCTCAGGTCCCATGCTGGTCACTGCAGCCCCCACTGCCTGATCTAGGGCTGCTGTGTGGGGGAAGTGAGGGGAGAGGCGCAGGTCACATAAGGACTGGAGGCACTGGAACAAAGAGATGAGAGGTTACACAGTGAGACGTGCACACAAAGCTGGAGCATGGGTCAGTGGTAGGTTATCTACCTAGCACGTGAGAGGTCCTAGTCTCCATTATCAGTAAGTGCAAGTGTGTGCACACATGCACAAAATAAATGGGTGTTGAACTGGGGGTGTAGCTCAATGGTAGAACACTTGCTTAGCATGACAATGTTCAGGGTTCAATCCCTAACACCACAAAAAAATCCAAAATAATAAAGTACAGGTGTTTTTTAATGCTCACAAGGTGACTAACTAAATCAGCAAAAATTTCCCTTTTCTCTTATCTGACCTTACTGTAGATCAATGTGGTGAGCAGGGACCCAGACCAGACAGTCTCCAAAAGAATGGGGCTTGGGATTCTAGGCCCAGGGTAAATGCCTCACACACAGTGATAACATCTACTGATGTGTCTGATTCCTCCCCCAAGGCCCAGAATTTTTAAAAATTGGTTTCAATTGGTTAAAACTAGGAGGTTTCACATGCAAATGTAAATTTCCAATTTACCTTGAAAAATGGTAGGTCTGGCAAAGGCAGACTCACATGCAACACAGAGAATTAACAGGCACTGAGGAGACAGAGAGCTATGCCATCTGGCTCCCAGTTCCCCAGTGTGGCTTCTCATGGACCTTGCTGGTCTTGTGGAGGAAGCCAAGTTTGCTAACCTCAATTAGGTTAGCCATTTGTTCAAGACCCTCCTTCTCAGGGTGACACCTTGTGTCAACCAACAGTGTGGGGAGTCAGTGAGGAAGGCCCCTGAGGTCAGCAGCTATTCTACCTGCTGACCAGGAGTCTGGGCTCCCATCCGCTCCTGGAGCTGGGATCTGCTCAGGATCCCTGGGTGATCCAGGATCATTAAATGATTTATTCTAGACTTGAGTAATCTCCCTAGAGCCTAAGGCTATTTAAAACACCAACACCATACTCCCTCATTAAACAAAAATTAGAGAATTGAAAAATCAAAGGCAAGGGCAGGAAAGGAAGAGTCATAGAGATTCCCTAAGTTGCAAAACCATCAATTCCAGCAAAGACGGGTGAGCAGACATTTGTGTGGCGAGGTACCTCTTAGCTCTCTTCCTGCTCCTCCCTGACTGGTCCAATTACCTTCTTGGGGACACAGTACCTGCATGGGCACTATCAGGGTGGGAGTGGGGAGTGGTATGCCGAGAGCAAATTCCCATTCCCCTTCTAGGAGCCTTAGTTCAAGGGACCCAGCAGCTCACTAGCTTACCTTCTTCATCACAGGATGAGCCTGCCTCCCACATGCCTCAAAGAAGACACATAGCAGCTGCAACACGGAGCTCCAGGATGCATGGAATTTGTACGTCAAGCCCTCTTCCACCGCCCTGCCAGGGAACAAGCAGAGTTAGGGTCATGGTCACATTCACCCATGCACCAACCAAGAAAAGTCAATGGCTACAAACATTTGGCTGGCCCCAGCAAAGGCAAGGGGGACAACTAATATTTGGAAAATGTCCACAATGTTCCCTGTGTTGAGTTGAATTTACACACTCTTAGTGCTTCAAGAAAAATCTGTGAGGAAGTAATCTGTTCCATTTTCAGATCAGAAATCTGAGGCCCAGGGTCACTCTGTCAGTGTACTACCCTCCACACTGTGAGAGGAGCCATTCACAGGCACACTGGGCCTACCACACTGGGCCTCCCCAGACTGTTGTCTGTCATTATCCCATACCTTCTTTGATCTAAAGCAGAATGTATGGTAGGAACAGGTGGCCTGGGCAGAGGGGAAAGCCGCTAGCCCTTTCCAGGCTGTGCACACCTTCATCTGCACCATGTCCCCATGATGTCCATCCACTAAAGGTTTCAGCATGAAGAATTGACAGGGGACAATGTGGAAAGGATGTGGCTGTGAGGTAGTTAAGTTCTTGAAATTTCCTGAAACCCTATCCCAGATGGATAAGAAACAGGCCTCTGTCCACCATGGAAGAGTCACCATAGCACCAGATCATGAAGCTAAACAGAACCAAAAAAAACACCCAGGCCCCTAGCCTCTTAACTGGAATTGCTCAAGGGGGCTTGGCACTCAGCTTCCACACTGTCCTGCTGGGAATCAAAGGTGGCTGGTGGCTGTATCTGAGAATGGCTCCTCTCACAGTGTGGAGAGCAGTGCAACACATGGACAAAAGAGAGGTCTCTGAGGTCAGCCTACCATTGGCTGGGTAACCTCCACTTCCTGTCTATAAGATGGGGGTATTAGAGATCTCCTAGCATCATGTGGATCACTAGTAGTTACAGCTACTGAAAGCTTGACCATGTGCCAGGTACTGTTCTGAGAGCTTTCCTAGAGCTACCTCATTCAGTCTTCACTTTCTTGCTACTCCCCTTTGGCTGATGAAGACCCTGAGATTTAGAGAGTTATGCAGTTAAGAACCGAATCAATCCCAGCTCCATGGTAGGAGCTCCAGGGGCAGGGATCCAGAATCCATACTCTTATGCTTCATATTATGGTGCCTCTCCCAGTGTAGGCACTCTGACACAAGCAGTGCTCCAACGACAGGTACCCTGAAATCCCGGACTGCCTGATGCCAGGCACCAAGCTCACAGTAAGTGGTAAGTGAAGCACTATGTAGAACATTCTACTACAGCACCCCTCATGCCTTCTTTTTATTTGGAGGGCAGAAGGTTACTAGGGATAGAACCCAGGTGCACTCTATCATTGAGCTACATTTGCAGCTCTTTCTAATTTTGAGACAATTTCTTGCTATTTGCTGAGGCTGGCATTGAACTTGTGATCCTCATGCCTCAGCCTCCAAAGTAGCTGAGATCACAGGTGTGTGGAACCAGGTCCAGCTTCTCATGCAATCTTATCATGGACACCACATGCTCACCTAAACATCTTGGCAATATACTGGGCAGGACCTGAGGCTGAGACGGTCACAGAACCGATGTTAGCCATGTGTGGAGCCACACATTCCTTTAGTAGCTCCTGGGGGGGAAAAAAAAGAAGACCACAAGCTGTCTAAGTCCCAGGCAGCCCTAGGAGCACTCATCCCTGCTAGATGATTACTTCTGGAAAGTTCTGAGAAACCTATCTTCCACTGTGAGAACGCCACCAAGACTAAACTGGTGGTCTGAGATGAGGTGGCAGAACCACTTCTGCTCTCCACTTCCTTAGTTACAGATGGGGTTGGGGATGCTGCAGTACCTTGAGAGTCTGGGTGGCAGCTGTCACCACCTGTGAGTGAGGGGAGAGAAGACAGGTCATCGCAGTTCCAAAAAAACGAGGGAGGTGGCCCAGTCCCAGGTCCCGCTGCAACCTGGCAAGACAAAAGTTTTTTTATTGGGCCTGGTCCTCAGCCTCAGAGACTAAGCAACCAAGACTCAACCCTCACAGCCCAGATCCAAAACTAACTACTGACTGCAGGACTCTGTAGGGCCCTTCTGATGGGCCATTTTAAAAAGGTACTCTCATTGAAGTAATAATTACATGTGGTAAAAAAAATTCAAAGAGGTTGTCAGGGTATAGAATGAAGGGCATGCCTTCCTTTACACCCTTCTGGGCTGACCCTTAAATGCACTTCCCAGGGGAAAATCAAAGTTAAATTTATTAAACACTCTTCCAGAAGTCTTCACACATACACCAACACACAAAACAACAATTGCTAACCTGTACATAATATTTACCAACCACTGAAATAACAACATACACTCATTCACTTCAACCTTGCAAAAACTACTGAAATTAGTCCTGTTATAATTCCCATTTTACAGATGAAGAAACTGAGACACAGAGAAACGTTAAGTCAAATAACTTGCATAAGACCACATAGGTTGGAGTAATGAGGTCAGGATTCATATCTCGTCAACTTGGGTCCAGAGCATATAAATACAAACAATCAGACCATGTCTACTGTTCTGCATCTTGCTCTTTCTCAATGTATTTTAGAGTTTTTTCATTAGAAGCACATTTCTAATGTCATAATAGTGTTCAAGGTCTGTATTTAACCTCTCCCCTATGAGACATTTAGTACTAGCTTTTTTGCCAACACCTAATACTACAACAAATATCCTGAGACATGTCCTGGACACCACTGTGGGCATGCTCCGGCAGAATCCTGAGAAGTAACAAATGGGATGATATTGCCATTTCCAGCCCTTCCACATGAAAGGTGGTCTGGAGTAGGGAAAAAAACCTGGGCCTAGCTGACCTGGGCTGGAGACCTCCCAGGCTCCTTAGCAGCTGTGTGAGGAGTTATCTCGCATGGCTTTAGCTTCTGGTTTAAAAATCAGGGCTAAAACCTGCCTCATAGGGAAGGTTGATCAGTGAGGTAAAACAAAGGATATGAAGCACTCAGTATGCGCCTGGGCCAGAGCAGGTATGGGAATCATTCATGTGAGGGAAAGACGAACCAGCACAGTGTAGCTATAGGACTTACAAGACCCTCGCTCCAGGCAAAGCATGTAGGCCATCATTTTCTTCCAACCTTATTCCAGAAAAGTGGAATTACTATTAAGTGGTCATGAATGAATGCAGAAATAGAAAGCAGAACCTAGAAACTGCCTCATAGGGAGTTTGCAGGACTAAAAAATCCAGAGGAGGAAAGTATTAGCCTGGGCGGGGTACCACAGAAAAGGGTCCTCACAAAGAAACTGAGCACACAGAATGGCACAACCAAGGAGCAACAAGGACCAGGATGGATCTTAGCCTAAATACAGTGCTCTCCACTGCAGGAGAGGAACCAAACTCTGCTATCAGTGTGCTGCCCTACCATGTGCTTCAAAAAAATAAGCACTTGTCTCCAGCACACTTGACAAGGAAAAACCAGCAGACCTCAGGAAGTGGAGTGGCCTCTCCAGCTTCTAGTTCACATCCCTAACAGCTGTGTCACAGAGCAGACATCCTGGAGGAAGGCCCCGAGACCTCCCCCACCTCATCCCTACCTGACCAGGTTGATATGGGCTTTCTCCATGACCTTAAGCCAGGCCAATAGTGGTTGTAAGTCATTCTCACTTGGGACGTAGTCATACAAGGCCTGGAGGGGGAGACAGAATAAGCAGAAGACTGAGCAAGAACAGTCAGCAGACCCAGTGATGATGACCCCTTACTACCCTCAGGGCACCAGGAATGTCTTGGCCAGAACTCAAGCCCCCTTGGCTTTTCCTGCTCCATCAAGTCCTGCTGGTTCCAATGCTCTGGAAGTAGAGCTCCAGGAGCAGGAGTTTGGTGTCTCACACACCCTTTGAATCTGACAAAAACCAGAGCCCTTCTCTGGTGAAATACATGTGAGTACACACACATTTTGCCAACAATTTTGAGGGATTTATGCCCCCTTCCCAAACCCACCCACAGATCTCAAGTTACCAGCACTGCTCCAGTTAACTATGAACAGGTCAGGTTAGAGTTCATGAGGTTAATTAGGTCAATAAAGTCAGGAGGGGCTGGGGATGTGACAGAGTGCTTGCCTAGTGTGCACAGGCCCTGGGTTGGATCCCTAGCACCTCCAAAAAAAGAGAGAGAAAAAGGCGAGAGAGTCAGAGCCCCAATTCCTGTGGATATTGATGCTAACTTTGGTGGCCAGACTCCTGACGAAGGACCCGTCTCCCGTCTTCCTCCACCATAGCAGCCCAGATCATTTCACCCTCATTCTGCAAGCAAGCAGCAGGGCCAGCACCCTCAGCACAGCCTCTTAAGGGGCTCACCCAGCAATCACCCCCATCTCCATTTAGGCCTCACCGTGATGACTTGTGCGTTGAGCTCTGCAGACAGGGTGCCCAGGCTGGGCTTGGCATGGAACAGGCTGTGGAAGGCCTGCATGGCACAGGCTGTCACCAGCTGGAGGAGACACACACGCTTAGAGGAAACTGCAAAGGCTGTCCTAGGTCCCTTGACCTCCCATTCTACCCAGTGGGCTAATAAGGAAGCCACAGGCCCCTTAAAACCCTGAACATGGCCCCATACCCAGATGCTCTGTCATTTTAGAAAGACAGGGTGGCAGCCACTAGAAAAGATTTTAAACAATTTAGGGACTGGGGATGAAGCTCACTGGTACCTAGCACGCAGAAGGTCCTGCATGTGGATCCCAATGCCACACAAAATAAAACCAAACCAATTCAAATCTTGAAAAAATTTAAACAATGACAAATGTTTTCAACTAAAACCAAAAAAGCCAGGTTGGGGCATAGCTCAGTGACACGGCACTTGCCTAACATGCGTGAGGCCCTGGGTTGGAACTCAGCACCATTCTCTCACACACTCTCTCACACTCACTCACTCACACACACACACACACACACACACATACACACACAAAAGCAGACTACAAATGGTATACCACAATTATAACTATATTTAAATATTTTCTAATATATGTTTAACCAAAGAGAACATGTCCAAACATATCAAATATATATATATGTACATGTGTATATATATATTTTTTTTTTTTTTTTTTTTTTTTTTTTTTTGGATAAGGCACATTGAAGCACACCTGTAATCCCAGCTACTCAGGAGGCTGAGGTAGGAGGATCACAAGTTCAAAGCTGGCCTCAGCAAGGGGATGTGGCTCAGTAGTTAAGGGCCCCTGGGTTCAATCCCTGATACCAGAAAAAAATAATTTGTTTTTTCTTTTTTAGGTTTTGGGGATTGAACCCTGGGGCACTTTATCACTGAGTTATATCCTCAGCCTTTATTATTATTTTACTTTGAAACAAGATCTTGCTAAATTGCTGAGGCTGGCTTAGAATTTGTGATCCTCTTGCCTCAGCCTCTTAAGTTGCTGGGATCATAGATGTACACACTATACTAGGCTTACTTTTTACTCCACATAATTTCAAGTAATTTTTTTCCTCTCGAAACAATGATCGTGTCATTAATAAGTTTTTAAGGGGCCGGGGTGGTGGCTCAGTGGTAGAGTGCTCGCCTAGCATGCATGAGGCACTGGGTTCAATCCTTGGCACCACATAAAAACAAACTAATGTATCTACCTAAAACTAAAGATACATAAATAAATAAATATTTTTTTTTAAAAAAAAGGTTTTTAAATGCATATATGAACACTATAAGAGAATATACAAATTTCAACACAACTCTGCCAGGCTGGTGAAATGGGATTTGTTTCTAAGTCTAAAGCTGCTATACTGACACGCTAGTAAATAAGCAAGAATAATAAAAAAAAAAGGTCTAAAGCAGATATAACTATGACTCTGGCTGAAGAAGAGCTTGAGGGGAGCTGATGCTTTACAAGTCCCACTACCAATCCAACCTCATTCTGACCCAATCTCTAAGAGGAGCTTTCAACTGTACCAGGGCTCAGATGGCTCAGCCGGTCCCAACATTGTGGTTGATAAGGTGTCTTTGTTTTAGCATAAGAGTAGTAGAGTCAGGGCAAGGAGATCCCTGGTCCTGCTTTTTTGTGGGGACAAGGTCTCAGTATGCCCAGGATGGCTTCAAACTCCTAGGATCAGTTGATCCTTCTGCCTCAATCTTCTTAGTAGCTGGGACTACAGGCACATGCCATCACATCCACTTTTTGCCCGATCAGTGAGCTCCCCAAATACTACCACCATAGGCCCCCCTTCCTTCCTGTGGCCTGAGCTCACCACATGACTCAAGGTCATGACCCGCAGGAGAGTCTCGCTACAGTTCTTCACTAGGCCTTCTGGGAAGCAAGGCAGCACATCCTTCAGCAGCGTCAGCATGTGCAGAGTAGTGGTGGCCTCCTTGGAGCCTGGCAGACCAAGGGGAATTTTTATTATTGATCCTCCTCCACTTCCCATCCACCTGCCCTCAGGCTGGCTTCCCACCTCCAGACTTCTCAATCTCCTGGACGCAGAACTTGGCAGTGGAGACGGCAGCAGGATGGTGAGCAGGGGCTTTTTCACCAAACATGAATTCACTGCCCTTAAGAATTGAGCACACTCCATGCTGGGCAGCCTTCCGGATCTGAGGAGCAAGGAAAAAGGGGGACAAGGCCAATCGGCATTATGCCAACATCTTGGGTGGTTGGCAAAATCACAACCAAGCTTTGTTTTGTTTGCAGTATGGGGGATGGAACCCAGGGCCCTGTACATGTTAAGCAAGCATTCCAACACTGAGCTACACCCCCAGCCCTATTTGCTTTGAGATAAGATCTTGCTAAGCTATCTGGGCTAGCCTCAAATTATGATCCTGCTGCCTCAGCTTCCCAAGTAGCTGAAATTATAGGCATGTGCCACTGTGCCTGGCTCAACACCAAGCTTTGACTGACTATGTACTATGGACCCAGTGCTAAATCAGGGCCTTCTTGTGGTTGACTCCTGAGCTCTCTACTGTTTCATCTCTGAGTGTGACTTCACCTTTTAGATAGAGATTTATTCATTCAATCATCCAACAAATGCTGAGTGTCACCCAGCCAGGCACTGCTCTAGGTATGAGCAAACCAGCAGTGAATAGGGCAGACAAATCACATTCTACTTGAGACAGAAAAAGCAAAAGTAGCTGGGGATATGGTTCAGTGGGAGAGCCATTACCTAGCATGCATGAAGACCTGGGTTCCATTCCCAGTACCACAAAACAAAACACAACAAAGACAAAACGTTACACTATGCACATGTATAAATATACCACAGTGAATTCTACCATTTTGTGTATCTATAAATCACCAATTAAAAATATATAATTGAGTGGAAGGTAGACAGTGAGTAAAAAAAAGGAGAATAGGAGAGAGGAGAGAGAAAGGGGGGTCACCAGGGACTGAAAGAGAGGAAATTAAATTCCATGCAAGTATGATTATATTAAAATGAACTCAATTATTATGTTCAGCTATACTGTACCAACAGAAGCAAAAAAGAAAAAAAACAAATATACATCAGAAGAGAAGAAGTAATCTGAAGATAATAAAATAGGGTTGCTACTTTGCTGTTGTTGTTTTTAGTTGTAGATGGACACAATACCTTTATTTTATTTATTTTTATGTGGTGGCGGGGATCGAACCTAGTGCCTCACACTTGCTAGGCAAGTGCTCTACCACTGAGCCACAACCCTGGCCCCTAGGGTTGCTACTTTTTATAGGGTGGTCAGGAAAGTATCAACCATTGAAGTAACATTTCAAGCAGAGACCTAAATCTGGTGAGGGAAAGATGTGAACACATATGTAAGGAGGCATTAGACTCTGGGCTCACAGTGCTTAGCACAGTGGGGAATGCTGGCAATAATTATTATTATATACCTTCTGCCTTAAATTTCTGGAGGAAACAGAGAGAGGAATCACCACTTTCTAAATACCTGCTTATAAGCCTGGAATAGCACCAGGCCTGTGAACACTGGAGAGTGCCCATGACCCTGCAGCAAGGTTGGGATTCTTATCCCTATTTTATAATTATGAAGCCATGGTTTAAAGACTTTAATTTAACTTGTCCAAGGTGACACCACAGCGGTGACTCCAGAACCTCTACAGTGCTATCCTCCCTGCCAAGGTAAAGAAACATGTTGGGAGACCGATGTGTCAACAGGTCACTCAGTCTCATCACTGCCTGAAGAGGTACCAGAGAGACTCAGAAGGGCCTGACAGTAAACTTGCTGCTGGAGAAGGGGCTGTCCCTCATCTTCCAGACTCATGCAGTTGATTTGGAGACATGAAATATAGCCTTGAACAAAAGCTCCTCAGGGGCTCCTCCCCAATATCTTCAGAGAGGCTAGCTTCCCTCCCCATTCTCTGGGGACCTAGCAGTCTCACCTTGGGCTTGGCATGCACAGTGAAGCTCAGCAGCCCATGGTACACCTGAAGAGTCACAGGATAGCCCCAGGCTTCCAAGTCTTGCTTCCGCAAAAGGGTGGCCAGGCAGGAAAGGACCTTGAAGAAGAAAGTCAGAGTTTCTCAGCTCCACCAGCCTCATCCAGGAGGGAAACGAGGCCGGATTCTCACCAACTAAAGAAAATGCCCAAGGGATCTGTCTAAGGATCCACAGAGTGTCTAAACACCTCCCAGGGGATAGCTACACTTTAACCAAACCCAATGGGCTCTAGAACACACAGACACTGACCCATCGGAGGGCAGAGGTGGAGCCGCTGCTAGCCTGGGCAGACATGATGTCCATGAAGGCCTTGGAGGTATCAGAGAACTTCTTAATGAGTACAGGGCTGGGCACGCTGTAGGAACAACAGAGAAAGTCACCCCAGAGAGGCATCTGAAAAACAGCTGGTACAGGCTTTGGTGGTACAAAGGAGGAAGCTGGACCCAGGAAAGGGCACGGCTGGCCCAGCCACTCAGCTAGTGGACTAGAGTCATACTTCCTTACCCTGGGTTTGGCACACTTTCGACTATACCTGAAGTCCCAGTTCCCTCACCTTCTCCCAGCACCCACAAGATGGGTCGCTATAAGCTCACTTGAGTCTTCGCAGCCCCTCTCTAGCTGCACATCTCCACAGAGCCTGATGCCAACATTCCAGTCCATTTCTCCTGCCCTCCTCATTGCTCCAGGGTTACCCCCTCCCCAGGCACCAGCATTCACTCCACCGTGTGACAGCCCAAGTTAGGTCCAGAGCCCAATGTTGTAGAATGCTACCAGATATTCTTTAAATTCTGATTTTAATTTTTAAATTTCTAATTGTGCTAAAATACACATACACAGAATTTATCTTAAACACTTTGGAGCATACAGTTTGTTAGTTTTAAGTATATTTTCATTATTATGCAACCAATCTCCAAAACACTTTCATCTTGAAAATCAAGTACCTTACTTAAAGAACAATTCCCTAACTCTGTTCCTCCTGTCCTCATTCCCAACCCCCTCCACAAAGAGACCTAGCATTCAAGCAGGAATTGGGACTCACCGCTTCAGGACAAGGTTTAGTAGGTAAGCAACAGCAGCCAGCGACTCTGGGGACTCCACTGCTTCCATTGTTGTCATCTGAAAGCCAGATTGAGGGAGTGAATGGATAAAGTGTCACACTACTCAACAGGAAAGCAAGAGGGAATAGCCACATGCCCCCCAAAAATAGTTATGAACCAGAACCATGGTTTCAGAAGTTCAGATACCAGTTCTGCCATTATGTAACTTTGGCCAAGTACCCTAACCTATTTGTGACTCAGTCATTCATTTGGAAAATGGAGATGAGAATAGTATCAGTTGCAAAACGACATTTCAGTCAATGATAGACCACATACAGGACAATGATCCCAAAAGATCATATCACCTAGTGATACTAGAGCTGTCTTAGTTTGTGTAAGTACACTCTATGATGTTCATACATGAGGAAATTGGCCAGCAACAGTTTTCAGAAGGTATCTTTGTTGTTAAGTGACACATGACGATGCTAAAAGCCTGTTAAGTTGTGAGGTTCAATTGAATTAACATATGTAAAACACTAAGAATATTACCTGGCACATGATAAACCCTATACTGCCATCTTATTTACTTCATTTTTCTGGAAAAGGGATTGGCAACTCCCCCCTCTCAAAAAAAGTTATTTCTAAATAATGAATATTTTATACTTTAGAGGCTAACATGATCTTTGTTGCATATTCTTTTTTGTATATGCTTAATAATCTTTTATAAAATGTAAAAATCATCTGGACAAAGTGGCACACACCTACAAGCCCAGCTACTTAGGAGACTAAGGCAGGAGGATTGCAAATTCGAGACCAGCATAGGCAATTTAATGAGATCTTGCCTAAAAAAAAAGGAGATGGGGGTAGGGATGCAATTCAGTGGTAGAGCACTCCCAGGTTCAATCCCTAGAACCAGTAAAGAAAGAAGAAAGTAGTAGCCAGGCATGGTGGTGCACGCCTGTAATCCCAATGACTCAGGAAGCTGTGGCAGGAGGTTGAAAAGTTTGAGACGGGTTCGGTGATTCAGTGAAACTCTCTGCAATTTAGTAAGGTCCTCTTTCAAAATGAAAAATAGAAAGGGCTGAGAATGTACTCAATGCTAAAGCACCCTGAATTTAATCCTTAGTATGGGGGCGGGGGAAGAGGGCAGGGGGAAGAACAGTGGACTTTTGTGTTACAAGAAAAAATACCTACAGCCTTACCAAGTTGCCTGAGCACAATGGAAGCACTTTCACCTGTTCAAAGTTGTCCTTTTCTGTCCCTATAGGCCAGGGACACCTGTCTGCTCTCTGTAGTCTGACTAACCTATTGAACCCCCAGGTGCACGCACTCACCAGAGCAGCAAAGTACTCAGTCTCCGTCTCCTTCCCTCCCTGGGAGCGAATCACCTCGGTGACAGCAGCCAGAACTGCACAGATCTGCAAGAGGAAGAAGGCACCTGTGATATATCTGGAAGCCACTCCGATCTGGGTTGGCTTCCCTTTCTTCACAAACTAAAATCATAAAGCCTAGAGATGGATAAGCACTCAGAGCTGGGGTACACCCCATAGGTCTAGCAAACTGAAAAACTCAGAACATGAATACTAAAACTTCACTTCAAAGACTCCATTTCTAATGAAGGAAAGGGAGAGGGAATGAGAATAGGAAAGACAGTAGAATTAATCAGACATTACTATCCTATGTACATATATGATTATACGACCAATGTAATTCTACATCATGTACAACCAGAAGAATGAGAAGTTATACTCCATGTATATATGTCAAAATAAATTCTACTGTCATGTATAATTAGAATTTCTTTTCAAAAAAAGAATCCATTTCTTATAGAAATACCTGCCTAAAGGTGTAAAAGATTTTTGCACAAGTATGTTCACTACAACAAATTGGAACATTCAAGCAGTCATCAACAGTGAATTAATAATTACTATTATTATTTGATAATGACAAATTTAAATGCTGTACAGTCATTGAAAAGAATGAGTTACAAATATGTACTTTCAGTGTACTTTCTATACTGTTCAATGGGGAAAAGTTGGAGAACAATGGACATAAAACAATTATATTTTGGTAAATCCAAATAACCAAATATAGTAAAAAATACACAAAAAAACTCCTAGAACAGTAATGTTGACAAGAACTAAATACTTAAAATGTAGCTGCTAGGACAAAAGAACTGAATATTTCTTTTTCTTTTTTTTCATTTTTAATTTTTTTTAGTTGCAGATGGACACAATATCTTTATTTTATTTATTTTTATGTGGTGTTGAGAATCGAACCCAGGGCCTCATGCATGTGAGGCAAGAGCTCTACCACTGAGCTAAAACTCCAGCCCCAAGAATAGAATATTTTTTTAATTCTAATTAAATTTAAAAACTAATACTTGGGCTAGGGATGTAGTTCAGTTGTCAGGCATGCATGTGTGAAGTCCTGCATTCAATCCTCAGCACCAAACCAGCAAAAACAACAAACACTTGATCCAGTTTTTGGGAAACATATACTTAGAACAACCTGGTATGTAACTCTACTTTTGCAACTGTAAATGTTAAAATCAAGTATTTCCAATAAACCGCCCATTTTTTATTTTGGTACTGGGGACTGAATACAAGGTGCTTTACTACTGAGTTACATCCCCAGCTCTTTTTATTTTTTATTTTGAGAGGGTCTTGCTAAGTTGCTAAGGGCCTCACTAAGGTGCTGAGGCTGGCTTTGAATCTGTCATCCTGCCTCAGTTTCCCAAGCCACTGGGATTACAGGTATGTGCCACCAGGCCCAGCTCCAATAAAAATTTAATATGCAAGTGTGAAAATACAGGAGTAAAGGTAAATTATACACTTGTTTTTGTTTTTTTTTTTTTAGAGAGAGAGAGAGAGAGAGAGAGAGAGAGAGACAGAGAGAGAGAGAGAGAGAGAGAGAATTTTTTTTAATATTTATTTTCCAGTTCTCGGCGGACACAACATCTTTGTATGTGGGGCTGAGGATCGAACCCCGGGCCGCACGCATGCTAGGCGAGCGCGCCACCACTTGAGCCACATCCCCAGCCCCCACTTGTTTTTGTTTTGTTTTGAGATTGAATCCAGGAGTGCTCTGCCACTAAGCTATATCCACTGCCCTTTCTATTTTTCATTTTACATTTGAGACAGGGTCTTGCTAAGTTTCCCAGACTGATCTTGAATTTAGATTCTCCTGCCCCAGTCTCCCAAACAACTGGGATTACAGACATGTATCACCATGCCTGGTTACACACTGTGTGTGTGTGTGTGTGTGTGTGTGTGTGGTACAGGGGATGAAACCCAGGGCCTTGTGCATGTGAGGCAAGCCCTTTATCAACTAAGCTGTATCTCCAGCCCCACACTTTTAATATCATAAAAATAATGTACCTTTCATTTTTTTTGAAGCAGGTATATTGGCATATGCTTATAGTCCTGGCTACTCAGAAGGTGAGGCAGAAGGACTGCTAAAGCCTAGAAGTTTCAGGTCAGCCTGGACCACACAGCAAGACCCTCTCTTAGAGGTGGGGTGGAAAAAGCTCATTTTAAAAAATATTGGTTGTATATTAAAATAATAATAATAAATTAAATTAAATATATTTATATAAAATATATTAAAATTTTCCAGGCATGGTGGTACATATGTGTTATCTCAGCTGCTTGGGAGACTGAGGCAAGAGGATTGCCATCCTGGGCAATTTAAATCCTGCCTCAAAATAAAAAACAAACAAAAGGTCTAGGAGTATAGCTCAGTGGTGGAATATCCCTGGGTTCAATACTCACTGAAAATTGAGGGAGAAAAAAACAGATTAATTTCACCTGTTTCTTTTTTTAATGTAGCTAACTAGAAAATTTTCAATTATACACGTGGCTCCCTTTACATCACTGTGCTGTCTATTTATTTATTGGTCCTGTGGACTGAAGTCAGGGCCACTCAACCACTAAGCCACATTCTCAGCCCTATTTTGTATTTTGAGACAGAATCTCACTGAGTTGCTTAGCACTTGCTTTTGCTGAGACTGGCTTTGAACTCATGACCCTCCTGCCCCAGCCTCCCCAGCTGCTGGGATTACAGGCACAGACCACCATGCCTGGCTAGGTCATTTATTTATGACCCATATACAGTAGCCATTGGGGAAGAGTCAAATTGGGAGAATAACTATCACATTTTATTCTATTGACATCACCTTAAATTTCAACATTTTTCATTTAAACAATGAAAATTACAGATACACATAACTTTAAAGTATAAATAGAATTAAAGGTAAATAAAATTTAATTTTGCTAAATAAGACATTTTATAATCACTCTCACTCAGCATTAATTAATTCAACAATTGACATATTTTCTTTCTTTTTTTTTAAAGAGAGAGGAGAGAGGAGAGAGAGAGAGAGAGAGAGAGAGAGAGAGAGAGAGAGAGAGAGAGAGAGAATTTTTAATATTTATTTTTCAGTTCTTGGGGGACACAACATCTTTGTTGGTATGTGGTGCTGGGGATCGAACCCGGGCCGCACACATGCTAGGCGAACGGGCTACTGCTTGAGCCACATCCCCAGCCCAAATTGACATATTTTCAATGTTTCTTGAAAATATTCTATGTACAATGTCCTGGGTTAGGTATAGTGTGGAGACAAATGTCTGGAAAATATTCCTCAGAACTTTATACTCAGCAGGGAAAATGTTCTTACAAAAAGTGGAAAGTGAAACCTGCCCTAGGAGGAATTAATATGTAAGGGCACAAAGCGTAGGAGAGATGACACATCATTCAGAAACCAGCTGCTGTCACCAAGACTGGAGGAAAATAAAACGCATGAGCCCGTCTCCCACACCCTTCTCAGCCTCCCTACCTCCTTGTGGGCCGCTGAGTTGGACTCCCAAAAGCGCTGTACTTTGCTGAAGGTGACATTTGTGCAGTCAGAGAGGCCACTGAGGAAGGTGGCCGAGGACTTCTGGGTAAGAGCCAGCTCCTCATCTTCGTCCATGGCCGTCTCTGGGGCTTCGCCTTTGCCCAAGCGCAGGGATCCTGACTGCAGCTCATTGTGCAGCTTCACAGCATCAACTGTCAGGTCGCTCTTGCCTGAGAACCAGAGGCACAAGGTAAGGCCCCGCACTTCAACCCAAACCTCCTTTTGGAGACAAAACGGACAACCCTGTGAAACAAAGCAGCCTGGTCCGGTCCCCTGTCCCCCACCCGACTGAATTCTGAACACGATCTGCCTTGGCGGCCCACGGTGTGCCTAAAACTTAGAAAGCCAATGCGAAAGGGAACCCTCCCCAACAGTTCCCTTGTACGGATGGCATAAGCGTCCAGGGAGTCGTCCGGGAGTTAAATTCAGAGGCCGGGAGAACATATAAAGATGAAAGCCTCTCTGGAGAGCCACCTAAGTTTACTTTTTAAAAATATTCTTAGTTGTGCCTTGCATGCACAAGGCCCTAGGTTCTATCCCCAGTACAAAAAAAAAAAAAACTGTAGATGCACACAATAACTTTATATTTTGCTTATTTTTTTACGTGGTGCTGAGGATCGAACCCAGTGCCTCACACATACGAGGCAAGCGCTCCACCACTGAGCCCCAGCGCCCAAGTTTAGTCAGTCCCGCGTCCCAACTCCGACACCCGCGGACCCTGGACAAGTCATTTCTCCACTGTGGACAGTTTCCGCATCTGTGAAACGGAAGGGCTGCCTTCACAGTGAGTTTCAGATCAGACAACCTAAGACGTGAAAGTCCCTATACCTGGGCCCCGGACCTCGAGAGGACCCGGACCCGCCCAGACTCAGGCCAGTTCAAAACAAGGAGGCGGCCCTGCTCGGGTCTCAGGGACCGGTTACCTGAGGGCCGGCTGAAGAAGCGGCTGCGGGCAGCCTGGCGGTGGCGACAGATGGCGGGATTGCTGTCACTGCTGTGGCCTTTCTTCCAGCGCTTCAATTTAGCTGACACACCTGAGGGCAACTTCCCCGAGCGACCCATGTTGACTAAACCGTGGTTCCCAGCAAGCCCAGGGAACCGGGTTTCAGAGACGCAGAAACACGCAGAGAATCCACGTGGGTGCTCGGTGCGCCTCACTTCCTCTTCCTCTGGCATTACTTCCGGAATTGCAAGCGTTACTATGGCAAAACAGTCAACATCCGGTTTTACTTTTGCTCTTTCCTTCAGAGCCCGGGGGTGTTGCTAGGAAAGAAGTTCTGTTGCTAGGAATTCTCTGGTCTCTTACTCCAGGGCCATGCCAAGAGACTCCTGGCCCTAGGAGGGAGCCTTATAAAACTGGAATTCCTTTGAAGGTAAAAAAAAAAATAATAATCTACATTTCCATTACTTCAGAAAAAATCTGATTTCGAAAGAGTTGAGACCTTTCCAAACCTGAAAGTGTGAACATGAGTTTGGCCTGCAGAAAGAAAAAAAGCAGCCAGTTGTGTTCTAGATTTGCTTTGCAAATTAAAAATTAAAACTACAATGAAATGACACTACGTACCCACCAGAACGGCTAAAATTAAATTGATTATTGATTGTAGTCCGGTGCAGTGGTGCATGCCTGTAAGCCCAGAGACTTGGGAGGCTCAGGTAGGAAGATCACAATAAACTAAAGCCAGCCTCAGCAACTTAGCATGGCCTTAAGAAACTTAGGGTTTTTTTTTTGTTGTTGTTGTTTTTGTTTTTATTTTTAGTGAGACCCTGTCTCAAAATATTTTTTAAAAAAGGCTGGGGATGTGGCTAGAGTGCCTCTGGGTTAAATCCCCAGTACCCAAGGCTAGGGCTGTAGCTCAGTGATAGAACACTTGCCTAGCATGTGTGAGACTCTGGGTTTGATCCTCAGGACCATATAATAAATAAGTAAATAAAATAAAGGTATTGTGTCTATCTACAACTCAAAAAAATTTTTTTAAAGTTAAAAAAACATCCCCAGTACCCCCCCAAAAAAAAGAATTAAAAAATGATTAGTGATACTAATGTTGGTAAGGATATGGAGCAACTGGCTATCTATATAGTGGGAGTATAAAATTGATACAATCACTTTGTTAAACTATGTGGTAGTGTCTACTAAAACTGAACATAATCCTACTCTACAATCCAGCAATTAAATTCCTGTATATACACCAATAGAGAAGCTTACTTAGAGAAAGAAGAGGATATTCATAATAATCCAGTACTGGAAATAATAAAATAAATTTTTACCCATTTTACTGTTAATAGTTTACCAATATATAATGAATTGCTATAGCATTCAACCATACACATTAACTTCTACATAGTAAATGCAATGAGAAAGAACAAACTACTAGGGCTGGGGATGTGGCTCAAGCAGTAGCGCGACCACATACAAACAACGATGTTGTGTCCGCCAATAACTAAAAAATAAATATTAAAAAAAAAATTCTCTCTCTCTCTCCCTCTATCACTCTCTCTAAAAAAAAAAAAAAAAAAAGAACAAACTACTACTATGTGCAACGGCACCTATTGTCTAACTTGAATGAAAGACTCCAGGCACAAAACAATGTATGTTGCATGATTCTATTAGATAAAGTTCAAAAGCATAACTAATCGGGCTGGGGATGTGGCTCAAGCGGTAGCGCGCTCGCCTGGTATGCGTGCGACCCGGGTTTGATCCTCAGCACCACATAACAACAAAGATGTTGTGTCCCCCGAGAACTGAAAAATGAATATTAAAAATTCTCTCTCCTCTCTCACTCTCTCTTTAAAAGAAAAAAAAAGCATAACTAATCTACATTAGGAGTCAGAACAACAGATTATCAGGAGGTGGTAATAACAGAGTTAGTATAAAAGATGTAGTTATTTCATCATCTTTTGGAGTTTATGTGGATATGTTCACTGAGAAATAATTCACTGAGCTGTGAGCTTATAATTTGTATTCTTGTCTGTATAAATCTTACACTACCTAAGTGGTCTGAAAATAGAAAGGATTTTGTGCACACTGTTAATGAAAGAAAGCATCAGTACAGAGAAGACAGAAGTCAGCACCAGCTTTGGGCCCCAGTCCCTCTGGCCCCAGGAAACAGCTCCACCCCCACCACGGGCCCCACTCCTGGGACCCAGGCTGAGACCTGGGTGGTAGGACTGATAAAAGGGAACTGGTGGTTTAGGGAGGAAGGGGACACATAGTGTGGAAACTATTGCAAGCGAGATAGTGCTAGACACCAGAGACTTGGGGACAATTGCTAAGAAAAAGCAGAGAAAGTGTTGGGTTTATCTTAAACTCTCTAAGCGTCTATTTTTTGCTCTTTAAGCTGCTATAATAATACTAAATCCACTGGGCTACTGTGAAGGTTCAATTTGAAAACGTGTCTATGTCAAAATATGAACAGTTACTAGTGAGACCTTGCAAAGGATGCAGTGGTTCACCTTGTCCATCAGAGGGAGCTCTTCAAACAACCTGTTTGGCTAAACCCCTATAGAAAGAAAGCAATGCTGTTGAGAAGATTGGGATTTTGCAAAATCCGATGGGGAGATTCTGAGGCTCCGCCTTCCCACACTATTCCTGGTCAACGGAAATCTGCTTACCTCCAAAATGAGTCTTCAAGATATCTAGATATAGTGTCTGGATGAATCACCAGCGTAGAATAGGCTTTGAGGGGCCAACCACAGGCCACTTACTGGGCCTCTGTCTTGAAAGTATCTGCTTAGAGCCTCCTCCAGGAACCATATGGCACCAGAAGACAGGGGACAAGAGGCATCCAGATATGCTGAGCATATTTTCTCCCACTACCCCACAGGTTTCATGTCCACACAGGGCTCATGTCCATGGTGAAGGACAAACTCCCACCTCTGAATTCCAGTGATGACTTCAACCTAGGAATATTAGCCCTGTCCATGGTCGGCTACATATGCTAGGAAATACCATTCTTTTTTAAAAAATATTTTTTTATTTTTTAGTTGTAGTTGGACACAATACCTTTATTTTACTTATTTATTTTTATGTGGTGCTGAGGATCGAACCTAGGGCTTCGCACGTGCTAGGTGAGCGCTCTACTGCAGAGCCACAACACCAGCCCCTAGGAAATACCATTCTTAGCCATAAGATAGATACTGCATTTAGTCCCTCTGGGTTGGGACTCAAGTAACCACTGGCTGTGTGACCTTCAGCAGGACACCTAACTCTCTGAATCTGTTTTCCACATATAAAATGGAGATGATAAGAACACCTACCCATAGGATTTGTGAGAACTAAATAAGCTAATGTATGTTAGGTGCTGGGCACACTGCCTGGTGTGCAATGAGCAGGTAATAAATGTAATGTATTCATGTTACCCCCAAAACTCTTAGGGATTGAAAAATACCTTCTCACTTATGATCTGAGGAGGACTTGGTAGGTGTCCTCATCTCACAGAGGAGAAACATGGCTCCAGAGGGGTTCAGTAACACCTCCAAAGGCACAGAGTTGACTGATGGGGCAGGAGTTGACTGATCTAAATCTTTGCCAGGAACTCCCCCCATAGCAACTGCTCTAAAACCTGTTTGCAAGGTTCATTTGGAAGGAACAAAGCTGCCACACCCAAAGCACTGAGGCCTGGAGGGGCAGGAAGGTTAATTTTAGGTCATTGGGGTTGTAATCTGTTACAAAACTGGGCAGGAAGAAGGGAAATTGAGGGTCAGCCTGTTGCCCAAGACAAAGCAGTAGCAGATGGCCTGGGTGTTTAACTTAGGACTCAAGCTCTGGGAAAGGGAGAGGGCCTTTGTCATCCCGGCAGCACTTTAGGCCGCACATAGCACAGTTGCAGCTGCTTGTGATGTTAAAGTCCAGGCTTTGGACTTAGCCTGGGTTTGGAGCCACATTCCGGCTGTGTGAGCTGGGGTGGGCAGCTGACCTTTCTGTGTCACAGCATTGCATCTGAAAATAGGTTGCTGTTATGAGGCTCAAATGAAGTGATGCACATAAAATGCCTGGCACACCATTGCTGCAGGAGGCCAGCAGTCCTGAAATAAAAAGCTGAAGGTGATGGCCAGGCAAAAAAAAATGCCTATAATCCCAGCAGTTCAGGAGGCTGAGGCAGGAGGATTGTGAGTTCAAAGCCAGCCTCAGGAAAAGTGAGACACTAAGCAACTCAGCGAGACCCTGTCTCTAAAAAAATATATAAAATAGAGCTGGGGATGAGGCTCAGTGGCTGAGTGCCCTTGAGTTCAATCCCCAGTAGCAGCCCTACCCCTGCCCCCCCACCAAAAAAAAAAAAAAAAAGAGCTGAAGGTGTGAATGTATTTCTTGCTTGAGGAAGGCGGAGCTGTGCAAGTCAGGTCCCATCTTTAGGAGTGCACGACAGAAGTGACCTCATAGTGTGGAAAGTGCTAGGCTCAGTGGGGGGTGCCCTGGGAGGAAATAGAGGTGGGGCTGGCTGGTCAACAGCAGGGTGACTGTGGCCAGTGGGCTGGCTTTCAGACCATGTTCACAGAGACAAGTTGTCCTTGTTGGGCCACATGGAGACAAGTTGTCCTCATTAAATGATTTAAAACTGGTCATGGAGGTGACTTCTTGTCATGGCAACAGAACAGTCTTTCTGTTGGTAGGAATTGTCCCCCTGCCAGGTAACTGGTAGCTCAAAACATTCCCTCTTCCAGGAGTTATTTTGCTTTAACAAAGGATCCTTTGCTCATGGAAGGAAGGTTTTTGGGCTGGCTGCTATAAAATTTTGGCCTGGCCCAGGGTGTGCCCCTGAGGTTGCATTTGTTACCTCTCTAACCTCCTGGGGCCAGGGAGTTCCCAGCACAGGGAAATTAGCGACTGGGAAGAGGAACATCAAATCAGAAATGGAACTCAAAAGACTGATTCCCAGTCCCTTGTCCTGTAAGGGAGATGTGAGGCATCAGTGGGTAGTGTGGCTCCCCTGGCCAGACCTCAGGGCCACATTTTGCCCCTTCTTCTCTGACGCCTTTCCTTTATCTCTTCTTATGTCTCCCAGTGAGCAGAAACCTGTGTTGTCTTTTGTTTATTTTATTTTTATTTTTTACTTTTTTTGTGTGGATCTGGGGATTGGACACAGGTTTTACACATGTAGGCAAGTACTCTACAACTGAGCTACATCCTGGCCCTTTCCAATTTTTATTAGCAAGGAATGTGTCCCCACACTCAGGTGAGACCCTCCTGCTCTTGCCCAGTCACACTCCTGAGAATATCCCTGAGCTGCACCAGAGAACCCTGACTGCCGTCTTCCCACAGCAGGGCCACCATTTTAGGTTCCCCAGAGCCACCTGCCCACTTCCTCCCATGGAGCAAGGGCTTTTGTGGATTTTGTTTCTTAATAATTACAACTTCTTGAAAAACAGCTTTGTTGATAGGGCTGGGGTTGTGGCTCAGCAGTGGAGTGCTCACCTAGCATGTGCGAGGCCCTGGGTTCGATTCTCAACACTACATAAAAATAAATAAATAAAGGTATTATGTCCAACTACAACTAAAAAATAAATATTTAAAGAAACCAGGTTTGTTGAAATATAATTCACGTATCATACACACTTTTTTTCCTCTTTGCTTTTGTAACTGGAGATTGAACGCTAGGGCTCTCTACCACTGAGCTATAGCCCCAGTTGTTCTTATTTTTACTGTGAGTCAGGGTCTCACTAAATTGCTGAGATTGGTTGCAACTTGTGATCCTCCTGCATCAGTTTCCAGAATTGGATTATAGGCCTCTTTACTCACTGAAAGTGTACAATTTGTTTTTAATATCTTCATAGATGTGTATAACTTAACCACAATTTGAGAACATTTTTATGATCTCAAAAAGAAATCGTGTGCTCCTTATTTATAACCTCACTCCTCCCAGCCCCAGAAGCTAATCTTCCTTCTGTCACTATAGATTTGCCTGTTCTGAATATTTCACATAAGTGTAGTCATATAAATTGAGGTCCTTGTGCCTGGCTTCTTTCACTCAGCATATTTTCAAGGCTAAGTCATGCTGTACTCTATGTCACTACTTCATTTCTTTTTATGACCAAATAGCATTCCACTGTGTACATGTCCTATATTTTATCAATTCACCTGTTAATGGACATTTGGGTTGTTTCCATCTTCCAGCTGTTGTGAATAAACTGTCATAAACATTCATGTGCATTTATGTATAAGCTTTTGGATAGGCAAGTTTTAATTTATCTTGAGTGTATGGCTAAGAGTGGACTTGCTAAGTCCTGTGGACTCATTTAACAATTTAAGGAACTCACGTGGATTTCTGTTTGTTGTTCTTTTCTTGTCCACACTTCTGAGGCTGAACAACCCTGAATCTGTTCCTAGTGCCAGCTCAGATAGGCCATTTTCTTCCACTGCAGTCAGAAATATAAAGGCCATCAGTTTTCCTGCTGCACCCTGGCAAAATTTTTAATAGGCCTATGGAAATCTGGTTACCTTGCCATCATCTGACATCTACCTACAATGGCTTTCCTTAGTCAGTCAGTCAGTATTCACTGAGTGCTAACCTAAAGACTCTTCTGAGAAACATAAAGTGTACTGGGGTGGCCAGGAGAATACAGCCTTCTGATCTGATATAGCAAGAAGCTGGTTGACCAGGGTCCCACCTACTTCACTCTGAAATCCCCCCAGAGACTGCACTGCCCTAGGGCTGCCTTTGCCCATGACTTAACATCCCCACAACAGGATACCCAGGTAGTCCCCGTCCAAGGAGACAGGGTGACTTTGACTCAAGGACTCCCCAACAGACTGCTGAATTTTCCTCAGAAAACACTTGCAGTCTAAGATGCTTCTGGCCACCCAACCTTCTTTCACTCAGAGTGCCACTGCGCTCCCCCTCCCCATTTCCTGTCACAGGCAATTCTCCTGACACCCTTCCTCCAAGTCCTATCTTGGCAACTGCTTCTCAGAGAATCATGGACTAACATACTACCAACTGCTAGCCAGTCATTAAACTTCAGACACATTTAGTGCAAATAACAAAGTACCTGTTTTGTACTCAGAATTTAATCTAAGAAAATATAGAGTAAGGAAACAGTTGAATATGCATGAGGGTAGAAGGAACAAGAAGGTTTATACACTGCCACGCTTTGAGCATGGTCATCTTCTTGGCTTCGCACACAGGGTCATGGTGGATGGTTATGGTGCAAACCCTGTAGTCTTTTCTCAGAGACCAAACAACTCCATAATTTAGAGAGAAGGGCTTGTACCAAAGCTGAGCAGAACACTCCAGCCTGAAGATGAGTGGTTTTGAGGTTGGGGGAGGGGGTGTTGTCGGGGGCGTCCTAGAGAAAGCCACTACCCTGTCCAGAACTCTCCTCTGACTCTGTTCCTTTTCAATGGCATTTCAACCCGACAGAAAGGACAGCTCCTTTTCCTAGAAGCCAGTCATCAGTTTGGCTTCTCTCTCTCTCTCTCTCCCTCCCTCTCTCTCTCTCCCTCCCTCTCTCCCTCTCTCATAAATCCTCTCCTCAGAAGCAGAGAGCTGAACATCTGGTGATGAGTTTGCAAGATGGTTCTGCAAGTAAAGACATGTGGTGTCTTCACAGGGAGTCCCAGGGCTGAACAGCAACCACCCCTCTTCCATCCCTTGGAGACGAGGCTCGCCCCACTCATTCTAAATCTGGGCCTTCACTGAATGTTCAGTACTTGATAAGGAAGTTATTTTTCAGTGGGGAAAATAAATGGGGAAAGAAGGCTCAGGGAAGCGTTTTCTGTTCTGGAGGGACAGTGGAGGGTAATGGCTGTGACTTCTGGTTATCCTTCTCTGAGTTGTCCTAACCCATACCCTTGTGGTTGGAAAACTGTTAAGAATCCTGAGCTCAGGAGTCAGTCCTGAACCGTGTCTTTGTGTCTTGTGTTCAAAAGAGATAAGATTAAAAACGAAACAAAAAAATAGTGGAGGGTGACATACACTGATTTATTCCTACCTTTTACCAACATTTAAGAAATCTTGGTTTGATAAGCTTTAAACTTCTTAGATTTGAGATGCTGTGATAGACACTGACTAGGGTCCTATATTTGCCCAGGAATTCTGTTTCTGGATGCACAGCCTTCAGGGTCCTATGGGCAGGCATGGCCTCCCATCTACTCTCTCTCTGGATCTCTGTGCACCTGCCTTTCTCTTCTCACATAACAAGTCCCAACCTTGAGGCCCTTCCCCATGGATTGTCTCTGACTTGTTACTGATAAATCTGGTCTCTTGCTCATCTCCTGCTCTTTCAAATGGTTTTCTTCACTTTCCTCATCTTTCCAATGTGAACTGGAGTGACAGGAGATGGGCACTTGCAGTGGAGGACTATTGAGGCCTCACCCAGCTCTGACACTAAGGGACATTCAGGGACACTACAAAGGGCAAAGCATATTGTTACCTGCATGTGTGTGGGTGTATGAAATATGTAAATATGTGGTACTCATCCTCAAGGAATTTGCAGTTGAATAGGTTCATGAAAAATAGTGAGGTAGTCAAACATGGTGGTACACCTGTAATCCCAGGTACTCAGGAGGCAGAGGCAGGAGGATCTTGAGTTCCAGGCCAACCTGGGGAATTTAGAAGCAACTTGTCTCAAAATAATAAGGGCTGGGATGTAGTTCAGTGGTGGAGTAACTGAATTGCCTAGCATGTGTGTAGCCCAGTTTCAATACTCAGTACTGCAGAACAAAACAAAACAGCAAAAAACACAACTCTGAGATAATTTAATCCAAGGTAAATACTCTGTGAGGCACAGAATTTCCAGAGTTCATCATAGTTTCAAGGAGATGAGAGATTCCTTCTGGAGGCAGAGGGGATTGGTGAAGGAAATAAAGCATATTCCTTAGTTTTTTCCCAGGGCTGGTGGCACAGATGCCCTTGGCCTCCTGCCAAAGAATTCTAGTTATCTTGCTTGCTCTTTTTCCTGCGGCTAGTCATCCCCTTATCAGCCATCCTGCTGGGAGGGCAGTTCCAGCTGTGCAGTCCTGGAGTCCCATGAGTTTCTTGGTGCAACGTTTAGAGCTGCTCTCCTTCCAGCCACCTCTCTGACACTGAATTCCATCTTTTCCCAGCTGCAGAAGAGGGAGGCAATGGGGTGCTGTGGTTAGTGTGCAGACTAGGCCGTTGAACTGCCTGGGTTTGAGTCCTGGTGTCTCCTTCACTTCCTGCTGTGATTGTGTGCATAGTCTTTCTCTCTGTTTCCTCATCTGTGGAACACAATTGTATGAGTAGCTACATTATATGAATTGTTGGAGGGTTGAGATAATAAACACAACATGTTAAACTTCTACAAACAGTAGGTATTATAATAATTTATCTACAACCTGTCATATGCGTTTTTATTTATTTATTTATTTTTAAAATTTTAGTTGTACATGGACATAATACCTTTATTTTATTTATTTATTTAATTTTATATGGTTCTGAGGATCGAACCCAGGGTCTTGCATGTGCTAGGTGAATGCTCTACCGCTGAGCCACAACCCCAGCCCCTTGATTTTTTAAAATATATATATATATATATATATATATATTTAGTTGTTGATGGATTTTTATTTTATTTATTTGTTTATATGTGATGCTGAGAATAGAAGCCAATGCCTCATACATGCTAGGTGAGCACTCTACCATTGAGTCCCAGCCCCAGTCCACGTTTTGATTTTTGAAGTTCCTAAAGGGCCTTTTCTTTACCTCTGAAATCTTTTCTTCCACTCTTTGGGGTCAACAAATACCTAAAATGCAAAAAAAAAAAAAAAAAAAAATGGAGGTTGGTGTATAGGTGAGAGCATGGACTTGGGAGCCAGTTAGCCTAGGCTTGGATCCTGGTTCCAGTAACCTTGTTCAAATGACCCTATTCTCACTTTCCTCATCTGTATAAGTGGGGAGTGCCTGTTCAGGGGTCCTAGGAAGATAGGAAGATTTGAATGAGTTAGTGTTTAAAGCACTTAATAAGGCTGCCTGGCATATAGTAGGTGCTTTACCAGTGCATGCTAAAAATCTTTTTCTTTTCCTTTTTCTTTTTGGTACCAGGGATTGAACTCAGGGATGCTTTATCACTGAGCTATATCTCCACATCCTCAGGGCCCCCTTTTTCTCTTATTTTTTGGTACTGGGGATTCAACCCAGTGGTGCTTTACTACTGAGCTACAGCTCCAGTCCTTTTTATTTTGAAAGTCTCGCTGAGTTGCTTAGGACCTTGCTGAGATGCTTAGGGCCTTGCTGAGTTGCTGAGGCTGGCTTTGAACCTGCAATCCTCTTACCTCAGCCTGCAGAGTTGCTGGGATTACAGGTGTATACCACCTTCCCTGGCTAAAAACTCTTCTAGCTCTCCTGTCAAAATACAGCAAGCAGCAGACTTTTGTTCACTGTTCAGATGTGGGTCTTCTTTGACCTCCGTTTGTGTTGAAGGGCAGGAATTCGACTTTCTCACTGCTTGGCACATGTTTAGTGTTCATTAAAGTGGCTAGATTGAAATAAACCAGGAAGAAGGGATGTGCGCAGGTGAAGGCGGCCCAAACAGGCAGATATTTTCAATTACTAATTGGGGCAAAAATGGGCCCTGGCAGTGACCAGAATCCACCAATTTCCAGAATGTCTGAAGGGGCCTAGCGTTTGCTTCATGATTGTAGGGGGAAACATCAACAAGAAGCTGTGGACAAAGACTGGAGCAGGGTTATGGAATCAGCAGAGTCAGGGTCCTCATCTGTAAAGTAAGAGTAAAAAGACCAGTATCCTACTGACGTGAAACAGCAACAACTTTTTTTTTCTTCTTTCGTGGTACTGGGGATTGAACACAGAACTTTCCACAAGCTAGGATAGCACTCTACTACTGAGCTACATCCCGTTTTTTTAATTCAATTTTGAGAGTGTCTCCTTAAGTTTCCCAGACTGGTCTTGCCCAAGTAGCTGGGATTACAGGTATGTGCCACCATGCCTGGCGCGACTACCACCGTATGCTAAGCACTTTCAGGCAGAATCGATTCAGGTACCAGGTAAGAACCACATGTTCACTTTTCAGCCCAGGCTGAGATAGGTTTTGCGACCTTTCGGTGATTCAAAGTACATAAGATGGATGAATGAAGACTCGAACGCAGTTGTGAATCAAACTGTGTACAGATGGAACAAAAACTTGGGATTACCTAGCGGTTCAAAGGATAGGGGCTCATGAAGGACCACATCAAGTGCACCGCCCAACCTTATCACCAGGCAGCGTGCAAGCCTAAGGCCCCGCCGCCCTTCGTGCTTACGTGCGCTCCGTGACCGCCGCGGCGGATGCGGGGCCGGCGATGGAGAGCGCATGCGCTCTTGTGTTCCGGAGCGCGCCCCCCCCAAACTGGCTGCAACTACGGCATAGAACGCATGCGTACACCTGGCGGGCGGAGGGCGTTCCGGAGAAAGTGGAAAGATTTAGTAGAGAAAGCGCGCGGGAACAGGGCGTGGGTTGCGAGCGCGCAGGCGCGGCCGAGGGGCGGGCTGACTCCGGAATCTCTGCAAGCTCTAGTCGGCGCCGCATCCTTACCTCGCCGCCATGGCTGCCTACAAGCTGGTGCTGATTCGGCACGGTGAGAGCGCCTGGAACCTAGAGAATCGCTTCAGCGGCTGGTACGACGCCGACCTGAGCCCGGCGGGCCACGAGGAGGCAAAGCGCGGCGGGCAGGCTCTGCGAGGTACCGAGCGGGCTTGGTCGTGGGGGGCGGTGTGAAAGAGTCAGGCGCCCGGCCTCAGAGGCACCCCTAGTGCGAGCCTCGGAACAGGGCCGATAGCTTGCGCAGCCTCTCTCCAGCAGTTTAATTTGCAACTGGGGAAGCGGACACAGCGTGGGGAGTCGACTTGCTCAAGGTCACCCAGTGGAGTGTGAGGGGCCGTGCTGGGAGGAGGACGCGGCTAGTTGCTTCGCAGCCCATTGCGCAGTTGGGGACATCGCCTAGACGCAATTTCTCCCCTTTTAGCCTGAGAATTTACACTTCAGGGGTGGCTTTCCTGGAGATGGGGCCGCCTGCGATCGGTAGGCCATTGTAGGGTTCTCCCAGGGCGTGGGGCTCATGGAAAGTGCCTGGTGCCTTCCAGTGGCTGGCCTTTTTAAGGAACTGCTGCAGATGGTAGCGAAGCGGCAGGCCACTGGCAGGCTCTTACCTGCAGTACCCGGAGTGAGACTCGCTACGGGTGCATAACCTGTTTCAAGAGAAATCCGCGTGCTTGGGGACTGCTTTGCAGTTAACTAACCTGCCACAAATACTGAATCCAAAACGCATCCAATTGCAACCGAGTGAGTGATGAAGGACTTGAGTTGATAGTTTCTAAAGTAGCTCCATAAAAATCCTTTCCTTCCTATCCCTCCTTGTCCCCCTTTTATAGATGGGAAAAGTGAGGATTGGAAAGGTGATTTGTTCAAGGTCGTATCTGCTTATTAGTCCAAGGTCCTTACCCCATTTCTGGGTGGAGTAACAGGTAGGTGTGAGGAACTGGCGGGCTATTGGCAAAGGACAAAGGCCCAGAAAAGTGGAAGTGGCCCAGAAAATGCTTGCCTATTCTGGCTTGACCCATCTCTGTGATTTTGGAATTCTAATAAGGAATCCCTTTATTGAAGTGCTTTCACTCATGACTAAGGCAGATCCTGCCCTGGTCCCCTCTAATCTTTGGACAAAACAGGTATATGAAAGGATTATATGCATGGTTGATGTGGTGCTGATATTTGACCCCAAGTTGCTATCTCTAGCTTCTTGGCCTCCATTGTACATCCTTTTGAAAGGGGCAAAGCTTTGGAAAGTCTGAGAAATGTAATCCTGTTGGGAGGGCAGATATGAACGCTCTGGGATGGCCTGTTTTAACCTCGGCATCTAGGAGAGGCCCTAAAGGAAAAGTACTAGTAAAGGAGGCCATTTTCTTTGGTTCTGTGGTTCTCTGGCAGGAAGAACTGTGTAGTTCTGTGGTGTTTTGCTGATGCTTAGCCCAGGACAAAGTCCTCTAAGACCATCAAATGGTTAAACTGGTAATATCTGTAAAATAACAAACCCAATTTCAGTCTTCTTTCTTTCATGGTACTGGGGATTGAACCCACGGATACTCTCCTGATCTTCAAGAACACCCAGCTGTTATTTTTTATTTTATTTAAAAAAAAATTTTTTTTTTTGAGACAGGATCTCACTGGTTTGTCCAGGCCAGACTTGAACTCCTGATCCTCCTGCCTCAGTCCCCCTGGGACTGGAATTGCAGTTGTGCCATCATGCCCAGCCCCATTTCAGTTTTAAAATATTGTTAGTATTAAATTTCAGAAAAATCAGATAAAAAATTTTAATGTGTTGTGTGCATTACAAATAATTACATTTTAGAATAAGACCAAAAGCAAAAACTGATGATCATTATGAATAATCTAGTAATATAAGATATCTTAAATACATATATTAAATTCTTTTGTGCTTCAGTTAATAGTAGGATTTGTACATTAAGAGTTAGGAAAAATGGAGAAAGCTAGAGATGGTGGTTAAGAGTTGGTTTCAGCAGGAATCTAGTGAGAACTGTTTCCCCATGCCATGTTAAGGTAGAGAAAGGGTACCTTGGGGAGAATGGAGTCCACACTACACCATTCACCCTATCCCTGGTTGTACCCTGATTTAATGGGCAAGCCAAAGGAAAAGGCTTTATGCTTCTGATCCTTTAGCATTCTCTTTAAAGAGTCCTAATGGGAAGTACTTTTCTCCTCTGGGACTATTCATGTATCCAAAGTGAGATAGATACTCCATTGCAAGTGGAAATAATTGCAATTAAACAGCCTGTAGCTTTTCATCATGGGAGCTGAGGTTTGCACTATAGGTATTCACTTCCTAGTGACTCAGCCTTTTTTGGGAGTCATTCTTTCCCTTTAGGTTAGGGAGGAGGTGGCTAAGTAGGTGACAGTAGCCAAGTCTCCTCAGCCTGGTCCTTAGGATCAATGAAGATATCTGTGGTCTTTTCTCTTGGTGATGGTGATGTTGGGTTTCCTGATGGTTCATCTTTCCATTCCCTATTGGCTCTTTTTATGGGCTGGGGGGTACGGGGGATTGAACTCTGGGGGCACTCAACCACTGAGCCACATCCTCAGCCATATTTTGTATTTTATTTAAAGACAGGTCTCACTGAATTGCTTAGTACCTCACTTTTGCTGAGGCTGGCTTTGAACTTGCGTGCCTCCCGAGCCTTTGGGCTTACAGGCCTGTGTCATGGTGCCCATCTATGCTAAAATTTGAAGAGGACCTTGTAGTGTTGTGGAGAACAAGAATGTTTTCCTGATTCCCAAAAGGAAAAAGTTGTCTCCTCATTCAGGTGGGAAAATCATTTGATGAAACAAGACTGATTCATTGTAACTTATTGGCCAGGCCAACATAACTCTTAATTACAATCTGACATACAATAACTAATATGTATGGAGAATTAGTGATTAATTTATAAAGGAATCAGATAGTTGGGTGCCACTGGTACTATATGACTACTGTAATCCCAGCTACTCAGGAGGCTGAGGCAGAGGAGCCCAGTCTGGGCAATTTAGTGAGATCCTGTATCAAAAAGGGCTGAGGATGGGGCTGGGGATGTGGCTCAAGTGGTAGCACGCTGGCCTGGCATGTGCACGGTGCTGGGTTCTATCCTTAGCACCACATAAAAATAAAATAAAGATGTGTCCACCGAAAACTTTTGTGTGTGTGTGTGTGTGTGTGTATATATATATATATATATATATATATATATATATATACATAAATTCTCTCTCAAAAAAAAAAGGGTTGAGGATGTAGCTAAGTCATACAACACTTTTCTAGTATGCATGAGGCTCTGGGTTTAATTCCCAGTACTGCAAAAATAAAAATAAAATAAAAGACTCATACAGAATATAGTATTTACTTTTTTTATTGAATGGTTTCTGCTAATTTTGGGAGAAGACTTAGAGAATAGGTTAGCACTTTTTACTATGGTAAAAAGGAGTGATGGATTAAGGACTTCCACACTTTTCCTGATTCCCAAAAGGAAAAGGTGGTTAAGTAGGTGACAATAGCCAAGTCTAGTCAGCCTTGTCCTGAGGATACAATTTCATGCAACAAACTGAAGTTTTATTTAGCTTTTGCTGTGTTCTGATTTTTAGGATTTTAAAATCCCATTTTTCCAAAACTAGAGGTCTAATTAAAGTATCAGAAGTGATATTTCAAACTAATACAAACACCAGCATCCTTAGGAGTTAGGAAAATGGAGATAGCTAGAGATAGATGGTGGTTAAGAGTTGGGTTTGGGGGCTGGGAATGTGGCTCAGTGGTAGAGTGCTTGCCTGGCATTCATGAGGCCCTGGGTTCAGTTCCAGCACAGAAAAGAGTTGGGGTTGGGTTCAGAATCCCCTCAGCCTAGGGTTGTTTTTATTTGCAGGGGGTGGTGGTGGTGGTTGCGTAATAAGGGATTGAACCCAGAGGACTTTAGCACTACATCCCCAGCCCTTTTAGTTTTTTTTTTTTTAATATTTATTTTTTAGTTGTAGTTGGACACCATACCTTTATTTTATTTATTTTTATGTGGTGTTGAGGATCAAACTCAGTGCTTCACACATCCTAGGCTAGCACTCTACCACTGCGCTACAACTCCAGCCCCTTTTAGTTTTTATTTTGAGACAGGTCTCATTAAGTTGTTTCAGGCCTCACTAAGTTGCTGAGGTTGGCCTCGAACTTGAGGCCTCTCAAGTCACTAGGATTACAGACAGCCTACAGCCTAGGTTTTATTTGTCCAAATAGTGTCTGTAATCTTGGATAATTTGCTTATCTCTTCATATCTTTATTTCCCTCATCTGGTAAAATGGATTGTAACCTCATAGGATTGTTATGAAGACTAAGTAAAACAAAGTGCCATACCAATGGTAAGCCCTCTGGAAATGTTAGCTGTTACTATTTAGGAAGAGATTCTAAGTTGGGTGGTGGTTTTTTTTTCTTGGTACCAGGGATTGAACCTAGAGGTCCTTAACCACCGAGCCACATTCCAGTCCTTTCTGTTTTTTTGAGACAGGGTCTCACTAAGTTGCTTAGCGCCTTGCTAAGTTGCTGAGGCTGGCTTTGAATTTGTGATCCTCCTGCCTCAGCCTCCTGAACAGCTGGGATTACGTTATGCACCCCTGTGCCTGGTAGAAATAAATTCTTAAAATGTGTTTACACATGGGCTAAGGACCCAGGCCCTGGGTTCAATCCCCAGCACACCCCACTCTCCCCAAGTGTTTAAACACTATTTTGGAAATTAGCATACAAGCACATGCCTCAGGTTAATTTGTCAGTACATTAGGTCTTAGGGTAAATGCATTACTAGGGATCTACTAGGAGATATATACATAAGTCAACAAATTTTGTTGGCGCATGCCTGTGATCCCAGTAGCTCTGGAAGCTGAGGCAGGAGGATCACGGTTCATCCTCAGCAACTCAGCGAGGGCCTAAGAAACTCAGTGAAAACCTGTCTCTAAATAAAATACAAAATAGGGCTTGGGGTGCAACTCGGTAGTTAAGTGCCCCGGAGTTTAGTCCTTGGTACCAAAAAACAAACAAAATTTGTTTTCTCAAAGGCATGATATCACATTTACTATGGAAATATACAAAATAAAATATTTGCCAAATAATTTTAATTCGGATACCTGTATAAGAGATTTGTTAAAAAAAATTATGGTTCAGAGTGAACTTGGTTAACTTAGCACTTGGAACTTCTAATTTTCAGATGCTGGCTATGAATTTGACATCTGCTTCACCTCAGTACAGAAAAGAGCAATCCGAACCCTCTGGACAGTGCTGGATGCCATTGACCAGATGTGGCTGCCAGTGGTGAGGACTTGGCGCCTCAATGAACGGCACTATGGGGGTCTGACTGGCCTCAATAAAGCAGAAACTGCTGCCAAGCATGGCGAGGCCCAGGTAAAGATATGGAGGCGCTCCTATGATGTCCCACCGCCTCCAATGGAGCCTGATCACCCCTTCTACAGCAATATCAGTAAGGTATGGGTAAACCTGTTTGATCACTTCACCTAGAACCAGAGGTTAGAATCAGGGCCTCGTTATTGTTATTATTTTTAAACTTTTATTAGTAGTTTCCTGGTCCCATTGAGCTTATAATTTATGATAAAATAGTTAATGGAGTCTTTCCTCTACCAATGAATGACTGCTAGTTACAATATGAATTGAGTATTTATTTCAGAAGAATTTTTATCTCCATATTTGTACCTCTACTGTCATATTATTTTATAAAACCCATTCTTAAGCTTCCTAAATCAATCACAAGTTAAAATGAACTGGGAAAATTCTTATTGCATAACTTTTCTAAGTTATATTTCTTTTGTATTGAGTAGTGGGGGAGGGAGTGGCAGGATAATGATCCTTTTTCCTAAGCTGGCAGCTATGTGCTGAACCTTGGTGAGAGAACTTCATCCATCCCTTAACTCCTTAGGAGATGAGGAATGGCAGAATTATTATACATTCTGAAAGCCATTTATTGAATGCTACTGGTAATAATTGGTAAACAAGTTTTGTTGTTGTATAGGATCGTAGGTATGCAGACCTTACTGAAGATCAGCTGCCTTCCTGTGAGAGTCTGAAGGACACCATTGCCAGAGCTCTGCCCTTCTGGAATGAAGAAATAGTCCCCCAGATAAAGGAGGGGAAACGCGTTCTGATTGCAGCCCATGGCAACAGCCTTAGGGGCATTGTCAAGCATCTGGAGGGTATGTGCATTTTTTAGATGGGCCCTCAGGGATGGATAAAGCAGAACTTCCCGAATTAGGGACATAATTTAGTATAAAGGAGACCCTTGGGAAAGGGCCAACATACTGATAGCCTTAGATAATTTAGATTGACTTATAGTGGTATAAGTAAGTATAAGACACTTATCCTTTCTCAAAATTTGTTGGCAGAGCAGTAGCAGCTGAACTCCTGACAACTTGTTATACATGCAGAACCTCAGGTCCTATTCTAGACCTGGTTCAGAAAAATATTTATGATAGTTTGAGATGGCCATCTCTGGACGAGGATGGAAACTATTGATAAAATATTCTTCAGTTTCAGCCTGGCTCAATTTCACATATAAATCTCCATCTTACATTGTTTAGCTTCTGAGGATCTAGAAGCCCAGAGTGCCATAGCTTTTGAGGATCTAGAAGCCTAGAGTGCCAAATTTTCACAGAAGGATGGACTATATAGGATGTTTGGGATGTGGATAGTCATGCTTCACTGTAGGTTTAGATCTCACTAGGTAGGGATATATCTGTAGTATGCACCTTTCTGTAGTTTGTTGGTGGCCCACCCCATAATCTTGTGTACATTCTCACACTTTTTTCCTTGCTTTTCAGTTTAGTGGCTTGAGAAATTAGTCCTAAAGGCCACTCCTTATGGAATCAATCTATTATTATAAATATCTAATTACTATTACAAAGATCAGAAAAGGGTCTTAATTCCTACCAAAGTCTTTTCTCACCTGGGGGATGAAGAGTAAACCTAGAGGGGTGATGTGGATTCATACCTTGTGTGGCTGATCAGGATGGCTCTTTTCAGGTCTCTCTGAAGAGGCCATCATGGAGCTGAACCTGCCAACTGGTATTCCCATTGTCTACGAATTGGACAAGAACTTGAAGCCCATCAAGCCCATGCAGTTCCTGGGGGATGAAGAGACCGTTCGTAAAGCGATGGAAGCCGTGGCTGCACAGGGCAAGGCAAAGAAATAAAGGCAAGATCGCAGACTACTGTACCAAGGAAGACCCTGTCCATCCATTCCTTTGCACCTCTCTCCTGCATCACCATACTGACCACATCTGTGGGCATCTTAAGTTGTAGCTGCAGATGGGGACCAGTAGTTCCCACTTTAATTTTAGCATTTTGTCTCCTGCACCCACTCCCTTTGTAGATTGTAATCAGAATAGAAACTCTGGGGCACAGGTTCTCAATCTAAGCCCAGGGAAGCCTCCTCATATCCAGAAGAGTTGAGGTTGTAGTTGTTGGGTTTTTTTTCTTGAGAAAAGTAGGAAGGAATTGTGGCAAGGCATGACCAATGAGAAGAAACCAGAGAGCCTGTTTGTATTTCAAAGAGCCAGTTCTGTACTCTTCTGTATTCAGGTCACTGGGAAGATGGGAAGCAGGGTGCTCTAGTCATTCCAGTGGAATACGAAAGTAACCTCCATGGTGATTTAAGAAAGACAAATCCCTGACCCCAGAGGAGCTGGCTCCAGAATGTTGGGATCAACCCTAACTTTTGTTACATTTACTTTCACTAAAGAAAAAGTATATATATATAAATAAATACTAAAAAAAAACCCTTCTGGGTTTTTTTTAGTGGTGGTTAGTCCCACATGTGGTCACCAGAAACTAAGCCATTCCTCACACCAATATGGGATAAGCTCCTTGGCCTATAAGGTGCAGGAGTGTATCTTGCTATGTATCTTAGAGAATCTCTCCTCTGCCTTGTTTTGTGGCAGTGAAATGCCTCTTGATCATGTCCAAGCGTGTCTTTTACTGTGTCTGATTTCTGAGTCTTGTTCCAGTTGCTTGGCCCTACCACAAAGGCCCAGTACTCATTTAGCATAACTGTAATAAATCTTTTTTCCAGATCAGTATAATAAAGGAGTGATGTGCAATATTTTCCTGTGTGATGGTACACCTCTTTTCTGAGGGATCTTAGCATCCAGCAAAGCTTAGTGTGATTAGGAGTTTTAGAACAATCATTACATGCTAATAGTATGTGAGTTTCTAGAAGTCTCCAGACTCTACACTAATAAGGCATGACTAAACCTGCCTTATGACAAGAAAATAATGGAACACCTCTATCAGCTACCATTAACACTAAGAAACCCACAGCTACAAGATAGTACTTCTCACTTTGAACACATCAGAATCCCTTGTGGAACTTAAAAACACCTGGTCTTGTTATCACTCAATGGTCCCTTCCTAACACTGGGCACAGCTGCTCAGTTGACTATGAGAATACCTGCAAAATTTTTATTGAATACTTGTTATGTGTAAAGTACTAGGTCCTGGGGATTCAGATAAAACAGAATAGTGTCCTAAAAGGAGCTCATATTGTTATGAGGCACATAGCTTTGTATAGTATTATACGCTTACTGCTGAGAAAATTAACTTGTTTTGTATTAGATCAGGGAATTCTATTAACTAGTTGATCCAAATGCTCTTTGGAAACAGTGACACATAAACAAAAAAATTGGCACCAGTTGGCCTCCACTTCTACACCCTACAAAATTATATCATGAAAATATTTGCTACTCTTGTGAACATCTATATACTATAGCTAGAAATTGAGATGTGGGAAATAATTATAGAGGGGTACAATTTACTCAGAGTGCAAATAAACTTTGTTCATTTGCAGTTATCTTTAGTACTGATAGGAAAGACAAATATATTCTGAATTTAAATAAAACATTAGATGGTAGCCCAGGTTAGGCCACACTGTTTGGGTAAAGAAAAATGGCCATCTAGGGAGGTTATAGCTCAGTTGGTAGAGTGCTTACCTTGAATGCATAAGACCTTGGGTTCAATCCCTAGTGCCCCCCCCCCCCAAAAAAAGGCCATCTAATCACTACCTTATTCTGTATGGTTTTTTTTTTTTTTGGTTGGTTGAAAGGTTGTATTTCATTGAATTGCTCAGGCTAGGCTCAATTTTATGATCCTCCCATCTCTGCCTCCTGAATAGCTTTGTGTGTGTGTGTGTGTGTGTGTATACATATACATACACACACATACATATATATACAAACACAGAGATATATACACATATATGTGTGTGTATATATATATATTTTTTGGTGCCAGGGATGAACTTGGGGGCACTCAACAACTGAGCCACATCCCAAGCCCTTTTTTGTATTTTATTTAGAGACAGGGTCTCACTGAGTTGCTTAGCACCTTGCTTTTTGCTGAGGCTGGCTCTGAACTCATGATCCTCCTGCCTCAACCTCCTGAGCTGCTGGAATTACAGGTGTGCACACCACTGCACCTGGCTTGTGCATATTCTTAGACCCAGCATTCTACTTCCAGGAATCAGTAGTGCATGGGCATGCACAAGTATGAATGTTATACAAGTTTTCTTCTTTTTTGTTTTTTAATTTTTTTTAGTTGACAACGAATTTTTTACAAAAAAAAATTTTTTTGTGGTGCTGAGGATTGAACCTAGGGCCTCACACATGCCAGGTAAGCACTACCACTGAGCAACAACCCCAGTTCCTACAAGTATTCTTTGTAGCACTATCTGTAATACACTGAAGTTAAAGTATTTATTAATGAACAATCTACAAAGTGTTTTAACATAAGGCTTGGTACTTAGTACTTGATAGAAGGCAATTGGATATGTATAATAAAAATGATATATATTAATACTATTAGCAGGTACTGAATACTTCTATGTGTTTCTTCCTCATAATAATCCTATGAGACACTACTACTCAGATGAGAAAACAGATAAAAACTACTTGCTTAATATCAATGTCAACATGCTGGTGTTTATTAGTTTTTTAGGTAGTGCTGGACATGGAACCCGGGGCCTCTCATAGGTTAGACAAGTGCTCTACCAATGAGCAATTATAATTTTGCAAAATGTCATATATAAGTGGGAGAAAATAGGCCAAGTGTACACAGGATCTCTGTACTCATTCTTTTTTGCAGGGCTGGAGATTTTATTTCTTTTTTGTTCTGGTGCTAGAGTTGGAACCCAGGGCCTTGCACATGCTAGGGAAGTAGATCAGTGGTAGAGTGTGTACTTGGCACACACAAAGGCCTGGGCTCCATCCCCACCACTGCCCAAAATAACAGAATCAGCCAAGCAAACAAGAAAACTGCATGTGGACCTACAGTTACCTCAGGGAAATTTTCTTTAATTTTTTTTAGTTGTAGGTGAACACAATATTTTATTCATTTATTGTTTTTCAATGTGCTGATGATTGAACCCAGTTGCCTCCAACATGCTAGCCAAGCACTCTTCCACTGAGCCACAACCCCAGCCCCCCCGCCAACAAAATTTTCAATAAAACCAAAAAACTCCCTAATCTGTTGAAGGTTAGTAACTAGAGGGCATAAAGTTAGGTGGACTGTCTCCAAAGCTCACCCTCCATCACTGTCAGCACACATTGGAGTCATGGGCTTTTGAGCAACATCTCCAAGAAGAACCATCTCATGTTCATCTTTCCTTCCAATGTCCTCTGCAGCCTCTTCATGCTTAACTTATCTCTCTCATCTTCAAACTAATGCCATCATTTTTGCTTCTGTACTTTGCTGGGGCTTCTCTCTGCCTAGACAACTTCATATACCAAGCTCTTTAATTCCTTTTGATCTCATGTCACACAAATCCTTCCCTGGCTATCTTGCATGATACTGCTTTGTCCTTTTTAAGCAAAAAACATTTTCTGGAATACCCACTATCAGTGTGTTTACCAAACTACTCACATGCTACCTGATCCACTACATACATTCTATAATGTACCTAACAGAGGGGTGTATAAAGTGCTTGATCCAGTGTTAGGCACCTAGAAAGCAGAAGCATATAAAACGACACAAAAAATACAAGAGATCAACAATCAGGCTTTTGTCTAGAGCAAGCAAGCAGCTGACACGTCAGTTAATGGGTGCTATGTGGCAAACAAACCCCTAATCTAATAACTGACACTGTTTAGATACCTTCACCTGTTCAAGACAACAGAAACCATAAAATCTTTTTAATAAAAATGTTTTCTTTGTCACAGCAAAAAATATATACTTAAAAGGCCTATCAGGCTACCTCCAAAGTTACAGTTTGTTGGTATCCCCCTAAGAGAAGCTTTATCCTCAAGAATCCAATTTACTAAAAGGTTCACAAAAATTATGTTCCACCTATATAAATTACTGGCAGATTTTTCTAGAGGTGGTCATTGGCTGACCCCAGGTATCTGAATAAAGACCATGGCATCTTGATGTTATTTTCATCACATACTCTTGGAAATAGCTTACCCCCTCCATGGGGTAATATGCAGCATCTTAGGTCTGCAAAAATTCAGGCTGAACTCTAGCCACTTTCCGGAATTCTTTAGTGTGGGTCTTAGGACACTGCATCTCACACCAACTGATGGGAACCATCTGGACACCTAGAGGGAAAAAGACAGTGTTAGAGCTGGGACCCCAGATATTTTCCTGAGATACCTCTTTTCAGGTAAGTATGAGAATGAAATGTTAGGCTTGGCATTTACTTGCCAAGTATGTGCAGAGTACTTTCCTTGTATGTGCAAGGGCCTGAGTTCATACCCAGCACTAGGATAGGGGTGGGTTATCAGTGGTTACCTACAAAACCATACCTCTTACAGAAGAAAAAACTTTGTTCCACTGATTTACAAAGTTAATTTCCTATTTGCTTAGATTTAGGCATATCATTCTTTTTTTTCTTTTTGCAGGGGATGAGGCACTGGGGATTGAACTCAGGATGCTTAACCACTGAGCCACATTCCCAGCCCTTTTTCATATTTTATTTAGAGACAGGGCTTCACCAAGTTGCTTAGGGCCTTGCTAAGCTGCTGAGGCTGGCCCTGAACTTGAGATCCTCCTGCCTCAGCCTCCCAAGATGCTGAGATTACAGGTATGCACCACAACACCTGGCTGGGAGTATCATTCTTGCAAGTACCGCACACTAAGCACTAACTGATTATGCCACTGGAACTCCAACTTAGGAAGAATCATTTTAATCTCAGTAGTAAGCAGAGTCCTGTGTTAAGGATGGGACATGTTTCTCACTGCAAATACCTTAAGAGTATATTTAAAATGGCTACAATATCACCATATATATATATATATATATATATATATATAATTTTTTTTTTTAAATCCTGAGGATCAGACCCAGGGCCTTGTACATTGTAAGTAATCGCTCTACAACTGAGCTGTACCCCCAGCCCTAGGTGATATAATCTATGGGACCACCATAGTATATATTGTCCACTGTTGACCAAAATTTGTCATTTTGCATCACATGATGGTATCTACACCCACATTGCTTCTAAGATAATGAAAAAACAAGGAAAATGCTGGGTATGGTGGCCCATGCCTGTAATTCCAGAGGCTTGGGAGGCTGAGACAGGAGGATCTCAAGTTCAAAGCCAGCCTCAGCAATGGTGAGGCGCTAGGCCACTCAGTGAGACCCTGTCTCTAAAAAAACAAACAAACAAACAAAATCTGATTCAGTGGCTGAGTGCCCTTGGGTTTAACCCCTGGTACCAAAAAACAAAACAAAACCAAAAACAAACCAACCAAGGAAAATCAGGAAAAACAATGGATTAATCCCAAACCACTAGCGTAAGGATATGGAAACATGGATCAATTCACCTGATTCACTGTGGGCCACCACCACTCCCAGCTCATTTTCGGCAGTGGTCAGCAGATAGTTGGACTGTGCATCACCTAAAGAGATCTAGTCACATAATACTGGTGAAGGAAAATGAGGAGTTTTAAGTCTTTCCCCTAGAGTCACTTGAATTGTTCCTCTATTTTCATTTCTTCTTTTGACAAAAGACATGTCAACTGGAAATAAAGGATACCACTTTGGCCAAAACAATGTCACCTGGGCGGAAACTCTTATAAATTTCAACCTGTAAAGAAAGAATAGGAATGTTATGTGAAAAGTCTAGATCAGGTTTACCTGAAATTTCATCCTTCTGGTAGAGCTAGTTTACTTTCTAATTCCAGAATGTAGAAGTCATCATCACTTGTCAATCAATTCCTTTCATTGCTCCTATAGCATCATAATATGAATGGGAGAATTTGAATTCAATAACATGACCAGGACTCTGACTTAAACAAAAAGCACTATAGTTGGCTCTGAAAGGGCCCAAAATAAGTCTGAGGGAAGAGCAATGAATAAATAACCAACTTCAAATGCAAAGAATAAACTAGACATGCTGATATCAATTGAAGGAATAAAACTCTTAAAGTAGTGGAAAAGGATAGCAAGATAAATTTCACACATGATAGCACAGAATATATTAAACTTCCATGAACTTCACATTCCTCGGACTTAGAAATTCATTGGAATAATAATTAAAAAAAAAAAATCAAGTTCCCTAAAGCCATGGGGGGGAAAAAAACCCAAACCAACCAACAACCTTGTCTTTTTCAGTTGCTCGGACATCTTCCTTTCTATAAAAAAAGAATTGACAGAAAGATTAATTGTAAGAATTGTCTGTGGGGACCCAGCTGCCACCCACAGACATGGGGCAGAGAGGTAGCCTTAGCCCACGTGGAGAGGACAAAACATTTTCCCAATCTTGGACCACAGAGAAAGTCAATATTGATACCTCTGGCTTGGGAAAAGCAGATCAGATTCAGCAGGAAGGTAAGGGAACTTTGCTGTCTCAGGAGAACTTAAACTGTCCCAGACCATATTAAATCCTGATGCTGGAAAGATCCTCACAAGTTAAATTATCTGGTTTGCAAGAATTTTTCATCCTTTCTCAAAAAATCCACAGGAGAACAATCCTATTATTTCACCCACAGTCTTAAAACTTTGGGGTTTAATCTATACTAAATTCAAGAAAAAAAAAAGGTGCTTCCTAAAATGCTTTTGATTTGTTTGGTCTGAATCATCCTGATACACCTAATTTTTAGCTTCACACATTTTTTTGGGGGGGCTATAATTTAAAACCCTCCCTTATTAATATTTTCCTCATAGAATATTTCTTTTTGGGGGTACTATTGGCACAAAGAAAAGAAAAATGAGTAGGAACTGTAATTGTTCCTAAACATTCCAATCGTATTCCAGGTACTGGGGCATGTGAAGACAAGGGTACCTCTTACCTGATAGTTCCTCGAAAGGAGTTCTTAAGTGGTGTGGACCCCACATATAGGATGTGCACTTTGGCAAAGCGTGAATTGATGCTAGAGACCTGTGCAATAGAACAAGGATCAGCATCAGAGGATTAGCAGATGTCACTTCAAGGACATAGCAATAAATAAATAATTACCATGATTTTAGTACAAACAACCTTACTAAGTATAATTTAAAATAAGTTAACTCCTATTTTTCACTACCTAAGTGATATCTGTGTAATAAGAGCCACAGAGGCCATATGATAGGGTTACTCAGAAATCAAGTGAAATAATAGGGTGCAGATTTTAAAAGTCCACAAGTCTAATTTAAAACAGGCTTATATAGTGAATAGAATTTAAATCTATGTTTTATTTGCTGCCTAATAATTGCCTCAGCAATTATTTTCAGAGTAACACATATATTTTCTTCTGGAATAATTTATAGAGAAACCAAAAGCTACAAGTGAACTTGGCAGAGGGTGGGGATGGGTAGAGGTAACTTATGTGTTACAGTTACAGATTAGTACATTAATCAGTACCTTCTCTCAAAAACCCTAAAAGTCAAGGCTGGATTGTGGCTCAGTGGTAGAGTGCTTGCCTAGCATGTTTGTGGCCCTGGGTTTGATCCTTAGTACCACATACAAAAAAGTAAAAATGAAGGTCCATCAACAACTAAAGAAAATCCGTAAAGGTCTTTAAACAGGAATGCTAGAGAAGAGTCTTTTGCTTCTGTGCAGACAAAGTCTTGGTTTCACATTTTAAAAACAGATCTCATTATCACCTGTTGGTATGCCTCACTTCTCAGACAGAGATAGAAACTACATGCTCATAAACCAGCTCAGTGAAGGAACTATGGATGCCTGAATTTGGCTGCCTTGATCAATATCCTAGAATTTCTAGTCCAGTAGTATAGTCCAGTCAAACTTTCTGTGATGATAAAAATGTCATGTGCTGACCCATAAGGGAGTGAGATTGAGAAAGTGAATTTTTTGGGGAGAGAGGTACCGGGGATTAAACTCAGAAGCACTCGGTCACTGAGCCACATCCCCAGCCCTATTTTTGTATTTTATTCAAAGACAAGAGTCTCAGTTGCTAAGTGCCTCGCTTTTATAGAGGCTGCCTTTGAACTTTTGATTCTCCTGTCTCAGCCTCCCAAGCCACTGGGATTACGGGTGTGTCTCACCGGCCAGGCTTGACAAAGTGAATTTTTAACACTTGTTAATTTCAATAGCCACAAGTGGCTAGTGGTTACCATACTGAAAATGCAGTTCTAGAATTATCCTGAGTTCAGTATTGGATGGGTATCCTAAGCAGTAGGTTAGGACCAACTTACCTTACAGGTTACAATAGTTCCCACATCTGGAAGTAATTGGGACTCTGTTTCTCTCATCACAGACACCACAGGAAGCTACAGAGAGAACAATAAAGGTATTTGTGGTTTATAACAGAAAAATACCTTAGAATTTATAAACATTCCAGATGAGTTCTAATAAATTTTATAAAATTCTCTTGGAATTTCCTGGTATACAACCCTATTGCCTATAATCATGCATAATTTGACTCATTGTTATAACAAGTGTTATAATAATGCCTCAGTTTCTTTTAATTATTAATTGCATAGCACAGAATTTCCAAATAAATGTTATATAAAGGTCATACTGTTTTCTTATATTTTATATGATTATGTCTAGAGTTTTCTCTTTAAGCATGATATTGGCTATTGGTGTAAAACATATTTTCAGCTTCATCTTTTATCAATCTCTCCCCTGACCACTATACTAAGACTCTCTAAACCTCTTTTAATTTTCCCAACTTACAAACTGCTTCTCACTTCAGTAGAATCTCTGTTTAACCTGTTCTTTCAGCTAGAACTGTATTTTCTTCACCCACTCAACTCTAATTTAATCCTCTAATCCTTTAGGTGATTCAACTTAAATGTCCCATTCACTGACCAAGAGTAGGTTCTCTGGTTACATGTTCTCATGGTGCTGTACAATATTCTTTCAAAGCAATTATCACAATTGTTAATGAGACACTCATTTGAACATTTATTTGTTTGAATTTCGACTGGGCCCTCCACAGAAAAAAACTAAGTGTATTTGGCTTATTACTACATCTTCAGAGGTTAGCACTATGACTGACACATGAAAATGCTTGAGCATTGTATGAAAGGAGAGGTTAGCTCTCTCCTTGACAAAAATGAAAGAGGCCCTCAGGCCTGACAACTCGAATAGAGTCTACTTCCAGCATCTAACCTTTGATTTTTAGCAGCACAATTCACAATAGCCAAATTATGGCATATATACATAATGAAGTTTATTCAGCCACAGAGAATAAAATCATGTCGTTTGAAGGAATATGGATGAAACTTGAGTACATTATGCTAACAGAAATAAGCCAAAGTTAGAAGAAGGGCCATATGTTTTCTCTCATAAGGGGCTAATGGTAGCTGGGCTCAGTGGTTCACACCCGTAATCCCAGTGACTTAGGAGACTGAGGCAGGAGGACCTCAAGTTCAAAGTTAGCCTGAGCGACTTAGTGAGACCCTGTCTCAAAATAAAAAATAAAAAAGGGCTGGGAATGTGGCTCAGGGGTTAACTGTCCCTGGGTTCAATTCCTGGTGCCAAAAAAAACAAAAAACAAACAAACATACACACAAGAAAACCTGAGTGCTGAAATGCTCAGGGGAAGGAATAGTTTGTTGTAAATTTTTAACAAAACAAGCCCCTACAAACCCTTTTCCTCAACCAGTGAGTCTAGTGGATTTTTTTGAGAAAATGACACTAGAGAGGCTTTTGAAAGATGTAAGAAATACACAAGCTAAGGAGAAGAGGAGTGTGTTCCAGAAAAATGGCAGGTATACAAAATTTCTGTGGCAGTAAGGCGCTTAGCGTGTTAGTGATAATGAAATAAGCCAGTAAGACTAGATTGCAGTGAGTGAGGAGGAAATAGTAGAGGTAGAAGGAGAAAAGGTAGGTGACATTCTGATAGGATTCAGCTCACTGCTGGGCTGGGCTACTCTGTTTGCATCTGCCCTCGCTCCAGCCTCATCCCAGAGTATCGGCAGCCCAACCGGGCGAGAAAAACCAAACTGGTAGTTTAAGGGCACAGCAGTGGCGATCACAGACGGGAAACCCCGAGAGGCTGAATCGTTTTACTGGTGAGACACCAAAGACGCGTCCGCGGCGCCGGTGTCTAAAAATCAGAATTCAAAGGCAGCCTAAGAGAGGCAGGAAAAGGGAAGCCGCCTCCTTTACCGCGCCGTTCTCGCTGCTCTTCGTCAGGCAGCCCGCAAGCGACGAAAAGATGTAGCCGTGCCGGGTATAGGTGCCGCTGCCAGGGCTGCCCTCCTCCAAATTGCACAGACGTTCGCCTGCAGAAAAAACGCTGCATCAGCCTTGGGCTCCCAGAAGCAGGAAGCAGTTCAGGATTCCTGACTTTGTCACTATCCATGGCTCTGTACGGGCAGCCCTCACTTACCAGGGATGCAATATCTCACGGGTGGCGCCATGACTGCCACTGTTGTAGAGCCCGGATGTAACGGAGCCGATTCCTCATTGGTCACACACCGGCGCAGTTCCGCAGTAAGATATGCGCCAATTGGTGCACTTTGACACGTGATCAGCGGGGGCTATGTCTCCCGGGTAAACTCCATTTCCCAGGTTGCTCCGGGAAAAAAAATCGGAGGTGGAACTTCGAGGTTTCAGGGCACGCGCTTGCGCTCATGGTTGAGGATGGGCTGGCGGCGGGTCCGGGTCCGCTTACTGGCGCTGTGGGTGACGGGCAATGGTGGGTCGGATTGAACCGGGCCTGGCCCGGGCGCCGAGCTGGAGGGGGTGGTGGTGAGGGGCCGCAGAGGCTGCGGTGTTCAATTTGGCTGATTGAGGAGTCGGCAGGCTGCAGGTAAGGAGAAGTCGCGGCCCTTGCTTCCCATCCTTGTCCATTTTTCTAGGGTCGGGCCCTGTCCCAGGGCCTTGATGAGAGTCCGGGTTCCTGCTCACTGCGCGCCCCGCCCTGCAGGGCCGTGCCCTCCTCTGGCAGAGCGTACCCTCCGGGCTTCTGTGAGGCGCAAAGCCGGAAGGAGGTCCGCCAACCCTACTTGCCCATTTCACAGGTTTGGAAACTCAGATCCAGGGACAGGGTTTGACTTGTTCAAAGGCTCAAAGATAATTCGAGGTAGAGCCCAAGCCGGAACCAAAGTTTTTTGGCCATCTGTCCTTTGCAGTTTGACATCACTGCCCTTTTTTAAGATATAGAACATTTTCCTGGGTTTTGTATCTGCAGCTTTCAGTCCTGCATTGGATCCTCCAGTTGTGAGGGCCCCTTCTTAAGTGCATGCATTACTTCTTTTTTTAAAGCTGGCAAACCAGAAGGGATGTCTGCATATGAATGAAATACTGTGCTTTACTGAAGTCTGACATCCCTTACTTGAGATTGTAAACAACTTGAGAGCAGCATCTTAGTCTAGATGAAATTTGCGACGACTCTGATCTATTTTGTCTAAATTCTGGCTGTTCTGGAATCTGTACCTCCTTATCCCCCCCCCCCCCTTTTTTTTTTTGCCAATCGGTTTTTCCCTAGGGAAACAGATGGTGATTTAGAGCTCAGGGATGAGGGGAGTGTTGTGGCCTGCAGTCTCTAATCTGGTGGCAGATGGCCACCATGGCCTGTGGGTACTACTGAGGAATGGGACTAGTCAAGAGTTTATCTTGGTATGAGAGTAGAAATGTGCTTTTCTATTTCCTTCCCTGTTCACTCTGAGCTCACAGCCCCCCATCCCAACACATAATTTTTTTGTTTGCTTTATTTCAATTTCCTGAAATGAAACCTGTTTCATTTGTGGCCCATGGATAACATCTTTTCCCTGGCATCCCCATGCCTCCGGTGTCTCAGTAGCTAAAAGTGAGAGGAAGGGCCCTGGGTTCATATTTTGTTCAACCAAATTTGACTTGTGTTTCTTCATCTGCAAGCTTTCTGTTCACTTGTTTGGGTTGACTTCTTGTTAGACTTGTTTTCTAAAATGTCTTTTAGCTCTTTTTTGTGCTGTGATTCTAATTACGGTTTCTATTTTCTTTATTTTACTTTCTCTCTTCTTTATTAATCAGGAAGAATGTTAGCAGCAGACACTTTATTTAGTGTTATCACATTTCAGGAATGACCTTGCTGATGTTTGTAGAACAGATAGATATCTGACCAGGCTTTCCACTTCTGCAACCCTCCAGGTCATTAATTTAACAACTATTTGAGTATTTTCATGAACCAGGTATTGTGCTAAGTACTTTATAAACTTTTCATTTATACTTTACCAAATATGTGTGTGTGAACACACACACACAGACTCGTATATTTATAAAGGGTTAGAGCTAGAAGGGATCTTACCATTTAATCTTACCTCCTCATTGAATGAGAACACAATGTTATTAAATTCCAGCAGGGATCAATGATTTGCCTAAGGTCACAGAACTACTTAGGGGCAGAATTGAACCCTAAGTAGTTAGGGTTTGGGAAGAGGAGAGTTGCTAAATCTAGCCTTTGGGGTAGACATTCATGTAGAGCTCAGGAATTCAGGAAGTGGTTGAGAAGAATCTGAAAAGTAGAGAATCTAACAAGGATAATTTTTAATTTTTTTAGACTACTAGTGGTGGCTTTGAGGTAGAATATGATTCCTATTGATTACATATGAGGAATGTATCTGATAGGTATGCCGTTGTTTCAGAAAGTATTTTAGCAACTAGGAAATTCTCCATTATCTGTAGCAAGAGAGAATACAGTGGTGTGGACAGTCTAAAAGTCACCTAGATTTGTTGTGGGGCAGTTGTCCTGTTCTATTCTTACATTTAATTGTGGCTGTCTACTGTTTTGAAAATTCATGCTTTAGCCAAATCATGGTTCCAAACAATAGGCATCCAAATCTGAGCTTACTGGTTTTCCTCTTTTCTACACTTCCTTTTAATTTTCTTATCTTCTTAGAAGGTGATGGGAATGGCCAGTTTCTTTATCCTGGTGCATTGGGTAGGCCCTCCTAAATTGTCTTTCTCTCCTTTTGTAGGCCTTGTCTGCTGGGTTTCTTTTCTCTGTAAGGCTTACATGGCATGTAGGAGGAGGTAATTATTTTTTCTTTGAAAGATCTTCTATGGGGATGAGCCAGAGTGCAAAGAGAATACGTTGCTCTAGTTACTGAATTGAAACCATCCCCATAGCACAGCAGCCTCCTCCAGTTTCTGCTGGGTTTTGAGCTGCCTGTTAAATAAGTCAGTGGAGTTGTTAAGGACAAAGCAGCCCTCCCTGGCTGCTCTAGGGGAAAATCAGATAATTTCTTTTCTGTTAAAAGAGTTAATCTGCAGAATTGAGACTGTCATGGAAAAAGTCTGGTAGAACATCTGTGTCCTGGTCATTGCCTGGGCAGTGAGCTCCTATGCTGTGGATGAGGTGGAGAGTGCCAAGTGATGGAGGCTCTTGCACAGCTGGGAAAGTTGGTTGGAAAGCTTGGGGCCAAGGGCAGCAGCTGTAGAGAAGGTCCTTTTGTGTCTTACTAGTGCATCAGGGAAGACTTGTCATTGAGAGGGCAGGCCCTGAGGTTTTCATGAGCCACCAGCATGGAGATCCTTCCCACAGCTATGTCTCTAGCCTTGGTTCTGTTGCTCTGAATACCTGAAGTTGTTCTGGCTGCTGTACCCTTGGGGTAGGGCTGGGAGTGGAATTGGAGACAAAGCATCTTATGTCATTTGAGGGTTGGCTGTCTTGGCAGGAGACAGTAATCTCCTGCTACCAGGTTGAGTCTCCTGGCCTGGAACATCAGCCTAGAGGGAGTAGGAAAAAGTATCTTTTACCAAGACAGCATCAAGGCAAATCTATGTGTAGGATTTATATGCTATACCCTTGGTGGTCAGGGCAGGCAGGAGGCCCTGGGAAACTTCTGCCACAGTGTTCTTGCCAAGATGTACTGGGCAGCTTTGTTCATGTGGGCCATGCTTCTCTCAATGGTCTCTATACAGATAGTTCCAAAGACTCCTTTGTGATGCCACCTTTCTCTCCCTTACTCTAATACCATGACCCCTTTAGTTTAAGTGGATTTGCTGTGCACCCCTGTGGCGTAATATAAATACAATTTATGCAGGTTCAGAACCTCCAGTCCCTCTTTCTGGTTAGGACATGAGCACTGGACATTCCATAGAAAAATGAAGTGCCATTCGTATTCCTCACAGCTGGTGACTGGCCTAGCTGGGTCTTAGTCTTAGGTGTTTGCCCTCTGAGCTGGTGCTCAGGGCCTTCCCAATGGTTGGGGAGGGAGGGATAGGACTCACACTGGATCCTTACAATGGTATCCTCTCCTAGGAGCCATGAGGGGTCAGCGGAGCCTGCTGCTGGGCCCAGCCCGCCTCTGTCTGCGCCTGCTTCTGCTCCTGGGTTACAGGCGCCGTTGCCCACCTCTGCTCCGGGGCCTGGTACAGCGCTGGCGCTATGGCAAGGTCTGCCTGCGCTCCTTGCTCTATAACTCCTTTGGGGGTGGTGATACTGCTGTCGATGCTGCCTTTGAGCCCGTCTACTGGCTGGTGGACAACGTGATCCGCTGGTTTGGGGTGGTAAGTGATGCCTAGGAGCAGGAAAACGAATGTTTTGGGGGGAGCAGAGAGACGTGTCTCTCACTGATAGACCCGCATTAGGTTCTGGAGGCCAGCCCTCTATCCCTAGAGAAATTCCTGAGTCTCCTCTGGGTGTAGCGTTCTTACTGTGTCTACCTGACCTCACTGGTGTTGGCAGGTGTTCGTGGTGCTGGTGATAGTGCTGACGGGCTCCATCGTGGCCATCGCCTACTTGTGTGTCCTGCCTCTCATCCTTCAAACCTACTCGGTGCCACGACTCTGCTGGCATTTCTTCTACAGTCACTGGAATCTGATTCTCATCGTTTTCCATTACTACCAGGCCATCACCACTCCACCTGGGTACCCACCCCAGGTGGGTTCCGCTGGGGGGAGGGGAGGTATGGGCAGAGTTGCAGCTATCTGAGCCAGTCTCAGGAGTGGGAGAGTGTCATGGAATATTTTGAGGCATAGAAATGGTGCTGCCATAGTGGTCATGATGCTCTTTCTTCACAGGGCAGGAATGACATTGCCACAGTCTCCATCTGTAAGAAGTGTATTTATCCCAAACCTGCCCGAACACACCACTGCAGCATCTGCAATAGGTTGGTCTTGGCTTTGTTCTTTATGAACCCCAGCAGTGACTCTCTTGCTGTGGCCCTAGGGCAAAACCTGACTTAAAAGAGTTTGCTAAGACATGTATCAAGCATCCATCTCGTCCCAGGCAACATTCTCTTATTTCCTGAAACATAAGTCCTTAGGATGGTTCTGAGTTAGGCATTCCTACTACTTGTGGAAACTGAGACTCAAGAGAGATTACTTTGTCCAGTATCACATAGCCAATAAGTTATAGAGCTGGGTTTGAAGCAAAGCCTGGCTGTCTTCAAAGTCTGTGCCCTCTCCACCTCAGCAGGATGCTGGCCCTTGTAGGAAAGGATTGGTACTGACATCTCAAGAACCATGGCCACCTAAACAGAGATGTGTCCCTCCCTCACAGGTGTGTGCTGAAGATGGACCATCACTGCCGTATCCTTTTGCTTTCTTCTGCCTGAGGCTGACTTCTTTAGTTCCAGAGCACTATACAGGGTTAATGGCCACATGCTTAAGACTTCACCGTGCAGAGAACACTGGGCTCATGAGAAGTTAGTAGAAAAGACATTGTGGGGGTTGATCATCTCTTGCGGGGCACAGGAGGCTCATAGGCTCTCTGGGATGGATTCTCTGGGTGCAAGGAATTTTTTTTTTTTTTTTGGTGGTGCTGGGGATTGAACCCAGGGCCTTGTGCATGGGAGGCAAGCACTTTTGCCAACTGAGCTATATCCCCAGCCCGAGCAAGGGATCTTCCAACAGGTTTCTTTTGTAGGCTGTTATGCTAATAGCTGTTGGGTGGAAAGTGATGCCAGGGCTTCTCTGGCTGTCCCCTGGGGGTACCAAATAGAACCATGGGGTCCCCTTCTGTTGTCCCATACAGATGTCCAGTTAACCCTAGTGAGGTTAAAGTATTGGCAGATTCATTTTCATGAATCTGGGGGTACTTGAGTGCTCTGAAAAGCTTGTGAGACTTTGACCTGAACCTTAGGAAATAATCCCATATTTTCTTGCCTTTGGAAAATAGTTCTTGCTTGGTTGATGCTGTCTTTAACCAAGTTTGAACCAGAGGCCTGGACACCACTGAAATTGTTTAATCTTGTCCTTAATCATCCCCCCACCAGCCTGGCTAAATAACTGTGTGGGCCACTATAACCATCGGTACTTCTTCTCTTTCTGCTTTTTCATGACTCTGGGCTGTGTCTACTGCAGCTATGGAAGTTGGGACCTTTTCCGGGAGGCTTATGCTGCCATTGAGGTGAGCCTACGGTTAGGAGCAGGGTGACTCAATGGTGCAGTGTTTCAGGGTGTGAGCCTGTCCCTAAGGAATGGGACTGGTAGCACCCCCACCCCAGGGCCTTAAGAGTATAACCAGCACTGTTTTCCATCCCCTTAGAAAATGAAACAGCTCGACAAGAACAAACTGCAGGCGGTTGCCAACCAGGTGGGCTGTCCCCACCCCACTACCTCCTGCTGCTCAGGCCAGGAACATAGAGCTGCTCAGACAACTGGGCCTGCTACTTTAGTTGTAGGGGCTTGTTGAGCCTCAGTAGGCTGAATCAGGGATGTTTAGGGAGGCTGCAGTAGGTGGACTAAGTAGCTTGGGGCAAGCTGGAAGTGTCTGGGATGTGACAGTTTTTGACTATCCCATCATCACCTCTTTGGGCTGTCTTGGTGATGGCCTGAGCAGCAAGGAGCCTGTGTTAGTCTGTGTAATGGGGTTCCAGGGGACAGACATCAAGCTGGTCCATCTGCATCTGGGTAATCCCCACTCTGTGCTTCTTAGAACTCCTTATTCTGAACACATCCTGGGCTTATATGCTGTACCTCTGCTGCCCATCTGAGTTCTTAATGATTCTTTCCTCTCCAATTAGTGAATGCCGGTTATGGGTCTGGTCTCCTTTCTTGGGGATACAGCCACATAAAGGAGTAATGGCTGTGGAATGGAGTAGCTTCCCCTGGAGCCCCGTTCATGTTGTCAACCTAAAGGCCCAGGGTCAGCTCTCCTCCTGTGCTTTTCCATCTTGTCCAGACCTCCCCTGCCCAGCCCAGTGTTTGTCCATGTGTTGGTGCCACCAGGTTTGGTCCACTCCTTCGCCTGCTGTTCTGTCCCCTGTGTAGCTTTATTCTTCATTTTTTTCTGCCTGGGTTTGGAATACTTCCTGCATATAGGTGCTGGGGGCTTTGGTGGCAGTTGATAGAGACCAACTGAGCAAAAGGAGCCAGGCTTTTCTTTTTTCTTTTTCTAGACTTATCACCAGACCCCACCACCCACCTTCTCCTTTCGGGAAAGGATAACTCACAAGAGCCTTGTCTACCTCTGGTTCCTGTGCAGGTATTTAACTCAGTTTTGATAGTTTTAAGGGTAGGGCAGCTTTAGAAAAACCTTTTTAAGTGCCCAAATGCAGGCAGGAACCCATCCTGAATGACCTGCCTCTGTTCTAGTCTAATTGAGGTTGGCAGAGTCAGCACTTTTTTCCAGCATTTTGGGGCAGGGAACACTCAGGACATGAGCACTGCTATTTACCAAGCACTAAGGATGTAAGCATGCTTGTTATTTATTATGTGCCAAGGTAAGTTAAACTTATTTATTCCTGGTAGTAACTATCTAAAGGGTAGGTAACTGCATTTTATAGATTTATAGAATGAAGTGATGTGTCCCTTGATACATAGCTAGGAGTGCTAGAGCTGGAATGCAAATTTCATGTCACCCTTACCTTATCCCCCAGTGTTTTTGCTACCCTTCACTGTCTCCCAAGCATGAGTTTTAAGGAAATATAGAATGTTGTCTCAATAGACTTATTTCTCCCCCTTCCTTTCCACATGACTTATTTTCAGCCTACACTGATACATTTTTTAATTTTATTTTTTTAGTATTAGGGATGGAATCTGGGGCCTCACAAATGCTACAGAGGTGCTCCAATGAGCTACATCCCCAGCCCTTTTAAAATTTTGAGACAGGGTCTCACTAAATAGCCTAGGCTGGCCTTGAACTTGTGATACCCCTTCCTCAGCCTCCTCCTGAGTAGATGGGAGCCTGATGTTCATCTAGGAAGTATGCCAGGAGATAAGAAAAATGAGGCAGAGAGGTTGCTAAGAATCATTGTGTAGCTCAACTTCAGACCTACATCCAATGGCCCTAATTTCCACCAATCTTTGTCCATTTTCTTAGTTCTGTGGCACTTGCCCTGGGTGCCCTAACCATATGGCATGCTGTTCTCATCAGCCGGGGTGAGACTAGCATTGAAAGGCACATCAACAAGAAGGAAAGACGTCGACTACAGGCGAAGGGCAGAGTGAGTGGGGTTGGTTGAGGGCTTGGGTGGGCAGGAAGGTAACTGAACCTGTATCCTTGAAGCAGAGGACATGGTCAGGGACAGCTCTGTAACTATAACATAACGCCAGAACTTGCTTACCTGGGCTTCAATTTAGCCAAAATTGTCTCCAAAACGAGAAGGGGATTATAAAGAAGAGGTCTGTAGAAATGTTTTTTCCTTTTCCTTGGCTCTAGGTATTTAGGAATCCTTACAACTATGGCTGTCTGGACAACTGGAAGGTATTCCTGGGTGTGGACACAGGAAGGTAAAGTAAGAGACTAGTGCTGCCCAAAGAACTCAGTGATGAGAAAGATGGCCTCTACCTGGGAATATGTAGAATGTGGATAGTGCCACTGAAGGATTTTAATTGGATTTCATTTTCATGAGTTTAAATAGCCACATGTCCCTCTGTCTTTGTAGTTCTAAATTGTAGAAGTAAAGAACATTGCTTTCATTTAAGACAGAAGGGCTTGGGGCTCACACCATGGCTTAAGGAGCAGATCAGGTTTAAGATGACTACACTAAAATCCTGAAAAGGGTAGTATGTAGTAGTTGCCAATCACTTTTCATTTGTAGGCAGTGTCTAGAGTCCTGAGGCAATAAACAAAGCTAGCTCTCTCAACCCTAGAGACAAGGGGAAGTCATTCTTCAAACTGAATTACTGAGGCAGTAACAACCCATCACAATGTCAGTTCTTTCCTTCCTCCCTTTCTCATCTTTATTATACTCCTGCCTAACACTGTGCTTGCAGAGGCCCCTTAGAATAGCTCAAAACCTCAAAAGGTCTTCAAGGGCCCAGAAAGCAGATCAAATGGATAGTATTAGGCAGAGGAAATTAAGACTCTTATTACCTTTGTGTTTGATGTATGCTTGCTGAAAAATAAATAATAATAGACACCAGGAGCTTTTGGAACTCAGAAACATTTCTGTCTTCTCTTGTAGGCACTGGCTTACCCGTGTGCTGTTACCTTCTAGTCACTTGCCCCATGGGAATGGAATGAGCTGGGACCCCCCTCCCTGGGTGACTGTTCACTCAGCCTCTGTGATGGCGGTGTGAGCTAGGTTGTGCCAGCCACACTTGAGTATTTGTTCTGCTGCCTACACTGTCTCAAGGGCCTCCAAGGGCAGCTTTCCTTGGAACCCTTCATCAAAAGGAGCCAGTGGGCCTGCCTTAAGGTACTATGCAGGAACAACTGAAGGACCAACCTGGCCAGGGCAGAAGCAAGACACAATGTGGAGAAATCCTAGGACTAAAATCCCTTTACTCAGGCAAACAAGTTCTAGCCCCAGCCTAGGGGTCAGGCAGCTAGCTACCTTGTCCGGTGCTGATCTGATATTCTCCATGTCACAGCACTGGGGCTGGCCATCACCTCTCCCACTTGTTGTTTGGGGAAACACCTGAAGGGTACATCTGGGATCTTAACTTCTTAATGGGGCAAAGACAACAGGCCTGCTGCCGAGGTCAGAGTCACTGCCACTTCTCACATGCTAATGAAGGGAACAAAAATAAAGGTGTTTGATTTGTAAAAGTATATGGTTTTCAACTCTTTGCCTAGTTCTAGGGCAGGGAAGGGTGGGGGAAATCAGGGTCAGGGCCTAGTGAGTAGATATTCTGCTCACACCTTCATTGCCCTTACTTGGAGAATTGCCCTGCAGAATTCTTGACTAACCCTTAAACATCACTGTGCTACCTCTGGCTATGTGCTACTGAGGCATATGTGGGGTGAGGGGGACTATCTCTGATAGTTAGCACCATTACCAAAAGAAACCTTTATTCTCCAGCAGGTACACACGCGTTCACTATTATCCACTATCCCTGGTCTTCAGGGTCACAGTCATCTGCACTCACTCCTCAGCAGCATAGCTCCCTTTTCCTGACATGAGATAAAACAGAAGGGCCCCACAACCCAAGATCTTCCTTCAAAAACAAGTAGACTTGCTCAATTAATTCACGAATCCTTTAGAAATTAGGACTCTGGTTTTTCTTGTATAGCCATGTAGCAGAGGCCCAGCGCTTGTGCTGTGTCTGTGGGAAAGGCGGGCAGAGGCTAGTATTCTTGCCTTAGGCAAGATGGCTTGAGTTAGTAATTCCAGGTTAGATTGTCAGAAGAGTCTAGGCCAGAAATAAGGGCTCAGCTGCCAGGGCTCCCCAGCAGAAACCTGTAAGCATAAAGAAAATCGGCAGCATCAGCAGTAAGGCTCGTTTTGGTCCCGTCTCTCCCCATGACCTAGAACTCACCACTCTCCCCTGGCTGACACAGCTTCCTTTCGCACTAGTCTCTTCTTATCATCCAGGGGTTTGGCCAATGCCCGGATCACCTGTGGTTTATATGGTAGGAGCTGTGGAGTCAGAGGAGATAATCTTAACCAAGGTCAAACTTAGCAACCAGAAGAGCTGCTTCTCTGGCTTTGTATAACTAATATTCAAAAAGAGCAGAATATATCCTATCCGTTTTTAATGGGAGAGATTGAACCAAGGGCCTCACATGTGCTAAGCACATGCAATATATCCTACTCTTTTTTTAGTGATTCTAGAGGATGCCAAGTGGCAGGATGGCCATTCTATTTATTGGGTGATCGGTATTTTTTAGATTCATTCTGGCCTCAAGGGAAAAAACATCTGTGCTTATCTGTACCTTGTAGTTCATATCTTAACCACACAGCAGGGTGGCTAATCTCACTTGATAAAGGCAAAGAGGTACTTCCCTGATTCTTGTAAGAGGTTCCCAGGCCAGGGAGGACAACGGAGATACTCACCACAGGAGTGGGCAGGTGAGTGAGAGCATGCATACACTGCAGTGCAGCGATCCGGACAGCCTGGAACACAATCATACAGAGATGAGGGGGACCTGAGGAGAGATGAAGTACCACAGAGGTGCTAGGGCTCAACGCACCATGGAAGGGCTGGAACTGAGGTTCAGAAACTTGGTGACCAGGGTTTCAACATGAAGACTCATGACTTGGGGTGCTTCCAGTAGAAGAGGCTGAAGGCAGCTGAGGGTAGACAGCTGGACCACAGAGTCGGGGCATGATAGGGCCTCCAACAGCAAGGAAAGAAGCTAAGAGGCAACAGAAAAAGTGGGGTGACCACATTGTGATGATCTTTGTTCTCCCCTTTCTGGTCCAGGCTATGGGAGAAAAGCTTTGTCTCTTGCTTAGAGGCTGATTATAGAAACTTACTGTGGGCAGCTCTGGCAAAAGCACAGGCTTGGGCAATCTGTTGAGTACATGGGACAGACCCTTCAGGTAGTTTGGCTTCACATCTGTAAAAAAAAAAAAAAAATAAAAATGGAGAAGCTTGGGGAGAAACAGGCTTAGACAGTCATTCAAGAACTCAACTCCAATCTCTGAGAAAGCTGGGATTTCAGCATACAAAAGGAGAAGGAAAGCAAACCACTCAAGCTCAGATTAAAGTAAAAAGTGGGGCAAGAATCGGGACGTTTAGTAGTTTTCTGGGTATAGAACATAGCACAACTCTAAAGAAGCACTTGGGTCCTAAATTATTTTAGACTGTTCCCAAGTGGAACAGAGGTCTATATATCTGGGGGCCTGCCTTTCAGATTTCTTACCTTGAGGAGCAGCGTGGAAGCCTTGGACCAAAGCAGGCACATTATCTGTGAAGAAACGTTGACGGAACATGATCCGCACATCAGCGTGGCCGGCTCGAGTCAGCACATCAGTACAGTCAGACATGAGCAGAGAAAAGCCATCAGCTGCTGCTGGGCCTAGTTCTGGGTCACTCAGGAGGCCCATAAGCTAGAGAAAAGAGAATCTCTGAGGTACATCAGGGATGAAGAACCTTAAATGCCAAGGAGGAGGATGGAAGTGGTTTCCAGGAGCAACAGGGTTAAGAGGGTTCCTATTTAAGTCTGAGTTCTCCTGTGTCCCAGAAAGGAAGGACTTACCCGGGCAGTAAGGCAGGAACTGAGAGGATGGTATCTGAGTACTAGGGCCTTTGTTACCTGTAATATGAGAGACGAAGTCAAACCCCAGAACCTGGAGGTAGCTGATTATGGCTCAGGGTCATCAGGGACATTTAATTTAACCAAATAACTGCCTAGTCCAGCCAGAATTGATTCCACCTCTTACCCAGAGCAGCAGTGTGAAGGCCTGACTGCGTGAAGGCTTGGAGCCCAGGCCATTTTCCACCGTGTCCACAGCCAGCTGGAGGAATTCATCAAGCTGCTGCCCTAAAAAGGAAGCAGGACATGCTGATGCAATGGCAGCACTTTTTCCTTTAATGATGAGAACGTAAGTCATTTAAGTGCAGAATACCCAAGAAACTGTATCAATATCATTTTATCTGGAGAAAAAATAAGACACTAGCATGAGAGCCTGGTATAGTCCACTCAACACAGGGATGCTGGCATTGGAGAAGAGAAGGTTGTCTACTCCCAATAAAGACTTCTCTGTGAGTACCACTGTAGAACCCTGTAATGCTTTGTCTAGCTTCTCTAGAGTCTTGTCCCAAGATCTGGTGACAGTGTTTGAGCAGGGGCAGCCCTGTTACTAATAAGCTCTTTTTTTTTTTTTTTTTTTGAGGTTCTGAGTATTAAACCCAGAAGTGCTTTACTATGGAGCCTACACCCGCCAGCCCTTTATTTTGAGACAGGATCTCACTAAGTTGCCCTGGCTGGCCTCGAACCTGAGATCCTGTCTCAGGCTTCGGAGAAGTGCCACCACACGCAGCTAGCAAGCTCTTCCTCTTATCACTGAGTTACATCCCCAGCTCTTTAATTTTGTATGTTGAGGCAGGGTCTCACTGAGTTGCTTAGCCCCTTGCTAAATTTCTGAGGCTGGCTTTGAACTTATGATCTTCCTGCTTCATTCTCCTGAACTGCTGGGATTACAGGTGTGTGACACTGCACCTGGCAGCAAGCCCCCTTTTTAAAGGTTTGAGGAGGCTCCCAACCCAGGCTCACTAATACCTGCAGGATGTTTGTTGAGGAGTCCTGCAAAACACTTGGCAGCAGCAGTGGAGGAGAAGGGGCAGCCATGGCAGCAGCTCAGCTCCAAAAGCTCCCGCATGAGTTGGTTCAGCTGAGGGATTTCCACCTACAGAAAACCTGGCCATGTAACGGACCCAGAAAATACTTGAACTCCAAAAGATACCTAGTAAGAAGTGCCAGCAGGGATTGGCAGAAGGATAGATGATAACTAAATTCTTTAGTGGGGGAAGTAAAAAATCAGCTTGGCCTGGGGCAAATTTCAGCCCAGGTCACCCCAAGATCCAACTCCCCAAATGTTGTACTAACTTACATTTCGTGGCAGGGAGCAGACGAAGGCCATCAGCAGTGCAATCAGCCGTCTCTGCCCTGAGGAGCCATCCTATAAGGGAAAAAAAAGCTGTTTCAGGCCTGTCCTGCCAGCAGTAGGCTTGTCTGTTCCTATACCCACTCTAGATCAGCCCTACAAGAAGAAGTTTGAAGGATACAAATCCCAAGATTCTCCCTCATCTGATCCATCAGACTGTCTTTTACCTGGAATGGCTGGAATCTGCTTGGGAAGCTGTTTTCAGGTAGAAAGGAGGTGTTGCCATCCAAGAAGAGGGGCACAATGCGGGTGACACTCTGGGCAGCTAATCTGGGGGGCAGAGTACAGGTGTTATCAAGGGATTAGGATTCTAAACAGCCCTTCCCTCCACAGCAGTGCCTTTCCAACTGGAGTTCTCATTAGGATCACTGAGCCAGTGGTGCAGGCTAGGATCATTATGTATTTGACAAATATTAATTTGGCACATATTATATGCTTGGAAACATTCCCTTTGGGACTGCTGTGATAGAGCAGTGAGCGAAACAGACCAAATCTCTACTCTATTATAGCTTAAACTCTAGTAAGGAACTCAATGTATAGTTTTAAAAATGTTCTACAGGTGATTTTGCAACTAAGAATACTGCCTATGGCTTGCCCACCCCTATAGTCCATGGTGTTAAAAACCCAATCTTTAGCTTTATCAGCAAAACTTATACTCACTCAGGGCTCAGGTGGGTGGTGGCAGTGCCAATGACAGACACCATGGCGGCCAAGACTACTTCTTCCAACAGCACTTTTCTTAGAACTGAGGGCTCCTTCTCTGCAAAAACAAAACACCAAAACATATACATAGAATCAAAAGGCCTTGACTGGTTCAGAAATCCAAAATGATTAATTCCTGTCCTTGTCACAAAGAGCTTGACTCAAGCCAAAAAGCAGCAGTTCTCAATCTGTCCTCTAGTACTGTGGCCTTGAGAATCAGCAAGGCACCAGAAACAAATGGAGCTCTTGGGAGCACTGTGCCTAGTCCTTAGGCACAATGGGAAAGAGGATGTTAATATGAACATTCTTAATATTAGACCTAGAAATGCTGGTCTTTTAAAAAATTTTAAAACAACCTGAATTTATTTTTATAGGTCCTTATGTATACCAGCTATCATACACTGAACACTAGTTGTGCAACTAGGCATCACACATTATCTTCCTTAATCCTTACCAACTACCGTGTGATATAGATATTACTATCCCCATAATATCAATTAAAAGGAAATAAGGTATGCATTTTTTTTGAGGTGCTAGGAACTGAACCTAGGGTTTCACAAATGATGAGCTATATCTCCAGCCTGGTATACATCCTTTCGAACACTACTAAATCTAGTGGATCCTGGTTTCTGCCATTGATCATGTTTAGCACCCTTTCCTCTGAAGTAAAATCTCACTTGGACAAAAGATTCAAAGTAAACCTGATGGAACAAATGCAGTATCATTAATACTCAGTGGGTGGCAGTGCTGTCCAACAATAATGGAAGGCAGAATTCTGACAGGATGAGGAGAGGTGGAGAAAATTACCTGGCATGGAAGCCTGCACAGTCAGGGCAAGCAGGCAAGGTACAGTGGTTTCATGGAAATACCAGCAGCTCTCGGGGTCCTGCTGGCATTTTTCTGCCACCTGCTGGAGACTCTGGCAGATAGCAATGACTTCAGTGGATCCTGCAACCACATTCCCTGGTGGGGAGAAAGTCAGTGTTGTCTAAGGTTTTCTGAAAATCACATTAGGTATTTATGATACAGCAGATGAAATAACAGTCAAAGACAATGATTGGAAGAAAGTGTCTTATTTAAGAGCCTAGTTATTAGCTTTTTTCTCTATTCTGACTTTAAGGTGAGATCTTCTCTGTGCCAAATCTGCAGCAGAAGTATTCACTTACTCTCTTCCCTTTGTTTTCATAACAATTCTAGAAGTATCACTTCCTCCACTTTGCAGAGGTGGATATGGAGCCTCAATGAAATTATCAGTGTTTTTTCCAGGGTCACAGGAAGTACAGAGTCAGGAATCAGACCCAGGTCACAGTGTGAGTCTACTGTTCTTGTCTCTGCCTAAAAGCTGCTGAATCTACCCACAAAGGCTGGACAGTCCAAAGCAGAGAACTGATTAGTGAGGACTCAGGGTGACAGTGAATAGATTCCTATTAGCAACAACTATGATTACTTTGGCCATGAGGGTACCTGAGTTACCTGGGGATTCAGCTCAAAAGCAGATTTTCATCAGTTAGGGCCTGAAACTACATTTTTAGTGAGTTCCTAGATGACACCCAGGCTGTTGGTTGACCATATTAAGTACCATGCACTTGGTAACTTGATTGTTATCAAGTGCATGGTACAGTTGCTATTTTATAAGTCCCAACACTACTCAAGAGACTGATTCAATTGTAGTAAGGTACCTGTAATTTTTTTTTTTTAAGTTCACCACATCCAGGGAAAGACAAATACTGTGTTTTTTTTTTTGTTTTTATTTATTTTTTCTTAAGTTGTAGATGGACACATTTATTTTTTATGTGGTGCTGAGGGTCAAATCCAGTGCTTCACACGTGCTAGGTCTGCACTCTACTACTGAACTACAACCGCAGTCCCTAAATACTGTTTTGAATAGTGGTTACCAGAGAGTGGGAAGGGTATGGGGGTGGGGAATGAAGAGGTGATAGTTAATGAGTACAGGGAGTGCTGCTGGATAGGAGAAATAACTTCTAATGTTCAACAGTACAGTCGGGTAACTATGGCTGGTAATGATTAATTGGAAAAAAATTTTTTCAGTGCTATGGATCAAACCCAGGGTACCTCACTTAGTTGAATATTTCAAAATAGCAAATAGTGAGGATTTTGAATGTTCTCAATGCAAAGAAATGATAAATGTGAGGTGACAGAACCTCTAATCAGTCTCATCTGATCATTACATAGTATATACACAGATTTAAATATCATACAATTACTATATATCAATTTTTTAAAAGAAGTTTACCATGTCACTCACAGTACAGGTACAATTAGAATCACTGCCTGAGAGGTGTCGACTTCAAACCCTGGCTGCAGGTCCCCATTTCATCCAGTTCCTGGTGATTATTCCTGGTACCTACCTTTGTTCACCTGCCAGAGATGCTGCAGCAGCAAAGGCAGCGTCTCCTTGACAATGCTGGGATGTGTTGAAACAGCTGACAAAGCTTGCAGACAGCGCAAATGCTGGGAACATTTGGTGGGCTCATCCCCTCTAGCCAAATCTGACTCCCCTGAAAGCAATCCAGGAGACAAGGTTTTACTGTGTGATGGTAGCAAGTATGAAGGCCCCTAAAGCCTTGCTCTGAAGGGCTGGTCACAAAAGATTAGCCATATCTACCTCTGTGCAGCTCCTCAGCAAGCTTGGGTATCAGGTGGCTGCTAAAGGCCACAGGGTAGAGAGCAGCCAGGGCTCCTGATGCTTCCAGTGCTGCCAACCTACTGGGGTCAGAGCAGATAAGTATTAGCTGAGTCTTGGCCTACTGTTCTCTCACCAATGCCTGCCAACAAGCAGATCTAGGAATGTGGGCTCCCAAGGCCACCTTGCTAAAGAGCAGGACTCAAATACCTACACCACTGAGTTGGACAGGGCTTCTTAATGCCCAAGAAAAGAGAGAGCAGTCCCACATCTCTCCAACCGGTTAGCAGCCAAGCCAAACACAGAGCCCACCTTCCCTAAGGAGAGACAAGGGTCAGAAGCACAGAGCCCTGGTCCTTGCTGCATCTGTTGCTGCCATATAGAGGCAGGGAACAGCGTGCTCTACCTCACTGCTTTAGATTCTTACCAACTTTGGGAATCCTCCTCCAGGAAGCTCAGTCTGTACAGGTGACCCACCACCAGCTCCAAGTCCCCAGAAGATAGGAGACCTGTGGTTAGAAGGGGACATGAGTCTCACCTTTCTTCCCCTGCAGCCACTACAACCCTTCCAAAAATCCTACTGGAAATCCCAAATCAACTAGTGTTGCAGGGAGAACAGGAAATGAAAACTGTTCTTCATTTAAGACAGAAAATCACCAGGAGGGGGGCCATACATATATCTTCTCTCTTTTCCCTATGATGTACCTGGCTGGGCACCCAAGACTGTGAGTGTACGGATGCCAACAAGTTGAAGCTGAATGCTGGGGTCTGTTAAGGCCATGAACACCAGTGAGCAAAGCTGGTCCTTGAAGCCACTCAGAGGCCTTTCATCTAGGCAGAGACAGAGGCCAGGTTAGAAGGAAACCCTAATTCCATGTCACTGACTCAGCACTATGTACTCATACTCTGAAAAGACAACTCAGAACAGATTTTAAGGGCTCAATCTATTAGGCATCCAGGAATACATTGGAAAAATAAATAGGTCTCATCCATTCAGTGTTCTCTTGTGCTACAGCCTTAGAACAGGACTGCTGTTCTAGACTGTCTCTGTATAGCAATCTGCCCTGCTATCCTTTATAGGCTGCAGATTTCATCAGCCTTCAAGATACCTCAACTGGAAGGTGACCTCACCTTTGTCCTCATAGTTCCATTTCTGCTGCAGCTTCAAGAAACCCAGGATCATTTCAAGGATTGTCCGTCGCTGGTTGCTCTGCAATGTATTAAAGAGTATTAGAGTCAAAAAATATTTTAAAGGATTTCAATCCTGCTACTCTGGAAAAGGGGGAAATTATCCTTTTATGTAAGACTTGAGTCAGTGAAGAGTGAATAAGGGAATGAGCAGCGGCTAATGGGACCAAAACCCCAGATCCCTTTGGGCCCAAGCTAATGTTTTGGTGTCTCTCTCAGAGTCTCTGAGAAAGGGATCCTGGCATGTTGGTCCAATCATCTCCCTCCCGCAAGACTGTACCCCCTTACCTGACTGTGCTTGTGGAACTGATCCAACAGTAGAGGCAGCACGCTGCTGGTGATGTGGTCACAGGCCCGAGCAGATGCACCTGCGGCTGCCTGCAACAGCTTGGCACTAGGCCACACCAGTTTCATATCTGGTTCACACAGATGGTGCCTGCAGTCTAGAGAGGCAGCAATCACAGACCTGGGGAGTAGGCCAAATGTTGCCTCCTGCCCCTAAAGTCCATGGAGGTTGGAAAGTGAGACCTAGAACAGTTTGCTAGCAGTTACCAAACTGTCTTTAATTCAAATTAGGGCTGCAGCGCCAAATCACTGAACATTGGGGAATGCACATGAAGGGTCATTGGCCCTTGAGAAATGTCATCTCTATTATGCTCACTCCCCTTTCTGGCTGTCATGATCTCATTACCCTGTAGAATGTTGCTAAGGAAGGAGTCGAGGAGGTCCTCAGCATCAGCCCTCAGCACAGAGCAAGACAAACATGTCGTCAGGGAGAGGAGGGCTGCCAGGCCCTCTGTCTCCACCCGCTCACTTGCCGTCTGGAACACCTGTCAGGGAGGGATCCCATGGCTACTGAGGTGAGCCTGCACCAGATGAGACCCCACCCATCCCCTGTATATTTCTTTGGGGGCAGAGTATTGAGAACTTTAAGGGCACAGCAATGGAAATGGAACACTTCAATGGTGTCTTCACTGATTATCCTCACCAATTCCTTAGTCCCAATAGGATTATTACACATACTTTTTAAGAAACAGAATGCCAACTCTGTGTAGTGGCTATGGGGATAAAATCTCTTTCTTTCCCTCACTATTCAGTATGGTATCCATCTCACAACCCATACTCTTTGACATTAGAGGACAGGAAGTGGACATAGTGAAAAGGTGATCATGTGCCCTCATCATGCAACTGGCTCATGCATAGGAATTCTCTTCCTTGTTACTCAGACTAGAGAGTAGACCTTGTTTGCCTGCTGAGTAACCAGGACTAGTACCCTGATACTGGGGACAACAGGAAAAGAGGACAGTGGGGATTATTTCCCTTCATGCCTGACAGCTGGAATTCATAATAGTGAGTTTTAGTTAAGTAAGTAACACTCACCTCTCTACGGATAGAAGCCCAAAGGCTGGGGAGGAAGTCCTTCAGTTCTTTCTGTCCATATACAGCACAGCAAGCATTCTACCAAGGAAATAGCAGGCATCAGCTACCTACACATTCAGATGTCCTGAGATACAGGCACCTTGGCACAATAGCACATAAACGAGTCTGGTCCCCAGAAGAATGTTGTAATAGTCCTACCCAGGACCCAGAAAAAAGAGGAGCTCAACCTGACTTATGAAAAAGAAGCATAAAGAGGAAGCCCTGGTGAGATTTTCCTCACCACTCAGTTACTACAGGATGAGACAATATGTATCTGAGGGCTTTAAGTGATCACATAGGCCCAAATCCTGTGTATCTGTTTGAGGCCTATGAACTGTTCTCTGGTTGTCCAAGAATCTCTTTATCTTTTAGTACCCTTATTTGGTCTAAAGGGAGCTAGATTCTGTAAGGAGAAAAGTCACTCACCAGAGTCTGCAGAGAATCCAGCTTGGCACTCAGAATTTCAGAATCCACCTTCTCAATCAGCAGGGGGAGTAGGAACTGTAGGAGAGAACTTAAAGCTGAAATAGGTAGTGTCTCAAGTTCAACTATGTCCTTATTGCCACCAGTCTCAAGGGACATCAAGGAGCTATACTCAAGTTAGGAGTAATGATTGTAAACTAACCTTCCTGCTAAGCATGCCATACTCCCCGTTACCTGAAAAATGGGCAAGTTGGCAGAGCTGGAGGATTTCAAAAAACAGCACCATCTAGAGATGGAATTACTATTCTAAGGGATGAGATGGTTAAGTTTTTTATAATGAAGGTCTGAAGATACTTGCCATACAAGATATCTGCAGGATGCCATACCCTCAAATCTTTCTTTTTCTCAATGTTTCACTATTCTTTCTTCAGACTTCTTTTGGCAGACACTATGTACCCAATTCCTGGCTAAGACCTACCTCTGCAAATCGTGGTGTAGAAGCCAGCACAGCTCGAAGACTGAGGATAAGATCTTCTCTCTGGATACCATGGGGATCATTAGGTGGCTGGAAAGGAGAAAGGCCATGTGTTTGTATAATTTTTCAGACCACCTTTGGACACAAAGGCTTGAATCTGGCAAACCTGCACAACAGGTGATGTGGTCACAGGTCTAGTCTAGCAGAATAAGAATATATGAAGCCTCAGCAAGAAAATATGCTTGCTCTTATGTGTTCCTTGGAGTTTTTTGTCTTTTAGGCATTTATTTTTGATCTGGTCACACATTTTCTATCTGATCTATCATTTTACCACTCATAGATAAGCACCCATAGCTTTCTGGGAATTGGTTTCTTCTCTGCACCTATATTAATATTACAATGTGTTAGTATACACTGGTTCTCTATAAATAAATGTGATTGCTAGCCAAGGATGGTGGCACATGCCTTTAATCCTCCCAGCCGAGGCAGGAGGATTCCAAGTTTGAGGCTGGCCTGGGCACCTTAGTGAGATTCTATCTCAAAATTTTAAAAAAAGGGGCTGGACAAGCCAAGGAATACCAAGGACTGACTGACTACATCACCAGTTGATGGGGGAGAGGCAAGGAAGGATTCTTCCCTGCAGGTGCCAACACCTTGATTTTGGACATCTGGCCTCTAGAACTGTGAGAGTATAAGTTTCCATTATTTAAACTTAAAAGGCGGGTGGGGGCTGGGAATATAGCTCAATGGTAGGACACTTGCCTAGTTGAGGCCCTGGGTTTTATCCCCAGTACTGGGAAAAAAAGAAACACAACAAAAAAATGTGACTGCTCTGTATATACAGTCTATAATCTATTTCCTCAGTTAATATATTAATAAGAACATTTTAAATGGTATTATTCTTACATAACATGTTTTAGTGGTGGATACTATTTCATTGTGTGGTTCAGACACAGTTTATATAAATGACAATTATCTGACAGACATTTCTGTTTCTTCACCCTATAAAAACTTATAACTCTGACAACATAAGCATATATAGTTTCTGTGTCAAGATGGCAGATCTGAAAACATTGAATCACATTTTCTTTTCTCCTTTGAAAACTACACAAAAAATACAATCTTTAAAAGGGATCTTCTTTTTTTGAGGACCTAAGGCTAAAGGTTGCAGATAACAAGGGAAAAGCCATCAGCAATAAAATTTTAGAAGCTGAAAAGCAAATAGATATGAAGAAAATGACTTAACAGATCTAAGACAACAGAATCCCAGGTAGACTTTGGGCAAGCTAAATCACTACCCATACATACACTGCACAGTCCTCAAAAGGCTTTGGAACTGCAGTTCCAGGAACCTCTGGAGTTGGGAGTGCGGCTAGAGAAGCAGCCTGACTTTCTAGACTGACTTCTAGCTCCTCATTAAAGGTAGCAGAATCTGAGGTTTAATTTTCTGGAGCAGGAGTCTTTAATCTTAGAGCTGCAGGTACAGTGGCGAGCCTCAGTGCTGCACCAAGAGATGGGGGTCTAAGTGATAGGTACTGAGTGCTGGTATTCTCAGCTCCCTCTGCTTGTAATCAGACCTATCCTGATAGGCAGACCTAAGGTCTTTTTTGAGAAGTACTGGACTAGCCCCCCCAAAAAAATATTTGGGGAGTTCTTCAACTTTCTAGGTAAGCCATTCTATGATGAAGCTCACACTTAATAAGTACACTTATAACCCTCACTTAGAAACACATAAAAACTCCCAAGAACTTGCCTCTAGAATAAAGTGAAAAAAAGGACTAGGGATGTAGTTCAGTGGTAGAGCACTTGCTTAGCATATGGGGAATTAAAAACAAAAAGAACAAAAAACCTGGTAGCCAAAGCAGGATCTTTCAAGATTTCAAAGGCATAAAGTTGTTCTGAAGTAGAAAGGTCACTGATTATGGAAGATATGAAAATAATTTCAGGGCAGAAGTGATCCCAAGAAACAATGCCAAATGAAATAAGTTGGTAATTCCCTACAGCAAAAATGGCTGCAGCACTTCATTTATATTTATTTTTTATGGCACTGGGGATTTAACCCAGGAGTACTCTACCACTGAGCTACACCCCCAGCCTTGTTTATTTTTTTGAGGGGTGTCAGAGGACAGGGCCTTGCCAAGACTGGCCTCAAACACATTATCCTCCTCTCTTGGCCTCCCACCAAGTCACTGGGATTATATGTGCAGTGCAGCACAGCATTGAGCCTGGTTGACTGTGCACTCTGAAGGCAATGACAATCAATACTCAAATGTTGCTTGCTGTGCTGCAATAGAACTCTTCATTTCTCACATAGTACTAATGTTTGCAGTACACATACCCATGCATGCCTACACAGTAATTAGATCCTGTGTATTTTGAAGTAAAAAAGAAATCAAATGCAAAGTGGGAGAAAGGCCTGAGAGGGTCACAACAAATATCTCCTATACATACTGTGTGCTTGATTGTTCCTTTTTTGTTCTGCCAATTTGCTATCTCCTGAGATGCCCTTTCCAATTCCAGAATCATATCCCATGTATTCCTCAGAAACCAACTGAAATCCTATCTTATCTATGAGGTCAGTGCCTGCCTACTTGAGCTCACACTGAACTCTGTCTTCTCAGAAAACTATAGTATCACTCATTTTGGTACCTAATCTCATATTGTTACTTAAATGTTTCAGCTTTCAAGGGCATGGACTATGTTTCACAATCCTGTACCCCTCAGCACCAAGTATATTGTCAAGGAACTTAAGGAGTACCCTCAAATACTTGCTGATCTGAATTCTTCCTTCAATGTCAAATGCTTCTCCATTTCCCAGTGAACTAAAATGTAAATTAATGAGGATTTCTAAACATAAATCCAGGAAATGTCTGTTTTGTTCATATGTACCCTCTGTGCCTAGAACAGTGCCTGTACATAGCAGGTACTCAACAAAATATTTAAATGAATAAACAAAGGTGCTTCTTACAGGAGTAAAATCAATAGGGAAATAACAGGATGTGACTTCAAATAACTCCTCCACAAAGGGTCCTGTGACAACAGAGAAAGAATGAGGTTGAATTATCAGTTTCATTCACCCAAGAAACCCGAATCAGCTAATTCATGGCCACTAAGACATACCCAGGCTATAGTCCCTGGAGATGAGATCATGGACAATGCGGAATGCTACCAGAAGATTACGAGGATCCTTTTCCCCATCCATCACCTGGATGAAGCCAAATGTGAAGTCAGCTCCTAGGCCTTTTAGCTCTGGGAAGGAGAGAACAAGGTCACTACTGTCCCATGGGATAGAAAGTTCAGACTTTCTCCTAGGAGGCCTGTGTTCTCCTTCTGTTATCACTTGCTCCTCTCTCAGAACAGACTGTTATTGTCTTCCTATCTCAAGACAAAGTACTCAATAAAGGGGATGTATACAAAAACACACACACCCACACACAATTAAAAAAAATATATATATAATTTTAGAGATAAAAACGTAAAAAACTTTATATATTGCAGAAGGGGAGAATGGACCCCTAGTCACTCTTCATCATTCTGAGTATTGTCTCTTATCTATATAACCCCCAGGCTAAAATGCATCCTACTAATGGGGAAAAAAAAGTAGTGTGTGCTCATTTTCAGATTTTCTAGTGAGTCCAGCCTCTTACCTTCTTCCCGAGTTCGCATGAAATTGGTGATGATACTGTAGACTGTATGTCGGTCTACCTGGAGCAGGGACTTGAGGGTAGGGGAGAAAGGAAATCAAAAAAGAGGCTAAAATATACCTTACCTGATACAACTACTTCCTATTTTATAGTCTCTAAATGGATAACTCTTTATACCAGCATAAGATCAACCTAAGAGGAACTGTAGAAAAAGGGTATGGCGGGCTGGGGATGTGGCTCAAGCGGTAGCGCGCTCGCCTGGCATGCGTGCGGCCCGGGTTTGATCCTCAGCACCACATACCAACAAAGATGTTGTGTCCGCCGAGAACTAAAAAATAAACATTAAAAATCCTCTCTCTCTCTCTCTCTCCTCTCTCACTCTCTCTTTAAAAAAAAAAAAAAAAAAAAAAAAAAAGGGTATGGCTACTGACCAGCACAGTAGTGATATCGAAGCCCAAGCCTGTCTGTCTTTATGCCTTACTTTCTTTAGGCTAAGAGGACATAGGTCAGACATAATGGCATGCATCCCTCCCTTTCCTTATCTAATAAGAAAGTATACCAATATAAATACGGTCATAAAACATGAAAGAATTCAGAATTTAGAAAGCAGTATGTTTTGCCATCTCATTCTCGTTACATCAAGGGGTAGGGGATAAGAATACCATGGTGACAGTTATTACTCACCTGTACATGTACTTCCTGGAAGATGGCTTTAAGCACAGACACAGCCAGCCCTGGGGGCAAGGCCACACATAGGCTCTGGGGAGAGAAGGGAAGATATGTGAACACTGATGGAATTAGAGTATACTGTCCAAGACACATCCTAAAAGAGGCCTAGTTAGCTCTGGTGGGAATCAGAACACCCTGGTTTAGGAGGAAACACTAACAGGAACTTTCTACATCTAGCCGGTAGCTCTCTTCTGATTCAGCTGAATTCCAGTCCCCCAAAGGTTACTTTTACTCCTTGGAGTAGAAACATAAGTAGGGCTGGCTAACACCAATCTAGTCTCACATTTGGGTCTCTGTCCTTTTAGCACATAAAGCCCTACCCTCAAAGAGCAAGGAGAGAACTGGACAGGGCTCCCGTGAATACAGTTAGGTAATGAAAAGGAGAACTCACAAGTGCCCTCAAACCCTGCAGGACAGATGGGATCACAAGATGATGGTCCTTCAGCCGGTTCTCATAGAACAGGATCAGGTGTACCACTGCACAAACCAGATTCAGCCATTAGTTCATGCAGGCGTAAGGGAGGCCCACCAGTTTTGCTCCTTCCCTCAGTCTCTAAGGCTGTCCCAGTCTGGGTTTCACTACAAAATATTTTTTTTCACCCTGAGATATATCCATGCCTTCCCACAACTGGGAAGGCATGGATATATCTCAGGGTGAAAGAAAATATTATCTATTCTCACATAGAACCACAGTGAAATCCACTCTTAGTTCCAGAACTGCCTCTCTACAGAATTGGGGTCTGCAGATTTTCTTCTTTCTTCCAGTGCTGGGGACTGAATCCAGGGCCTCACATGTTCCACCACTGAATTATACCCCATGTCCCTAAAAGTTGTTGTGTTCTTATTTTTTTGATGCTGGGGATTAAACCCAGGGGCTGCAAACTTTTCTTCTTAAAGGGCCAGGTAGTATTATAGGCTTATAGGACATGGTATCTATTGCTATTATTCAAATCTACCACTGCAACCTAAAAACAGTGTAGATAATAGGTAAATAAACGGTTGTGGCTGTGTTCTGACAAAATTTACTTTTCTTCTCCAGCTAAGATACAGTACTGGAAACATTACTTTGTCCATTTTATAGACTGGGGAAGATACAGTGAAAAAATTATCTAAAGCTATAGTTGAAACCCATGGGTCTCATGGCTCAGCTTTTACCATCTCAACCACACATATCAGTGAGGAGTGAAGACCCTGAATTAGTAGTTTATAGATATGTTATTACACTCTCCCTCCTATAAAGTTAATTTGAACATGAGATGCCTTGGTTCAGCAATCTGGGAAGATATTCCTACTAGTGATGCCAGTACCTTCCTTTTCCAGGAGCAAGGAGTAACACTGGAGTAGCACCTGTGACAAAAGTTGGATCCCTCGTGCCCGAGTTCGGGGTTCTGGACTCTCTAGAGAGGATCTGGAAGAAAATGGGATAGAGACAGTCTATTATTAACCTGTTCAAACCTTTGAAGTAATAAACACTCTACAATCGGTCACATTCAGCCTCTGGACATAGAAGCAGAGTTAAGCCCTATTAAAAAGAGTAAAAACATTCTAGAAAGGTGCTCAGTTAAAAACTAAAGCCTGAAGAACTGACCCCCAGATAGATCTGGCATTATTAGAGGCACATGTGACACCACAGCCAACAGAAGTTACTGTTTCCAGGCACTCCCATCTTGACACCTAATAAGAATTGTGCTTATTCTCTTCTCCCCAGTAATATGACTGTGACATTCATACTCCTGAAACAGAACTTAGCAGCTACCCACAAGACTTGAGAGATAACTGGCAGCTGCAGCTTCTAGCAAAACAGGAGAAAAGGTATATTTTTATAAATTACTGCTAAGGAAAAAATGCTGAGAACCACTACACCATACCAAGGTCCTAGGTGAAAACAACTCACAAAAAAACCCCAACACAAAATCCCCAAATCTTATCACTGAAAAGTTACAAAGATGGCTAGAATAAAGGTTTTAACTATGTAAAACTACTGATATGGGAGAAGCTGCCCTGAAGCAACAAGGTGATTTACCTTCAAAATAGCTCTACAGAGATTATTTAACATACTAGACACAAAACAAGCAGGAAATAAATTCTTGGTAAGGAGCAAGTGACAATAGTTACAGTAAACCTCAAGGATAAAGGCATATAACAAGGAGTAATGGAGCAAAAATAAGATCCCTTCTGACAGGATCTATAGGAAAACTTCTGTTCAGGAAATAGAAAATTATGCACTCCCAGCGTTTATAAATGAACCAAGGCACACAAATACTCATAGCATCGTTATGCAGAATATTCAAAAAGTGAAAACAATCCAGATACCCATCAACTTAAGAACCTATACAATGGAGTATTATTCATCAAGCCAAGAAATGTATAACTACTACATAATATCTAACATGGATGAACCTTGAAAATATGCTTTGTGGAAGAAGTCAGCCACTAAGATCACATATTATATAATTCCATGTGAAAATTAAATTTCTAAAATAGGCATATTCCTAGAGATTGCAAGGGCTGAGAAGAAGGAGGAAGAAGTAATGAATGCTAATGAGCATAAATTTCTTTTTGGAGTAATGAAGATGCCCTAAAATCTGCATAAATCAATGAATATATTAAAAGCCATGGGATTAGACACTTCAAAATGGAGAATTATACTGGATGTGCTGGTGCATGCCAGCAATTCCAGCAACTCAGAAAGCTGAGGCAGGAGGATCATAGTTGGAGGCCAGCCTCAGCAATTTAGCAAGTCAAAAAGTGAAAAAGGCTGGGAATGTAGTTTAGTGGTAAACCACCCCTGGGTTTAATCCCCAATAACAAAACAATAACAATAACAAAAGGTGAATTTTATATGTGAATTATATTACAATAAAACTAATATTTAACAAAAATGAATGAAGGCCACAAGAATGTATATCAAAAGTTATACAGAAATGATGTGTTATGTGGGAGAAATGCTGAATAGGTGATTCAGGTTTTTAAATTTCCCTCATTTTCTAGTTTTCCCTCTTGTTTCAGAAGACATGCTGGCATGACAGTTAACAATCCTTGCTAATAAGGCTAATCAATTTAAATGGTCCTCTAATTATAAAATATGAAGAAGACAGGCATTAGACTATAAACAAATTATTTTCTCGGGAAGATGGAACCCCAGATTTTAAAAACATTGCTTTTAGCTGTTTCCCTAAGCCTTTTCCCTCAGTGGTGAACTGGTGTGAGGTCTGCCTCCTGGCCACTTTCTAGATACAGTCCTCAGCTTGTCTGCTTCAGGTCCAGGTCATCTAGATCCTATAGAGGCTGGATGAGCCTAAAGAAATACAAAAGGTATTCTTGCTCTAATTAAACAACAGTGGATGGCCTTCAACCAACCACCAGGCCCAACTTGTGGAGCTGTGTACCTACAAGTTGTGTGCTTCCTAACACTACCTTAAGCTTTAGTCAGACATGGTATATTTTCAGAACAATTCAAAGATGTAAGCTTAGTCTGAAATACTGGTAGAAAGGGGTTTTTGGATATGGGGGAAATTCGGGCTCCAGGAAAGCAGCAATGCATAAAAATAATTTTCTCAGAGTTCATAGGCAGGGCTAGAAGAGCATTCTACAACAAAGACTCTTACCCAAGGGCTTCCACCACTTGTAACACTGTATAGCTGCCAGATTTCACATCTAGAGGAAACAAACAAAGAAATTATGAAAAAGAAATTATGAAAAACAAAAATAAAACCCCTATTACAGGGTTCCATCGCTCTAAATACCAGTGCTTCCTGCCTACCCTAGGTGTGATACCATGGGGCCCACTGCACTTGCCAAGAACCCCTTCCTAGATAAGAAGTGTTACAATAACACTTCAGATATGCAGCTTTCAGTATAAAAACTAAAGAGAAAGTAAATCATTTGGAAATTACTTATAATAAACCCAAGAGAAATAAAAAATAAAACAATTTGTTAAGATAGCTGGGCACAAAGTTAGTATTATGAAATTAAAAACCATCCCATTTTTATATGAGACTGTAGACATAGTAGGGGGAAATCCTATTTGTGTATGTGTGTATATGTGTATGTGAGAGAGAGAGAGAGAGAGAGAGAGAGAGAGAGAGAGAGAGAGAATAAATGAACACATACCTATTTATAAACTTAGAAAAAAAAATCTGGGAATATATACAAAGGAAATGAAATCTACATCTGAAGAGATGTTTGCACTCCCAAGTTCACTGAAGCATTATTCATAATAGTCAAGATTTGAAACAACACCGAAGCAGCTCTATACACACTGATAATGGAACATCTAAAAGCAGAATAATAGCTGGGCAAGGTGGTGCACATTTGAAATTCCAGTTACTCAGAAGGCTGAGGCAGGAGGATCACAAGGTCCAGGCAAACTGGACAACTTAGTGAGAAATAAAAATAAGAAGGGCTGGGGATGTAGCTCAGTCAGTGGCAGAGCTCTTGACTAGCATGTACAAGGCCCTGGGATGGATCCCCACTACTGTGAAATAAATACATGAATGCAGCACGGGGTAAAAAATAGTGCAAATAATATGTACAGATTGAGAGGGAGAGGGGATGTTCTCATTTACATTTATTTACATGTCTGAAAGACATAGCAGGAAAGAATAATATTATCTCAGAAAGACAATGAATAGCCAGGGATTGAGAAGTAGACTATTTTTTGGTTTTGTTTTTTTAAATTTGGTACTGGGGATTAAAGCCAGAGGTGCTTTACTGCTAAGCCACATGCCCAGTCTTTTCTACTTTTTGAGATAGAATCTTGCAAAGTTGCTGAGGGTTGCCTCAAACTTGTGACCCTCCCACCTCAGCCTCCTAAATTGCTAGGATTACAGGTGGGTACCATTATACTCAGCAACAGCAGTAGACTTTTCACTGAAACATTTTATTTTGGAATAATTTTAGATTTATTGAAAAGTTGCTATATAACCCTTACCCAATTTCCCCTAATGTTAAAATCTTATATGCTACATTTGTCAAACCATATACATTTGTTAAAATTAAGAGACTGCCCGGTATGACAGCATATGCCTATAGTCCCAGCAATTCGAGAGGTTAAGGCAGGAAGATAACAAGTTCAAGGCTAGCCTCAATGGCACAGTGCAGCTCCAAGCAACTTGTGAGACACTGTCCCAAAATAAAGAGAGCTAGGGACATAGCTCAGTGATAAAGCACCCCTGGACTAAATCCCCAGAACACAAAAACCTAAGAGATTAATACTGGCACACACATGCCTTTAATAAACTCCAGGCTTTATTCAAATTTCACCAGATTTTCCTACTAATGCCATTTTTTCCAGTGAAGATGGCTACATTGCCATTAGCCATCCTGAGTCCCTACTGCCTTCTACTCTGTGAAATTTTCTTACCTTTCCTTGTTTTTCATGACCTTAATAGTTTAAAAGAAGTACTTAAAGAAGAATGTCCCTCAACTTGGATTTGTTTGATGCTTTCCTCATGTCTAAACTGGGATTTTCAAGAAGAATTTCAAAGAGATGAAGTACTCTTTTCTTCAGGTCACATCAAGGGTACAAGTTACCCACATGGATTCTCTACCACTGGTGAGGCTTTGATCACTCAGTCAAGGTACAACCACCAGGTCTCTGTACTATGTAGCTATTATTTTCCTTTCTGATACTCTTTTCTTTACAAGAGTCTTTAAGTCTAGCCCCACTCAAGGAGAAGAGAAAGAATAAGCTCCTGGAGAGAGGAGTATCTACCTGTATTATTTTATTTTATTTTATTTTTTAAAGAGAGAGATAATTTTCTAATATTTATTTTTTAGTTTTCGGCAGACACAACATCTTTGTTTGTATGTGGTGCTGAGGAGCTAACCCGGGCCGTACACACGCCAGGCGAGCGCGCTACCGCTTGAGCCACATTCCAGCCCTACGTGTATTATTTTAAATTCTTCTAAAAAAAAAAATTCAGGCCAGGTGCGGTGACACATACCTGTAATCCTAGCAATTTGGGAGGCTGAGGCAGGAGGATCTCAAGTTCAAAGCCAGCCTCAGCAAATTAGTGAGACTCTGTCTCAAAATATAAAAAGGACTGAGGATATGGCTCAGTGGATTCAATTGCAAGTACCAAAATAACATAAAAATTTAAAAAGAATTCAGCTATTTATTATATCAGTATAGATTCACACAGACTTTTATATTTTGGGTAACAACTCAATAAATACAATCCAATTTATTAATGCCCAATAAATAAAAGGTTACTTATATTGTAGCTCAAGTTATTCCATATTTGGCCATTGAACTTAAGGTTGGCTCCTGTGTTCCTTTGATAGGCATCCCCTCCCTTTTTAAAAAATTTCTTGAGCACTTTTTTTTTTTTTTTTTTTTTTACTTTCTAGCCCTACAAAACAGTACAGGTTCATCTTGTAATTTCCCTGCTCTACCCCAGAATCAGCCTTTTCTTCAAGAAGCCCTGTTTGTTGCTTTGAAAATGGCATTTAGAAACCGAGATCTGAGCACAGATGTGCTCATTGTTATTAAGATGACACTATTTCTAGGCCTGCTGAGCACAGAAAGCTGGGAAATATATGTATGCATCCTAACTTACATTATACATTTTTTATCACTATTTCTCTATGTGTGCATATATATTAAGCTAATCTGAAGATCATATTAAAGTCTCCAACTCTAATCCAGGACTATTGGTTCCATCCTAGCCTTCCCCCTTTGCTTACTTGTAATTTCTTTCTCTGACAGTGAGAAAGCTGATTCCCATTATCTATTGTTTACAATTTGTTCATTCCTGGTATAGGCCATAAATTATATTTAGAATTATCAATCAAACACAGTAGTTTATATACAATTTTGATCTTGGTGTTAAAAAATAAAATAAAATACTGTTTTCCAAAGTCACCTAGGTCAGCTTTTTTTCCCTGCCCTCTTCAGGTGAGGTTATGTTATACACTAGTTACACTCTGCATTTTTTTTTTTTTTTTAATTTTTAATATTTTATTTTTTAGTTCTCGGCGGACACAACATCTTTGTTGGTATGTGGTGCTGGGGATCGAACCCGGGCCGCACGCATGCCAGACGAGCGCGCTACTGCCTGAGCCACATCCCCAGCCTGGAGGGACACTTCTTGCTATATTGCGCTTTGGCACTTTTTCAGTGTTGCACCAGGTAAATATATTACTTAACAATTTTAGTGGTACAAAAGTAACAGGAAGACTTAACAGAGGCTTTTTAGTTTACAATTTCAAGGGAGAAACAAAGAGCAAAAGGTTATTTTCATAAGGGTTTGATTAACAGAGTAACAAAGAGGAGTTCTAGGTAATGATGGTATGACAGATATGCAGGGAATTCCTTTCAGGAACCTGTTCTGTGTTCCTAACTCATCTACTTCTAAATGCAGGACCTTAGCTAGTTACCTCTTGCTAACAAGGGAAAAAGTAGGGGTGGGGGAGGCTTGAGAACAAACTCCTAAGCCTCCAATTCTCCTTAAGTCTCTGGCCTCAGGGTAACAGCCGTGAGCTGAGCTTGACAGAGGCTCACTCGCACTAAAGTAAGGAGAAGTCCAACCAGACTGAGGAAAGGAGAGCTCTAGTTAGGATTCACAGCTCGTGACTGGCACCAATGTAGACATCAGGCACTCTTAGCCCTACTTGTGCCAGGATGTGGAAGGCCCAGCTGCTGCCCTAGCTCCTGAGAAAGAGCCAAGGGAAAAAATAAGCAGGCTGTAGGGTTGGGGGAAGGGGCAGGAGTCAGACTCATAGGACAAACCAACCAAGGAACTGATGGTTGAGTTCCATGTCTGATTCCTTAAGTGTAATACTTTCATGAAGAGAAATACCTGTCTTGGTTGAACCATAAAAGAGTACTCTACACCAGGCACGGTAGCACACACCTGTTATCCCAGTGGTTTAGGAGGCTGAGGCAGGAGGATAGCAAGTTCAAATCCAGCCTCAACTTACCTAGGCCCTAAGCAACTCAGTGCGATCTTGTCTCTAAATAAATTACAAAAAGGGGCTGGGATGTGGCTCAGTGGTTAGCAACCCGGATTCAACCCCCACAACCAAAAAAAAAAAAAAAAACCACCACTAAAATAATAATAATATTTCTATCAGCAAAGGAAGTTTCATTATGCCCCTAGAGTCAACTCCCACTCAAATTTTCTGATTAAAAATAACTTCTTCAGAATTCAGCATACATCAGTGTGAAACTTTATTGTTACAAAGAAACATTCACTTGCACGTGATTCCTTGCATCCCAATACTTGAGTGAACTCTCCTGGTGGAGCCTTGTAGTCTTCAAAACTTTCATAAGGATCCCATCTTGAATTATGCAGTACATTTAAAAAGGGGAGGAGTACAAAAACAGTACACAATTAGGAAAAAAAATAATAAGGCAATCATAGCACAGTAAGAAAGATTAAGGAAAATGGGAAATAAGCTGGCAAAAAACTAGAATTGGTATTTTGGGGATATTTTCACAGAGGAGACTAAATTAAACATCTTATTCCAGTTCACCTCAGAAATGTCTTTCATATATGAAACCTTCTTTGAATCTCTAAAACCAGACTATATAGTGAACAGTGACTGTTGTCCAAAAGCCTTCTACTTTTTGGTGTGATGTGATGAGAATGTTACTGAATTTTAGATTATGGAACACTGTGAATATTAGAAACAAACAAACAAAAAAAACATCTGAATTGTTCATTTAAAATTGCTGAAGTGCAACTGGGCATAGTGTAGCACACCTGTAAAGTGACTCTGGAGGCTAAGGGAGGAGCATCACAAGTTCAAGACCAGCCTCAGCAACTCAGCAAGACTCTAAGCAACTCTGTAAGATCCTATCTCAAAATAAAAAATAAAACGGGCTGGGGATGTGGCTCAGTGGTTAAGTGCCCCTGGGTGACACCAAAAAAAGATATAAATACAGACAGGGAATAAAGTGTGGTGGCACATGTCTATAATCCCAGATACCTGAGAGAGTAGAACTGAGGTTATCCTGGGCAACTCAGTGAGACCCTGTTTCAAAGTGAAAAAAACAAAAACAAAAAACAAAAAAAAAAACAAACAAGGTTGGGGATGTAGCTCAGTAGTAAAGTGCCCCTAGGTTCAATTCCCAGTACCAGAGAAAAAAAGAAAAGAAATATATCAGGGAGTTTTGTAGAGGTTTTTTTGTTGGTTTTGGTACCGGGGATTGAACCCAAAGGCGCTTTACCACTGAGCCACATCCCCAGCCCTTTTAAAATTTTGAGACAAGGTTTGGCTAATTTACAATCCTCCTTTCTCTGCCACTGAGTTGCTGGAGTTAAAGGTGTGTGACATCATGCCCAATGACAGGGAGCTTTTAAGGAGCCCACAGTTTGGTGGGGCAGAGTGACATTAAAATAATCAATGCTGGATAAGGTGACATATGCCTATAATCCTAGAGACTCCGAAAGGTGAGGCAGGAGGATCTCAAGTTCAAGGTCAGGCTTGGTAATTTAGGGAGATCCTGTCTCAAAATAAAAAGGGAAGGAAGAGAGCAGGAGTAGAGTCAGGAAAGGGGAAGGAGAGGTACTGGGGTTCTGAATTAGAACAAGATATATTTCATGCTTGCATGATTATGTCAAAATGAATTCTACTGTCATGTATAACTAAAAAGAACCAATAAAAAATTAAATGAAAGGGGTGGGGAGGGGCTGGGGTTGTAGCTCAGTGGTGGAGCACTTGCCTCGAATGAGTGAGGCCTTGGGTTCAATCCTCAGCACCACATAAAAATAAATAAATAAAGATATTGTGTCCATCTACAACTAAAAAAATTTTTTAATAAAGTATGGGAGGCGGAGGTGGGGATGCATCTCAGCTCAGTGGTAAAATGCCCCTGGGATCAATCCCTAGTAACACAAAATGAACAAAACACATCAATCACAGCCTAACTATTTCAGTGTCACCATAGTGATAGAAACAGATACTGGGTTTAAAAAAAAAAACAAGTAATATTCCTGGGTTTACAGACAAAGATTACTAACTTTAAGTGATTAATTCTTTTGCCACTATAAGTACTCCCACATGAAAATAACCTAAATACCTGGGAATACTATTAATTATACACGGGACTTCTGGGATGAAAGAAGCTAATAAAGATAATTTTCCTAAGGGTAGACTCCCTGGTATTATGGGGAAAAAAAATAAAAGTTCTTTTCCTTTTCTAGGCAGGCCTAAGTTTCCCCTATATGTTCAAGATTTACTCTTTACAGATGGACTTACTAGCACTTCCTAGCTCCCTACTTTCTTCAGCAGGGAACTGATTCATGTGGGACACAGAGGATTCCTCAAAGGAGTATTTATGAGGTCACTGACCTAGAAGGCACAATTGGATCTCTGTCTGATGGAGTTACAGTCTCTTGAGAATCTGTAGTGGCAGCCCAAGGCAGTGCAGATAGGTCTGGGGTGATGCGGGAGGACTGATATGAGCCAGAGAGAGAAAAATCTCTCAGGACTAGATTCCAATCAAGTTCTCAAATGCCCTTTCTGCTGCTGATGCACAGACATTTCTCCAAACTATGTACTACTTTTTTTAAAAAAATATTCTTTTTAGTTGTATATGGACACAATACCTTTATTTATATATTTTTACATGGTGCTGGTGATCGAACCTAGTGCTTCACATGTGCTAGGCAAGCACTCCACAATTGAGCTACAACCCCAGCTCCTGTTCTATTATTCTTTACTCATTTTTTTCATTTCATGAATAGTGGTCACCCCTAGCAACTACAAATGTGAAAAAATAATATAATGAAGATTGAAACAAAGGAAAATCCAAATAACTTGAAAGGAAAAAAATTATATTCACCACCTGCAAATTCAACATGTCCAAAAATCACACTCTCCCAAATCAGTTCCTTTTCCAACTTCCTCTTTTGGACAAAATACTTCTTTTTTTTCATACTCAGGTTTAAAACTTTGGGAACACTCTGGGCCCTTTCTTTTAAGCCTCAAAACTGGTTTGACCTCAAATTTCAGATTCTTCCTTCAACATCTCTCACTCCATTCACATAGGCTGTTTTTTTCTCCCAGTACTGGGAACTGAACCCAGATTCTCATGCAAGCCTGGCAAGCACTCTACCATTGACATCTCCAGCCCTTTCTAACTTTGTTCTGAGACGGGGGTCTTGCACTAAATTTCTCAGGCTGGCCTCAAACTTGTGATCTGCCTCCCAAGTAGTTGTGATTATAGGCATGGACCACCACACATGGCTACATAAAGCAATTTTTATTGTTTATATACTTATATTAGTTCTAGGAGATACTGGTGGTAGAGAAGGGTATTATTTGGAGATGTGCACAGACACAGCTACTAAACAACTCTCCTAATAAGTAGATGAGTGGTTGAGAAAAAAGTATTATAAAGATTTGGAAGTGTGAGATATCTGGGGGGTGGCCACTCAATCTAGACTTTGACTCCAACATCTAACTTGGATCAGTAGTAGTGGAGGGTAATGGGAATGATAGCACTCAGGGGATAAGGTGGATGCTGGGAACTAAAGGTCCAAGAAAGCAATGGTGAAAATGAAGATTTACTTCAAGTGGTGGCAGCTTCTGAACACCTTCAGGAGAGGTCCTAACTCTTGGGCTTCCAGGTCATTTCCCTTCCCTTGTTTGCTCCTTCTTTATAACTGACACCTACTTTCACCAGAAACTTCCCTAGGGGCAAAACAAATTTGATGGCATCTGCATTTGTGATCATGAGTGTTCCTTCTGCATTTATAATTTGTTGGAGGCTGCTGCCACAAATGGCTGAACAGGAAGCTGGCTGGTCCCTTTAGCACTAACAGAGATTGACACAGGCTGGAGGATCAGAAAGCAAAAACTGTCAACCTTCCACAACCCTAACTATGGTTGTGATCTAAGATGGAGATACTAACTTAATCCTTTCCAAATTTGCTTTCATTTTATGTCTCTGCTTGCTTAAGGATCTACAATGATTCTATTACCTACAATAGTCTATTCAAATCCTTTGGCCTAGAAGCCAAGGTTATGCATAATCCAACCCCATCAAATCTTTTCAATTTCATCAATTACTACTTTTCTATAACAACCTTCTTTTTTTTTTTAGAAGACTAAATTACAAAATGTCTACTATTACAGAGAGAGATAGATGAGCCAAGTTAAAGTAGGAAACATTTTAGGCCATTTTTTAAGGCATAAATAAAATTATGTTACAAAAATATTTTTAAGAACTTAGCTGTCAGCTGGACATGGTGGCGCACACCTGTAATCTCAGCAGCTCAGGAGGCTGAGGCAGGAGGATTGCAAATTCAAAGCCTTTCTCAGCAACTTAGCAAGGCCCTAAGTGACTCAGAGAGATCCTGTCTCAAAATAAAATATAAAAAAGGGCTAGAAATATGGCTTAGTGGTTAAGCACCTCTGAGTTAATCCCAGGTACAAAAAAACAAAACAAAACAAAAAAAACCTGAGCTCTCTTTTCAAAGCGTTCTGAATCAAAAATTATTGTTTTCAGAATGTATAAATTTGAAAGAAAAGTTACAGATAACAATAATTTTCTTTTTTTGTGTGTGTGTGGTGCTAGGGATTGAACCCAGGGCCTTGTGCATGTGAGGCAGGACTCTACCAACTGAGCTATATCCCCAGCCCAACAATAATGTTCCTTATCTTGGTAGTGGATGAGATTGTTTTAGCTACAAACAGTGAATATATACTTTGAATATGTAGTTCATTGGATATAAACATTATACCAAAAGAAATCCTAAACAAATCCTAGTCAATGATATGCCAAAATAGGAGACAAGCATACTGATACTCACAATTTAAATGAATGGATAGGTACATGATAAAACAAATTACAGAAAAATGTTAATGGCAGGATCTAGGTGGTGATGAGGTGTTTTTTATAAAATTCTTCAGACTTTGCTGAATGTTAGAAAATTTTCATAATAAAACATTGGAAAAATGACATTGACAACACACTGTACATATTAATTGTAAGCCCTGATAACACACTATACTTTCTAAAGTTGTAATATGATAAGCTTAGTGGCAGCACCAGGCATTTGTCCACTGATGCTTCCAAAGCAACCTGCACAAACCTCTTAGAGCATGGTTGTCTCTTCAACCACATTATATGTTCTTGGTCGTCACAGATCTAATCTCATTTGTTTTGTGCCATATTTGGAGACTAATATGTGTTCAATAATAGTGAAATGACTTGAATGAAAATTAATATTGCAAATTATCAGTGTTATGTTCCTAGCAGATTCATTATTCATTTCTCACCCTAAAAGTTAATCTGTTCAATTTGCAAGAGAAACATATCCTTTACTTTTCCCCAAGCATGCAAAAACCTCCCAAAATAAATACTTTTTAAAATCTTATCTGTACTCATTTTGTATGCTATTAAACTTGAAAGTGAAGGCCTAACATTCGATAATGTTTTAGGTTTGCCCCCCCCCCCCTTAAAAGAGCTAAGTCAGAATTCCAAAGTGGCCTGGAATTTGTTTTGTTCAAATTTTGGAGTGTTAAACTAAGAGATTCCTCAATACTGGTCAAAAGTAGAAAACTAGAGATCTGGGAAGAAAATAAACGACACAAAAAAGTCGTGAAACAAATTAATTGAGAACTCTTAAGGCACGGAATAAAGCCTTATCTCCAATTCCCCGGAGACTGGCTCCTCTTCTCCTCCTCCCTCGGATTACAGCCAGTCAGAGAGGGGCCACTGACCACTCCCAGGATGCCTCGCGAAAGGAGCGGATGCCTCTGAACATCCATCTCCCCACGTCAACATCACACAGCACCGTCTCGTGGCGCGAGCACCTGGTTCCGATATGGAGAGGAGTTCGAGTCCTAGCTCCCCCTCCTACCTGGTCGGTAGCCCTGCGCAAGTCTCCTTCCCTCGCTGGGCCTGTTTCCTTACTTGTGAAATGTAATTATTCTCTATCACTGACTACAGGGCGATGAGGAATGTACAGGCGCTCTAAGATGCAACTAACTCTACTTGTTATGGCTTTCAAGCTCGCGATGCTCACCAAGTAGCCCAAGACCAATCTCTCAAAGTCACCTCTGTCCCTCACTCCCTTCCCGCCCCGCGCTGGTGCTGAGGCCGCTCCCTCTAGTCGGCCATGTGGAAGCCACGCGTCGCTGCCAGCCGTACCTGCAGCCACCTGGTCAGCGGGGCCCTCCTGCTGACCCATGACGAAGTCTTGCACGAGGCCCCACAGGGCGCCCGTAGGCGCCGCCGCCTCCAGAGCGGCGGCGGCAGCCATGACGCGTACCCGAGACGGTGGGTGGGGAAGTAGGAGGTGGTAAAAGAGAGATCTTTCGCGCACGCGCCTTCTGAGCCAATTGCTGGGCGAAGGCCGAGGGGGCGGGGCGCTCTCTGAATCACGTGCCTGCCGGCTCCGGGCCAGGCAGTTCCAGGGAGGGACGAGACTGCCCCTCCCCGAGGGGCGGGGCCTGAGGTCGGGGCGGTGGCGCGGAGAGGGGAGGAGCCTGCTGGGCACGCAGCCGGGGGCCATTGAGGGCGAATAATTCCCGGCCGGACTCCCCGGGAGACCGGCGGAGGGGCGGGTACCTGGCTGGGTGGGGCCGGGGGGCGGTGCGCACTCTGGGGGAAGCCAATGAGAAAATCAGGCCCGGCCCGAGGGGCGGTGCCGTCAGTCACATGCGCACCTGGGGCGAGTGGCGGCGGCGGCGCGGGCACCGCCAGCCGGCGGAAGAGAGCTGGGCCGGGCTGGGGCGGGGTTAGGCAGGTGAGTGACAGGCTCCGGGGGGCCGGCCCCAGCTGGGAGCCCCGAGCGAACCCTGAGTAGCTGCGGCGGTGCCCGCCCCCTCTCCGCCCCTCCAGCGGGGCTGGTCTCTGGCCGGGCACCGTCGCGGGCCCCCCTGGCCCGGCCACCTGGGACTGTGCTGAGAGTCGGCCACCTCCCTCTCTCCCCTGGCCCGCAAAGTTTGTGGCGAAGCCGGCGCCGGGCAGAGCGCGCCCGGGGGGAGATCCGGGAGCGCCCGATGCCGAGCGGCAGGAGCCGTTGACCCCGGACGCCGCCGTCCGGGGAAGGATCGCGGAGCAGTCGGCCAGCCGCCGCCTCCGGTGCATGGGGACCGGCTGAGGAGCCAGCATGGGCAACTGCGTGGGGAGACAGCGCCGTGAGAGGCCGGCCGCCCCGGGACACCCCCGCAAACGAGCAGGTAACGCCAGGAAAGTGAACAGGGCCACGACTCCCCGCCAGTTGTCCCCCTCCTGGCCGGAGCCCTGGGGTTCCCGAGCGACCTCCCGCGGCGCCTGGGCTTCCTCGATGTCTCTCGGAGGCGGACGGGACCCCCTCCTCTGGGCGGGGGTGACAAGGGGAGCCGAGTTGGGGCAACCGCAAGTGCTGACCCGGCTGTGAGACCAACTCGCTCCAACTGGGAAGCTCCTGGTGGGGGCGGGGGCAGGGGCAGGGGCAGGAAATGTTTGCAGACCGCAGTGGGGCCACGGAGGGAGGGGGCCAGGGTGAGGACGCCGCTGGCCTGGCAGCCCCGGCCGGGGTCGGACGCCGGCCCGTCGGGGCGCGGCGCGGGCAGCCAGGCGGCCCCAGAACTCTGAGCGAGCAAGACGAGAGAACAGTCGCTCCTTGCAAAGACTGTGTCATTATCGGGCTGCAGATCGTGTCTGCCGGAATCCGACTTGCAAAAGCAGCTCAGGACTCTGGGAAGGAAATCTTTATTTTTCCCCGCAGGGCTTTTTAGAGCCTCCTGGCCGTCTGGGAGTCTAGGAGAGCTGGGGTGCGTGGTGAGACTCACCCTCAGGTTTGTTGGGATCCTTCCCAGCACTAGGAGTGGGATCTGCTCGCTGGTGATCCGCGAGGCCTGGGCAGCACTGTCTCTCGCAGTCTCACTTTCTTGGTACAACCTTCCTATCCTGGCGCTTCACCCCGGGAAGAGGTCTGGCAGTCGTTTTGAGTCTTGTAGTCCCTTCCTTTTCTGAAGGTGTTGCAAGGACCCTTCTGAGAATGATAAAATAGACTTTAGAGTCAAAGGAGCCTTTGAAACTTGTCTAGATTTCTGGTAGACCTACATTCCCCCTATGTAAGTGTCCATATTCAGAGAGGTTGAGTAACTTCCAAAGTCACACAGCTGGTTAGTAGTGCAGCTGGGGCTAGAACCCCATCTTCTCTTCTACCTGATTGCCACATACCCTTTTGTGTAAGAGAAGCCACAGCCACAGTTGTTAATGAAGTAGAAACTCTAGTTGGAGTTTCCTGTCTACTTCTCCACCAAAGGTGTGTTGCTTGGATTGCGGAAACTGGGAAAAAGAATGGGGGAGACCTGGGGGAAGCAGTGAAGGATGTCTGTGTGGTGGACAGGATGACTTGTGCAGGAAGAAATGTGTTTTCATAGGAAGAATGGGGTAAAACTTAACATTAAAATCTTGTCTGAGGGCAACCCTGGCCATTCTTCTGACTGAGGAAAGTTGATTCTACACCCAAAGGCTTCCTTTTCATTCATTCATTCTTCAACTTTTTTTTATAAGCTCAGTCCTTGATTTTATAGCATGTTTTCACTGTTGACAACCCTCTTCCACTGAAAGTCTCCCCCACTTCTTTTCTTGGCATTAGATTGTCTTGATTTTCCTTTTTGATCACTCTGACCCACTACCCACTTTCCTATCCCTCTACCTACCTAGGGTTGGAACATCTATGGTTCAGTTTGACATTCTGTTTTTTCTCATTACACTCCCTCCCTGAGAAATCTTCTTCAATCCCACACTTTGTCCATTGGGAAGATCCCTACATCTCAATATCTTCAACTGAAACCCCAGACCCACATATCCAGCACCCACTGGACACCGTGATATAGATATTCTAAGATTTAGCACCTCTAAAACTAAGCTGTGCATCTCCCCTAAACTACCTTCCCTTTACTCTTCTGTTCTTCAGTTGCCTGACTTTGTTCTTTGAAGAACTCTCTCTGGTGAGTCTGTGCTTCCTTGTCCTCTGCTTCCCATCCAGTTGGTCACTGGGGCCTGCTGATTCTTCTTCAGACATGCCTCTTCCCAAATGACTTATGCCCTTGTCATCTCAAGTCCACCTCTTCTGCCAGTTTGGAGTGAGTTCCCCACCAAGGGCAAGTTCGCCTTCAGTCATTCATCAAATACCTGCACACAGTGTCCTCTCAGGAGGCGTTTGTTAAATCAACATGTTTTAAACCCTGTAGTTTCAATATTCAAAACATTTTTGCACCTTCTCAATCCTACAAGCTCTTTCAAGGCTGTTCAAATCTGGCCTAGTCCTTGTAAGACTTATTTCTTTATCTTCTCATGAGCCACTAGTGTTTGCTCATCCATTTCCTCTTCTTATTGAGACCTTTTTTTTCCTTCAAGGTCCACCTCAAATCCCATGTCCTTCTTGATTGCCCCACTTGACAACCTCCCCCACCCGCCCCCAGCAGAAGTGATTGTTTCTTCAGAGAACTCCTGCAGACACATTACCTATGCCACATACTTGATAATTATCTACTCCATATTATTAGTCATTTCTTTGATGTTCATAGTCTTGTATCAGCAACCACATTACAAGCCTGAAGACCTGGGTTTTCTCTTTTCCTTGTGTATTTGTCTCTGTCTCTCATTCATATGACCATGCACACACATACTCAGCACATAGCACACAGAGACCTGTACAGAGGAAGCACTCAATATTTGTTGACTTTAGAAAACTAACCGAACTTCACCTTGCCACCTGAATTTTTTATGTAAACATTTTACTGAAGTATATACCTGCATTTTTTTTTTTTGCCTGCTAGTGAATCGTTATTTTAATTCCATGGTCCTGCTATGAATAGCGTTATTCATAAAGTCCAAAGCTCTGGGGAACTCTGTAGGATCACAGATTTGGTACAAGGAAAGAATCCTTCTTAACTTCACAGCATGCATCTAGCATTCCTTTAACATCTGCAGCTTACCCTTTGACAAGGATATAGTTTCATGTTGTAAGGCTAATGTATAGGGCTGGAGGTGTTGCTCAGTGGTAGAGCACTTGCCTAACACGTGTGAAGCCCTCCATTCAATTTCCAGTGCTGTAAAAAAGAAAGAAGGAAAAAAAAGCATACTTGTAATCCCAGCAACTGTGAGGCTGAGGCAGGAGAATTGCAAGTTTGAGGCCAGCCTCAGCAACTTAGTGAGACCTTCTCTCAAAAAATAAAAAGGGGGTCTGGGGTTGTGGCTTAGTGGCAGAGCACTTGCCTTGCACATGTGAGGCACTGGGTTCAATCCTCAATACCACATAAAAATGAATAAACAAAAATAAAGGTATTAAAAAATAAATGAATAATGGGGCTGGGATTGTGGCTCAGTGGTGGAGCACTTGCCTAGCACATGCACATCCCTGGGTTCAATCCTCAGTACCACATAAAAATAAATACATAAAATAAAGGTATTATGTCCAACTACAACTAAAAAGATATTTAGAAAAATAAGTGCAAATAAAAATAAAAAAGGGCTGGGAATGTAGCTAGTGGAAAAATGCCCCTGGGTTCAAGCCCTAACCAAAAAAAAAAGAAGAAAAAGAAAAAAGACTAATGCCTGAAACTAACTCCCCTGCTCCCATTGTAACCCTCGCCTTTTCTTTGTCACTCATTTAATGGGAAGAAACCCTCAGCAGAGAGCTAGAACCTGAATTCTAGTCCTGGTTCTTTGTTCAGTGATCCTGGGCAACTCGTCCAGCCTCTCTGGGCTACACTTCCAATATCTCAGGCAGGAAATTAAACAAGGTCATTAGAGCAGTTTTATCATTTTCATAAAGGTGACTGTTCAAAACTGGAGTAATTGAGGTGAAATCTATTGCCTTATAATGCCACCTTTTGTCCTTAGTTCTATCTTCTCAGTTACATGACAGGTGAATCCCTGCCATTAGTCAGGAATTCTTGCATTGGATAAAAGGTCCTCTCATCTCATCAAGTTTTGGATTGTTGCCATTTATTATTTATTTCTCTTGCTTCTCTGAATGTACCCCCGGTAGGCGTAGGTTCTTCTCCAGGTGCTGGGTGTGCTTGCATGCTTCTGTGAATACTTGAGGATCTGGAGGGGCGCTTGCCAGCGTATACATCTACCCCAAGTAGATCAATATTTCTACCTGTGACCTGGTGGAGCAGCCCATCTCCCAGCCACTGTCAGAAGAAATACAGGTAGTAGAACAGGCAAGTCTCTTGCCTAGCTCCACCCTTTGAGAATGTGGCAGGGCTGAAACCCAAATATCTGACTCTGATGTGCCAGGCGTATCCATTTACGTTCTGGAATCTTAAGCTCTGGGTGTACAGACCCAGGGCCCTGTTTGGGGCTGGTTGTGCTTGGCAGGGAGTCTGCTTCTTTTGTGGGCAGTGTGGCTATTCTTGAGGGTGTAATTGGGCAACTTCTCCATTTTCTCAATAAATATTTACTGAGTGCCCTGTACCTTGCTGACTGTAAATAGATAAGGTCCTTGGCCACAGGGAGCTTACAGTCTTGTGGGGACAGACAGTAAACATACAGACAAATTACACATGGTCTATGTGAATCTTGTATGATTATACGTACGGTTACATATTATATATGCTGGAGATGCTCAAGTTTATAATCTTACCATCCTCTCCAACTCTCCAGCCTTATAGATTTGCTGCCTACTCAACAAATCTGATATCCACAAGGTCTCTCAGTTTTATGTGTCTAAGCCAGAATGAATCCTGCTTCTACCCCTGTTCCTCCTTTAATTGTTCCTATCTCTGAAGGTTGAATTCCTTATTCTAGTTGCCCAGTCCCTTAAACTCTGGAGTCATCGCTGACCTCTCCCTTTCTCTCAAACCCCACATCCATTTAATTGATAAGTCTATTGGTGTTGCCTTTAGTGTATCCTGAACCTGACTCTCTGCCTCCACCACTTTCACCCTAAGTCAGCCTCTTCACTGACCTTCCTACTTCCTCCCTTGTCTCCTGACAGATAATTTCCATCACAGCAGCCACAGTGATGCTGTAAACTCTTAAGTCAGATTTTGTTACTCCTTTGCTCATCCCTTCCTGTGACTCTGGATCTCATTCAAAGTCTTTGTACTGGCTTGGAAGTCACAATATGAGTTTTGCTCATTTTCTTTTCTGAAGCATCTCTTGCTCTTCATCCCCTTGTTCAACCTCCAAGTGCCTGAATGAGTCCCTCTTTCTCTTCAGCCCAGTGTCGGCTTCCCTTCCAGGAAGGTTTTTCACCTTTCTCTGTAGTTCATATCATCATCTGACCCTGGCTGCCTCCCCTTATTCCCTGTGATCAGAGATTTAATCTTTTGGACCAAGAGCCTGCCATATAGTTGGTGCCTAATAAGTATTTTGTGGATGAAATTAGCATGTATAAACCTTGTTGGTGAGATGCATAGAAGAGCAAAGGTGGGCATACATGATTGATCTCCTGGCTTAGGAGTTCAGCCAGCCCTCCTGTGTTAGGGCAGCTGTGCTAGTGAAGGGACCTTAACTGCAACTTCAGAGTGGTGTTCTTTCCCTGAAGTGGCATCTTTCTACCCCAGGTGCAGATGAGGTCCCCAGTACCTGAGGTATGGTTCCCTGGGGCTTGGGAATGAACATCTTGCTTGGAAGATCCTGGGGCTGAGGCTAGAAGCTAGAGAGCTTAGAGTGAAGGCCTCTTATGAGGATCCCACTCAGGCAGTGACACATTCTTGTCATTTCACATACACATGTGAAATGTCTGTGTAACAGTGGGCACCTGTGGTACATGTGGTGTTTGTAGTCCATAACTGGCAGGGCAGGAGTGGGTTGGTCTAATAGAATGTGAGGAAGGAAGTTGAGTGGATCCCAGCCTCTCTGCCCATCAATTTGCTGGAGAATTTTTAGAATCATAGAATTTTAGAATCATAGCTGAAAAGGACCTAAAGATTTCTATAACCTCTTTTTTCTTATTCAGCTATTAAAAAGAGAACAAAGATATATCTGCTCCCTGCCTAGTTCACAGAACTATGGTGCAACCTGTATAAAAACGCTATGGGCTGCTTTAAGTCTTGATTGTGCTGAGGTCAAGACATTGTAAGAAGTGGTCAAGGTCAAGTATATTTAAAAGGGAGGGGGGTCTATTTTCTTCTTCACCACTTTCTTTCTTTCTTTTTTTTTTTGTACTGGAGATTGAACCCAGGGGTATACTTAACTGAGCCACATCCCCAACCCTTTTTTAAAAATCTTTTGAGATAGGGTCTCACTAAGTTGTTTAAGGCCTAAGTTGCCAAGGCTGGCTTTAAACTTGTAATGTTCCTGCCTCAGCCTCTGAGCCACTGGAATTACAGGTGTGCTCCATTGCGCCCAGCCTTCGCCACTTTCCTGAGTGGTCATCTTGCCACTTTCTTGAGCGGTCATCTTGGGCAGGTTTCATGCTTAATTGATCCTCTAAAAAATAGTATTTCCAGTTTACTTCATCCAGGTAATATGAGGATCAAATAAGCTAACACTGATTGTAAGTACTTTCATAGTCTATGGTCTGCTTGAGTGTGAAGTCTCAACCCTGAGTTGCATCTGGTAAAAAATGAGACTTTGGCTCTCTGGGCTTTTCTAGTTGTTTGTGTGGCTTTGGCCAAGCCTCTTGATCTCTTTGAATCTCAGTTTCCCCATTTGTACAATTGGGTGGCTCTCCCTCCTCACCTCTCAAAGACATGGTAAGAATCAAGTGAGACCCTGGATGATAAGTGAACTTAGAAAGTTTCTATACAAAGCTATAGGATATTTACATTCAAATATGTATCTTTTCTGACCATATTATTGAAGCTTGCTGTTTATTTTAAAGAGCAAAACTATAAAATGTTTATTTAAAAAATTATTTTTTTGGATGGGAATCTTTCTAAAATGATTGATATGTTTCTGAGCCAAATATACTTAACAAAACAACCTCCTCTTTGCCACTTGGGTCATTGAGTTCACACTTGAGTGGACCAGGCATCTACTTAGGGGTAATGGGGACCACAAAAGGTCTTTCTCTCAAAAGTTTTAGCTCATAAAGAAGAGAGTGGGGGTGGGGAGTGAACTGGTGGTGTGGACAAGGAAATTACTGGGGGCAAGCCCATTTCGGAGGGACCCATGCAGCAACATTGGGGTATGTGTGTTTTGCAGGGGCTTTTAATTCTCTTTCAGGCTTTTCCTGCCTGGTTACTGGGCTTATAATAGTGTGAGTGAGGATTGGGCTTCTGAGACTAGGGCCAAGGACCTGAAACTAAATGGCTTCCGGCTACTGAACTTTTGGGGTTCTTGTTCCACCTGTACTCCTTGCTCTCTTCTTCCTGGAAGTCAGTGGTTGCTCTTTGTATTTTTTTTTCTTTCTGATATATATATATATATATATATATATATATGTGTGTGTGTGTGTGTGTGTGTGTGTGTGTGTATATATATATAAATAAAATAAAATTTACTTTTAACCATTTAAAGTGTGCGTGTTTGCAGCATAAGTGTATTCAACACAGTCTGCAGAACTTTTTCATTTTCCCCAACTGAAACTCTGTACCCATTAAATAAAAATTCCCCATTTCTCCCTTCCCAAGCCACTAGCAACTGATAGTCTGCTTTATTTCTCTATGGATTTAACTATTCTGGAAAATTCATATGAGTGAAATCATACAAAATTTGTCCTTTTGTGACTGGCTAATCACTTAACATGTCTTCAGTATGTTGTCATACATATTGTAGCACATATCAGAATGTCCTTTAAAAAAAAAAGTGATGCCGTCGGTGGTGGTGCACACCTGTAATCCCTGTGACTCAGGAGGCTGAGGCAGGAGGATTGCAAGTTCAAAGCCAGCCTCAACAACTTACCGAGGCCCTAAGCAATTCAGAAAGACCCTGTCTCTTAAAAAATATAAAAAAGGCCTAGGGATGTGGCTCTGTGGTTAAGCACCCCTGGGTTTAATCTCTGGCACCCAAAACAAAAACAAAAAACCTAATAATCCATTGTGTGTATATACCACATTTATTTATCCACTCATCACTCAGAGGACATTTGGGTTGCTTTCACCTTTTGGCTACTGTGAATAATGCTGCTAATGAACTTGGGTACACAAATAACTGTTTAGTCCCTGCTTTAAATTCTGGGTGTATATACCCAGATATAATGTTGCTGGACAATGGTAATTCTGCTTATAATTTTTTGAGTAGCTAGTATACTGTTTTCCTTTATGGCTGTTCCAGTTTATATTCCCACCAACAGCGCACAAGGGTTTCAATTTCTCCACGTCCTCATCAGTGCTTGCTGTTTTCTGTTGCTTTTTGTTTTGGTCTGTTTTATCTTTTCTTTCTTTTTGAGATAGGATGTCACTAAGTTGCTGAGGCCACCTTGAACTTGTGATCCTCCTGCCTCAGCCTCCCTCCATGAGGAGGGAGACTGAGCTCTTTATGTGTATCCACACCTCTCATTATCCTCAGCTCCTCAACTTCTCTCCCTGGAGCCTCTTCGTTACAATATCAGGGTGTTGTTTTCAGGGACCTAGGCAGAATGATTCCTTGCTGGTTCCTGTTTCCTTTGGGAGCCTGGTTCCAGGACCTGAGGGTAAGTGAGCCCAAGCCCAGGCACCCATGAACCAGTAAGCAGCCTGGAACACCTGTGGGCTTGTTGTTTTGAGGGCTTCAAGAGATGCAGTTAGCAGCAGCTCACCTTTGCAATATGTACCACATGCCGGGAGCATCAGGTACAGGATCCAGGTTAATCCTCACAACTACCCTGCAGGGATGCTATTATCACCTTTTTACAGGCAAAGAAACCAAGCCTCAAAAAAGCAACTTCTGTTGCCTATGGCCACATAGCTTGTAGACAGCAGTACCCAAGCTTTTGGCCACTAAAGTTTGTCCTCAGAATGGGGAGATGGGAACTAACTCTCTTACTGTTGATGTTTTTTCAATGAGAGTTTATTGTTGAGCACCTTCAGGCACCTTGCTAGGCCTGTTCTCAAGCATCATGTCTTTGAGTCTGCCCAGTTTACCCGTGGGAACTGTTCTCCCTGTTTTACATTTGGGAAAGTCAAGTGGTTGTTGGTGGTCACTGTGCTGAGAAGAGATGGCCTGAACCCAGCCTGAGGACTTTGACTGGAATTCCTGTGCCACAGCTCATTGCCTTATGCTTCGAGCCCTGCCCACCCATGAAAAGTGCCCCCAGAGGTCAGCTGTGAAGTCTGCAAAACTCCCAAGGACTGTAGCCACCTCTCCCTCCTGTTGCTGTCCTATCCTATTCTGATGTCCTGCCCCCCAGATCATAACCGCTATAGGTAGAAGCCCTAGGAGTTCATCATCTTGATTCAAAGTGCTTGGCACGTAGTAGGTGCTTTGTAAATATGCCTTGACTGCTGTTTGAGGGCTGAGTGTGCTGGAGGCAATAAAATTCCAGCCAAGACTGTGTTCCTAAAGAGAAACACCAGTAGAATGCAAATACTGTTTTTTCCTCCTCCTTCTCCTGGAGCAAACCTTCACTTTCCAACTCCCAGATGCCAGGGACTAGAAGAAAGGAGTGCCCACGCTCTGCAGACTTTGAATTAATCCCCAATTCCCCAGGGAAAAGAGGCAGGGGAGAGTCACGTTAGCAAAATGCTTGCAGAATCAGGTGTCACTCTTTGTAATTAATAAGAGGAACGATCCATTGCTTTGCTCAGCATTTTGTAGTTTTCAAAGTGCTTTCTCAAGTATTATTTATCATTTGATCCCCACAGCCATCTTGGTAAGCAGGGCAGGAATCACTTTTCCTCTTTTACAAATGAACATAGTGGGACTCGATAAAGATGTTAAACTATCAAGAGTATTTATTAATAAGTGGCAAAAGCTATAGGGAGGCAGTGGCTTCACCACAGTAAGAAAACCTCAGGGCAGAGCCTCAGTTTCTGCATCTGTAAAGTAGGACAAGAGTCTACCATTGACAGTAACCAAGGATAATGTGATGATAAGTGTGAAGGGATCTTGGTGCCTAAACATAGTAGATGCTTAGCAAATGGTGGTGGAGGGTTGTTAATGAAGATAACCAAGGCAGAGATCCTGGTTCTTCTGATGGCTTATATTCTACAGAGTTTTGTTCATCCTCAATGTTGGGAGGAGCAGAGTTCTGTCTCTGTTACTCCAACCTGGGAAATCGTATTCTGGTCACAAATGGTAACAAATGCAGAGCATGCGTTAGCTTCCTTTGATTTGCAAAATCTGAGGCCTTTCAAATAGGACATTTTTATTTAATATTTATTTTTTAGTTGTAATTGGATACAATATCTTTATTTAATTTATTTTTATGTGGTGCTGAGGATCGAACCCAGGGCCTTACACATGCTAGGCGAGTGATCTACCACTGAGTCATAATCCCAGCCCTCAAAGAGGACATTTATAAGATAGTTTTGGTTTCTTTTTTATTTTCTGTGAATTCTTTTTTTTTTTTTTTGGTGCTGAGAATTGAACCCAGGGGCGCTTTTCCACTGAGCTACATCCCTAGTCCTTTTTATTTTTATTTTGAGACTGGGACTTCCTAAGTTGCTGAGGCTGGCTTTGGACTGTCTCAGCCTTCTGGGTTGTTGGGATCACAGTGTGTGCCATTGTGTCTGGCCTATAAAATAGTTCCCTTAAAAAAATATTTTTTTTGGCCATAGGTGATTATGACAATTATGGTAAGTATTTTATTCATTTATATTCTCTTATCCCAGTCCTTTCAGCTCATTAACTATATAATCATGGGCAAGTTGTTTGTAAATATTTTGGGCCTTAGTTTGCTCATCTGTAAAATGGAGATTTGAGTTACCTATGTAGAGAACAGTGATTGAGACATGTTAAATGCGTAATAAAGGATCTGAGGTTGTAGCTTCAGTGGTAGGGCACTTGCCTAGTGTGTGTGAGGCACTGGGTTCAATCCTCAGCACCACATAAAAATAAATAAAGGCATTGTGTCCATCTACAACTAAAAATATATCTAAAAAATGCATAATAAATGTTAGTTATTGTTTTTTGCTGTTGGCACTGCGTTTAGGCCAGCTGTCTTCACCCATCCGGCCACCAGCTGATATTCATAGACGGTGGAGTTCATAGGCAAGGCCTAAATTGTAGCATATGCCTGTAATCCCCGAGGCCAGAGCTACTTAGTGAGACTGTGTTTCAGAATAAAAACCAAAAAGGGATGGGGATGTAGGGGTTCAATCCCTAGCACAAAAAAAAAAAAAACAAACCTAAAACTTCCTCCCTGTGTACTGGATTATCTACCATTCTTATCATTTTGTTCATTTAGGAATGCAATTGGGAAGCAAGTTGTAAGACATGATATTATTATAGAGATAACCTTGAATCTAGCTTCATTTTAAAAAATGTGAATCATTCACAAAAACTTGAGAACTTGTTTGTAACAAATCACTCATAACACACCCTGCAACTCTTGATGCTGACTTCAGCAACAACCAGTAGCCACTTTTCTAGGTTATCTCTGCACATTTTCAAATATTTCTCACCCAGTGGATCAAGGCTGGCGAGTGCCCTCAGTTTGCTGAGGCCTGTCTTCAGCTTGGCAGAAAACCTCCGAGTATGCTGGAACTTTCTTCCTAGAACTTTATGCACTTCTGTGAAACTCATGGTCAGTTACATAGGTAACTCAAATCATTATGACAATCCTCTGAACTTGGAGGAGCTAGTGATACACATCCATGTGATGGCCACTTTTCCACACTTGATGAGCAGCCTCCATACCGAGGTTCGAGTTCTGTTGGTTTTCATTTATTTTGCGCTACTGTCAACTGAGCACTAGCTGTGGTGGTGGGCACTGTTAGGCACTTCTACACACTCATCTCATCCTGATAGTTGCTGAGCGGGTTTTTTCTCAGTTTAGGAGAGAGGCTGGGTGACATTTCCTCTACTGTATGGAGGTGGGTCACACAGTGAGAAATGGATTTTGGTTTCTAGACCACTGTTTTTGATTCTCAGCCTTCCATGCCATTCCAACCTCACTCAATCTTAACAAAGGGTTCACTGGTCCCTAAACAGGTATAGCTGGTTTACTGACATCATTGCCACCTGTGACTCAAGGTACTCTACTTTTGCCAGTTCTTGCACTACACATTCTGAACATGCCAGAAAGTACACTTGTGACAACCTTCATGGGTCTGTCCTTCTCCTACCTCCCCAAATCCCACCCAGTGTCTGAAAAACAGACCACATGTCTCCTATATGGAACTGGCTCAGAGAGGTCAAGCCACTTATCAGTGCAGATATATTCAGAGGTGGTATTGGTGACTAGTCTGTGTGCCTTAATATTTCATCCTGCCTCATTCCTGCATTTATATGTGCACACATTATACATGTATGTTGCACCATGCATGATGACTTATGTATCTACCTGGGAGAGGGAGCAAATATGGGATATTATGTATAATATATGGGATATATTATATCCTGCCTCATTCCTGAGAGGGAATGAGGCAGGAGAGGGAGCAAATATGGGATATTATGTATAATATATGGGATATATATATCCTGCCTCATTCCTGCATTTATATGTGCACACATTATACATGTATGTTGCACCATGCATGATGACTTATGGTCTACCTGGGAGAGGGAGCAAATATGGGATATTATGTATAATATATGGGATGTTACATATAACATTGATTTTGTGTGTGTGTGTAATTTAGCAAAAGTGCTCTATCCCCCTAAAATAGACTGTGATGTGGCACAAGTGTTCCTTTTCCCAAGCTCTCCCAGCAACTCCAGAAATGATCATCACCAAAGGCAGTACCGTTTATTAGTCACCCGCCATGTGCGGAGGAAGCACTCAGCTAGGTATCTTCAGTTTTCACTGGGCCTTGCAAGGTGGACATAATTACCAACACGCTAATAAAAGCCTAGTTACTTCCATTTTACAGATGAGGAAGCTGAGGTTTAGAGAAGTTCAGACTCCTGAAAGTGGAAGTGTTGCTGTTCTGACAGGATTCTGACATTTGTGTCCTTTGCCTAAAGTGGGAGCACAGGGCAGGGCCGTTCCTCTCCTTCAGCAGCTCGCTATATGATGGACTGAATAATACTAGAGCGTCTGTGATTTGTTTTGCCAAACCCATTTCCACTCCCAGCTCCTCCAGGCAGATCATAACACACAGTGCCAAGGGGCCAGGAGAGCCTAGGGCATGATTCCCAGGGGAGCCCACAGCACTTTTACAGAGTGTTTATGCCCCAGGCTGACTCCTCTGTTTGCTCCCCGCCTTCTCTCCTCTGTACTCTGTGCCAGTTCTGCACACCTCAGAACTCACCCAGGTCTAGCTCCATGTGAGATTGTTGTGGCCTAGTCCAGGCCTGGCTGTGAGGAAACAGGAGGCCTAATTTGGCTAGAAACTTATCACTGCTATGGTTTTTCGCAAGGTCCAGATGACTTTTTTTTTTTTTTTTTTTTAAGAAATCCCTACATTTATAGGCTCTCTATATTTTTGGGCTCTCTCTCTAGGGACAGAATGGGGTAGTCTTTGGGGTCAGTAGGCAGAAGGAAGGCTATATTTACTGGGGAATCCTTGTCATCTGCAGCTAGCCCCTCCTGTTTGAAACTGAGCCTCTCTGTCCTGCTGGCCATATGTCCCATGGAAGATGCAAGGCCTAGATTGCTGGCCCATCATTGACCATCAGATTCTTTTCCTGAAGCCCTGGGCAGGGACAATCAGCCTCTGTTGTTGATAATACCATTTCCTGGGCATTCATCTGCTGGAGCCATGGCCCAGAGGCAGTGTCCAAGGAGAGGCTTCAGCCTCAGGGCCTTGTTTTGCCTGTGATGCCCATATCCCATGCTAGATTAGATTTGAATGGATGGGAACCCTTGTTGTGGGGTGGATCTGGGCCTCAGTTTTAGAGGTGAAATTATTCATTTTCAAAACTGAAGTGGGGCTGGGTTGTATGGAGGTGGGTCACACAGTGAGAAATGGATTTTATAATCCCTGTGGCTCAGGAGGCCGAGGCAGGAGAATGGCAAGTTCAAAACCAGTCTCAGTAAATAAGTAAATCCCTAAGCAACTTAGCAAGACACTGTCTCAAAATAAATTTAAAAAACAGTGCTGGAGACGTGGCTCAATAGGTTAAGTGCCCCTGGGTTCAATCACCAGTACCAAAAAAAAAACCCCAAAAAACAAAAACAAAACAACTGAAGTTGGCAGGCATATTCAAAATCCATTCTTACCTTTTGCGGGAAGGGAATTGGTATTGCTGGGTAATTCAGTAGGAAGAACTTGGGGACTGGCTCAGAGAGGTCAAGCCACTGATCAGTGCAGGTGCATTCAGAGGTAGTATTGGTGACTTAATTGATAGTCTGTGTGCCTTAATATTTCATCCTGCCTCATTCCTGAAATTGTTTGTGAACACATTATACATGTTTGTTGCACCATGCATGATGACTTATGATATACCTGGAAGAGGAAGCATAACCAAAGATGTGATACCATTTTAAACAAGACAATATGGGGCTGGGGATATAGCTCAGTTGATAAGGGTGCTTGCCTTGCATGCACATCGCCCAGGATTCAATCCCCAGCATCACCAAAAAAAACACAAAAAAACAAACAAAAAAAAAAACAAAAAAACAAGACAATATGTAGACAAGTGCTATATCATACAACGTAGACAGGTTGAGACAAAGGCATCATGTAGATATTTCAGATAGAGTTAAGATGGGAGAAGTTCCTGTGGATTCAATATTTAGAGGTGGGCCTCTGACCAGGTATGGAGCATGCTTATAATCCCAGATACTTGGAAGGCTGAGACAGGAGGATCACAAGTTCTAGGCCAGCCTGGGCAATTTAGTGGGACCCTGTCTCAAAATAAAAATTTATTAAAAATGCCTGAGGATATAGCTCAGTGGTAGACCACCCCTGTATTAAATTCCTAATACCCCCACCCCCCAAAAAAGTAAGACCTCTGTGGATGGTGGTCTCCAAGTTGTTCCTGGAGGCTGGGGTAGGATAGGGATAGAGTAGTCTTAGGGGTAAGTGGGCACAGTTTGTAGGAGGATTGGCGATTTTGAGTAAGGGGTGCAGGTTGGAGAGAAGTATGATTTTCTTTATTATAAAACTAATGCATGTGTGTTTATGTGAAAAATGTGAACAATACAAGAAGGCCTAAAGAAGAAAGTCCTTGTACACCACCCAGAGTTTCCAGTCTCATTTGATGTTTATTCTTCCAGCTTTTCTTTTAGGCAATAGGATCAAATCAATTGAGTAATCAAGATTGTGGAAGTTCTTGCATACTAAATGGGGGCATTTGGGTAAATGGGAGCCCCTGTTGGTTCTTGTGCAAGGGGTTCAGATGAACGGAATGGTTTAGGAAGAGGCATCTGATGTCCATCTAATGAGTGGGCAGCATTAGAGCCTGTTATGCTGCAGTGGCTTCACTCCCCAAACTTGGAATTTGTTTCATTATCCACCACATGGAGAATGCCAGATTGACCCTTCCTTATGTTGCACAGGGGTCAAAGGCAAGAATTTCTCCAGAAATATCTCAAAAGCTTGCTGACTACTCATCACCTGAAGTCCTCCCCCTCCTGCAGACTCATCTTTCCCATTTATCCCCCACTTAATTTAGCAGTTCTCTTCCTCTGGAGTTGGGGACACAGAGCCAGTTTTGCCACACCACAAACCTTTCTGCTGCATGAGGTCATTTCAGGGGAGAAACTATATATAGCGAAGGACTAGCATCAGGACAACTCTACATTGTTCAAGCGGTTTAGCATCGCCCTTCCGCTGATGCCAGCGGGGTCACCTCGGAATGAGCACCGGTCCAATGGGGGTGTGGTAGGGGCAGGGAGCAGCCACCGGGGAAGTCCTTTATGTCCTCTCTGTGTAATACTTTGGGTCTCTGGCTTCTCATTTGAATGATGAAGGAGTTGATTTGGAACAGGATTCTGTAGTTTTTTCAACTACTGGAACACTTGCAGAACACAAGGCAGCGTGATAGGTACAACCAATGGACATATCACTGGTTAAAGCCTGGGGAAATGTGTCCCCAGGAGGTTCCTCTTAGGTCTTGGGGTCCTTTGAAAACCAATAGGCAAGACAACTTTCTTGAGGTTTCTTCTAGCCTTAGGATTCTGAGGCTGTCCTTCTTGTATGGTCTCTGGCATAATCTGCCAGATTCCTAGCTTTGTGACTTCTTAGAGACTGTGATGGTCATCCTGAGTAAACTAGACTTGTGGCAGTGGGCATAAATCTCAGGGCAGAATTGTTTGTAGTAGGACAGCCAGGGGATGGCACAGAGCTTGCAGATTCAGTTCAGCTTGCTGGCCTGCACTTGAAGGGCTGTTATTTCTGGCCTGCTCCTTTTAGTGCTGGTATGCCCCAAAGAAGAGATGAAAATGAGGATATAATGCATTTTAGGCAAGGAAAGCACATTTAATTTGAGTTGCCTGGGGCTGAGTTACACACTTTATGTAGAGAGTATTTGTAGAGCACAATGGTGCCTTTGGCAGAAATAGGAAAGCCAGGTTCTGGGGCCAGTTTTCCTTCATTCAGCAAGTGTTGGTGGAGCGCCTGCTTTGTATTCCTGGAGAAATGTGAGAGGGAGATCCCAGCTGTGTTAGGACCCCCTGATCGCAAGTAACAGAAACCAACTGAATCTTGCTTAAGCAAAAAGGACCCCACAAGTTGGATTGCTGCCTTGGAAAACCTTGCTAGACCCCCTGCTTCCATCATTCAGCTTTCTTCTTTGGCGTCCCTCTTTTTTCTACAGTTTGGCTTCCCTGTTTGTCCTTGGCCAGTGTGTCCCAGGTGTTCCTGCACAGTTCCAACCACACTTGGACAGACTAAGGCCTCACAGTCCAAAGTCTGTATTCCCACGGGAGAGGGTCTGCTGGGGTAAGGTCTTCATCCTTAGTGTGCTCAACTCCCACCCAGGGGATAGGGTCTCACAAGACAAAACAGGTCTGATAAGGGGCCACTCCAAGCACTGTGCAGATTGGGAGTAGCTCATGAAAAGGAGAACTTTGACCTGGTCAGACAGTCCTAGAGCTTTGTGCTCCTGCCAGCCTCAATATGGAGCTCTGGTCCCTAGGAGGGAAACGGGTGTGTGTGGAACATGTAATAGCCACACAAGGAGATTTTGAAAGAAGTACTCTAGGCAGAGCTTAGTTGCTGTGTAAGACAGGTTTCCTTCAGTTTGGGTTGTTGGAAGGAAGGGACGGTGCTCCCCGAGCCTAATGTCGAGTGTTCTACACAAGAAGCAGGAGCCTGGCTCAGGGAAGGAGTATGGGTAGCAGGTGAGGCAGCTAACCCCATGGGAGCTGGGACTAGAAGGCAGTCTGGGACCGGAGAGGAGGTAGCTCTCTCTGGGGCCATGTGGCCTCTCTGCTTTTGTGCGAGCACCTGCTTTTGGCTTCCCTCTCCCCAGCCCCAGACTTCTTTTACTCACTGGCTTATTCCACAGGTGAGCATACCAGTGCCAGGGTCCTGGCAGCCTGTGGATTGGCTTCTCCCCCTGCAGGACCACCGTGGTACAGGCAGCTAGCAGGGACTGGATTGCATTGAAAGTGAGGTTGCCCCTTCAGGGCCGAGTGTGGGGCAGGTATTAAGAAACACGCCTCCTCCTTGTCTCTGGTCGGGTTGCTGCAGACACTGGAGAATGGAGCCTTGAAGGAGATGGGACAGAGGAGAGCCCCCTCTAGCCTGAACAAAGGTGCAGGGAAGGCCTGACAGTAAGTACTTTGGGGAGGGAGCAGGGAAAGGTACAGCCTGAAGGGCAGCTTTTCTTTTTTTTTAAAGAGAGAGAGAGAATTTTTAATATTTATTTTTTAAATCTTTATTTGTACGTGATGCTGAGGATCGAACCCAGGCTAGCGCGCTACCATTTGAGCCATATCCCTAGCCCCTGAAGGGCAGCTTGACTGCCAGGCTGAGGAACAGGAGTGAGGGAGAGTCACTGGGAACCTGTGGACAGGGGCATGTAAGGGACCTGGAAGAGCACTTCTAGACTCATAGGACACAAAGGATGACCAGGGGAGGGGGAGGGCAGAATGAAAAATGGAGGCCAACTAGGAGGCCTGGTGCTCCAGGCAGAGGGGCAAGGGTTGGGAGTGGAAGTGCAAGGTAGATGGAAGCCCCGTTGAGGAAGTTCACAGGATTGGATTATAGGTTGGCTGAAGCAGAGTACAGACCAGAGAAATGAGAGGCAGTGGGTAGGGGCATGGGCTGAGACAACTGGGACTTTGGGAGGGGGAGAAATTACTCCTTCTAAGGAGCAGTAGGGTGTTGGAGATCTCGTGGTTGCCATTTTAGGTTGGGAAGAAGCGTCTTCAGAGCTGAAAGGGAGGCCCTAGGGTGAAGGGTGAAACTGCTTGAGAATGGGTCTCAGGCCCACCAGCTCTGCATCTTAGGAACTATGACCCCAGCCAAGTCACCCCAGCTTCCTCTTCAAAATGGGAATAATATCTGCCCAGTCCCTTCAGAGTTGTGGGGAATGTCAAAGATTATATATGTGACAATACTTTGTGCATAGGAAGTTACACAGATACAGGAAGTCTTGTTACCATGGCCTTATGTGTGATGACCCTGTGTGGTGACCTTCTGAACCTGGGCTGTGACATGATGCCATCTCTATTAGAGCTTCCCCATACTCCTGGGCAGATGGATCACCACTGTGTATTACCTGGGGATAATGTGGAGACTTGCATCTGTCTAGAACTTGAGTCTGGGGGCATCTGAGTGATCAATTACATGTAGGATTTCTTAACTCCAGGTGACTTCTAAGATTATCCTGATAGCTGCTGTGTGTATATAGTGACCAGGGGCAGGACTAAGGCACGAGGGAGAGTCTATGCGTGTCATCTAAGAAAAAAAGAGCTGGGAAAGGGCCTGAGTGTGGGGAAGCTTAACCTCTGATATTCCAGTGTGGCTCCAGTTGGCCTCCATGACCTGTTCCCCACAGAGAAAACCAGAGTGCTCTTGTTTTATTTCCAAGATACCAGGAAAAGGGGAAATGATGAAACCTGTATCCAGTTTTGCCACCAACCTAAGGGAAAGGACCCGGATGGGGACAGAGGTAATGCGGTGACTGGAATATTGACTAAATTTGGGGGCCTACTGAATCTGGAGAGATGGAAGGGGCTTGAATGGAGCACCCAAGGTCAAGCAGAGGAGAAGTTGTGGCCTTCCTTTCCCTGCATCTTGACCTTTCCATGTCAGGAGGCCTTGTCCTTTTTCCCCAGCTGCTCTCCCTGAAGATGGGGCACAGTTTTCCTCTGCTGCCTGCATCCTGCTCTTCCTGTATGTGCTCACTGGCCTGTGCTTCCTTCTGGCTCACCTGTAGCTTGCTTTCTCCAGGAAGGCCTTCCTGTGACCCAGGCTGACTTTAGTGTATATGTCTTTCTCCACCTGCATCCCCTTTGGCTATTTCAGTCCATTTTTCCCAGAGAGCCTCTGTAGGAGTTGCCTTCTCTCCCCCAGCCCAGGCCGGATTTTGTATTCTGCCAGCTCGCTCCCCAGCTCGGCCCCTGAGAGTATTGCTTTCCCTAAAACACAGCAGCTGTGCATCTCCCTGGCCTGCCCAGCTGTTCTTGTCCTTGGCCACAGAGTTCATCACTTGTGACAATAAATACGAAATGAGGAGGAGAAGGTTGCCAGGTGCCTCTGGACTGCCCTTCCAGCTGCCTAAATTCCTACAGGGGAATAGTCATAATAGTAGACATAATAAAACTAACATTTTAAAAATATTTTGCATTGTCACATTATTTCCAGCACTGTGCTAAACATCATACTTGTATTGTCTCATTTTATTATACTAACCCAACGAAGTACACTATATACATATTCTCTCACAGTAGAGGGAAACTGGGGCCAAGAGAAGTTATGTAATTTGGCCTACATCATCAATAAGTGGAACTAGAGCCTATAACCTGACTCCCATGGCCGTTCTAGCATGGTCATTTACTAGCCTCCTACTGAGGGAGGAGAGTGGTCGGAGGAATAGGGATCTCCAAAGTCCTCTTAGACCTCAAGTTCTCCCAGGTTCCTATTGCAAATAGTCATTAACCCAGATAGGAAACTTTACCATGTCATTCTCAGAGATGTGCTTTGTTGGCTCTTTTTTATACCCCAAGCAATAGAGAGAACTTTTGGATAGTAGGAGTTAGAATATTTCTCTTATTGTGGATTATCCCACCTGCGTCCCAATATACATTAGGGAAAATGTCTTCCTGAGTCCTTAAAAACTTTGAAGCTGGGTGTGGTGGTGCACACCTGTATTCCCAGCTAGGAGGCTGAGGTATATGCTTTGTAGGTTTGAAGCAAGCCTGGGCAACTTAACAAGATATTTTTCAAAATAAGATTAAAAAAGGCCTGGGAGTGTAATTCAGTAGGTCAGTGCCTGTCTAGCATGTGTGATGCCCTGGTTCCATCCCCAGAACCCATAAAAAAAAAAAAAACCTCATTTACATTATCCTTACATAGGGACTTCTGAAGGAGGAATAGCAGACGAACCCCTTAGCTTTCCTCTGTGATATACCCACTTAGATCAGAGTGCCATCTTATTCTGAGTGTACTTGAAATGCTCCCAAGGTGGCCTGTGCCACACGTTCTATACTTACTGGGACATTTCTAATGTTGGTGGTAAATTCTTTTTGTCTATGAGTAGTGACGGTCATGGGGGGTAGGAATGAATTCAATCTCTGGAGACTGGGGCATATGTGATGTTTGAAAAGCATTCAGTATTTTAGGTTTGGAAAAATACAGTGTTTTTAAAATGGAAAATATTGAAAAGTAGAGTGTGACAAAATTTTGCTGATATACAATAATTCTCTAGCCGGGCATGGCACAGTTTTAGGTAGGGGCGTGTGTGAGAGTCTGCTTTGACACAGCATCTCCCAACAAGAGACTGTATGTGTCATGTGGTTCTATCTCTTATGGCCCTGTAGGGGTTTACTGGAGGTCTCTGGGGATGGTGCTCACCATATGGATCATGTTTAAAGGTCCAGAGACTTGGGCAGATGGAGTAAACTCTGGTTTGCTAACTGGGACCAGAGTCCTCTATAAAGGGAGTCTTTGTTCTTTAGTGGCTAAGAGCAAAAGTTTGAATATAAGACTAAGGTAGAGTTTAGATCCAAGGTCTACTACTTTGTGTTTGTGTCCTTTAACCTCTTGGTGCCTCGGTTCCTTCTCCTGGTACCCGCATCGTAGCGCAGCTGTGGAGATTAAGTGGAGTGTGCACGCTGCCCGGTGTCCCGCTGGTGCTCAGTCAGCAACAGTGGAAGCTATTCTTACCCATCCTGCCTGCCTTGTCTCAATTGGATCACATCCTCTTGGGCTTTGGGTGACTGACCCAGTGGCCTTGCCACTCTCTTCCTGCTGTATGCCCAGAGCAAGCCATTAGTCCTTGAGAGTTTGGCTAATCTGAAGCATATACAGATGCTTTTCTGTTCATGATAGGATCATGTCCTGATAAACCCACCATAAACTGAAAATAACAAATCAAAATGCATTTAATATACCTAATTACCAAATATCATAGCTTAGCTTAGCCTACCTTAAGCATGCTCAGTGCACTCAACCTACAGTTGGGCACAATCATCTTAACACAAAGTGTATTTGATAACCAAGTATTGACTAACCCATGTAATTTATTAAATATTTTATTTAAAGTGAACAACAGCATGGCTGAATAGGTATGCCTTTGCACATCATTAAGCTAAAAAATAGCTAAGTGGAACCATCCTGAGTCAGGGATGGTCATACCTCCAGAAAGCTCAGAGGTGCACTGAATAGCCACAGATCAGACCTTGGTGTGCAGTCGAAGAAAGTAGATAGGGCCCTTTCCTCTGGAATCTACAAAATAATGGGGGAACAGATTATATTCAACCAGCCAAAATAAAAGTCTTGCCACAAAACAAGGAATAGTGTTTGGGGAGAGAATTATGAGGTTGGAAAAGTGAATTATTTTGAGTGAAGGGTCAGGAAGACTTCCTTGAAAAAGAGACAGTTAAACTGACTCCCAAAGGCTGAAACTGAGGTAGCATGTTTATCTCATGTGTCACCCCAGGTGAAGGTCACCAGATGCAGCCAATGCCTTCCATTACAAAAAGATGTCTCTTCAGGGCAGAGGCAGGCCTGTGAGGAGGGAACGTGGGCTGGCCCTGGTCCTGCCTCTTGTGTACTGGCACAACCCAAGGGGGTGCTGGGCATGGAACTGCATGAGGGAAGGCCCTTGGACAGCAGAACTTGATGCCTTCCAAATAGGGAAAGAAGCCACTGGAAGAAGCAAGCGGCTACCTCAGTTTTGCCCTCCTGGTGAAGGAGGTATTTTCAGCTAGAAAGGAGAAGGAGGTTGTCTCCAGAGCACTAGACAGAACCAGTATCTGGAGTTTGGCTCCCATGGGGCTATAGCTGGTGATTGTCTGCTCTGACCTTCTAACCACAGCAGATGTAAGGACCATGAGGAGGAGAGGAGGTGCTGAGAGTTCTGCGGTGGAAGCTGGGCTGGAGTCTGAGGCCCAGGGCTTGCCAGCTCTGCTCAGGAGCCTACTTTGGGCTGAGCTCTGTGCTAATCTTGTCATTTAATCTGGGATATTATGGACTATTTTACTTTTTTGTTTGTTTTTTTTTTGTTTTTTATCTTCTCACCTGAGACACAACCTTTCACCCACAGGCAGGGATAATGGACTTAAATGTAAATGAGGATTGTTAAGGGCAGACTGCAGGTTGAATGGCCTCCCTCCACAGGGAGGGGAGCAGGACCTGAGTGAGGAAGTGGCTTCTTTTTTTGTTTTGTTTTGTTTTTTCTCTGTACTACTGATTGAGCCCAGGGGTGTTCTATCACTGAATCAGATCCCCAACCCTTTTTATTTTTTCTTTTGAAACAGAGTCTTACTAAATTGCCCAGGCTGGTCTGTAATCTGCCTGCCTCAGCATCCTGAGTTGCTGGGACTACAGATGTGTGCCACTGCACCCGCCCATAGGAAGTGGCATTTGAGTTCAATTCTAGGTGTTTGGATACACGTGACTATTGATTTATGGAGTAACCTAAACCCTAAGCTGATGGAGGAAGGGATCCTGTCGTGTTCAACAGTGAGTCTGAAGGACTTAGCCTGACATCTGACTCATTATACTCAGGTCAAAATGGAGATGAAATAGGCCCCTCTAGCACCTTACCAGGAGGATCGAGTGCATGTTAACTTGAGGTTTTTGTTCTCTTTCTCAAGATCTGCCATTGTGCTCCAGCTGCCTAGTCTAGTGAATGTTGGGGAACTTGAAATCATGTCACAAGGAACTGGAACTGCTTAGCAAAAACAAAAACAAAAACACAAACGTATAGGGAGATCAGGAAGGCTTTCTTACCCGACACAGTGAGCCAGAGCTACACACGCAATCTCACTAATCCTCACAGGAGTCCACAAGGAAGACACTGTCTTCTCTACTTAATAAGAGGCTTGATGAAATGATCCGCTCAGGATCAGGTACCTGGGATTTGAATGGGTCCCTCCAACTCAATAGCCTGCAGTTGGTGAGTGATCTGAACCCTTACACAGTGTTTGCTGCCTGGAAGTTTGTGATGTGATTTCATAGATAGAGCAGGTGCTCATAAGTAGAAGTTCCAGGAAGCTAGTTTTTTTGTTTCTCATAAGAGAGAAAAGAGAGCAGTCTGAAATTGGAATGAACTGCCTCTGAGAATCCAGCCTCTAGGGGAGGTCAGGGTCAGCTCACCGGGGATTCTTGCATCAGCTGCAGCAGGCACTTGTAGGGCCTCCTAGGATCTCTCCAGCTCCAGCAGGATCTAGTTCTGCAAAAGTTAGGCCTGGTAGAGCCTCACTTTTTTCTTTTCCCTTCCCTTCCCTCCCATTCTCGGAACTTGAACCCAGGGTCTTGCACATGGTGGACAACCACTATACTACTGAACTGCAACCCCTTCCCTTTTTATTTTTAGACAGAATCTCAGTTTCCCAGGCTAGTCTTGAACTTGCAGCCCTCTACTTCAGCCTCCTGAGTAGCTGAGATTACTGATGCATGCGCTACCACATCTGGTGGTAGAGGCAATAAAGGCTTCTTCTGAATTGAGCTGGCAGGGCCACCCTCTGCCAGGCAAAAGCAACAGTCTCTAGACTTCTCAGGGCAGCCCATGCTGGATATCTGTGTTCTAGTTCCCTGTTTTCTCTGTAGTCCCAAGTATAGGCTTTGATCCAGGTTTCCACCAACAGGAGTTAGGTGTCATCTCTTTTGAAATGGGTTATGTAATCACCTGGCTAGGTCTCTGGCTAGCCCTGAGGCTGGCTATAAGTTGGGCCTTAGGATCAATGCACAACTATTCTATGTTACTGTTGCCAACCAGCTGGTCTTGGGTTTCTTGGGACTACAGATGTTGGCATCATTGGATTCATTGTCTTTTGACTTATTTGTTTTGTTTGAGATAGGGTCTCATTATGTTGTCCAGGCTGGCTTTGAACTTGTAATCCTTCTGTCTCAGCCTCCTGAGTAGCTGGGATCATAGGTATGTGCCACCACACCTGCTGGCTTTTGAATTTTTTTTATTTTCCTTGCCCATGTGGTTGGCTTTGTGATGCAGAGGGGTACGGCATGGTTCCAGAGACCCTGCCATAATATCAAGCAAGTTTTTATTAGTGGTGGCCCCTCTGAACCTCAGAAACTAGAGGAGCAAGTCTGGCAATTATTGGAATTGAGCCCTGAAAGATTCAGGTGAGCTTGCCTCTTCAATGCCAGAGCATTATTTATGGCAGGTCATCAGAGTTGGAAAAGCCCTGAAGGTCTGTCAGCTACCCACCCAGTGTGGAGCTGCTCCACTTAGCACCCTTGCCAGGCAGCCGGCCAGACTTTCCCTGAGAGGCCAGCTCTCAAGTGTGCTAGCATTTAGGAAGTTCTTCCTTGCTTCAGTCTGGCCTTTGCAGTATGTGTTATGACCTGCCTCATTGTCCCAGGCCATGCCCTGTGACAGCAGTTCCTGTGAACTTGCATGAGCCTAGGTGCCTTCTTTGTGTTTCCCACCTGCTAGTTCGGCACAAGCAGGTCTGTATCCTTTGATGACGTTTTCCTGTTATTGTTCCTGAGATTCAAGTCAGGGGAGCATTGGTGCCTTGTCTTACAGCACGATGGAGGTCAAAGAGAGGGCGTGTGACTTGCCTAGGTTATCCTAAATTTGTGACCAGACCAGAAACAGTTTCTGAGTATGCATGATCTTGTCTTTCAACTGCCCAGACACATTCTGTCTGCTTCCTGACCTCCAGCATGTATTATGGACAAGATTCTGAGAGCTCTTTCCAAATGGCAAGGCCAAAGCTTGTAGCCTCTTTCCTCTTCAGAATGTACCTGGCTGGGGCTGGGAATGTGGCTCAGGCGGTAGCGCGCTCATCTGGCATGCGTGCGGCCCGGGTTCGATCCTCAGCACCACATACCAACAAAAATGTTGTGTCCGCCGAGAACTAAGAAATAAATATTAAAAAAATTCTCTCTCTCTCTCCCTCACTCTCTCTCTCTCTAAAAAAAAAAAAAAAAAAAAAAAAGAATGTACCTGGCTGGAATGTGAGGGTAGGGATGGACAATGGGAGTCATATGGTGCATCACAGCTCACAGGAAGGATCCGGAGGAGCCAGATGTAATGACTTAGTGCCTCAGAGGATGGCCAGAGCTGCAAAGCCTGGGCCACCCTGCTGAGTCCCTCCTCCGTCTTCCTCCGATAGAGGCCTTTCACCTCTGTGTTCCCTTTCTTGTGTGCTTCTCTCCTTTTCTGGTGAGGCATCCCTGAGCTAGTCTGCCTCCTGGTTGCCTTAACTTCTTCTCTCCTGCCCTCACGCAGACCCCCAGATCTTGAGATTTAGCCGCCTTTACATTGTATTTCTATATAGTGTCTTCTTCAGGCCCTCCCTGCAGCTGATGACTAATTTGGAGCGTCCCCTTTATACCTGGGAGCTTTACCATCAGAACCTCAGCCAGTGACTCTGGATGCCAGCCTTTGCCAGCCTCCCAGACACTTCATTGTCTTTTGCAGGGGATGACATCTTACTCTACAGGAATGTTTTACAGATAGTGCCTTAACCCTGAAAGACAGGTCCAGTGGTAGGGGCAGGACAATAAGGAAGTCATTTGTGAGCAATGGAGGGCCATTTATATTTGTGGAGACCCTTCCATGCACTAGGCACATACTGTATTTTCTTCTAACGCCCTGGGAAGTAACATTATTATCTCTACTTTTACAGATGAAGAACTAAAGCTTGCTTAGGATCCCAGGGTCAGTTAATAGGTAGGGCTAGAGTGTGAAGCCTGTTCCACTTCCCTGGTTTGTGCTGCCTCTCCATAACGCCTGTCTTCACAGTTTTCCTCACAGGTACTTAGCCCAGCACCAGATCTAAACCTAAAGCGATGGTTAGAGGAGGTGGGTGAGAGCTGTCATGCAGATGGTCAGGTACCTGGGACTGAGAGGGCAGTGGCTGTTCTCAGTCTTTGTCCTTCTGGTGAAGCATGACTTGGTAGAGTTGAGAGTATTCAGAAGTGAATGTGAGGTGGTGCTGGGCACAGCAGACCCAGAATTTTCTCCTATGGTAGAGGAAGACGCAGCCCCCTGGGTCCTTGTAGTGAGGCTATGTCTCCTCTCCTACCCAGAGAGCTCCTGCCTCACTTTCCTTATAGTTTCCTTCTTTTTTTTTTTTAAGAGAGAGAGAGAGAATTTTTTAATATTTATTTTTTAGTTTTCGGTGGACACAACATCTTTATTTTATTTTTATGTGGTGCTAAGGATCGAACCCAGTGCCCCACGCATGCCAGGCAAGTGCGTTACCGCTTGAGCTGCATCCCCAGCCCTAGAGTTCCCTTCTTTATCAGGAGCCAGAGGATGAGTGTGAGGAAGCCCATGAGGTGGAGCTAGAATAAGTGTGTGTTTTTTCTTTGTATCCTTAGCCCCTTGTACTAATCAGCTCTCTATTACCATGACAAAATACCTGAGATAATCAACTTAAAAGGAAGAAAGGTTTATCTTGGCTCATAGTTTCAGAGGTTTCACTCCATGGGTCCTATGGCAGTCTAGTATGTCATGATAAGAGCCCCTGAAGGAGGAGGCCTGTTCACCTCATGGCAGCCAGGAAGCAAAGAAAGGGAGAGACAGGAAGGTCTGGGGTCCCAATATACCCTTCAAGGGTGTACCGTCCCATGACCTAACTTCATCCAAGTAGGCCCCACCCTTTAAATGTTCCACTACCTTCCAAAATGCCACAGGCTGGGGAACAGGCCTTTAACACATATCCAAACTATAGCAGATCCAAACTATAGCACTCTCTTGCCAGTAGATTTGGGCTTTTTAAACCTCTCATGGGCTCAGGTGCTGCCTTTCCCAGCCCTGTCCTTATACACCTCCTTCATCTCACCTTCTCTCTCTCTAGTGTTTTTTTTTTTTAAATCTTTCTTTCTTTATTTATATGTGGTACTGAGGATCAAACCCAGAGCCTCGCATGTGCTAGGTGAGCACTCTGCCGCTGAGCCCCAGCCCTCTCTCGCTAAATGGACATATACCTTTATTTGATTTGTTTATTTATTTATGTGGTACTGAGGATCAAACCCAGTGCCTCACACGTACTAGGCAAGCACTCTACCACTGAGCCACCACCCCAGCCCTCACCTCCTCTCGTGACTCTTCTAAACCTTACTGGATTTACTAGGAACCTGGACTCACCGTTCCTCTCACTAGGCAGTAAGAAATGTTCTTGAGAATGTTGGTGGCTTCGGTCTCCTTGCTGCTTGGCCCACCCTGTGAAGGTGAGCGCATTCATTAGTGTAAAGCTCCACTGTGTCTCAGGGGCCCAAGGATACAGTGGCTTAGGGAAGCTTCTTTTCCTGGTCTCATGTAATGGATCTGATGTCTTTGACATACACAGACAGGGGAGGAGCAGCTTGGTCGCTTGTGGTCACACCAGGATCCAATTCCCTTGGAGAGGTATTGCTCCATTGTGGAATTGTTGCCTGTGTGGTTAATCTGAGTTACCACCGTGTCTGGGGTCCAGCCAGCAGAAGAGAGGGCAGGGGGTGGAGAAGGCATGCCCACTGTCCTTAAGCCCAGGTCCACCATGGCACCAGTCCCTTCAGCTTACATTCTCGTGACAACAGTGCAGTCACATAGCTACCCTGGCTGCTTGGAAGTTTGGGAACACAGTCTCTACAGGCCACCATGTGCTTAAGACAAAGGGAAGGATTTGGATAGACATTTAACAGTCCTACTACAAAAGATGGAGAGAATTTTCACTTGCCCGTGCTGAGAGGAGAATGTGTCCTTTTCAGTAATGTGCCTGCTGTGTCTTTGAAAACTTACATACATGCCCTCCCCACTTGGTGAACATCTGTGTGCCAGAATCTGTGCTACACAAACTTGGTGAACCAGAGGCTGACTCGGGCAATTTCTGAATTTCAGCAACTCTTCACTGTAGTCTGGAGAGGGCGTGTGTGGAAACCCCACAGTCTGCCGATGCCAAAATAGAAGTTCTCTCTTGGCACACACTAGGCACTGCAGATACAGAGCTAAAGGACCACCCATGGCCTTGATGTGCTCTCAGTCCCAAGGACTGTGGAGGAAAATGCTGACAGCAGGTCTGGCTTGGAAGCTCAGGAGGGCTTCATAGAGGAGGTAATATAAGCTGGACATAGAGGCCTTCAGTGCCAACAGGTAGAGGAGGGGTCTTCAGGAGGGAGAGTTAACATCAGAGGTGTGGAAACTTGGGAGTCCATGAGGGTTGGCAGCTGTGGTGTGGTCTGAGTGTGGTGGAAGGGAGTGAGAGTGGAACATGCACCAGATGTCCATATGGCTTAGTCCCTGCTCCACTTTGGCTTTTGCACCTGTCTACTTGATAGAGGCCTTCCCTGATCATGCTTTCTAAAATTATGTCCCCTCTCATGGCTCCATTTTCTGCTTTATTTTTAGTATAACACATATGGATACCTGAAACACGCTGTGTGCATGATGATTCTTCTAGAATGTGAACTGCATGAGAACAAGGACTTTGTTTTGTTGTGCAGATAGTAGGTACTCAAGTAATTGTTGAAAAAATGAATGCATGAATAGTGGGAATGTGCACTGAAGATTATATTTTGGGGAACATGATTTCCATGTCAAGGATTTCTGCCTAGACAGTGGTGACCCTGGAAGATTTTTGAGCGGGGGAGTGAAAACGTTGTTAACCAGGTTCCTGGCAGCAGCAAGGAAGATGGGACGAAGCAAGAGAGTGCCCCTTTCCAGAACCTAGTCCGTCTCTAGAGCCACAGCCCCTCAGCCCGGGGTGCTGTTGCTGCAGTCTGGAGACCTGCTCTTGGGCACAGTAGTTTTTTTTTTTTTTTTTAAATATTTCTTAGTTGTCAATGTTCCTTTATTTTATTTATTCATATGTGGTGCTGAGAATTGAACCCAGTGCCTCACTCATGCTAGGCTCTACCACTGAGCCACAACCCCAGCCCCAGTAGTTTTGTTTGGAACATGTAAAGGAGCTTGTCTTTGAGGTGTATGAGAGCTGACCTCTCTCTTTCTTGTTTGGAGCCTAAGACAGTCTAACAGGCAGTTAGACCCTTCCACTGCTGGTGGAAGTGGGAATTGGTCTTCTTTCTGGAAAGCAGTTTGGCAAAGGCATTGGGAACCTTAAAATAGCCCCACTCTTTGACCTAGAAGTTCCACAAGGAGGACCTCATCATAGGGAATCAAGCCGAAGTGTGGGCAAAGCTTTATGTATGAAGACTTTCATTCCTGTGTAAAAAATTGAAAACAATCTAATGTGTGACTGAAGTGCCTCTCAAATCTATCCCCTCATCTCCCTTGTTATCAAAACTCCACTTGCCACATTATAAGCCTTCAGCAAAACCCAAGTCCAGGCCATTATGTTCACCCCTCTGCTATGGCAGCAGCCTCCTAACTGGTCTTCCTGCTTGCAGTCCAGACCCCTAAAATACTCGTCCTCATGAGTTTAGAGTGAGCTGTCAAAATGCATACCTTTCTCTACTTCACCTCCTCAGAGCTTCTCCCATCTCTTGAGGGCAGTGTCCAACCATGTTGCTGACCTAATGGACCTCCCTGCCCCACCACAGCCTCCTCTTGGGCTTCATTTCTGACCTCCTCCTTCCTGGTATGATCCATGCTAGCAGCCCTGGTGGCTGCTGGGCTCCCCAGACCCTGCTTCCTCAGAGCTCAGAATGGGCCTGTGCTGTTTCTGCCACCGGGAGATCCCCGTGCCCTTTGCCTGGCTAACTCATCTGTTGGGAGTCAGAGCAGACTTCAGGACCTGCCACTTGCCACTCACTGAGTAAGACTACACTCCTGTGTTCCCATGATTACTGTATGTAGTTGTACCTCAGTTATTTCTGGGGTACTGCCTCCAGGATCCCCTCACCACCAAGATCTGCTAATGCTCAAGTCCCTTGTAGAGGTTATACTACGTATTTTAGGGAATAACCCCAAGAAGAGTCTGCATATTTAGTACAGATGCAATTTTTCTTTCTATCTTTTTTTTTATGGAGGGTGGTGGTACTGGGGATTGAACCCAGGGCCATGTGCATGCTAGGAAAGTGCTCTACCAACTGAGCTATATCTCCAGCCCCTCAGATGCAATTTAAAAAAATATATATATTTTTTCAATCTGTGGTTGCTTAAATCTGTGGGTGCAGCACATCACTCTCCCTGCTCTTGGACATCAGATTCTAGCTATCTCTTTATATGCCTGTCTTCCTTATTAACTCTAACCTTGAGAGCCTATCTTCTTGACTTCCTATCCCTGCTCCCTGGCATGAGGCCTAGTACATAGTAGAAACTCAATACATGTTTTTGAATGAGTGAATGAATGAATGAATGAATAATGATATAAGCTTTTGGTTATGAAGAAGTACTTCCTGTATAGCATCTAGCACATTATAAATGTTCAATAAATATTTATTAGATGATTCTTTGTTAAATAAAGATTCCAAGCCAGGTGCAGTAGCACCCCAGGAGGCTGAGATGGGAGAATCACAAGTTCAAGGGCAACGTGGGCAACATAGCTAAAGTCTTAAAATAAAAAAAAAGGCGGGGTGGGGCTGGGATATAACTCTGTAGTAGAGCATCCTCGGGTTCAATCCCTAGTACTGTGGGGGAAGAAGAATTTTTTTGAAGTGTCTTATTTATTCTGGATGAATTTCTTTTATTTGCAGAGTCAGTATTTAGGGCATTTGTGTGGAGCGGTGCAGGTGAATCTGACCAGCAGCATGTGGTTGAGAATCAGTGGGCCAGCAGCTGGCATTGGATTAAAATGAAAGCAGGAGTGAGAACATCACAATGGTAGAAGTGTCAGTTGTATATACCATATGATCCCAGGAATATGAATGTGAATTGAGAAGAACAGAAAAGAAAATACCTTATTGTGTTCTTGCTGGTTATTTTTAGGTGATAGGGTATAGAAGTCTTACGGTTTTGTTTTTTTCTTTTTAGGTTTCTATTATATGATGTCTCTCCATTAGCATATGTTATCTTTTCAATAATAGAAAACATAAGAAAGTTGGTGAGGAAAGGGCTCCCGATTGTGCTTGGCATTGCCAGGTCATGGGGTCTGGCCCTTGGCTGCAGCCTTCAGACCACTCTTTGGCCTGATTCTGAACGATGGGTCTGACTTTGCTGCTGGAGAAAGTGCCTAGTGACTCTGGAAACTGATAACAGTTCCTAGGCCCTGGGCAGGCTGCCTTGTAGTTTCGGGTCTCCAGGGAGGGAGAAACATGAAGCCTGTGACAGAACTTTGTGTGGTGGGGTTTTAAGATTCCGCCATTGCACGGTGGTCTCCAGATGGGTTCCAAAATGGAGAAACTGGCCAAGATATGAAGAGGATAGGACTGTGGACTTGGAGACCAAGGCAGCAGGAAGACTCAGTTAGCAGGACATTGTGACACTGGGGGACATGTAGTTGGACAACCTGATGGGCAGCTTCAGGAAGAAGAGACAGCCCAGTGGGATACTGAGTGTTTGAAAAGTGAGACAGTTAGGTGGGAACTGACCGGATGGGGGAAAGTAGCCAGCCAGAGTAAGCCCCTAAAAAAGGTGTGCTGGGTCTGCTATCACTTGGCTGTGGAGTAGCCAAGCAGCAGGGGCCATCTGTCCACAGGGATGTGCTGGCTTGTTTGTCGTTTAATGCCATCTTCTTCCAGAGCCTTTTCCACATCTTTCCCCCTAATATAGTCCCTCCTTCACAGCCCTGTTGGTCTTTGTTCATGTCTCTGTGGCCTTCACTTTCTGATTTTCTGTTCTTGTTTGTGGGTGTGACTAGGGTTCTCCCGAAGACAGAATGTAGCCTTGTGCGCCTTTATGGTCCACACAGGCCTGTGCAGTGCCTGGCCCATGGTCAGGGACCAGGAAGGGAGGAATGCTTTGTATCCACTTTCCCAGCTGGAAAGGTCAAGGCCTGCTGCTTGCACAGAGAGGGCTGTGCCTTTCTGGCCTTCTGGCTGGCTCCTGCCTGGTGCTTCCCCAGGTCACCAAGGCGACGAGATGCTCACTTGCAAGTAAATAGCATCCTGGGCAGGGCTGCCAGCCTCAGCAGTTCTTGACCTCCAGCTGAGCTGAAACTGAGAGGATGCCTTTTTCACCAGCTGGGAGCTGCACCCCTATGCTCTCCCTGTCCCTTTGCTAGCTGTGCTGAAAACAGATACCGCCTGTTGCCTGGGTGTGCCGCCTCCTCCTCAGCCCACTGCCAGAGTGTGTCTGGCATCTATGGCAAGGTGGAAGTTTGGGGCAAAACAGGTGGTCTCCTGCTCTCACACAACTGCCAGCTGCTACCTTCTGCAGAGCTCTTCCTCCTGGGGCATTGCATTCCCTCGGGTTTGCCACTGCAGGAGGTGGTCTTTCTCCCAATCCCGGGGGCCCAGGGCAGTGTGACTGAGGAGGCTGCTGTGGGGCTGGTGGAGCAATCCCCCAGAGAATGAGGCTTGACCTGTCTGCCCTGCCCCTTTGAAACTCCACCCCCTCCCCAAGTCTGACTCAGCTCTTACTTGACACAGATCTTAAGCCCTCGTCAAACTGGTTGCAGGAATGGCAGGTGATATGGGCCACAGCCCAGCTGCCCTAGGCTGGCCAAACTCTGCAGCCTGACACTCTGGGAAACATTGCAGGCTGGGCCAGCTATGACTTTCCTGGCCACTTAGCTGTCTTCCTTCCCAAGACAGTGGCCTAAGGATGGCTCCACTAGATCAGACCTGCCTTTTTGAGGTCCTCTCTGGTATCCCTTTCTTGGTCTCACCCTGTCTTTTCCCTAGCCCAGTCCTACTCTTCTAGCTCATTTTGTTTTATTGAATTGGGATCTCACTGTGTTGCCCAGGGCTGTCTCAAACTCTTGGGCTCATGTGGCCCTCCCAGCTCAGCCTCCCTAGTAGCTAAAACTACATTCTTGTGCCTCCATGCCTGACTTCCTTACAGCTTATCTGAGGTAAAATGCACACATAGTGGCTTAAATAGGAGCTTGATTTGATCCAAAATAGCTAGAAACAGTCTTTCCTTTAGAGGTATCTTGTGAGTAGAAGGCATCCGAAGTCCTAGCAGAGCTGTCTCAGCCTTGTCATGACAAGGATCTTCTGTCACCTTTCCCTATAAGTCTCAAGGTTTTCTACCAAACCACATTTAAACAAACGCTTGAGGCAAACACACATGCATGCTAGGGGCCCATCACCTCTTCCCTTGGTGGGAAGACTGGTGTGTGCATTTGTCCAGATTTTTTTCCATGTAGGTGCCAGGCCTTTCTTTGCAAACTTTAGGCTGGTTTGGAGCTGCCAGTTTTCTTGGGAGGCACACATCCTCCAAGGGTCTGACTCCTAAGGGTTACCCTGGCCCTGATCTCTGCTCTTCATAAAAATGGTATCAAATCAGTCCTCTTTGCCCACCTCACTGCTACATTGCTCCCAGTCAATGTCTAAACCCTTGGTGGCCTTTCTCCCCCTCCACTCCCTTGAGCCCACAATGCCCTTTCCTTGGAAGAGGAGGACTCATGTGGACAGTGGGGACATGTCTTCTGCATGTGAGAGACTGCAGGCCTTTGGGCTTTTCTGCCTATTGTTTCTTCCCCTGGCCATGTCTCTTAGTTCCTGTGCTCCTGCTCCATATCCTGGCCTTGAAACACCCAGAGACAGAGACAATTCAGGTTGACCCAAACATCTTTTCTGGACTGGCATCCAGTCAGCGCAGCATTGGGACTAGTGTCTCTAGTTTCCATATGTTGGTCCAAAGTTTTAATTGACATATGTCTTAGCATTTCTATTGTTAAGAAATTAATGTTTCATCTAAACATAGTTGGAGAGAACTTACTTTGTGACCTGGGGGGGAATTAATGAAAGATCTTTGTCATGACAAGGTTGGGAATTCCTCTTTATCCTCCACCTCTTCCCCCATCTCTATGGTGGAACAGTGGGTTAGGACTGGAGCCAGTCAGCCAGGGCACAAAAACTAGAAGACAGAGTGGTCCTGTAGGTGCCAACACTGTGGACGCGTGTTCAGATATTTTTGGAGTCCTGGTTTATCAACAGAGAGTAAGGAGCACTGTTCAGTAGGAGGCGCATTCATGAGTGGGATCAGAACCTCGTGGGATGTGGATCCACTCATTGTACCCTGTCCTGTCCTGTTGGCTGCACTTGCTGTCCTAGCCTCGCTGCAGGCCTTGGTTGCTTCTGTACCTGCCACCTGAAACATCTTCGCAAGGCCAAGCTCACCAGGTCATGCTTCCTCTAAGAAGTCCTGCCCAAGAAGCCCTTCTTTCCTTTTCTTGCCCACAGCCTTCCAGGCCTCCTTTATGCCACTCTCTGCTTGTCTTGTGGTGCAGTCATTCATGTGTTCCTCCACTCATCCATTTATTCAACAGTATGGAGGACCCACTCTGTAAGGGGCCAGGGCAACTGTGAAGGAGAGAGCAGGGCTCTGCCTTGAGGGGCTGATGTTCCAGCTGGCCAGTGGGGGAGTTGGACAGCAAAGTGAGTTCACAGTGGCTGAATTAGGAGAATGGCCAAGGTGGGGAGCAGGGAGCCCCCCAGAGTCAGGTCATCAGTCAAAGCCTAAGGAAACTAACTAATTAACTTCCTTCCTTCTTTCCTTCCTTCCTTCCTTATTTTTACAATATTGGGGATTAAAACCAGGGGTACTCTACCGCTGACCTATACCCCCGACTCTTTTTGTTCTGAGACTGGGTCTTGCTAAGTTCCCGAGCTGGCCTTGAACTTGCAATCTACCTGCCCCAGCCTCCAGAGTTTCTGGGATTACAGGCATGCATCACCCACCACCACCTGCCCAGGAGGAGACACTCTTTAAACCTTAGACATTCTTAAACTAATTAAGTTTCTTGGGCCCTTGAGGGCCTGGCATGATCACCACCACAGTGGGTGTTTAGGAATCATGTGTTGAAATCAATCTGGGCCATGAACCTTTTGTCTGGGCCTGAGTACCCTGGCAGCCAATAATCATCACCCTCTCCCACCTTAGTTCTCTCTGGCCCACCTTCAGCTGTCATTTGACCATGAAGAATTGGGTTACCTTGGGCATGGGGTGGCAGGGTCCTGTGAACTTGTGTGGCCCAGCAGGGAGCTGCCAGGCAAAGCCCGTCAGCACAGGGGTGGGATAGCCACAGATCCAGGGCCGACAACCTGCAGATAGCCTGAGGCTCTGCCTGGAACTGGTCCTTTTCATTGGATCCATCTGCAGGGGTGCATTCCCTCACCCCTCACCATTATTATCTCAGGGAAATTGAGGCCCAGAGCTTACAGGCTGCCTCTTCCTCTAGTAGCAGCAGAGGCCAAAGTAGGGCAGGTTATTGTGTGTGTGCAGAGGGTGAGGTGGGGAATCTGACAATGAAAGGTTGAGGGCGAAGCTTGCTGCCCTCAGAGCCCTCAGCAGCCAGCAAGATCCTCTCTCCAGAGTCTTTGTCACATGGGGTCAGAGCTGGAGGCCTCAGAGATGATCTAGTCCAGCTCCTTCCCAACCCTTTGGCAGCTGCTTAAACTGAGGAGGGTGGGCCAGAGCCCGTGCTAGCACACCTGCTACATGCTCCCCTCCACCACATGCCTGTTTGCCTGCTTGTTTTAGTTGTTTGTTTTGTTTTAATTTTTAATTTATATACTTATTTTTTAGACCCTTGCATGTTTACATTTTTAATTTGTTCTTTTTAGTTATACATGACAGTAGAATGTATTTTTATATATCCTTGTATGTTCTTTAAAATGTGCCACAGAGTAGCACATTCCAAGTATTTCCCAAAATATTCAAATATTTTGCAAATAGTGAGCATGAACATAATGTATTTCAAAACCAAAAAGGGTAGCCATGCATCATCTGTGTGATTCAGCCTTGGCCCAGACAATGAGATGAGCTGGTCTGGTCAGGGATTCATGCTCATCTGGGCATCCACCATGCCTCACCCTGGTAGATAAGCAGTGAACATTTTATAAATGACTGAGTGATCCAAGCAGTTTCTACTTTAACAGTTGCCCGGGGTCTAGGAGAGTCTCTCTCCTTGTGTCTTGCAGCATTTCTTTCTTTTCATAGAACATGAGGCCTGTGTGTGTGTGTACACGCGCATCTTTGCACATGTGGTTTGTCTGTGGTTTGGGCAGAGGCTAGAGGTTTGGAGGACCAAGTTCTTGCCTTACCTGCCTTATGCCCTCAGAGGAGCAACTCATGGGCTTTCTACTGAGTGGATTTGAGTTGAGTCTTAAAGCTAAAAGCGTCCCTGGGAACTGTGGTAGAGAGAGGGCGTCCACATGAAGGGCCCCAGAAGACCTGCTGCAGGCCAGGCCCTGCCAGGGAGTGCTCCTGCTGTCCTGGCCTGAGGTGTCCCAGTTTGGACAGAGCTGAATTGGGTACTGCCCAGGTCAGGGCTGGCTGACAGCATGAGTAGTTCTTTCTGAGAGGCCCAGTGTAGACGGTGCCAAGTAAGAGCCGAGACTCACATGTCCTCCAGAGACTGGCATCTCAGGGGTGGGCATGTATGTGAAACCCCCACCCCAAAACAGCTCTGCTTCACCTGTCTCAGGTAACAGGCTTCTCTGAAATCCTTTCATGCCTTTCTTTGGGGTATGGGGGAAGAGTTTTCTGTATAAAAAATTTTGGAGGCTGGTTGTTAAACTCAGACCTGGCCTTACCTACCCACTCCCTCAGGCCTTGCTGTGGGGAGAGGCCAGGAAGGCCTAGCCCTAATGGAGGGATGTGGAGAACCTCTCCTTTCAGCTTCCTGGCCAGAGGGAGGCGAGTTATGCCAAGGGGAGGCCTGGGGCCCTGCCTCTCTGTGCTCCCCCTGCAGGCGCCAGAGCCCCCTCGTGGAGGCTGCACAACCACTCTTTGCTCCCTACCTTCCAGATCCACCTCCTCAGCTGGGGCCAAAATAAATAGCTCAAATGCCTGGGCAGCCCCTGAGGCCCTTCTACAACCACCCCCAGGGGCCAGGGCACAGCTAGAGCCTCAGGCTATTTCTGCCCCCCCCTCCTGATGGGCTGGCACCTCCCATCTGGAACCTTCTCCAGGAAAGGGGAGGGGCATGGCACCATCAGGGTTGGAGCCTCTGCCTCTCCTAGATCTAGATCCTTTTATCCTCCTGCAGAGGGGGCGGGGGAGGCTCTGTTCATTTGAGTCCTTGTGTTTTCACAAATTGTTTTTATTTTTCTACTTTATAGTTCACAGGAACTTCAAATAACTCAGCTAGGCTGTACACAATAGACTCAGTAGTAACGCTGGTGGATGGAAGTGAAGTTAGTCAGAAGAGGTTCATTCATTGATTCCTGTTAGAAATGACTCCTGAGCCTCTGCTAGACCAGCACCCATACGCTGAGCGCTTAATACCTGCCAGGCCTCTGGCATCCGGGAGAGGCAGGATCTATTCGGATCAGAGCCAGCCTGCCACCTAGCTGTGTGATCTTTGGATTAAGTGATTTAATACATATGAAGTGCTTCAAAGAGTGCTTAGCATATGGTAAACTTACTAAATGTTAGCCATTATTGTTAAAAAGTTGTGATTATTACATAGTTCTCATTAATCCCCTAAGGTAGTTACTGTTAGTATCCCCATTTTCCAGATGAGGAAACAGATTCTCAGAGGTTAAATAACAAGCCCAAGTCATGCAAATAAATGGCAGATTCGGGGTTCTCTCCCAGCTCTGGAATCCGAGGCTCTGGCAGCCTGGGTATACTGCTTATCTGCTCTGGTGAGGATATTTCTGGAAACACCAAGTGCATTAGAGCTGAGCTGGTCTGGGTAGACCAGCAGGACTGGGCAATAGTGTCCAGCTAGCTTCCCTTCTGGACCAGAGGCAGAGCTGGTTCTGTGCCTGTCATCTTTGTAGGGGAAGGGTCACCAGGGATTCTTACCATCCTTTGGAGTTGGCAAGCAAGGCAGAGACAGTTGTAGGCTGGGAGTGAGAGGATCTGAAACCACTGGCTGGATTATTGGGGTTCCAAAACTTCAGTCCTCATTTATAAAATGGAAATATTAATTCTTGCCACACAAGGTCGTTGTAAATGGAATGAAATATATTTAAAAAAAAAACTTTTGCTAGATACAATGGTGCATGCCTATAATCCCAGTGGTTTGGGAGGCTGAGGCAGAAGGATCTCAAGTTCAAAGCCAACCTCAGCAATTTAGGAAGGCCCTAAATAACTTAGTGAGACCTTATTTTAAAAAAAAAAATTAGGGCTGGGGATGTGGCTCAAGCGGTAGCGCGCTCGCCTGGCATGCGTGCGTCCCGGGTTCGATCCTCAGGACCACATACCAACAAAGATGTTGTGTCCGCCAAGAACTAAAAAATAAATATTAAAAAAAAATTCTCTCTCTCTCTCTCTCTCTCTCTCTCTCTCTCTCTCTCTCTCTCTCTCTCTCTCCCTCTCTCCTCTCTCACTCTCTCTTTAAAAAAAAAAATTAAAAAAAAAAAACAGCTAGGGGCTGGGGTTGTAGCTCTGTGATAGAGCACTTGCCTAACACATATGAAGCACCACATATAAATAAATAAACCAATAAAATAAAGGCCCATCAACAACAACAACAAAACAACCAACAAAAAACAGCTGGGGTTGTGGCTTAGTGGTTAAGAGTCTCTGGGTTCAATCCCTGGTACCCATCCCCGCCAAAATTAAGTGGTACTAGAGATGGAACTTAGAACCTTGAACTTATTATTAGGCAATCATTCTACCACTGAGCTATACCCCCATTCTTAAAGACTATAGTCCTAAAACATAGAACTAGTGACAATATCTACTTTCTGTGCTCCTCCTTTGTGTTCCAGACAGTACTGATTACACATAGTATCCTGCTTCATCCTCACAACTATCCTTCCATGTGGATATTATTACTCCATTTTATGGTCATGGAAACTGAGGTCCAAAGATTTAGTTGCCCCAGTGAGGGTAGCACTGAGAAATAGTCCCAGGTCCTCTCTGATTCTAGAGCCACCTCTCCATGTTACAACGCCTCTCAGTTTTTCTCCCCACCCACCCATTACCAGTGAGTTGCTGAACCAGCCTTGGAGGATATGACCATTAGAGGGCCAAGTTGATTGAGGTACCCTTTCCAGGCCAGAAACCCAGGCCTGCAGCTGTGGTGTCAGGATGCATCCTTTAGAAGCTTCTAGATGGAGTTGGGCTCTATGGTCTGTGATCCTGGTTGTGAGACCCTGGTGGGCTCTGCTTCCCACCAGTCTGGCAAGGGAGTTACCGGCCTCTGAGTCACAGCAGCAATGATGAGTCAGGTTTTTCCCTTCTTCGTGCCCAGAGCAGCTGGGGAGGGGGTGGGGGTTCTTAGGAAATAGATGGCCCTCCCTCTGCTCTCCCACTCATTCCCCTTGCCTCAGGAGCCACTCATTCTCTGTCCAGAGGGCCGTGGCTTGGCCGTGGAGGAAGAGTCCTTTGTGTCCCCACAGAAGAATGTGTTTGGGTGCTGGCCACACTGGACAAGAGAGATCAGGCCTCAGGCTGCTCAGTCAGAAGGTGGGAAGAGTGAAAAGGCAGGCCTTGTTAGTAAGGAGAATGACAAGGCCGGGCTCAGGCTGACTCCCCAGCCCAGGCACTGGGCCTTGGGGCTTGGCTTGCCTTCTCCTTTCTGCTAAGACAGGACTCTGCTCTGGGCAGTGTATCTGGGTTTCCCTAAGCAGAGGGTGCCCTGAGCCCCAATCCTATTCTTGCCGTTTGACCAGCCTGGCTGTCCAGATGGTCAGCCTGAGGCAGGCATAGGGTTCTCCTTGAGCAGCCCCCTGCCAGGCCCTCTCAGAGACCTAATTAAACACAATCAAAGCAGCCAACCCGGCTGGCAGCCTAGTTCCAGATCAGTGCCTCTCAGCCCTGGCCATCTAATAGAACCACCCCTGGAGAGATTTTAAAACTCTCTGATGCTCAGGCCAGACTCCAGAGCAATTAAGTCAATCCCTGGGGGTGGGCACCTGGCCACCATGTTTTTGATACACGACACGGTGTTGCCTCTCAAGAGTCTGCCCACCAGGAACTGACAGTCAAGTTGCAATGTCAGCACTCATAGGAGGCCCAGGGCTGGTATGGGGGTTTCAGGCCTGCATCCTGCAGAGTGGGGTCTGGCCCGTATAGTGCTGGGGCCGGAGACCAGGAGGGTGCAGGCCTGCCAGGGCTGGTGAGTCATGGCTGTAGAGGAGGAAGGGGAGGCATGAGTCAGGCACAGCTGCCTCCACGGCCTGAGCCTGGCTCTGGAGCACAAATGTGCTCAGGCAAGGAATTCTCTGTCAATCCACAAAGAAGTGTCTGGGTCCTGAACTGTGCCACGTGAAGCCAGTGATGATCCTTGAAAAGACGGGCTCCAAGCCCCGAACAGTGGCATATGCCTGCAATCCCACATACTCAAGAGGCTGAGGTAGGAAGAGTGTAATTTCTAGACCAGCCTGGGCAACTTGGTGAGAACCTGCCTCAAAATAAAAAATGAAAAGGACTAAGGGGTAGAGAGCACTCCTGGGTTCTTTTCCCAGTACCACAAAAATAGATAGGTAGATAGATAATAGGACAGGGGATCTACCTCAGTGGTAGGGCCCTTCCTAGCATTTATGAGACCTTTGATTCAATCCCCACCATCACAAAAAGAAAAAAAAAGATGGCACTCCAGATGTCAAGAATGGCATGTGTCTGTGTATGCACTCTGCACTGCTCACAAAAACCCAGGGGCAGTTTTGCATCTCTGTAAGGTGGATGGAAGACTGGCATTTGCATTTGGCAGATGTGCTTGGAAGATCATACAGCCTCGTGATGGAAATGGACCCCAGTGTTCTGACTCCCAAGTTCGCCCCACTAAGGACACAGACCTGAAAGATACTAACTTAGAACCTGTTGCTGGAGGACATACTAAATGAATGACAGTGCTTGAGACAATTTGCAGCCCCAACCAAGGGAAATTTTATAGGGTCCTTTTCTACCTCCAGCCCCAGTCAGCTCTGAGCAATTTGCTGTTATGTTGCTGAGGGGCTGGGAGGGGAATTTAGGAGCCTGGGGGCTGTGAATAGACCTCACCCAGGCTCTTAGGGCCTCTCAACTAATCTAACTACTCTAAGCAACCCAGGAAATGGGTCCTGGGCTTTTCTTCATTGGGAAGTATTGTGACTAGTCATGGGGTGTTCAGATATTCCATTTCTTCACAATTAAGTCTTAGTAGGTTGGATGTTTCTAGGAATTTATCAGTTTCAGCATCTCATGCAAGAAGTTGAAGACTTGGGAGAAGCAGTAGGAGGAAGTGGGAACGGATGTTCAGCATGAAGAACAGCAAAGCATCAGGTGGCCCATTGAAGGGGCGAGACTGTTATTCCAGAGAGTCGAGCCCACAGACCTCAGGTCAAGACAATAACATTGATAATAATGACAGCAGCAACTACAGTGACAGTGATAAGTGCCTCCTCTTAGCTAGAATGGTGCTCTTCTGTGAACCTATCTTCAGATTTCTGAAACAAGAGCCTGCCAGGTGTCGTGCTAAGGAGACCTCACCTGGGGTATTAGGTTAGTTGATTTATTATGTATAATCTTCTTGATTAGATTAGTGTATGTGCATTTACTCGAGTGTATATATTTTTGATCCTTTCAACCCTCCTAAGATGTGGGGCTTTGATCACTCCCTACCTTCCAGAAGAGACTAGGAAGCCAACACATTTGCCCAAGATCACTTAGCTAATTAAATGAAGGATGGAAAGGTGTTCAAACCCAGGACCATCTGACTCCCAAACTTTAGTAGTTCCCAGCCCATGATGGTTGACTCCCACTTTTCAACTTCACAGTGGTACAGGAGTAACCCACAGCCATCCTGTTTTTCACTTTCTGTACTCAATAAATTACATGAGATATTTAACACTTTATTGTAAAATAGGTTTGGTTTGGGATGCCTTTGCTGAGCGGTAGGCTAATGTAAGTGTTATGAGTAGGTTTAAAGTGGGTGCTGTGATTTGGGTGTGATATGTCTGCCAAACTCATACTGCGTCTTGGTCCCAGCATAACAGTGTTGAGAGGTGGTAGGGCCTTTAAGGGGTCCTTGGGGTCATGGGATCTGCCTCCATCAATGAGATAATGTGTTTCTTATGGGAGTTTGGCCCTGTTCCTCTCTTTGCATGTGCCTACTTGTTCTTCCCCTCTTGAGTTTTTCTGCTATTTGTACAGCACGAAAGGTCAAGTAGATGCCAGAACCATAAGCCCAAAAAACCTTTTTTTTTCTATAAATTACCTAGTTTTGGATATTCTGTTATAGCAACAGAAATGGACTAAGATAGTAGGCTCAGCTGAACGATCTTGTTTGATAGGTGTGTTAAATGCATTCTTGACTTACAATATTTTCAACTTCAGTAGGTATCAGGACAAAACCTCTTGTAGTCAAGGAGCCTCTGTGCCCTCAGATTCTAGGTATTGTCTCTGTTCTAGGCCTTCCATGTAGCTCAGTGGGAAGATAACTGTAATAGCTGTTTGTTTTTTAACCATCAGATTCATCCAGCAATGGAATAGGCTTCCTTAAGACATACTGAGCTCCCCAGATGGAGACTCGCCACCAGCTAGGAGTGTTGTGTGGGGTAAGAGGTTGGTCTTCTTCACCAAGCTACAAACCAACCGTGCTGAATTGGGGTCTTGTGTTTCTTCAAGTGCTGAATTGTGGGTCTGTTTCTTCAAGCCTGTGGGAGACCTAGGCACATGGTCTTGTGCAGCGTCCTAGGAGGGCCCAGTTCTTGGATTCCCTGCCTTTCTGGGGGCACTGGAAGGCTAAAGCAGACCTGTGACTGCTCCCCACTGATTCCTGCTGCGTGTTGTGTCTGCTGCTTTTCCTGTGGTCATCTCTGTGTGTCCAGGCCCTGACAATTTAATTTTCTAGTTAAAACTCAGCTTCCCCCCCTCCCCCATACACATATACACACGCCTGGGAAACAGCTGTGGGACCTGGGAAAGTCACATCACCTCTGAGCCTTGGTATTCTCCTGTGTAAAATGAAGCAACTAGGCCAGTGACCTGGTCGCTTCCAGCTTAGGGATCCTGCCCTACCCTGAGGGTCATGCCTTGGTGGAGTGGCACGTAGGAGAGAAGTGCGTGTAGCAGTCAACATCAAGTGGAATGGAATCCCGGGCATCACGTTTGGCCCGTGGACTTCTGGCTAACATCCCGGTGAGCACCAGGCCCTCTAACAGCAGGGAGTCAGGGCTGCCTGTGGGCTGTGGACAGCACAGTGGCAGAGGACCTATGCCTCTCACCCTGAAATCCCAAAGGAGCTGGCCACAGGAGACCTTTCTAGCAACCCCAGGAGTTCCTGTTTTATTTATTAGCCACCGTCCTCCCTCTTCTGCCTCAGGAAAAGTGCTGACCCTGTGCTGTGCAGGGAAGCAGCATCCATCAAACCTGCTCGTTGTCCCTGTCAAGCAGCCTTAGCTAACCCCAGAATTCTCCAGCACTGCGCAGTGCAGACGAAAAGTTCATGACAGCAGAGGTTTTCAATGTTTTCCAACTCACAGCAACTTCATGAGGGAAAAAAAAGATGATACCCTTTAAGTTGCATCATGGTGATAAGCAGTGTTGACTTGATTGTTAGTGACATAGTGGCTGCCATATTTTAAGCACTGGGCAGAGTGCTGTCACTTAGTCCTTGCAGTGGCCACAAGGTGGGGAGTCAAGCCTTTCTGCAGGTGGAAACACTGAGGCTTAAGTTGGGAGGTCGTTCACCCACATTCTGGCAGATAGATGGTCAATACCCAAAGAGAAGCCCCACTGTCCCCCTCTGCAGCCCCTGTGTGAGAGAGCAGAGGCTGCGATGTCCTTTACTGAGTGATCCATAGTCTTAGTTGCCAAAAAGCATGCGTGGTCAGTTTCCCTCTAGAACTGCTCACACTGGCCTGTTCATGTTCCAGTCAGGACCCTGGTTGCACTTGGGGACAAGCACATCAGTACAAAATGAAGATGGGAATGCATTCACCATAAGAAAAGAACAGCTGTTATTAAAAAAATGACGTAAAACAAAGAAATTTGGTAATTTCCCAAACTCTCCCTGTTTCACTCTACTTGTGAGTTTTCTCTCCACGCCAACCCAGAGAAGGGGCTGTTGGTGGGGTGGCAGGTGGATCCCTAAGGATGCAGGGCTTCTGTTTGTAGTAGAGCTTAGGTCAGTTTCGCTCAGGAATGGGCGGGGGTGTGGTCCAAGAGTGCCCAGTCCTGGGGTGACCTGCTGTCCCCTACCTGGCTTTCCAGGGACCCTGAGGGAGGCACAGGACAGAGAGCAGATATAGGCCTGCCCTCCCCAGCATGCCCAGGTGCCGTGCTGGGTGAATGCTCATGTTGTGAGCTGCGTGGAGCAAGCGGCCCTGTCCCTGTGCTCCTGTGTGCCCCCTTGTCTCTCTGGTGGCCAGCCACGCCTCCCCACAGGTCCGTTTCTCTTGGCTGTGCCTCGGCTCCTTGGCCACAGAGGTTCCAGCCCTCCCTGGGCTCGTTCTGGCACCAGCCCTTCATCCTCCACACTGTACCCCCTCAGTGCCGGACTCTGTCCCCCTCTGTCTGGCTCCTTTCTCCTTCCTCCCTCTCTTCCTGTTTAGTGAGGGTTCTTCACAAAACAGAGTCTGCTGCTTCTCATTTGCAGGGGTTTCTTCCCGGCAGCTGCTCCTCTTTCCCTAAACTGTCGGCTCACTTCATTCGCTCCTCCTGAGGCATACCAGACGCCAGCCTGCCCCTGGGACCGGTAAGATGAACTGGGGGTGGTCCTAGCCTTGGGCCGCTGAACAAGATCATGGCAGAGGAGCAGATGCCCTGGGTCTGGCGCCTTCCTGGAGTCAAGAATAGGGCTCCCAGAGGATGGGGAGCACTCTGCCATAGTCCTCCAGCCCTGCCCAGGACCTTCAGGGCCCAGTGTGCCCCTGGAGGGGATGCAGTTTAGGAAGTCTGGCCTGTCACTTAGCAACGGGCTCTACCCTTCTCCCTCCCTAAGCCCTGGAGTTGGGGCCCCAGGGGATGAATGGGAAGGCAAGGCCTACAGGCCCCAAAGAGGCTCCAGAGCTGTACCAGCCCTTTCCCTTCCAAGGGTAGACAGGCTCAAGGGTCATCCCCGGCTAAGTCTGACTATAAATACTGCTCTTCCTGAAGGGATTACCTGGGCTTGTTTCCCTGCTTTCTGTGGCTGTGCTGATCCTTCTAGGGCCTGCTGTTCTTTCTGACTTCTTATCCCTTCTGCAGTTGGTACTGGCAGGCCACCTGCATTTCAGCTGTGACTGCTGGGGTGGGCAGGAGGAGGGTGGAGAGATTTGATTCTGCATCTGATTGAAGGACCCCTCAAGCCCAGGGGTCAGGGAGGCTCCGACTCCTGCCTTCTTCCTGGAGCTTCATCCCTCACATCAGCAGATCAAGCCAAGACTTGTCCATAATTGGTACTTCTGAGAAGGACACTGTTGGCCCCATCCCTGAAACAAGGGCCTAGGGACAAGCTTGGTAACCCAGTGTGGAAATAGCCCGGGGATTGCCACAGGTATAAATAGGCCTGTCTCCTGGCTTGGGTGGACTGTCTTGGGAAATCTCTCCTCCCTTTGGCAGGTCTCAGGCATAGTGTCACATCCCAGGGGCTCAGTTATGTCAGTCCCAGAAGCCACAGGAAGGATCTCTGGGATTCTGAGATCAAGAAGTGCAGGAGCCTCCTGTGGACCTCTCCTCGCCCTTCCATGCTGCCCCCTGGCCTCTCCTGTCATTCCTGCACTGTTCCCCACCCTGCTCCCTGTGCGTCTGTCAGTTCCACTCTCAGCTCACCAGATGCTGCAGAGGAGAGGCACCACCCAGCAAGCTTCAAGCCACCAGCTGTCTTTCCTGTGTCTGAGAAAATCCCCCTGCTGTACACTCCTGAAATTAAGCAACGTGTCAGACGTTGAGAGTGCACACACTCAGACGCACGCCAGCTCCAGGCAGGTGGGAAAGGCCCTTCAGTGTTCTCTCCCGCTCCCCTCCCAGTGCCCTCCCTTGGGGTGGGATCACCAGAGACCATTCATTATGGAGGCCAAGCCACAGCAGCCACCATCATTATCCTCCTCCAGCCCAGACGGGGTGCTCTTTGCACTCTCCCCTTCCCTCCCCAGATCTGCTCCTGGCAGCAGCTTTGGAGACCTTGTGTTGAGCTGATTTATATTACAGTGAGCTTGAACACGCTATCTCCACTTCTGTCCTGCTGTGTTTACAAATAGATTCTTAAAACAGAATCAAGTTCACACCCCAGCCCAGCCCCTAGTGCTCTGATTCTGGGGATCTGACCTTGGCCCTGTGAATCTACCTTTTGGTGCTGGGAATGGAGCCCAGGGTCTCGCACATTCTGAGCACATACTCTACTACTGAACTGTATCCCTGGCTCCCCAAACTGCCTTTTTAACCGGAACCCCGGGAGATTCTAATGCAGGAGGTGTGGAGCCTTTCTGCCTCTGGATGCAGAATACATTGTCTGCCCAGTCACGGATATCTTCTGCTGTTGCTGCCTACCATAGTCACAGAAGCCCATGATTTTTTTGAGTGTTTTGCCCCACGGCCTCCCCATGCAGTTGAAAGCCTTGACTAGCATGAACTTTTATTTACTTATTTTTTGAAAGCTCTTTTGTGAGCTTCATTAAGATTAGGGAACATTTCTGTTACTCTGTCTTTGAGTGAAGCATATCTAGAACAGGTGGAGTCCTAAGCAGAAGCCACTGGATACTTCTGCTGCTGACTCCAGCAGAGCCTGCCCTGGCCCTAGACAAAGCCGCCCGAGCTGCCAAGGAAGCTTGAGGCTTCTTGCTCCACCACCTCAGCCCCACTCTCTTTCCACTTTATTGTGTTTGTTCCTCAGAACCCCGCGTACATCTTTCCTTACAAACGACTTTCGTTGTATTATTCTGTTAATAACACAAGAAGTTCTCATTGTAGAAAACTTGGAAAATATAAACCAAAAAAAGTCACTAGTAATTGCCAATCAGATATAACTACTGTTAATATTTTGGTTGTGAATTTCTCTTGTCTTTTTAAATATGTATATAATTATGCATACTTTTTATTGGTTTGTTGTTGTTATTTTAGGTGGGGGTCTTGCCCTGTCTCCCAGTCCAGCACCACCATGCCCACTCATCATGCATACTTTTTTAGAAGCAAAAACTGAAACACAGAGCATCTATTATTCTGGAATGTTTTCTCGCTATGTTATGAACATTCCCCATGTTACTCCACATCCTTCCTCACTATCACAAAATGGCTGCCACTGATCCTTCGTACAGATGGAGATTTTATTTCACCTTTTTTTCCTGATGCTGTGTCTAGCTCTCCCTGCTAAAAATCTTTTTAAATCCTCGCCATACACACTTCTTGTGATTATTTTCTTAGAATAAATTCTTAGAAACAAAATAGTTGAGCCAAAGGTATTATTCCAAATGCCCTTCATAAGGCTTGTACCAGTTTGTGCAGCATATGAGTGTTCACATCCTTTCCACTGCCAATTTGTTTTTGACTCAACTAACTATAAAATACCCTTTTGTTATAAGTATTTGAAATTAAAATGTCATCATCCATTTACTTAGAGGGAAAGCTTCCTTTTCCGTTTTCATCTGAGTCTCTGCCTAAGATTGTATGCACCAGTATTTGGGCATGTCTCCTGTGTATGCTTAACTTTGTGCCCGGAGAACTCAAATGTTAAGATATTTTTCTGCTGCATTTGACCTACTGATGCAGGGGGCCAACACTGGCCCAGAGGTGCTTTGGCTGCCCTCTGGTGGCACAGAAGTGCAAAGATGCTGAGATGGAGCTGGTTGGGTTCCTGCTGTTTTCCTGCATTAACCCTGCCTGACCCCCTGCCCACCACCATCACCCCATTCTAACACCTTCCACTCCAAGTGCCCTGTGTGTGGGGTGAGGCGTTTCTACACCCTTGTGACCTGGGTCACTGCAGATGCAGTTAATACTTAGGCTCGCTTGCAGTGTCAACCCATGGGTGAGAAGTGCATAAATGACAGTTTGGAAAACTAGCTGCTCTCTGGGTAGAGGGGAGGTGACCCTGAAAGCTGCTTCAAGAATAATTCAAGAGGTGACAACTTTGAAAGGGCCACCATGAGACTGTTTATTTTAAAGATAAATCCTTTGGTTTGAGAGAAAGAGATGCATGTACAGCTAGAGCTCAGTGTTCTTCAGTTCACAGTCGAGCTATTTCAGAGTCAGGAACAGAGCTAAAAGGTGGACATTTTAAAATGCCCCAGCTGTATGCAGTGGTGCATGCCTGTAATCCCAGAGATTGGGAAGCTAAAGCAGGAGGATCACAACCAGCCTTGGAAATTTAGCAAAACACTGTCTCAAAATATAAAAGGTTGGGGATGTAGCTCAGGGGTAAAGTACCCCTGGATACAATCCCTGCTACCAAAAAATTTTTTAGATAAAATAAATTAATTAAAATGTCCCAAGCCTGTCTCTTTCTAGGAAGTTTCTTTTCTTCTTTGATACTGGGAATTGAACCCAGGGGCTCATCACCATTAAGCTACTTCTCTAGCCCTTATTAATTTTTTTTTTAAATTTTGAGACAGGGCCTCGCTAAATTGCAGAGGCTGGCCTCAACCTTGTGATCCTTGTGCCTCAGTGTTCTGAATCACTGGGATTACAGGTGTGCATCTCCGAGCTCTGCTCTCGGGAATTTTTTATGATCTCCTAGCCTTAATCCATGTGTTTAAGGCTCTCATTTCTTAAACTCAGTATTTTGTAATCTGTCTGATAAATTCCAGTCTGAGGTCTTCGTGGTCTGATTTTCTGTCTGCTGACTCACACTGTTCCCTTGCATATGATGTTTTTGTTTGCTTTTTAACTATGCCCTTATTATTATTTTTCCTTGAAACTTTATTTTGGGAATTTTTTGAGGCCTGGTTTGAAGTTGGTTTCCTCTAAAGAGGATTTGCTTTCCTTCTTCCAACCCCCAGAACACTTTAAATTGAATGTTTGGCTACAGAGTTTTCTGCCCACACAGGTAGCTGTGAATTTAGATGGCAAACCACAGGATTTAGTCAGACCTGAGGTGGAATCCTCTCTGTCACTCTTCACTTTGAGAGCTCAGGCAAGTCATTTAATCTCTTTCATCTTCCGTATCATCTGTGAAGCAGCAACAATGATACCCACCTCCTAAGGCTATGCAAGGGTGAAATGGGAGAGTGAATACAAATGAAGAGCTCACATGGGGTGCTTGCCCACAGTTGGTAGTCAGTGAATGTCGTCTTCTTTCACTGAGTAACCCCCTCCTGCCCCAGCCAGTGGGAGCAGCCTGGAAGGCAGCCCCAGCTTTAGTGAGTGTTGCCACCTGGCTCCTGTTGTCACTCTGCCTTTAGGGTCCAGGGCTATCTTGGAGGTCACTTGGAGCTGGGTAACAAGAAAATTGACATTTGACAGAAATGTTTTCTTCTTCAGATGTTGTAGAAATTGGTTGGTTGGTTATTATTTAAAAAAAAAAAGTCTTGGGCTAGTTTGAGGCTGTAGCTCACTAGTGGGGCATTTTACCTAGCATGTGTGGGGTCCTGGGTCCTGAGTTCCAGCCCCAGGCCCATTGGGGTGGGGACCGTTGTAACTATCTGTATGGCAGCATGTTAGTAACAAGACATTCAAACTGCTTATAATTTTTAATCATGTGGAAGTTGGCAGTAATATAAATATGAGATGAAAAGAAAGTTGTATATTAGCACAAAAATGTCTTAAGTTCTTTCTGAATAAAAAGAAATGTAATAATACAAACTCAGGGGCTGGGGATGTGGCTCAAGCGGTAGCGCACTCGCCTGGCATGCATGCAGCCTGGGTTCGATCCTCAGCACCACATACCAACAAAAAGATGTTGTGTCCGCCGAGAACTAAAAAATAAATATTAAAAATTCTCTCTCTCTCTCTCTCTCTCTCTCTCTCTCTCTCCTCTCTCTCACTCTCTCTTTAAAAAAAAAAATAATAATAATACAAACTCAGCTATATTGAGAAAAATGGGGAAAGGGAAGCTGGAAGGAATGTGTAGGTGTCAGCAGTCATTACTTCTAAACGGTGGAATTCTGAGTAATTTTCCCCTCGGTTGTCTGAGGCTGGGTTTTGGAGTCAAAGTCTTGCATTAAGTCAGAACCTATGTGTCCTTAGACAAATGACAAACCCTGAGTCTTAGTTTCCCAATCTATTGGGTTGTTGCGAAGGTCAAGTGAATAAAGAGGACCGGGGCTGCAGCTCTGTGGCAGGATGCTGGCCTGTTGTGTGCAAGGCCCTGGGTCCAGTCTCCAGTGCTGCAAAAAAGAGAACAAGTCCAAAGTGCCCAGCCTGTGATCTGGCACATGTCGGTTCTGTAAATGGTGGCTGTTACTATTTTTACACATCTACATTCTTTCCACATTTCTTTTATGCTGAACTTATATTACTTTATACTCAAAGAAAGAGTAAAATTAAAACTTCAATGACAAGCAAAGGTGTGCAGAAAGTCCCCAGCTTAGATTTTTTTATTTTACTTCCTGAGACTGCAAAAATGATACATATTTAGTAGAACCCACACCTTGAATTTTGAAATTTTAGCTTTTCCCTGGCCAGCAACGCTCCATGCTGGGCAGTGGCAGCGCCCACTGGGCCACACGACCACAAAGGGAAACAACTGACATTCCACAGTATGTGGCTAAGCTGTGGTGTTCAGGAAGTTGGGTGAACAGATGCACTTTTGACTTCAGATATTTTCAACTATCCATACATAACCTCATTGTAAGTTGAGGAGCATCTGCAAATACTTTGCTGACAAACTTATCTTATATCCCTAAGTTGGGTTTCCAGACTCTCCTCCCTGCTATTGAGGAGGGGCCCAGAGACCTAAATACTAAGGAGCCAGTGCTGTGGGGTGTTAGGCAGACCAGGGCCTGGCCTCAAGAAGTGAGGGGCTAGTGAGAAGGTGAATTGTAACCCAGGTGACTTTAGAGATGCTAAGCCTGTCCCTCTGCCCTGTCTAGGACGCAATGAGCCCCTGAAGAAGGAACGGCTCAAATGGAAGAGCGACTACCCCATGACCGATGGGCAGCTTCGGAGCAAACGGGATGAATTCTGGGACACGGCACCTGCCTTTGAGGGCCGCAAGGAGATCTGGGATGCCCTCAAGGCTGCCGCCTATGCTGCCGAGGCCAATGACCATGAGCTGGCTCAGGCCATCTTGGATGGAGCCAGTATCACTTTGCCTCATGGTGAGCTGAGCCTGTGTGGGGAGCAGGGCCGGGGGGTCATCCACAGAGATTAGTAGTGGAGGATAGCTAGTGATCAGCCACATCAGAAGTTTCTATCCAAGCTGGTGGAGGCAGAGAAGTGTGTAGGTGGGGGGAACAGCTATTCACTTGTTCAATTGAGCCCCCCCCCTCAGAGCATGGATCGGGAAGGTGGGGACACAAAGAAACAGAAGACATGGGTCCCTGCTTGACTACCGAGGGGACACAAAGACACCAGCAAACCTGAAAGCTGAACACTTGTTCAGGGTGCTTTGGGATCCTAGAACATCTGGAGCACCAATCTTCTGTTGGGTTTTATGTGCCAGACATTGAGCTAGAAGCTTCTACTGCATAGTCTCATTTAAGTTCACATCAGGCTCATGGGCTATGCAAAGTAGAGAGTTACAGACCCGGGTCTTAACTTGACTGTATCCTAGCTGTGTGACCTTGAACAAGCCACTTCTCATTTAGAATCAGAGGACTTTGCAATTGTTAAGGTACACAACTGTTAGGATTCAGCAAGGTGCATATAATGCCCATTAGTACAGTCCCAGCATCAAGGTCATGCCTGCGACTCAGTGAATACACTTCCAACTGCACTGTCTTGCACCCGGCACCCAGCACCTTGTGCTCAGCAGTTGTTGGGTGAGCAAATGAAAAATTAAACGATGTGCTGGGGCTGATGAGCCAGCACCTGGTGGAGCCAGGATGCCAGCCCAGGTCTTCCTAGCTCCAGCCCTGTGCTCCTCTGATCATAAGGCTGTCCCAGAAAGACCTTTCTGTGGGGACTGTGGGGCAGCCATGGTGGCTGGATTAATCTGCTTAGATTGCTATTACAAAGTTCCACAGACTGGGTGCCTTCAAAAACAGAAATCCGTTTCTTACAGTTCTGGAGGCTGGAAATCCAAGATGAGGGTGACAACTGATTTAGTTTTTGGTGAGGGTTCTCTTATTTTGCAGATGGCCAGCTTCTTGCTGTGTCTTCACATGCTGGGAAGAGAGAAAGGGGGAGAGCGTTCTGGCATCTCATAAGGATAGTAATCCTATGGATTAGGCCTCACTGTTATGATTGATTTAACCTTGATTGTTTTCATAGAAGTCTCATCTCCAGAAAGTTACACTGGGGTGTTAGGGCTTTAACATTAATTTTCAGGAACTCAAGCATTCAGTGCATGACAACATCCCCAGGTGAACACTGACCACCCTGTGTTTCCCACAGGCACCCTCTGTGAATGCTATGACGAGCTGGGCAATCGTTACCAGCTGCCCATCTACTGCCTGTCACCACCCGTGAACCTGCTGCTGGAGCACACTGAGGAGGAGAGTCTGGAGCCCCCCGAGCCTGTCCCCAGTGTGCGCCGTGAGTTCCCACTGAAGGTGCGCCTCTCCACGGGCAAGGACGTGAGGCTCAGCGCCAGCCTGCCTGACACAGTGGGGCAGCTCAAGAGGCAGCTGCACACCCAGGAAGGCATCGAACCATCCTGGCAGCGGTGGTTCTTCTCTGGAAAGCTGCTCACAGACCGCACACGGCTCCAGGAAACAAAGATCCAGAAAGATTTTGTCATCCAGGTCATCATCAACCAGCCCCCACCACCCCAGGACTGATGGGCCCGTGGACTCCTGGGAAGAGAGGCCATGGAGGGCCTCTGCAGGGCTGAGCAGCTGGCCTGGAGCACGAGGCCCCCCACCCTGCTGCTGCCTTCAAGTGCTGTTGTTTTCTTTAAGGGCATCTCCCCGCTCTATGGCTCTGGGTGAGCCATGAAGGGTCCCTGCCTCCCAGGGGCACTGTGGGCCACCAGTGCCCAGCACCCAGGGAACAATGCTGCCACACACAGGCCTTGCCAACCTTGTCAGAGAAAAGGCGACTGGGGCCCTCCACCCTGCATCTCTTCTGAAGCAGGTTGAAGCCACAGGGGCCAGCCTGGAGGCCCTGAGGCCCAGATCTGTCATCCGGTGCTGCGCTGTGCTCACTTTGGTTTTCTGCTCAGGGTCGGGAAGCAGCTGCTGTCTCCCTCCTCCGCTCCCACCCTGACTTTTCCCTGGGCACAGTGCCAGTCCCCTTGGGAGGAGGGAACCACCAGTGAGTCCCAGGGCTTGGGGAGCCTGAGGCAGGCAGGCCTCTGCCTCTCCCTGCCTCCAGCACAATTGGCAGAGGTGAGGCAGGGGGCTGGATGGTTGGGCTTTGTGGCAGGGGTCTGCACGGGGCCATTTCCTGGCTGTAACTCAAGTGGTGGTGGGTCTGCAGCCTGGTCATGGCCTCCTCAGCAGGTCCTCATGTACAGACATATGTGCATATTTATCAATAAAGCCTTTGGCTCCTCCTCTTTTGCCTGGCATTCAACTTTGAGTTCTGCAGATCCTGCTTCTGTGGGAACAGGTGGGCATGGCCTCCGCGGCTGTCCAGGCACAGCAGAGCACACAGACCAGAGCTGCTATCTTCTGGGCCCTAATTTCAGTTCCTCTTGTATTCTTGGAGGTCTTAACCTCTGAACTCACGTGGCTTTTCTCTAAGGTGGAGGTGACTCTGCCTGCAGTTGCAGTTACTGTGAGGGTTAAGTGGGAGAGCCAATGTGACAGTGCCTTGACAGTGAAGCAGCACCTAGGAAGGTGGCATTAGTTGCTGCTGGTCTGCCCCTCCTGTAGGAGTGGGCTGGCTCTAGGCTCTGGTCTCACAGGCCAGGCCCTCGTGATCAAGGTGTGTGTGGAAGTCCAGCCAATGCTACCCGAGTGGGTGTCAAAGCAGGATTTCTGACAAATTTAGATGATGAGCATAGGTCAGGGTTTAGTGAACCAGAGAGAAAAGGGAACCATTTCCTTGTGTGTCAGGATGACCCAGGGCTCGTCCCACAAGTTCCAGTGAGGAACCGGGTGAGTGCCGGTCTGCTTTCTCTCTAGCTGGGAGTATTCTTTGTTTGCAGTGAGCATGGCTGGCCCCTGGTCAAGGTAGCCCGGCATTGTCTGGTGCTCCTTGTCAGCTGGCTTTGGCACTGCACTCTGGCTTCCCAAGATCCTTGTCTTGAAACAACCCTGTAATTCCTGCAGAGGCTGGTCCCTGAGGGAGGCAGATGGATAAGATCTCTCTCTGACTAATGGACATGGTCCCATGCAGTGATGCTTCGCTAGGGGTGCTGTGGGGCCCCAGAGAGGCTGAGCCCCAGGAGCCGTGATCAGAAGGAGTTGGCCGCCTGCCCTGACTCCCTCTGCTGTCCTGGTACCCCAGGCTGGACAAGGCAGTCTGGAGTCTACCTCTCCCCACGGCTGGCAGGACCTGTTCACAGGCAGCCTGGGGCACGGGCCTGTCATGGGTACCCCTGTGAACACTGACACAGGTTTTCAGGCCCCACACTGGCACTAGTTGGGCAGGGTTTCTAAGCATCCAGCAGGTGGCACTGCCATCCAGCCAGAGGAAGCAGCCAGCAGGTGCTTTGTGTAACCAGTTTGCCTGGCTGGGACCCGAGCTTTCAGGCAGCCTGAACAGGCTCCTCCCTGCTCCCCTACCCTTGAGGCACTGTGCCCTCGGCTCTAGTATGCCAGTAGTTGGGGGCGGGGCTACTTTGCTCCCTGTCCTGGCTCCCCCTGCTCCCTGGGGCTGCCTGAGGTGAAGGTGACAGGTGGGGGAGGCAGGTGAAGAATTGGGCCAGTGAGCTCATGACAAAGGCACCCAGAGGGCAGGCACGAGCTCTCTGGCCTATATAGCCCCCAGTGCCTCCTGCCTGCAGAAGGAGGCAGTTATGGACGGCACCATGGAGGGCCCACTGGAGAGCTCCGAGGCGGTGCAGAGGGCCACAGCACTCATCGAGCAGCGGCTGGCACAGGAGGAGGAGAGTGAGGTGGGAACAGGGGCGTGGAGGCCTGACAGAGTGTGGGGACATCCGTCTCTTCTGTCATGAGAAGGAAGAGCCTGGCCATTGTATCTGTGGTGGTGGGGTGGGTGACAAGTATCCCCAAGAGCCCTGCTAGCCGCATTCCTGGCAGAGAGGGTTGCTGGTGATGAGAGACTGAGGCTTCAGTGCCCAAAACAGAGTAGTGGTCCATGGGAGCCAAGACAAGCTTCCCAGGACCCTTTCCACCCAACTGGGTTTCAGGAGACCGGCCAGGCTGTACAGGGCAAATAGTGGGCACTGCCTGGGAACCTCAGGATTTGTGGCCCTGAGAACCCCCAGCTGCTTCTGGGAGGCTGGGAAGGAGCAACTTCCTGAAGTTGGGTCACTACAGGGAATAAAGACTGGGACTGTGCCTCAGCATAGTGGTGCCTGCCTGTAATCCCAGCTATCCAGGAGGCTGAGGCAGGAGGATAGAATGTTCAAGGCCAGCCTGGGTGACATAATGAGATCCTGCCTCAAATAAAAAGGACTGGGGATGTAGCTGCGTTAGAGTGCTTGCCTGGCAAGCACAATGCCCTGGTTTCAATTCCCAGTACCCTCCCCCCAACACACTTATAAATGGTACCAAGCGATGAAGGGATGATGGGAAAGGAAGCATTGATTTTCCCAGTACTGCAGCCACATGTGGGGAGTCCTTGGTGGCACAATTGCATTTCCTCTAGGATAAGGAAGGGGGCAGAAGTGCAGTCTTGTCATACTCTAAATCATCTATTTATTTGTTTGTTTATTTTTGATACTGAGGATTAAACCCAGGGACGCTTTACCACTGAGCTGAGGTGTATCTCCAGCCCTTTTTATTTTATTTGAGACACAGTCTCACTACGATGCCTGGGTTGGCATTGAATTTATGATTCTCTTGTCTCAGCCTTCCAAGTCAATGGGATTACAGGTTTGTGCACCACCCCCAGTTTGTCTAAATTTTATTTAAACTAACACTTGGCCTAGTGTCTGCTCTGCCAAGAGTCTGATGCTGAGAGGAATGGAAGGATCAATAAAGCCCAGACCCTACCTTCTTTTCACCAACTCTTCATTCATTTCAGCCAACATTTCTCAATTTCATAGTCAAGTAGAAATGGTTAAATGGAGATGTGGATCAGTAGTGAAGAAGCACAAAGGGTGGGTGGGTCATTCCATCTGGGGGCCTTCAAGGACTACTCTGTGGGATGGATGATATTAGAGTTGGACTTTCAAGAGTGGTAAGTAGAGATCAGGACTGGGGAGAATATTCCAGGCCAAGGAAATGACAGTACCTAAAGTATCCATAAGAGAAAGTGTAACTAATGAGAAAGTCTGGTAGGAGGGGCTAAGGCCAGAAAGGGAGACAGAACAAATCAGAGAAAGCCATTATTCTGTGGGCAATGAGAAGCCACTAAGTGGTGTTGAGTAGAGAGTGATACCTTCTGACCTATTTCAGTAAGGAAGCTCTGATGGCCCTGAGAAGGACTTGTAGGATGGAGAAAGGCTGGTTCTAACAGGAATGGAAAGGAGGAGATAGCTGGGTATCATAGCATGTGCCTGTAACCCAGCCACCTGGGAGGCTGAGGCAGGAGGATTGTAAATCTGAGACCTTCAGCAACTTAGTGAGATCCTATCTCAAAAGAAAAAAAAAAAAAGAAAAGGAAAGGAAAGGAAAGTAAAAGAAAAATACTAAGGATGTAGCTCAGTGGTAAAGTACCTCTGGATGCAGTCCCCAGCACATCCTCCCCCTCAGGAGGAGATAATAGATCAGTTCAGAGGAACACACCATTCACAAAAGGAAGTATGGCTGAATGAGGAGTAAGAAAAAGAAAAAGGATCAGAACTCAAGGGAAGAAGGGCATCCCTGGATCCCCAGGAATCCAACTTCTCATTCACCTAAGGGCGTGTGCACATGGCTGGTCAGTGTCAGGGAGGGGAGTCATGCTGCTGTGTCATTTCTGGAGTGCTGCCACTGGACACAGGAATCTTCAGCAAGGGGACACAGAGCAGTACTCTTCCATTCATTCATCTAACAAATATAGCTGCAGGGCTATCAGGACACCTGGTGCCCTCAGAGCCAACCTCCCCATCCAGTGCCCACTCTTGCCAGGCACTTAGAGACAATCTTTCATTTAATATGCACAACCATCTGTGAGGTAAGATGGGAGCACCTATTTCACAGCCCACAAGGCTGAACCTGAACCGAAGGGCTATGAGTAAGACGTGGGTGGCATTAGAGTCCATATTTGTTCCCAGCAGGCCCCAGCTCAGCAGGGTTTTCACAGAGAGGCTCTGGCTAGCCCATGCCCCCTTCCAATGGTGTGAGGAGGTCTCAGGAGCTGCTGGATCTCTCTTGTGGGAGCTTTCTGGGCCAGAGATAGGCAGAGATGCTGAGCCTGCCTCCCGTTATCCATTCACTCATTCCTTTGTTCATTCACTATAAATTCTCTGAGCACCTACAATGTGTTAGGCCTGTCACAGGTGCTGGGGATACTAAGATGATTAAGCCACAAGCCCGCCCTCTGGATGTTCCTTGGGGAGCCCAGCCAGAGTCCCACATGCAGCAGTAGCTGCAGTCCCAAGTCATCTCTTATCCCTGAAAGAATAATGCAGTGTTTCAAGTGAGGCCAGCACTGGGGAGACCCCAAGCCATGTAAGCCCGATAAGAAAGACAGAAGGCAGTAGTTGGCGGGACCTTCAAAATGGAGACCTGGGGAACTGGCAATGGGGGATGAAGCTCAATGGTAAAGCACTTGCCTAGTCTACATGAAGCCCTGGGTTTAGTTCAAATAGGAGACCTGGGAAATAAGCCCTCCAATCCACCTTGAAAGAGGCTAACTCTGGGACTCAGTGAGAAATGAGAAATGCAGCATGAAGGTACCAGTCCCCTCAGCTGCCTCCGGCCTCAGCACCCTCCAACCTGGGCAGAGGTTTCTGAGCTGGCATCTACACAATACATGGGCTTGGGGGCTCCAAGGATGGGGTGCCAGCACTTCACAAAGAGTAAAGAAGAAGTCTTGAAAAACAGAGTTACAAATGGAGAGAAGACCTGGAAGGGAGATGAACCATTATTACAGTGAGAATACAGTGACTGCTCAGGATCCACCTCAGCCTGAAAGCTGAGAAGCTGCTCCCATCCCTTAGTTTCCCTGAGAGCAATAGTTTCCAAGCTTTTGGGGCAAAAGTCAATGTCTAATATAACTGCCAAATTTTTATATTGTCAAGAAGTCCACTTAAAAATAAAGTAAAATAAAATAGCAGTTGGGAACAGTGGTGCATGCCTATAATTGCAGCTACTAAGGAGGCTGAGGCAAAGGATGACAAGTTCGAAGCCAGTTTGGGCAACTTAGAGGGACCCTGTCTCAAAAATACAATATTTAAAAGGACCAGAAATGAATTTTAGTGGTAGAGCATTCAGCTAGCATACATGAGGTCCTGGGTTTGCTCCCCAGCAGTGAAAAAAATAATTTAAAAACTACCATTTCAGATCACAATTTTCTCATCAATATGATTTTTTTGGGGGGGGGGGGAACTGGAGATTGAACTCAAGGGTGCTTTAATACTGATTTACTTTCCTGTCCTTTGTTTTTAGAGGCAGGATCTCACTAAGTTGCTGACGTTTGTCTCAAATTTGTGATTGTCCTGCTTCAGGCTCCTAAGTCACTGAGGTTACATATGTTCACCTCCATGCCCCACTCAATGTGATTTTGTGTGTGGGGGGGTGCTGAGGATTGAACTCAGGGCCTTGTGCATGCAAGGCAAGCACTCTACCAACTAAGCCATATCCCCAGCCCTCAATGTGAATTTTTAATGCCAAAATTTAAAAAAAAAGTGAATGCATTTAGAACTTCTGAATCCTTGGCTTCTGCTTCTGTGGATTAGATCAATCACATTTGCAAAATATTTGGGGGAAAAGATTGTATCTGCACTGAACATGCACAGATTTTTTCCTGTCATTGTTTCCTAAACAATAAAGTGTAACAACTGTTTATATAGCATTTATACTGCATTGGGTATTGTAAACAATCTGGAAATGATTTAAAGTATACTGGAGAATGTGTGGAGGTTATATGCAAATACTATGCCTTTTTATACAAGGGGCCTGAGCATCTGCAGATTTTGGTATTGCAATGTGCCATAGAACTAATCCCCTGTGGATATCAAGAGACATCTATATATTTAACTTCATAAAAACTCACTGCAGGGGCCTTCAGTCTTGTTTGGGAAGCAGGTGTTTGAGCCAGGGGTTGGGATTGAGCCTGAGATGAGGAATTGTGGAACGAGTCCCCTTCTGGGTACTTCTCTAGGAGCCTTCTTCTTGCCTGGGTTCTGAGGTCACACGGGAGTCATTGTTAGTGTGACCTTGGGGTGGTTGGGGGAGTGGATACCGGCTCCCCCAAACCTCCCCCTCGCCTCGAGGTTCTGGAGAAGGTACTCTCTTGACTCACCAGAAACTGCGGGGAGCCGCCCAGGGGAAGCTGCCCATGGACATGCTGGTGCTAGAGGACGAGAAGCACCTCGGTGCCCAGAATCTGGCTTTGCAAAAGGTTAAGGTAAGTGCGGGAGACCCCAACATCTGCGCTCAGCCACGCATGTATGGCCAGGGTTCCTTCTCTCCTCCCGCGATCCCTGGACCTGCAGCTCAGAGCTCCTGGTAGCACGTGAGCAATGCAGACATTCAGCCCGGCTAGACCTGACTAATCAGGCTCCCCTTCCCTGCCTTCCCCGCATCTTTGCCATCCTGTCCTGGAAGGAGAATTGGACCTTGGTTCCTTCTCTCTAGAAGGTCTCCCTACACACGTCACCCCCATCTCCAGTTTAGCTCACGGGTCCTCAACCCCTGCCCCGCCTCTAAACTCCAGTGTGGGTTGCTGGGTCATCAAAACTCAGGGCCAAGAGCGCGTGCGTAAGACATCCCTGGACCTGCGGCGGGAGATCATCGATGTGGGCGGGATCCAGAACCTCATCGAGCTGCGGAAAAAACGCAAGCAGAAGAAGCGGGAAGCCCTGGCTGCAGCCCATGAGCCGCCTCCAGAGCCAGAGGAGATCGTAAGGGTTCTGGGGAGGCCATCTCTGGGCAGGGGAAAGCAGGGAGGCCCGGATCACATGGACCACCCTCCGTGACCGGACTCTCACCCTGCAGACTGGCCCCGTGGATAAGGAGACATTCCTGAAAGCAGCAGTGGAGGGGAAAATGAAGGTCATTGAGAAGTTCCTTGCAGATGGGGGTTCAGCTGACACCTGCGATGAGGTGAAGTCTCCACCCCTACACCTGCACCTGCCTAGCTTACCCTGCCCCCATTTGTGGGCCTGTTTGAGAACAGCCATGGGCGTTTTGGGGGTGGGTTAAGGAGTGCCCAGAATAGGATGTTCTCTTCCTCACCCAAGAATTTACCTAAATCCTTGTTAGATCTTTCCCCAACTATAAACCACCTGCAAAGTAACTTATGCCACGTGTTTCTCTAGGGAAGGTGGAGGAATGGTATCAAATAAAAAGAGCTCAGAAGAAGGAGATATGGGGGTAAATCCCATGTCTGCCACTCCCTAGCTTTGAGATCTGTGGCTGGTCACTTCCACCTCTCCAGGCCTCCGCTTCCTCTGCTGAAATTTGGCCTATTTGTGTCACATATTATGATCAAATGAAATATTTGCACCTCCATAAATATTAATTGGATTAATGAAAAAAACTATAAAGCCCATACTAAGATATGGCATTTTTGTTTCTTATGGTATAATCTCATGCTGCCTTTTAAAAATGATGTTTCGCATGTGTGATACTGTGGATCGAACCCAAGGCCTGGTGCATGCTAGGCAGGTGCTCTACCAACGAGCCATGTCCCCAGCCCCTATTTGCATTATTTTATTGGGTTAAAATATAACATGAAATATGCCATTTTAACGTCTAACTTCAGTGGCATTAATTACACTTAAAAAGCTGTGCAAACATCACCAACATCTCTTTGTATTTCTACAGTACTGAAGGTTGAACCCAGGGGCACTTTACCAGCCAGCTATATCTCTAGCTCTTTTTCATTAAGTTAAATTAATGAATTAATTTGTGGTGCTGAGAATTGAACCTAGGGACACGCTACTTCTGAGCTACACTCCCAGTCTTTTTTTTTTTTTCTTTTAATTTTTAAATTTTGAGACAAAAATCTCACTAAATTGCCTCAAACTGAAAATTCTCCTGCCTCAGCCTCCCAAGTCTCTGGGACTAGAGTCATGCACCACCGTGCTTGGTCCCAACTCTTTTAAAATTGTATTTTGAGACTGAGTGTCCCTAAATTGTCCAGGCTGGCCTCAAATTTATAATCCTCCTGTTTCAGCTTCCCAAGCAGCTGGGATTACAGGCAGGTGCCACTGCACCCGCCTCCCATCTATTTTAAAAATGTTTCCATCACCCGTCATGCTTATTTTGTTTTCCTTGAAGCTGCCTCTTTATACTTCGTAAGGGTCCCCTTATTCTCATATACTGGGACTAAGCATTAATGGTCACCTACCTTTGGTCTGCATTACTATAGATTTTAACATGTGTTTTCTGTTCTTTAGCCTCTAGGCCTTAATCCTTTTTGTCTGTCCAAGCACCTCCTATCTACTAGGTGCTTGGAATACAAAAAAAAAAAAAAAAAAAAACAAGGGTTGAGAGTGGTGGAAGAGTGCCCAGAACTGGATCTTAGCATATGGAAAGTCATGCATGGCCCCAGTGTTTCAAAGTCCAAAGAGGAAAGTGGCTGCACAGGAGGGAGGAAGTCCTTTCCTTCCCTGAATTGTAACCAGGGCAACCTACCCTCCAACACTGTGCTCAGCACTTTTGGGAAATGGAGTCCAGCGAGACTCCATCTACCCTCCAATGCTCAAGGTCAAGGGTCAGCTGAGCCTAGAGGCAACTCTGCCTAGAGGTTCAAAGGAAATAATGGCACATGAGCCATATTTTGAAGGAGTAGCGGATTTTCATCAGGGAAAGTGAGGGCAAAACGGACATTCCCAGCAGAGGGACTGGTCCCTGCAAAGGTATAGGATATGCTGGGGCCAGCAAGAAGGTCAATCTCCAAGGGTGAGAAGGGCAGGGGCTCTAAGGCTGATCTGGAGAGGAGCTACAAAACACGGGGGTGGGGGGAGAAGGGGACTGAGCATAGGGGGTCAGAATTGAGTTGCAGCAGAGCCTAGGCCTCAGTCTGGGTGGGAGGTGGGCTCAGACCTGGGGCCAGAGGCCAAGGCCTCACAGCCTCTCTGGGGACAGTTCCGTCGGACAGCACTGCACAGAGCTTCCCTGGAGGGCCACATGGAGATATTAGAGAAGCTTCTGGAAAGTGGGGCCACCGTGGACTTCCAGGACCGGGTGAGTGAGAGGGTGGGTATTGGGTGGGTATTGGGGGTAGGGGAAGCCAGAGCTGGTCCTATACCAATAGACCTTCTCTCCCTGACAATGGAAGCCAAGCTGGGACACAATAGCGGGGCTCAGGGGCCAGGTGCCACCTCTAGTAGGTTGTATGGCATTGGGCGAGTCCCATCTCCTTCCTAACTGGCTTGGACTAGATGAGCCCTAAGGGCTCTTCTGTTCCACTGCCCACAGTGTCTCTGCCCACTCTCTGTACCTTTCCCCTGGATGTCCCTCCACTTTCTTGGCTGGGGTTCTTTCTCCCAAGACATGTCTTCCCTGCAGCTCTACAATTAAGCCCCATCCTCCCCTTCTAGCTGGACTGCACAGCCATGCATTGGGCCTGCCGCGGAGGCCACTTGGAGGTGGTGAAACTCCTGCAAAGCCGAGGAGCAGACACCAATGTGCGGGATAAGGTACGGCAGCAGTGCTCAGGTGCAGTAGATGCTGGGGTGACTGCAGGGAAGAGGGCAGGGGGCAAAGGGCAGGTGGCAGAAAAGTAGTGAACTTGTCTAGTTTCTAGAGTGGCCTCAGAGCAGTTGCCCCTTGAGGGACCACATCTAGGGATGGAGACCAAAGAGTAGAGAAGAAGGGAGTACAGGAGACTTGGGATTCGTTATCCCATGCCATCCTTCATCACTCTTCTATTTGTTTATCCATCCATCCATCCATTTACTCGTCTCTTCGTTTTATTTGTTAATCTACCCTCCTTCCATTCATTTGTCCCTTCACTGGTAACTGGAACAAGTAACTGGACCTCTGAGCCTCTCTTCCTCATCTGTAAAAGGGTTCTTGTGTAGATTAGGTGGGCAAATATATGTAAGTGAATTATTTATTCAACATACAGCTAATGCTTTGTAAGTTTCTGCCATGCCTACCACACAACCATCTTCCAACAAGTGGCATCTTTATAAGTATTTGAAGAAGAGTGGGCTGAGGACAGACTCAGCAGTACAGTGCTTGTCTAGCGTGTTCAAGGCCCTGGTTTGAATCCCCAGTACTGCAAAATAATAATAAATAAATAAATAATAAGAGTGGAGGAGTGAATGGTTGCCCACAGCTCAGCGAGAGGAGAATCAGAGAGCGTTTTTAGAGGAGGTGGCACGTAAGGCTTTAGAGTTGGACTATTGGATAGGATGGTGGGAAACTGTTTCATTGCCTGCCCTTCCAGGGCTCAGGCCTTGGCACTAGGACATGGGGGAGGGCTCAAGCTACAATCAGTATAGCCGTCAACCCCTGGACATCACAGTCCAGGCCCCTCAGCCAGCACATCCTGCTTCCTCCCATGCAGCTGCTGAGCACTCCCTTGCACGTGGCGGTCCGCACGGGGCATGTGGAGATTGTGGAACACTTCCTATCCCTGGGCTTGGACATCAATGCCAGAGACAGAGTGAGTGCTGGCCTCCCGCTGGCTTGCCCCACCATGGCTATGTGGGCAGCTCATGCATTCCTCCAGGCGAGTGGCCCTGGGGAACCCTCCAGACTGTGGCTCCTGAGTAGGGTCTCCAGCCCACCTTCTGTCACCCTGCTCCCCATCTGCTGCTCCTCCCCAAGGGTCATGCTTAGTGCTACACTGTTTCTAGGAAGGGGACAGTGCCCTACACGATGCTGTGAGGCTCAACCGCTACAAAATCATCAAACTGCTGATCCTGCATGGAGCTGATATGATGTGCAAGAACCTGGTAAGTCCCTTCCTTCCCTGAGTCAGTGATTGGGCTGAGCACCTGCACAGTGGAGGGTCTGTGGGGACCCTGGGGCAGTCCCAGCCTAGGGATACAGATCATTGATTCTGGTCATTGGTACAGTACTTGAAGATGTCCTTTTCAGAATGCCATTCCAACTACCACTTTCCCCTCTCTGTGTGGCAGAATCTAGAGAACAAGAGAAACAGTAAAAAGACTTCCCAAAGGTCCCCAGTAGTCCACAGGACATTCTCACATGCAGGCCCCAGGAGGACCAAGGTCACAGAGGAGAGAGCTGAAAGGAACTTAAGCATTTGCTTGGCCCCTCCATTCCTAGCACACTGTGCTAGTTTCTGGTGGTGCTTGAGTTTAATGAGGGTGGATGAAGATCCAAGAGTCTGGACTTTGACCCTCAGAAACGCATCGTCTATGGGGCCCAGAACAATCAAATATAGAGGGGCATAGGAGGGTCCCTTTGATACAGGGAAGACTAAGAAGTTATAAGAAGGAAGATATGGAGAAGGTATGGGAGTTTCTCAACCTCAGTACTATTGACATTTGGGGCTGGGTAATTTGTTGTGGGGGGACTATCCTAAGCATTGAAGGAATTTAAGCAGTGTCCCTGGCCTCTGCCCACTAGATACCAGAAGTCCCCACTCTCCCAGTTGTGACCACTGAAATATCTTCACTGTGTCCAGTGGCCCCAGTTGAGAACCACTGATGTAGTTGAGGGCACCTTTTGGTAGACTTCCGAACCGTGAACAGATCTCCTCGTGGTCCTCCCCAGGCAGGAAAGACCCCCACGGACCTGGTGCAGTTATGGCAGGCAGACACCCGGCACGCCCTGGAACACCCGGAGCCTGGCTCAGAGCAGAACGGGCTAGAGGGGCCTGGGAGTGGGCGCCAGACTCCCCAGCCTGTGCCAGCCCAATAAATGGCTGCCACAGCCCAGCCAGGCACCTGGCTCCTCCCTTGTGCAGCCAGATGGTCACAGAATGGCCCCAAGAGCTAACTGAGGACCCAGCCACCTCCTGCATAATCCGGGAGCACTCACCAACGATTACAATAAAAAAGTTCATTTTGCTATTTGTGATGTTTGTTTCCATTTGTGTTCAAAATATTGGGGAATACAGACTCGGGGGAAAGATGGGTTTGGGGATTAGGAGAATTGGAAGCCTTCCTTCTGTGGATTCTCCGTGCTTCTATCCTGTCACCCTATTTTTCTGCCTCTTCCCAAATCCCTGGGAGTCAGGCTTTGCCCATGCACAGGTCAGCTCTTTGATATGCTCATCCTGGCCCCTTCCTGGTGACTTCTGCCCTGTGGAGCTGTGTACAGCCAGCACAGGCCTGACACACGGCCTCCTTGGCAGGAGGAGCCTGGCAGGGGAGTGAGGCGGCTTGTTACTGGAAGCTTCTCACTTGGTGTGTGGCACCTCCCTCCCGCAGGGCAGGGCCTGGCCAGCTCAGCCAATCAGCTTCACTAGCCTCGAAACTGCCTGGAAACTGGCAGCGCTCCGGGCTTCAGGGCTGGGAATTATGGAGGAGGATGGGCTAGAGACGCCCTTTAGTGGGACCCAGGGCAGTCAGAGGGGCACTGTGACATTTCTCCAGCTGCTCCCCAGCAGAGATAAAAGGCTCTCTGAAACCTGAGGGTATTGCCCTTTACCCTAGGGCAAGACCCTCAGACTGTCCAGTGCCCACAAGGCAGGAGAGGCCACAAATTTTTAACTAGACCCATTAATCATTAATAGCAGGTAGAAAGGAGTCTAAACTCAGCCTTGCTCAGGGCCGTAGAACAGCTGGGCCCCAGGCCTCCTATGGAGATGCTGGGCCCCCGGGTCTGGGCCTCTGTGAAACAGGGGCTGAGCAGGGGCCTATCCAGGAATGTGAAGGGCTGGGCCTCAGGGGATGGGAGGAAGATGGACATTACAGGCATCTATCCCCCTGTGACGACCCCCTTCACTGCCACCGCAGAGGTGGACTATGGGAAGCTGGAGGAGAACCTGTACAAAATGGGCACCATCCCTTTCCGAGGTAAGCAGGCCTGTCCACTGTGGGGGTGGGGAACCAGAGACCAAGGGTGTAGATGGGTTCTGAACCTCGCCTGCTTCTGTACAGAGGCACTGAAAAGGACTGAAGTTCCTTGGTAGCTCTCAGGGCTCTTGTGGGGATTACACTGGATGACAGGTGTGAACGTCCTTGTCAACTGGGCCCCATGTGCTGATGTAAGGAAGATCATGTGGCAGCCCAGCCAGGGGGGCGTCTCCTTCTCCTCAAAGCCTGTTTGCACATTCTCTTCTGGGCAAAGCCTCCCTTGGCAAGAGTTAGTGCTCACTGTGCTATTTCCTCTGACTCATCTCCCCCTTTACATTGGTCTCCTCTTCTCTGAGATCAAGGATCAGATCATATTTGTGACATTCAACACGCCACACAGCTACAGTGGCATAAGTGGAAGTAGAACAAAATAGCAAAACCTGGCTGCCCTGCCCGTCTGCCCATCCATCACCCAGGGCAATCCCTGGACAGTACTCTCAGTAGCACTGTGTCATACATGGGAAGCTGGGGCTCAGAGACATGGTCACTGCCCAATATCACTCAGCTGATATAGCTGGGCTGGGTTTTGAATTGTCTCTAACTGCGTGGCCCATGCTCCATTTCTTTCTACTCACCCCATCACCCCTTCTAAGTCACTAGACCAGACTTTCTCAACAAGTGGCATCTGGTGGGCACCAGCTTTGGGAATGGTGTGGCACCAATCAGGCATAACTGCACATCCCTAGAATGTCCACAACTAGGGAGCCTGAGGCAGGAGGATCACAAGTTCAAGGCCTGCTGGGCACTTAGTGAGACCCTGTCTCAAAAAATAAAAAGGGGGACTGGGGTTGTGGCTCAGTGGTAGAGCACTTGCCTAGCATGTGTGAGGCACTGGGTTCGAATCTCAGCGCCACATGTTTATAAACAAGTAAATAAATAAATGTCCATCAACAACTAAAAAATATATTAAAAAATAAAAAGGGCTGGGGATGTAGCTCAGTTGTAGAGCACCCTTGGGTTTAATCCTCGGTATCAACAGAAAAGGAGTACAGAGTAACAGTTAAGACCAAGGACTCTGGTTTCCAATCACAGCTTTGCCATTGACTTACTATGGGATAATCTCTCTAAATCTCTGTTTCTGCATCTGATACAGGTGAGTGATAATACACATATCATGGCATGGTTGGGAGAAAAATCTGAGAGAATACAAGTGAAAGCATGTTGTAAACTGTAGGGTGCTAGACATGAGAATGTATCGATTTCTATAATGATGATTATTAAAATAGCAGTGTGATTGGCAAAGTTGCTTTGTGACAGTGTCCAGTGGCCCAACTGAGACTCCGTTCATTGCTAAGGGCAGAGGTGATGTGACCCTTCCCCAGGAGACAACAAGTGCTTTGTGGATGCCCACATTGAGCAGGGATACCAACTCTAGGTAAATATATGCTGAGGCTTGTTCACTGCAAGTTGGGCTGTGTCTGATTCCCTTGAAGCAAAGCAGGAAGTTCCTCAGCCTCTAACAGATGACTGTGCTTCAGCTTCAAGGTTCAAGGCTGGGAGGGTGGATTTTACATCTGGTGTCTGCCTGCCACCCAGAGAACCCACAGACTATGAGAACCCTACAGCTCTCCTCTGGACCCTCCCTTCCATCGACCCACCCATTCTCACAGCAGGAATGGGTGCCCTGGCCTCAGTGAATATGGCATATAGGCTTCTGCTCCTGTTGGATGCCCCTCAGCCCCTTTCCAGGGAGACAGAGCCTGAGGGAGAGGGAGTCCAGGGTCTGGAAGTAGAAGTCCTGGGAGGGACTCATGCTCTGGCCATTACAGAGACTTGAGAAATTGCTTAATTTCTCTAGTCCAGTTTCCTCATTTTAGAACTGGGAGCTGAGCCTTCAGGTTCTTGGTCACAGGTTTCAACATATTCTTCTACCTTGGAGCACTGGAACAGGGAACACAAAGCTGAAGTGTCTTGTCACTGCTCCCAGGACAAGACCATGTAAGCCCTAAAGTCAGTTTCCCTTGCCCTGTTCTGGAATAGACTTTGCAGTTCAATATGCAGGGGCAGAACAGGCAGCCATCACTTGTCACACTGTAAGGCGTCTTCAACAAAGGCCTCTAAAGAGAAGGTGGGAGGAGCTGGGGCTATGGCTCAGTGGTTGAGCGCTTGCCAAGCAAGTGTGAGGCACTGGGTTTGACCCTTAGCACCACATAAAAATAAGTAAATGAAGGTATTGTGTTCATCTACAATTTTAAAAAAAGATTTAAAAAGAAAGAGAGAGAAGGTGGGAACTTGTCCTGGATGTGTCATGAACATTAGTTAGAGATTCTTCTGGAAGGTCCTATTGGAAACTATGTAGCTCTTTTTTTTTTTTTTTTTTTTAGCATTGCTAATTTGTACTGAAAATATGAATACAGAGTTTTCTTTTGAAATAAATGTTATAACCAGAGACTGGAGGGAGGGGTTGTTCAGAAGAGCCATTTGACCCTGAACTCACAGTAAACAACTTTGAAGATGGACTTTGAATTGTTGTCTCCAATTAAAGTTAGTGAACAACCACAGAGCTACTCTAGCAAAACTGGGGAGATGATGTTCCCTATAAAACTTTAAGATTGTATCTTATTCCCTCCATATGTAGAGCGGACCATGGTTTCTTGTGAAAGATGAAATATTTTTATATATATCAAGACCATTACTCTGTTAAAGAAAATAGTTTGTTTAAAATGTCACAACTTTTACAAGCCCATTTTGGCATTTCTTCATTTTATAAATGTGCTAGATGCCTTTGGGTGGGGCATAGACTGTGGCCCAGTCCTGTTTATACTGTGACAAGCCATGGGAATTATTCAGGATTTGGCAGGCAATTATGGAAAAGGCATCCCACCACCCATAATGGCCCCAAGAATCTGGGTCGCAATGAAGTCTCCTCTCTGCTCTGCCTTCTCAGTCCACTGCTTGTCTCCCCCCATTTGTGACCTCACGTTATTCCAGAATGAGCCCCTTCCTGGGCCCTTTTCTGTCTGGACTCTGCCATTAGTGGGGATGGAGCTGCAATCAGGAATGGAATGTGCTGAGCTGGCAGCAGAGATGAGCCCTGCATAGAGGCAGACACCAATCTCGGTGGGCCAAAATGAATGCCAGCCTAGCCAAGGGGTTCTTTCTACCATGACCAGTCTGACCAAGCAACCTCTGCCCTCTGGGGGCCAACAGCTGGGGAGGGAGAGAAACCAAAGATTGGAAGATAAGGACTGGTAGCTAGCAGAATGGGTTACATCGGAAAAGTTGCCCTTCCACTGATGTTGAGGACAGATGCCAGGACAGGAGAAAGGACCCAGGCCTTAAACAATGCCTACCAGGCTAGACATGAGGGATGTGGTGGCCTCCCCCCACCCCACCCCCAGCTGCCTTCCTCACAATGGGGTTTATTGCTGAGGTGGCAGGAGGCATCCTAGGGAGGGTGCAGCAGGGCCTGCCTGCCAGACGCCCGTGGGGAGCCTGCTCTTTCAAGCATGAGCCATACCACCTGGGCTCCCCCACTGTTTCTCTTAGCTCAGCAGTGCTCTTAGCTCTGCTGCTGGGAGTAGGGTCCTGGAGACCTTCTTGGAGTTCATCCAGCAACCATCATGCAAGGTGGTGCTGGGAACTATCCTCTTGCTTGGAGGCGGAGGCCTTATTCTGTGGACTCAGAGAAAAAGGAGAAGGAAGACATCCACTCAGTCTCCACGAAATGAGTCACCAGAATGCCGCAAAGCGAATGACAGCTGGATCAAATCTCATTTTAGCCGCCTTTCTGACGAGAAGCTGGTCTCCACCAAATGTGTCGGTGTCAACAACAATGCCTCCCAATGCTTTGGGAGTGGGAGTGGAGAGGCCAACACCACTATTCGCATGGAGACTATTACCACCAAGCAAGGAGAGGAGGGCACAGCTATGCACAGGGAGTCCTTCACCAGCAAGCAGAAGATGTGTGGGCCTTCGGTGACCAAAGAGATCCTCAAAGAATCTGGAAAATCCTCATCCACAGATGAGGCCATATGGGCTGCCGTGGTTGCTTGTACCAAGGAGATTGATACGAAGGGGCAGCGCCTGGCTAACTCTATGCTGCAGCGAGCCACAGCTTACCAGCACTCAGGCCACCTGGAGGCCAAGGATGTCACCCCAGAGGAACTGAAGGCCCTTGAGGAGGTGGAGATTAAGCTGAAAGTGAATTTCCTCGCCCAGAGGGAAGACACCATCGCTGGGGCCAACCACCCACACACTTTCCGTGGCCACAGTCACCATGGCCACCAGGGTCGTCCTGGCCACAAAAGCCAACATGGTCATCTAGTTTACCCGAGCCACCAGGGTCATCTGGGCCACCCAAGCCATCAAGGTCTTCCAGGTCATCCAAGCCACCAGAACCATCCAGTCCTCTCAAGTCACCAAGGTCTTCTAGGTCACCCAAGCCACCAGAGCCATTCAGTTCACACAAGCCAGCAGAACCATTCATGTCACTCAAGCCAGCAGAGCCATTCAGGTCACCTAAGCCAGCAGAACCATTCAGGTCACCCAAGCCACCAGAGCCATAGCGTGCCCAGTCGCAGCCACCAAAACTGTGACTCTTGAAGGCACCTAACCATGTACCCCTTCCCCCAGCAGGGCTGGCCCACATACACAGGCCTGTTTTCCCTCCTTTTGGGAATCCTCTGGGCCCAGGGTGAGATGCTGCTGCCAAATCCCTTCTTCCTCAAGCCCCCCACAGAGATCATGAGTGGAATCTGCAGAAGAGGATGGCCTCTGATGGAGGAAGAGCTGGCAGAAGGCAAAGCACGACACACCCTGAGGTCCCTGAAGACCCACCGAGAGAAGACCCAGGAGGCAGATCCCAGGAGCAGCCAAGAGCCCCACACGATGCCAAATGCCTGGAACTGAGCCAATAAAGCCTTGTATACCCTCACTCTGAGTCCAGGGGCTCTGTGTCTGCCTGAGGTCTGGGCAGGGATGGAGGGAGAGGGCACCTTCTCCAGCAATCCTGCAATGTGTGACCTGGCCTGGGGCCTCTTTACTAGGCCTGATCTGAGACTCCATTAGCAGCCGCCCCACTTTGGGGGATGAGATACCTTCAGGGGCCTCAAACCCATCAGCCTGCTGCTGCCAGGGAAGGAGGAAACAGCCAGGTATCGGGGGAGAGGGGATGAAGAGTGGGCTTTCAGAGGAGTGTGCGCCAGCCAGGTGGGACTTACTCTGGGCTCTTGGGGCTATCTCAAGTCCGGAGAATACACACTGTAGCCCTCTCTCCCTGCCCCACCTGTTTCCGGGTGCCCATAGGGATCTGTGTTAGAAGTTCCCCACGACCTGTTGTCCACAGTCACTGAGCTGTTATAGACAGTCTCATGTCCCCGCTGCTGGGGCTGGGGCTGGCTACTGCTGTTGTTACCAGTATGACTACTGCTCTAGCAGCCTCCTATTTTTTTTTTCATTTTTTTTTTTAAGTATATGTCTTGCCCTGGGTTAAGTGTCAAGTCACAGCTCCATGAGGAGGGTATTAGGTTATTTTCATTTTACAAAGAAGGCATCTGGAATTCAGAGACATAACTTGCCTGAGATGACATGTAAGACATGTTGCTGGATTAGATCCCAGCTTTTCCTGAGACTCCAGCCCATGGTGACCCTTAATCCCTGCCCACGTTGCTTTGCAGTGCTCTTCCCATCAACCAACAAGACTGTGCCTCTCATGCTTATTCCTAACCTCTTTGGCACATGTCCTGACAGTTCCTCTGCCCACCAGAAAGCCCGGGACTCTTTCTGCCTCCTCTTCCTGGGGTGAATTCTCCCACCCATAACCAGGCAGTGGAAGGGAAGGCAACCACCTCCCCAGCGGATCTTGAGAGGCGTCAACTACAAGGCACTCACTCCATACAGCTCTGACATAGAAATTTCTTACCATTTGGGTCTGTTATGGATTTACCAGAGGTTCCCAGTCTGTGGGCCTCATCCTTCAGGGGCTCAGAATTCCTGCAAAGGATGGATAAATCCACAAATACCCTAAATGTTGTCAACTGATTTTATAGAGCACAGTTGAGACTATTTGAATTTTTTTGAACATTACCAATAAGTGACAATATACATTTTGGTTGGTATATTTAAAATATTTCATGAGAAAAATTTTAGTTGGAAAAAATGAGGTCAGTCACACTAGCAAATGTTAGAGGCTGCTACATAAACAAAAGGCAACAGAGTGATGAGGTTTGACATCTCAAAGTGATTATTTAAATGCATTCACACAGCTGAGCACAGTGATGCACACCTGTAATCCCAATAACTCGGGAGGCTGAGGAAGGAGGATCACAAATTCAAGGCCAAACTCAACAATTTAGTGAGGTCCTCAGCAACTGTCTCAAAAAAGGGGGATTCTGGGGATGTAGCTCAGTGGTAAAGCACTCTGAGTTCAATCCTCAGTATGAAATAAAATGCACATACAGAGATGGGGCGTCATGGCTCACTCCTGTAATCCCAGTGATTTGGGAGGCTGAGACAGGAAGATCCCAATTTTAAGAGCTACTTACTAAGAACCTGTCTCAAAAAAAAAAAAATCTTAATGATAGAGCACCCCTGTATACAATTCCCAGTTCCGGGAAAAAGATGCATACATGTATTGGTGAGATATCAAATTCCTTATTAAAAACTACTTATGGGCTAGGGTTATAGCTCAGTGGTATAGCACTTGCCTTGCATGCATGAGGCCCTGGGTTCAATCCTCAGCACCACATAAAAAAAATAAATAAAAATAAAGATATTGTGTCCATCTACAACTAAAAAAAATATTTTTACAAAGTTTATTATATGAAATGTCAGATTAAGATTTTGGAATCTTAACTTTAAAAAAAAGCTTCAAATTGGCAAAATTAAAAGTCATCAGTTAAAGATAGGTATGCCCACAATAATTGTCTGGTTCTGGTTCTTGTGTCATAGGTGGGTGATGTTATTGGTAGAGGCTGAGTGAGGAATGCTAAGAAATTCCCCATAATATTTTGCAACTTTTCTGTAGATCTAAAAACAGTTCAGACAATTTGAGGACATGTCAAAAAAGTTTTGTTATAGTTGTGTTACAAATAAAACATCTTCTAGGCACCAATGAATACATACTCATGGTGGGGACAGTCTTACTAGAAAAGAGACAATCAGATCACTCTAAGATACAAAGAGCAGTTGACAGTCACCAGACTCTGGCCTCAGTCAGTTGGGAGGGTGGCTGGTTTCCCAGATTAAAGCTAAATTCCACCGAAGTTCATTGGGAAATTGCTTAAGCATTTTATCAGGAATGATGTTTCTTACCTGAGAGAGATTATGAATTATATCATGCAATAAAGTTTTGCCCCCAGGCTAGGTCTGGAACAATTTTTTTTTTTTTACACACAAATTATCAATACATCTCCTCGTCAAGGCACTGTGCTGCTGTGATGGAGGAGACCGGAATGAGTGAGGCAATGTCCTTGACCTTCATGAATCCAGACAAACCAAGGGCTAGGCAAGAGCAAAATGCTGTGGAGCATAGAGTGGAGGGAGCAAAGGCTTGGTGGCTCTGCAGCACTTGAGAGGCTTTCACTGGGGTCCATGCAGAAGGGAAGGGCGTGAGCACATGGGCAGGGGCAGGGGAGGGGCAGTGCACTGGGAACCCTTGACCTGTGTGTTTGGGCTTTTTGCAGTGCAGAGCTGGAACCCAAGGCCTGCATGAAGGCCAGCACTGCACCAATGAGCCCTGTTGGTTAGGTTTTCATTATTGTTTTGGTTCTGGGGATTGAACCCAGGGGCGCTTTACTACTAGGGTACATACCCAGTCCTTTTTATCTTTAGAGTCAGGGTCTCACTAAATTGCCAAGGATGACCTCAAACTTGTGATCCTCCTGCCATAAGCCTCCCTAGTCACTGGAATTACAAGCATGTGCCACTACCTCTGGCTACTGGAAGTCAGTTTTAATGTTCTTAAGATATAGGCAAAGGGCAGGGGAAGAAGCCAGAGAAGTGACTATGAAATTTAGAGCCAGGGAGGACTTTGGAGACCATCTGGTCTAAGTTCTCATTTTATAGGAGAGACCAGATTGAGCAATTTTGCCTAGTCCTGCATGTGGGGGTGGGATGGGGTATTGAAGGGTTCTGAGGTCCTCTGCACACAGGTGTAAGCAACAAGGAAGTATGAGGCACAGCTAGTGGAGGTGCAGAGGAGAGCGGTCAAATTGGAGGGGTCCCAGGGAGACTTCCTGGAGGAGGAAGATGTTAAACCTAGAGGGCTTAACAGTGCCCAGGGGCTACTCTTTATGTGAGAAAGATTGTGATTCCCTTTTGGACACAATAGATTACCATGCTGCTTGTGTGTTCCCAGCTTCAACACCCAGTACCCTTCTCAGGCCACCCTAGCTCTCCAGAGCAGCCAGCATTATCATGGGAGCAGAAGGGGAGTAGCTTCCAAACTGAGAGGGGCTCACCTTATAGCTGATGGCAGTGGGGAGTTAAAGGGACCTTTAACTCTTCCCTTCAGCACCAGCCACCTCCTTATGGCTAACGCTCTTTCCCCTGATTCCATATGAAGTCAGCTAACACTAATGGAGCAGGTTCTATTCTAAGTACTTTACAAATAGCATTTTATTCCATCAAAATGACTCTCTGAGCAAAGGACTAATATTATCCCCACTTTTCAGTCCAGAAAACTGAGGTTTGGTTGAGTCATTTTCTGCAAATCTCATAGCTATGAGTGGGCCACACTGAAAATTGGTCTGCTTGTCTGACTTCAGAGCCTACACCCCTGACCACTCTACTGTCCTGCCTCCCAGCTTCTCTGTCACCCACTTTCCTCGCTCCCTGATCCATGGGGACGCTGGCATTTTCCTGTCTGGCCCCTCTCTACCAGGCACACCAGGCCTGCAGTTGGCATCCAGCCAGGAGGACGGGGGAGTCACCTGTTTACGGATTTCAAAGTGTTTTCTGATACATTTTCCTGTCTGAGCCTCTCAAACAGCCTGATAAGTTAGAATTGAAATGAGTTGTCATTTCATAGAAAAGGAAATAGAGGTGCCATAGACTGGCTCGCTAAACAGATCCCTCCCACTGAACCACACTGTCAAGGGTTCCTCGGATTCAGGTCTGGTTGAGATGCTCCCTTCCAGAGACAGGAGAGAGGGCCACCTGAGAACTGTGAGCAACGGGCCTGCTACTGCTTCCTGGGGTGCCAGACCCCATTGTCCTGCATTGAAGCCATGTCCACAGGGGGCCCAGGGGCCTCTGGAGTTGATCACTAAACGAAAGGTGACAGAAGTGACTGTGGCTAGAGCAGAGACCATAGCACAAGCCTGCTCTAGCCCAGGGTGACAGATGGCTTTGGCATTCCTATAAGGGAAGTGGTAAGAGCTTGATCTCTAGATCCTTAGTCAAGAGTGCTGGTCCTGTCATAGCCAGATCGGAGCCCACATCCAGGGCCAGCAGCTTTTGCACAGGGGTCCAGCCCACAGGGACAGTGCCGGGCCTTATGTAGCAAGATTCAAGGAGGCTCTTCTCTTTGGCTTCCAGCAGGACACAAAGCAATGAGTCCTCAGGAGGCGATTCAACAGAAGCTAAAAGCTATTTGCCTCGAAATGTTCCTTGCAACGCTACCAAGGCAAAGACTCAAAATAAAATTTAAAAAGCCCACTTTCGAGTGAGGGCTGTTCTGCCAACCCACGCAATAGAGTCTAATAGTGTAGTGAACAGCACGAAAAAAGTTTTGTGGTACAAAGTTGAGTCTACATCACACTGTGTCCCCTTAAGGATGACTCACAGGAACAATTTCTCTTGGTCTCAGTGCCAGGAAACTCTGTGTTTCTCCAGAGCAGCTGCTTTTATGTTTTGGGTTCTACATATCTGTTAGCTGACCATGTTTCCCTTTTAGCTTTGACTGTCGGGAAGCTCCGTCTCCCATTTATGGCTCATCTCTCACAAATGTATGGCAGGGATTTTGGATGTCAGTGCTGGTCTCAGCTTTCTTTTCATTCTTCTAATTTTCGTTCTATTTATGAATAAATCCTATTGGATCATGTGCTGTGTTTGTAACTACCTGAGTGGTTTGTTTTTTGAAATGGAATAGAGTGGAGGAGAAATAAAGGAGGAAAAGAAAAGTTACATGGGAAAACTTGGGAGGAAATAATTCTACTACTATCCTTTTCCAGTTTAGCTGAAGGGCATCAATTTAGCTGGTCTCTTATAGAAATATAATGTTGACACCTTACACCTATACCTGGTGCGTATTAGAAATCTTCGGATAATTGGTTGATAAGACAGGAAAATGCAAATGAAATATCTCAAAACAATGAGATATCACTTTTCAGCCCCCAAGTTGGCCAAAATCAGTCTGACCATACCAAGAGTTGCCATGGATGAACACTTGTAGGGACAGCTCCTGAGGATGCTGGGGTGTCCCTGATGAACCCAGGAGTGGGAAGACTCTTTTTGTCAGTCACTGTTGACCCAGGCCTCAACAAGAGAAGGAAAAACAAACTGTGGTCTGCCCATACAAGTGAACCCTCTACAGAAATTAAAATGGATGAATCACAGCCATGGGTGCTGCTGTGGACAAAGCTCAAAACATAATGGTAAATGAAAGCAGCAAACTGCAGAAGGTCATGTAAGCTTGGTTCTATTTCTACATTGTTTAAATTGCAAAAACCATATTATTGCCAGGTGTGGTGACTCACACCTGTATTCCCAGTGGCATGGGAGGCTGAGGCAGGAGGATCTAGAGTTCAAAGCCAGCCTCAGCAAAAGCAAGGTGCTAAGCAACTCTATGAAACCCTGTCTCTAAATAAATACAAAATAGGGCTGGAGACGTGGCTCAGTGGTCATGTGCCCTCGAGTTCAGCCCTGGTACCTCCCCCCAAAAAACCCTAAAATACCATATTATCTTGTTCTTGGGTCCATATGTATGCTGCCAGTATATAAAGGTATGAATGAGGACAATAAACACCTGAGTTGGGACAGAGAGACAAGGAAGAGGAAGGGGATCATGGGAGAGTTGCTGTGGGTGCTGGATATGTGTAGCCTCTATTACTGACTATTCTCTAAAACTTTTCACTAAAACCAAGAAAACTGATGGGAATGAGAATGCCACCATGCACCTAGTGAACGTCCTGCCGGTGTCAGGACAAGGACCAGAAGCAAAGGTGTGAAGAGCTATGGTGTTGGGGAGGTAGAGCCTGCTAGTGTTGAACACATGTCCTGATGGGTCTAAGAGGACAGGAAGGTGTCAGTCACTGTGATGGGGCCTCTGTTGCAGGCTTTGTGGTCCAGGGCTCCACTGGCGAGTTCCCCTTCCTGACCAGCAGAGAGCGCCTGGAGGTGGTGAGCCGCGTGCGCCAGGTCATACCCAAGGACAAGCTCCTGCTAGCGGGCTCCGGCTGCGAGTGTGAGTGTGGCTGGGCTGTGGGGTTCAGGCTCCTTGGCTCTGGGGTCAGTTTCTGTCTGACCTCTTCTGTTCTGCCTCTTCTGGGCCATGCTGAGGCCCCCTTTGCTTGGCCCAGCGTGTTGACCCAGGCCTCCTTCCTCCTCCCTCCTGCAGCCACTCAAGCCACAGTGGAGATGACTGTCAGCATGGCGCAGGTCGGGGCGGATGCTGCTATGGTGGTGACCCCTTGCTACTTCCGTGGCCGCATGAACAGCGCTGCCCTCATTCACCACTACACCAAGGTGGGCACCAGTCAGAGGCTTGAGACCAAAAGGAGGCTGGCTGAGGCAGAGGCTCCTCTTCATGTGAATAGTAGCTATGGGACATGGGTGGAATGCCACCATGTTCAAGTTGGGTGACACTGGGTGACTAGCTAACCACTCTCTGTCATTATTTCCTCCTCTCCGAAATGGGAGGAATAAAGACATCTACCTCGTGGATTGTTGAGGATGGAGACAGATCGTTGCTGTCATTGCTGCTTACAGTTGGGGCTTGCAGCACAGGTGGCTTAGTGTGAGGGGGTAGGCCTGTCCAGGTAGCCATGCAGTCACCCCAGCCAGGACCTGTGCAGGAAAAACTCCAATTCCAAGGGCCTGGGCTGGCTGCCCTCTCCCCGTTTTTCTCTGTACCCCTCAGGTTGCTGACCTCTCTCCAATCCCTGTGGTGCTGTACAGTGTCCCAGCCAACACGGGGCTGGACCTGCCTGTGGATGCAGTGGTCAAGCTTTCCCAGCACCCGAATATTGTGGGCATGAAGGACAGCGGTGGTGACGTGAGTGGCAGCGGCTCCCTGGCTGGGCACCCTCCTCTTTGTCTGGACCCTGGCATTTCAGCCACCACCTTCAGGGAAGCTCTGAGATCTGTGTTATTCCTGGGCTCCTGTTGGGCTTCTCTGTTGCATGTGCTTACTGGGGCATTGTCTGTCCTCAAAGGCATCTCTCTGAGAACTGAACTGTCATTCTGCAACATCGGCCCAGCTCATCTAGGTGGGAGGTTGAGGTCCTGGGCTCAGCTCTCACACCAGGTTTGCTATTGCAGGTGACCAGGATTGGGCTGATCGTTCACAAGACCAGCAAGCAGGATTTCCAGGTGTTGGCCGGATCGGCGGGCTTCCTGATGGCCAGCTATGCCTTGGGTAGGCCACCCGCTGCTCTAAACTGTCATGGGTGACCAATTAAGCAGGAAAACTGGGAGTAAGACTGGGTGGTTTGTCAGAAACTTGGCCACCCTGCTTGCTTGTTTGAACCTGAATGCTTGAGAGTGACTTTGTTGGGTGGAGGGGGCGGCTACGTGCAATCCCTGGGCCGAAGTTTGTACAAAGTCCCCATGCTTAGATGACAACTTTAGCTCCTTTAACCTCATCTTGCAAATAGTTCTATGAGGGCAGAGATCTTGAGGCTTCCCCTCTAGGACAGAAGTCCACTTTACTCCCTGCTTAATCCCAGGCCAGAGTGAACTGTCAGACCTGCAGGGTTGGGTCAGGGATCTTCAGCTGCTTGAGCAGATTCTTTTTTTTTTTTTTTTTTGTATAGGGATTGAACTCAGGCACTCAACCATGGAGCCACATCCCCAGCCCTATTTTTCGTATTTTATTTAGAGAGAGGGTCTCGCTGAGTGGCTTAGTGCCTTGCCATTGCTGAGGCTGACTTTGATCCTCGTGGTTCAGCCTCCCAGACTGTTGGGATTGCAGGCATATGCCACTGTGCCTGGCTGCCTGAGCAGATTCTGTCCCCGTCAAGGATACTAGGGATGTCACTTAGATAAACTACTCTTGTCTGTTTTGGATCAAAGTTCTTTGGTTCAAGTGGGGCCTCGGCCACGAAAGGAAGGGGGTATGATGGCAGCGTCTTTTCCCTTCAGCAAGAGGCCCATGGATTCAGCTTTGAGCAACTTTTCCAGTACTGCAAGGGGCAACACTGGGTCCTATTCCCTCTGATCTCTGCAGACTTTGGCTTGCTGTCTAGGTCCTGGCACATCCCCCATCTCAGAGCAGGGGAAGAAGAGGGAACCCACTTCGTCCTCCTTCCTGAGAGTGGGGTGAATGGGAAAGAGCACAAGCTCTGGAGGTGGGATTATCTGAGCTAAAATCTCAACTTTGCCATTTATGAATCAATAAGGGAAAGACACTCAACCGCTCTGGGCATGAGTTTCTACTCTATAAAGTAAAAGGAAATGAAAGCATCCCCCTTCCATTGGCTAGAGTGCCTGGTACATAGTAGGTATTCTATAAATGGCAGCTGTATTAGCTCATTCCAAATTGTCTCTACTCTTTCCTTTTGAGGGCACTGTGCTTAGTGTCATTTCTAACTAGACTCAGAATCATGCTCAGAGGCTGCAGATGTGGCAGAGCTTTCGGGGATCACAGCCAACCCATTTTCCTTGCTTAGATAAGAACAGAGGATAAGAGAGATTCTGTGACTTTCCAAGATCATGCAGCCAGCGGGAGGAAATATGTGGTCTCCTAACGCTGTACTCAGAGGTCTTTCCACTCCTCCACCCCAGCTTGAATTTACAGGGGGAAGGAGATTTCAGAAGAGCACCAGTGCCCAACCACTCCAGTCCTCCCAGGCCTGGTGAATCAGGGGGCATTGGAGGAATTCTGGAGGTGTCATGCAGCCAGGGTGACCTGGCTCTGGGAGATGGTAGCTGGATGCAAGGGAGAAACTGTCCTTGAGCTATTCCCTGCTCCTCAGACAGCTGAGCAGCTCTTGGCCTGCAGGCTTCCATTTTGAATATACAGGCAGCCTTTCTCTCTGGAAATATGTACTCTGCACTCGCAGAACATGCCTTTGACGAGGCCAACAGGAGCACAGAAATCTAGATCCTGTGTCCCCAGAATGAAGAGGTTGGGATTCTCTGTGGGAAGTGGCTGAGGCTGATGTTCTTTATCTTGCTCTGGGCAGGAGCTGTGGGGGGCGTGTGTGCACTGGCCAATGTCCTGGGGGCCCAGGTGTGCCAGCTGGAGCGACTCTGCCTCACAGGGCAATGGGAAGCTGCCCAGAAGCTGCAGCACCGTCTCATTGAACCCAACGCTGCGGTGAGCTCTCCCAGCCAGGGGCAGCAGGGGAGGGGCTCTGTATTCTCATTGAAGAGGGAGTCCAGGCTAGCATTCCCTCCACCCCTGCCCCATCCCTGCCCTTTCAGAAAGACTTTTTATTTAGAAAGTGTGGAAACTTCTTGTGCCTCCCCAGAAAATCTTGGCTGCAGACAAAGTTGAGCCCTGTTGCTTATGTATGCACTAGAATTCCTCTGGAGGCTTACACAAAAGTCCTAATTCCTTGAATATGAATTAAAACAAGTGTCCTGTGTATTACAACTCAAGCAATCCTGGGACCATACTAAGAGATACACTGCCTTAGAGAGTGGTCCGCGAGTCTTTAGGTCAGCTTTTCAGGAACCAATCTTAAAAATCTGAATGATTAGGAGTCGAAAAGAGAAGTTGGAAGGTTGATGATGTTCAGAACCCTGATTTCCCAGGAGAGTTCTGTCTTCAATAATCTATTCTGCAATCAGACTGTGTGCCCCAATTCTGTGTTGGGTGAGTCAAGGAGAAGAATGTAAGATGGACTGATTGTCAAGATCAAAGCAATTTTGAAGTTTGAGGCAAACAGAAAAGTGTGTGCCTCTCTCTATATATGCTTTTTATATATTTTTTAAATTAAACTTTTAATCTTGAGACAATACAGTTTTAAGAAATAATCCAGAAAGATCCAACTTTCCTCCAATGGTAACATCTTACAAATCTATAGAATAATTTTACAATATTGGATAAGATATACTATATTTGAAGTTGATACAGTCAACTTCAAGTTGATACCATCACCACAAGGATCCCTCCTGCTACCCTCTTACAACCATGCCTACTCAGCCCCGTTCCCACTCCTTCCTTAACTCCTGGTGACTCAAATAATGTTCACCATTTTTATAATTTTGTCAGTTCTGGAATATACTATTTGGTAGCATTCAAGACTATACTATATGGAAACATAGTATATAACTTTGGGGGATTGACTTTTTTCACTCAGCATTATTTCTTGGGAGATTCACCCAGGTTGTTGCCTATATCAATAGTAATTCTGAGTAGTATTCTATGGTATGTCTGTACCTCAGCCTGTTTAACAATTCACCCTTTGAAGGGGGTTTGAGCTGTTTCCAATCTTTGGCTATTAAAAACTGCCATGAGAGCTGGTCACAGTGGTACATACTTGTAATCCTAGCTACTCTGGAGATTGAAAGAAGAGAGCCAAGATTTTGAGGCCATCTGGGTGTGGTGTTGCATTCCTGTAATCCCAGCAGTTTGGGAGGCTGAGGCAGGAGGATCACAAGTTCAAAGCCAGCCTCAGCAATTTAGAGAGGCCCTAAACAACTTAGTGCGACCCTGTCTCAAAATAAAAAATAAAAAGGGCTGGGGATGTAGCTCAGTGGTTAGGTACCCCTGGGTTCAATCACCAATACCCGTTTCCCTGCCCCCCCCCTCGAAAAAAAGATTCTGAAGCCAACAAGGGCATCACAGTCAGACCTTGTCTCAAATAAACGAACAAACAAAAACTGCCATGAACATATGTGTACAGGTTTTTGTGTGACCGTAAATTTTTATTATTTTTCTAGGATAAACACATAGCAGTGCAATTAATGGGCCATAGATGATGGTTGCATGTTTAGTTTTTTAAGAAACGGCCAAACTATTTTCCAGAGTGGCTATGTCCTTTTACATTTGCCCTCCTGTGAAGGTCTGTGTGATCCAGAGTCTCTGGATCCTCACCAGCATTTGGTATTATGGCCATTTTTTATTTTAGTCATTCTGATAGGGGTGTAGTAACACCTTATGGTCTAAATTTGCACTTCCCTGGTAGCTAATGACATGGAACATCTTTTCATGTACTTATATCATAACCTCTTCACTCAAATACTTTTCCCCCCTCTCTGTTGATACTGGGGTTTGAAATCAGGGTCTTCCACAGGTAAGCAAGCACTCTACCGCTGAGCTGCACCTCCAGCCCTTTTGATTTTGAGACAGAGTCTTGCTAAATTGCCCAAGCTAGCCTCAAACTTTTAAATTCCTGCCTCAGCCTCTGGAGTCCTTGGGATGATGTGCCTCCCTTTGCCTGTTTTCTAACTGGATTGTTTGGGCTTTTCACTGTTGAGTTTTGCAAGTTACTTGTATTTTTTAGATACTAGTCCTTTGTTGGAGATGTGATTTGTAAACATTTTTCCCCCAGTCTGTAGTTTGTCTTTTCATTCTCCTTATAGTATTTTTTTCAAGCAAAAGTTTTAGATTTATCAGTGCTGTCTTTTATGAATCATGCTTTTGTTGTCAAATCTAAGAATTCTTTGCTTTGAACTAGAATGTGAAGTTTTTCTCCTATCACTTTTCCTAAAAGTTTTATGGTTTTACGTTTTCAAGTTTATGACCCATTTTTGAGTTCATTTTTGATTAAAATGTGAGTCTTGGGTCAAGTTTCCTTTCCTTTCCTTTTCTTTTTTGGCCTATGGATATCTATTTGCTCCCCACCATTTGTTGGAAAAGCTGTCTTTCCTCCATTGAATTGAATTGCTTTTGCACCTTTGTGGAAAATCAATGGGGCATATTTGTATGGGTCTATTTCTGGGCTCTTTATTCTTTCCATTGATCTATGGGTCTATCCCTCCACAATACCACTCAGACTTGATTGTTGTAGCCACACAAGTCTTAAAATAAATCTTACAATAGACTAATGCCTCCCACTTTGTCCCTCCCCCCCCAAATTGTTTTAGCTAGTCTAATTCCTTTGTCTTTCCATATAAATGGAATTTTGTCTATATCTACAAAAGAATCTTGTTGAGATTTTGATAGCAATTTTGTTCAACCTGAATAACAGTCTAGGGATGATTGGTACCTTCACTATGTCATCTTCTAATTCCTGAGCACGATGTGAGGCTCTATTTATTCAGATCTTCTTTGATTTATTTCTTCAGTATTTTGTAGTTTTCAGAAAAAAAGTCCTGTGCATATTTTGAGAAATGTATACTTAAGTAGTTCATATTTTTGAGTGATCAAAAATTTATTTTATTTTTAATTTTTTATTTGCTTTGGTACTGGGGATTGAACACAGGGGTACTTCCCTACTGAGCTACATCCCTAGCCCTTTTTATTTTTTATGTTGAGACTGGATCTCTGTTGCTTAAAATCTAAATTGCTGAGGCTGGCCTTGAATTTGCAATCTTCCTGCCTTATCCTCCCAATTTGCTGGGATTACAGGTGTATGTCATTGTACCCAGCTAAAATGGAATTGTACTTTTAATTTCACTACCCAAGTGGTTAATACTAGCTTTTAGAAATATAATTTTTGCAGTTCTATCTTACGTCCTGTGAATTTGCTGAACTCCTAGTTCTAGGAGATTTTGCTTTATAGATTTCTTACATAGACACTCAGATCATTTACAAATAAGGATGGTTAGTGACTTCCCTTCCGTTCTGTATGCCTTGTATTTCTTTTCTTGCCTTATTGCATTGACCAGGACTTCCTGCAGAGTGGGGACTGAGTGGTGAGAGCAGACATTCCTTTCTTGTTCCTGATCTTAAGGGAAACAAAACATTCAGTCTTGCACCATTAAGTTAAATGTCAACTCTAGGGTTTTTTAAAAATTATTATTTTTTTTCAGCTCTAGGTTTTTATAGCTCTTTTTTATCAAGTTGAGGAAGCTCCCATCTATTATAAGTTTTCTAAGACTTTTATAAAATCATGAATGGGTGTTGAAATTTTGTCAAATGATTTTCTGCACTGATTGACAGGATCATGTGACTGCTTCTTCTTTAGCTTGTTAACATGGTGGATTATATAAAGTAATTTTCAAACGTTTGGCACAGATTTGCTTCCTTGGAATGCACCTCACTTAGTCATGGTGTTTAATTCTTTTGATACATTATTGAATTTCACTTTCTAATATTTTGTTAAGGATTTTTGTGTCTGTATTCATGAGGAATATTGGTTGTTGGTCTGCAATTTCCTTTTTCCTTTTTTGTTTAGCCTTAGTTTAGCCTTTGTTTAGCCTCTGGTTTTGGTATCAGGGTAAAAATAGTTTGCTAAAATGAATTGGGAAGTGTTCCCCCCTTCTCTGTTTTCTGAAAGAGGCTGTATAGAATTGGTACTATATTCTTTAATTTGTAGAATTCTCTAGTTGAAACCATAGACACTTGTGGATTTCTTCTTTGGGAGTTAAAAAAAATTATACCTCTTTGGTTGGGGATGTAGCTGAGTTGTGCACTAGGCTTCTACAGATTTGGCTTGAAGGGTGAAGAGTCTCTTTTCTGCCCTCACACGCCCTCACCTGTGTGTCTGGTGGGCCAGGGGAAGGAGTGGCAGAGGGGAAGCACTGGGTGGTCTGCTTATCGGTGGCAGTGATCAAAGTCCTGACTCTCCTCCACTAGACCTCTTTGACACCATCCATCTTGAGTGATATCAGACTGGAAGTTCAGGCTTTGCTGGCCTGGTTGGGGTGGGGCCACAGTGTACTCTGTGATGTTTGGCTAGAATAGAGAGTAGTAGTTTCTTGCAAGTTTTCCATTTTGCTGGACTGCCCCTTTCCTGGTCTTTTGGCTGGAGACAACTGGCTTGGTTGGGACTTCTGTTGTCCATGTCCAATGGCGTTTCATGGTTGCTGCCTTCAGTTCCAAGCGTGGGCCCGCAGACTCACCACTGTGCTCTGCCTGGGGCTTGAGGTCCCTGGTTGGTCTTCCTTCTCTCAACCCTTCAGAGTCTCATGTGTGTTTTTATATAATGTCCAGGGTTTTTAGTTGTACTTATCAAAATAACAGGGACAAGTACATTTACTTCATCTTCCAGGAAGTGGAAATTCTTTTTTTTTTTCCTAAAAAAGGGGTTCCCTCTGGCCACCAGAACATTAAAGTAGTTGAAAAAATATATTGCAAAGTGGGTATATAAAAACTCACAGCATTATTTTAGGTTTAATTATTTTATATATACCCAAACACAATTTATTATAATTTTACTTTCCTGGTTTATTGAAAGAAAACTCACTAAAACTTTTTCCCCCCACATCTACTTCTATGGGGGGGGCAGACATTAAAAACAAACAAACAAAAAAATATGTACACAGGAGTTCGCATGTTTACTTTTGCCTCATGCTAAAATAGGGTAGGGCTCTATTTGAGTTCGTGTTGAAACTTTTCATGATAGATTTTTGCATTGAGTTTTTTTTTTTTTTCTGTTACTGGGGATTGGACCCATGGGTGCTTTACCAGTAAGTTACACCTACAGCCCTTTTTATTTTTTCTTTTGAGAAAGGGTCCTGATGAGTTGCAGAAGCCCCAGACTTCTTCTTCTTCTTTTTATTTTTATGGTACCAGGTATGGAACTCATCAGCACTTGACCACTGAGCTGCATCCTCATCCCTATTTTGTATTTTATTTAGAGACAGGGTCTCACTGAGTTGCTTTTTGCTGAAGCAGGCTTTGAACTCACACCTCAGCCTCCAGAGCTGCTGGGATTTACAGGCATGTGACACTGTGCCTAGCGGAGGTCTCAAACTTGAGATCCTCCTGCCTCAGTCTCTTGAATCACTGGGATTACTGGTGTGCACCACTGCTCCTGGCTTGGTTTTGATTTTTTAAAAAATATTGTGTTGGGCCAGGCATGGAGATGTACACCTGTAATCCCAGTGTCTCCTGAGGCTGAGGTGGGGTGATGTCAAGTTCAAGTCCAGCCTCAGCAACTTAGTAAGACTGTGACTCAAAAAAAGAAAAAAAGAGTTGGGATGTGGCTCAGTAGCAAAGTGCCTCTGGGTTCAATCCCCAGTGCCAGGAAAAATAAATTGTGTAGCTCTGTAATGAAGCACATTTCTAGCATGTTCAAGGTCCTGGGTTTGAGGGTTCGATCTCCAGTGCCACCACCAAAAAAAAAAAAAATTAGATCACAATATTCTTAATCTTGATTATTGAGTTTTGTTTTGTGTTTTTTGTTTGTTTTGTTTTGTTTTGTTTTTCTGCTTTTCCTTAAGTTGGGCATGGAAGGCACACAGTAGTCCTAGGCTGTGTGTTACAGGCACTTTCAATGGTGCTTTGTTTGGTAAAATGGAGGACAGGTTCCAGACCTTCCTCAGCTTGTATCCTTACCTCAAAAGAGCAGATTAACTCAGCTTTAGAGAAAGGACGCCTGAGAAGGAAAGCATGAGTCTTCCTGTATGGGAAGCTTCCCTGGGGTCAGCCATTCTAAAACCACAGAAATGAGTGCCTTTCAGCTAAGCCCATGGGGCACAGGCTGCCCTGAACATAATGGACACTCCACTGGGGGGGGGGGCTCAGCTTTTCCCACTCCAAACTATCTATGAAAGAGAAGGTTCCAGAACCTGCATTCCCTAGGACAGAAAAAGGAGGTGATGCTTCCTGGGACTCTGGGGACTGATCTAATATTAGTGGTGATTTTCTCATCTGGTCCTTGTGACATCTCTATGGGTAGGTGTAGTTATCGACTTGTTTTACAGACAAGCAGCTCGGGTTCCCCCTTGGGAAGATAGGAGGTCCAGCTGCCAACCCAACTCTCTGCATGCAGTCCACTTACCCCATCTTGCTTTATCCTCATGCTGTATGCTCTCCTGTGCCAGCTCTGGGCACACACTCAGGAATGCCTGGAACACCTTGCCACTGCCTGGGCTGTAGGCTCAGACACCCCAAGAGCAGCCTGATGTCACTCTATTGCCCTGCCCTGATCGAATGCAATGTTCTTCCTCTACCTCCCCACCCCCAGCCCTCCTCCTGCCCATGGCTATATTTAGGACTTTCTGTGGTCTTTAGCACCAAACAGCTGGCCCTTTTCTGGGCCTGAAGAGGGTATGCCAGCATTCCAGAAAAACATGGTAGAAACAGAATTTTTCCCAGGTACCACTTAGTTTCATCTCTTCCCCTGGTTTTTTTTCCAACTAGAGAAGTTTTGGGTAAAAGACCAGACTGTTAGAACATCATGGGTAGGACTAGGCCTTGCAGGAGAGTGACTTACTATTCATCCCAAGAAAAAACCTGGGCTTGCTAAAGCCTACTGGTCTCTAGTGGTAAATAGTTACTTCTACCCCAAACAACCTCACTATTCTTACCCTTCATAAAGCCCATACTTCTAAGATGTTGCCTTCCCTCCAAATAAAAGCTATTTCTTCCTTCCATCCTTCTTTCCTTCCTTCTTATACTATGGATTGAACCCAGGGCCACAATACCACTAGTCACACACTCGTACTCAGCTCCTTTAATTTTTATTTTATTATTTTATTTTACTAGGAGTTGAAACCAGGGGCACTTTACTACTGAGCTACATCCCCAGCCCTATTTACAACTTTTTTTTTTTTTTTTTTTTTTTGAGACCAGGTCTCACTAAGTTTCTTAGGGCCTCAATAATTTGCTGAGGTTGGCCTTGAACTTTTGATTCTCCTGCCTCAGCCTCCTGAGTTGCTGGGATTTCAGGCATGCACCCTTGCACCCGGCCTCATCTAACACTTTTGATCATATGAAGTAACATGTTGCTATATCAAAAGCAAAGAAACTTGATGCTTCATTTATTCTGTAAAATTTCATGCATCATTTTAAATTAGGGCAAAAGTGTTAGGTCCCCTACTATAACAGATAAGCCTTTAGAGATCATGTTGTCTAGCCCCTTCATTTTTTGGACAAGAGAATTTGCTCAGATAATAAAATAACATAGAGTTTTACAACAAAACTTCTTTGAACAATGATGGATTGTTATTCCTGTGAAGGCATTTAAACAGGGCCCTGGAGGAGCTATGGGTGGATGCAGACCCTGATGCCAGGGGTAAGGGTCTGGTTATGCCTGAAGTTTCCTCCTAATTCCCAGGCCTGATGTGACCAGATCAGGCTCTGGGAACTGGGATGCAGACTGGTGATGCACTAGTGCCTAGTCTTTACTGCCTTCTCCCATTCCAGCTTAAAGGCTAGATGCCACTCTCCTTCATATTGGGATGGATTTTTTCTCCTAAAACCAAAAGAAGCATTTTCCTTGCTCAATCCAAGGTTTTTGCACTTTTCCATTACAGACCTGCTTTCTGGTCTCTAAATCTGGATTCCCAATCTATCCTGGGTGCCACACATTTGGTAGTTTCTTTACAGGGGAAGGAGAGTGGGAACCCCAACTGTCTGAAAGTGATAGGTCTCTGGGTACTGGGTAGGTGTTTGCACGGCATTCCACAGTCTCTTCTAACAGACCCTGCTTCTCAGGTGACCCGGCGCTTTGGAATCCCAGGGCTGAAGAAAACCATGGACTGGTTTGGCTACTATGGAGGACCCTGTCGTGCCCCCTTGCAGGAGCTGAGCCCTGTGGAGGAGGAGGCTCTGCGCCTGGATTTCAGCAGCAATGGCTGGCTCTGAGGGCAAGCAGAGTACGCTGAGGCCTGCGTCATCTCAGTCTCCTGCCTGGTCCCATAGCCTTAAGAGGAGCAGCAAGCATCAGGGGGGAGAGGCTTCTCTTCCACTTTCTCCTCCAGGTGGCTTGTACTGGGCACCTCCATGCAATCTCCTTTTCTCAGAGTCTGTGAGAAAAGTCTGTCTAGAGACTTTCAGACTAGGAAGGAGCAGTCTTGATCTTTTTACTGTGGATGCTTTCCTCTGTCCTAAGTCTCATAAACTAGGGAGCCCATGGGAAGGGCAGGGGGGCAACTGGACAGTATGGACAACTACTTAAATTGGAGTCTACGAACCTGAGTCTAGCACAATATGGCTGGAAGTCAGGGCTATGCCTAAGCACCCAAGTTCTGATTCCTTCCAGAGGAAGTACCCGGTTAGAAAACCTGAACAGGAAGGTGTCGCTGGTCTTTGAAAGGCTCCCAAGCTGCATTCTAGCCACAAAGCCCTTTCCTAAATCTATTTTCATTCATTTCATATTCTTGTCTCTAGTTTTGATTTCCATCACTGAGTGCCCAGTGGCTTGTCAGACTGGTAAACAATGACACCTGGTGGACAAACAAGGGTCTGCGTTCATTCTAGAAAACATTCTGACCAGCCCAGTTCTGAAACACTAGGGAAAGGGACTTGCCCTGAGACAGGGCTATCCTCTTGTCTATAGGCATCATACTTTTTTCGGGGGTTGGGGGCAGTACCGGGGACTAAACCCAGGGCAAGTGTGCTACCACTGAGCTCCATCCTCATCCCCAACACCCTACTTTTATTATTAAAAATAATCACTTTATTACTATAATAATAAAGTTTAACAAGTAAAACCAATGTGGCTGTGTACTAGGTTTCCTGGTCAGATGTCAAGAACCTTCCTGGAGGAACTGAATCCTTAACTGTCTGCCTTTCACATTACTGAGCGAAGAGCCATTAGATCTGTGGTGGCCTAGGAACTCTTCATGATTTCAAATGGGAGACTATAAGAGTTGAAAGGGTGCAAGTAAAATATTTAGAAACACAAAATCATAGAGGGTGCTTTCTTCAAAATGTTTAACACTTTTCAGTGGTTATATATGGAAAACCAAGTACTTTTTAAAAATTACTGACAATAACCTTCAACTGAAACTGGCCATCTGATGTCATTCAAGCTTGAAGCTTTGGCTGCTGGGTTTCTCACAGGCACCTTCTAGAGAAGTTGGGCTCAGAGAATTGGGTTTAGGGTTGAAGGAAAAATGTGAGGGCTAGGGAGGAAGGCTGGTGGACGGGACCTCTATTGCTTCAATATGCCTGGGTTTAAATGCCCAGTCCTTACTGCTCCTAGTGTCCATGGGACCTTGTGGAAGCCACCTACCTTCCCTGAGCATCTGTAATACAGGATAATAATCATACCTTCCTCCCAAGACTGAGTAACAGCAGGTATGTAAAGGGGTAACTTTGTCGTGTTCCCGGTGACTTAAACACTCAGGGGTCACTCCAGGGGACTGGGCTGTACCAAATAACCACACAAGAGACAGAAATACCTTTTTCTTTGAGGGTGCTGTGATGACTCCTCTGACCTTAGGGGTCTGCAGAGAGAGAAAGCTGACCCCTTTTATTGAGGAGAAGCCATTCAAATGAGGCAAGGGGTCAGGTTTCAAGGGGCTGAGTCTAGCTTCATGATGTCTGCTGTCAGCAGGTTGACTGACATCTAGTAGGCCTCACCCAAGGGCAGAGTAAGAGAGGGGACACAAAGGGTGTTTCCATGGAACATTCTATCCCGAACAGGGCAAGGGGTAATATCACAAAGGAACAGGTGAACGTAGCTCAATCCCTGGGGATGTAGGAAGTTACACCCATGCATGAAGACACATTGCGTTAAGATCGGGGCTTCAGTTACTTAAGCAACTAGATCACGGGGTGACCGACAGTACCACACTGATCAGGAGGGGAAGCAAACGCTGGTCACATGCTATGTCGGCCTCCCACATAACATGGTGGGGGAAGTTCTGTCGCTCTAGTGTTCCAGGTATGAGGTGACATGACTAAAGTCAACCAGCAGGCCTGGCAATAATGGTCTCAGGCCTTGCACACTCTGATGTTCAGGGTGAGAGGAGGCCTATGGAAAGGGAGTTGGAATCAGAACGACCGTGATAGAAATTCCACCCAGCTCTACTTATCCATTCACCACTCTGGGCAACTTAATCTTGTCTGATTAAAAAAAAAAAAAAGTTCATACATTCTACTCTGCAGACATTCTGAGAATTAGGTGATGTTTTATATAGTACAGCTGTCAGTTCCAAGCCCCACACTGATTTAACTTTTAGAAAGAACAAATGTGTTGGTATTCATGAGGATTCAGGGCAAGAAAGTCATAGAAACAAAGTATAGGCAGATCTGGTGATTTGTTTATTTCTATGAACACTTGATTCTACAATACAGTTCACAGAATAAATAGAGGCACACGGTTATAATTTCCACCATAGTCTGCTATTGAGGAAGATTCAGTGTGAGGATGGCAGCTGGGGGTGTGTCTGGGTCCTGTGGTAACTGGAGGCCTCATGATGAACTGTATAGGGATTCCACCTTCCAAAATCTGACCAAGGCCTGAAGATCAAGGCTCTTGGTGGGAGAGTTATAGCAAGTCAAATGCAAGGAACAGCCAATGCTTTTAGTTCACCACAGTCCCAGGGTGGGTGTGAGTCTACCTACACCCAGGGGTGTAGGTGAGTCTGATCTACCACCTATAGGGAAAGAACTATGTCGATGCAGGCCTTCCCCAACACTTAGTCCACCCCCCAGGAAGGCCTTGAGGCCGGATATGTCTGCCCCTTGACCTGGAGTGAGTAATGAATACAACTTATGAGGTTACTATTACATCAGTTTCTTTCTTGACTATACCACAAAGGGATTCTGTCTGATAGACTCTAAGGACGGAGAGACACAAATGGAGATTGGAATATATGCCCTAACTCAGGTAAAGAACATGACTTGTAAAGTCAAGAAAGAAGAAAACAACACTCTTACCAGATCCTTCACAGGGGAAATAAGCAGACACAAAGACTAGTCTGATCAGACAAAGTTGGAGCCTGGAGCCAGGATTCAAACTGCACTGAATGAGGGGCTCATGTACACAGAAGTTCTGGCCCGACTTTCACAGGGTCACTGTACTGTCTATCTTGTACCTCATTTTGCCAGGGCAGCACCCAGCATTGGCCCTAAGTGGGGGCTAGGGTCATGTGCCCAAACACAGGCAGAATGAGGAGATTCTGAATCACTTGGCAGTAAATGGAGTGAAGGCTGCAGCCACTCTGTACTGGGTAACCCCAGGTCTCAAGAACAGGAAATGTCGACAAGTAAGAAAACACAGCTCCTGTCTTCAGCAAATAAGCATCAGGAAAAGACAGATCTGCTAACCACTGCGGGGTCTTTGGGCCAAAATCCTTAGCACTTTCTGTGATCAAATTGCTGATTGGCAGGTGATGGGACACATCACAGGCTTCGGCTCCGTGGTCATCCTCATCTCATCTGAGATCTGGTTCATTCTGTTCATCTCAGGTGGTCATGGGCTTTACTGACACTATTCCAGCTGTGCCCACTGCCCCATCAAGCAGTGAGATTTCTGGCGGACTTGGAGGCACTCTGGGCCCGCTGAACTACCGCAGAACACTTCTCCCGCCGCAGCAGTTTATTGTTCTCAAATAGACCTTCGTTGCGGGGTATTCCATGAGAACCATCAGGGAAAGTCAGCAGGCCTTTGAGGGCAGAGAAAATATGACAGTGACATTAACGTTGCAGAGCTCAGCTTTTGTGTAGAGGCTATAGAAGTAAAAAACTCAGCTGGGTACCACGGCTAAGGCAGGAGGATCATAAGTTTGAGACCAGCCTCAGAAACGTAGTGAGGCCCTAAGCAACTCAGCAAGACCATGCCTCAAAATAAAAAAATGAAAGGAGACAGGGGTGTAGCTCAATGATTAAGTGCTCCTGGGTTCAATCCCCAGTACCAAAAACAAAACAAAACTCCCAGCTCTACTCAGGCCTGCTCCATTGGTGAGTTTGACAGATATCATTAGGTTCATTAAGGCATGATCACTATTAATTGCTGGACATCCACAGAAGAATTAAAACTAAACAGCCTAAACCTACATTAGGCTGGCCTATGTTACCCAACCTACCGGGATGCAACTTACCAAAACCATCTACTCTGCCATTTTTAAATTCCCCCTCAAAGGTCATGTTGTCGTGCCGAATGAAGACTCCAACGCCATTAAACTTGCCCTGGGCAAACTCCCCCTCATACCTACAGAAACACCAAGAGGTTAGCCTTTCGTAGGCAAGTTAGCTGTCCAGGTTAACTGAGTCAAGCAGCTGCAGGTATATATTAGTTAAAAATGCCATGGGGCTGGGGATGTGGCTTAAGCTGTAGCAAGCTCGCCTGGCATGCGTGCGGCCCGGGTTCGATCCTCAGCACCACATACAAAGATGTTGTGTCCGCCGAAAACTAAAAAGTAAATATTTAAAAATTCTCTCTCCCTCTTTAAAAAAAAAAAAAAGTATCATGGAACCAAGTCCAGTGTGGTGGTGCATGACTGTAAATCCCAGCTACTTGGGAAGTTGAGGCAGGAGGATTCAAAGGCTCAATCTCAGAAAAAGAATTTGAATGAATGGAGCAGGGGTGGAAGGTCACTCACCTCCCTGATATTTTGAATTTCAAATCTATTTAAAAAGTAACCAATAAAAGAACTGCCCACTCCTGGTCTGTTTTCTAGAGTGCCTGGGACAAATTCAAGGTTGATCATGTAAAGGTAAAATTTCTAAGCTGATTCTAAGCTGCAAAAGTCTGAGTTAAAGTGTAAAAGACTGGGCGTTGTAAAGCTTCTAAATTACAAGGCCTGGGCTAAACAGTAAAAGACAAGACGTTGTTAGAATTCCTCTGCTACCCCCGGAACCTGTAATCTCTGTAGCTGTTAGGACAATACCTGAACTGCCCAGTAAATATTTCCATTGGCTCCAAAACCAATCAGTTTAAATGTGTACCCCGCTTAGAAATGACCAATCACCCCTGCCCAGACTGTTCCCGCCAATGAATGTACTAATCCTGTCTCAGAGTTGTTGTTCAATTTTCCCATGCCTCATAATGATTTGTTCTGATGTATGCAAAGCCCCCCGCCCTCTCCAAAAAGTGTACTTAAGCTCTGCTTGACCTCTGCTCTGGGCTCTGGGCTGCTCTCCCTTCTTGAGTGAGCACGGAGCCCCAGCGCGCTGGAATGGATCCCCAATAAATCCCCTTTTGCCAATTGCATGGAGCCAGTCTCTTGTGTGGTCCCTTTCTCCGACGCTCGCCCGGACCCTTACAATCAGATTCACTAATATCCCATTTTTATATCAGAGTCTCCCTTGTTTAAAGCTGAGAAATACTCACCTTGAACCATCTGAAAAGGTCAGTACCCCAAAGCCATTAAAGAGCCCATTCTCAAAATGACCCAGATAGGTGCCACCATCTGCAAACAGCAGTTGACCATAACCATGCCTGCGGCCTGAACAAAAAGGACATGTACAGGTTAGAATGGGGCAACTTCAGGGTCCCTTCTCACTTGCCTAGCATCCCATACATTTCATGACACTATTCACAAAAGAGAGAAAAAAAGTGGTGGCATTAGCAGGGCAGAGTCTGACACCAGCAAAACCTGGAACCTCCCATCTTTAGTCTCAACCATCAGATTTGGAGCACATCTCTCTAAGTATGAATAAGACTCTTAAAATAATAGTAGCCAATATTCATAGCCAGCCACTCTTCTAAGCACTTAGAATTTATGATCTTATTTAATCCTGTGGTAACCTTATGAGGTAGACACAGTACTGTTATTATTCCCATTGAATAGATGGGGAAATGGAGGCAAGGAGAAGCTAAGTAACTTACTCCAGATGCCAGAGCTGGAAGTGTACAGCAAGAATGTAAATGCAGCAGACAGCCTGACTTGCAGCCCACCGTTGACCTTAGCTACACTGCCTCTCAGTGTAGCATTGTGAAGCTATGGGACAAACTTAACAGCCTGACTGGCAGCACTGGCTTAGCTCTGTTACATCAATAGGGCTGTGCCCACTCACTAACCTGACCAGAAAAACCTGGGCAAGATGCTGGGAAGCAGTCATGCTGTTCAGACAGTGCAAGGGAGTTCTTTCAGTGGGTAGAGACCACCCAGCAGAGCCTCGGCAAGTCTCTCCTCTAAAAGGCTGTATTAAAGGGAACAGCAAGTGTTGGGGGAGGGGAGAAAAGACTTGGGACAGAAGGAGGCAAGGTCACAAAATGCACAATTCCTCATGGCTCAAGGGTGTATCACCTGCTGCACTGGAGACCCAGTCTCCTCCAGGCAGTTCCTGGCTGACTAGGACTGGACACAGGAGTCTTTAAATGGCCAGATTGTGTTTCCAAACCGAACATCATTAAACCACTTCCGGCCTGGTCTCAGGCTCTGAAGAGTTTTTCTATTCCTATGAATAGATACTTCCAAATGTAATGAGCTGTCTGTCACAGGAAATTCAAGGGAACGAATGTCATTTGGTCTTAAGTGTCTGCCCTAATTTCCAGATCTTCTTTAACTTTTTTAAGGTTCACTGTAACCAAGACACTGCAACAAATTCTGTACTCAATTTACTGGCTTTTAAAGAATTCATTTTGTTCTTCTGTTTACATTATAACTTATTTAAGAAAATCTCAAATAATCCCACTAAAGCATGAAAGGATATTATAATACTGCAAATCTAGAATTTTGGAAAGATTCAACTTATTTGTGCAGGTTAGATTAACAACAGCATTCTCTAATTCCTTTATTTAATCCTAAAATAGAACAAAGGAAAGGCACTGTGTGAAATTAAGCCCTGGAGTAGGAAATGAAGATCCGTAAAATTGGCTCTCTATCCTGATGTATTTTCCTTCAGCTGAATGAAGTGTTCATCACTGGATCCCCTCAGGGTCCTTCTCACCCTCCTTCCACTCGCCACGATATTCCTCCCCACTGGAGTAGGTGAAAGAACCTTTTGTCAGGGTCATGGTGACAGTTTACAGAAGAAAAAGATGAAATCTGTAGGAAATAAACAGAAAAGAGTCAGTGTCATGGGATGGCTGGAGGAATGGACTGCAAAGTCATTTCACAGATGTACCCTAAAGGCTACCAGACTGGTAAGTATATGCCACCTTGGGTACATTGAACATAAACACCCTCCTTTTCAACCACCATCATCACCATCACCATGATCACCACCACCACCATGATCACTACCACCATCATCATTACCACCACCACCATCATTACCACTACCATCACTATCATCACCACCACTACCACCACCACCACCATCCCATCATCACCACCACCACCATCAGCACCCCACAACCACCACCATCATCACTACCATCACCATAAGCACCACCACCACAACCACCATCACCACCACCCCCACCCCCACCATCATCCCCACCACCATCACCACCACCACAACCACCACATCTGCCCATGCACTTCTTTTTCCCACTTAAGAGTTTTCAGTCAATCTCTATTATCTATGATCTGGGATGGAAATGGAGGCTTAATCTACAAATTGTTACTCAACACCCACTATGTGCTTAGTTGATGTATACAATATAGTCTCTTCCCTCAGTGAGGTGATAATCTAGTGATAAGACTAGCAATTAAAACACTGAATTATACCAGAGAAAATGTAATAAAGTGACATGGTCAGAATTTAAAATGAGCAGCAAAGAAAACTAAGAAATGAAAGCAGAAAGAGCAACATACACATGGGATATTCAATGGGAAAATAAGAAGCCTGGTCTGATTCAGTTGAGAGCTTATTTAGGGAGTAATGGGTATACTCAGCCAAAAATCTTAAATCTAAAAAGACCCTGTGGACTTAGTCCAAACTCTCTCATTTTACAGATGGAGAAATAGAAACTCAGAGTGGTTAAAAAGTTTGTTAGTGGCTAAGTGTGGTGGCGTATGCCCGTAATACCAGTAGCTTGGGAGGCTGAAGCAGGAGGACTGCGAGTTCAAAACCAACCTCAGCAACTAGTGAGGCCCTAAGCAACTCAGCAAAACCCTGTCTCTAAAGAAAATATTTTAAAAAGGCTAGGGATATGGTCCAGTGCTTAAGCATCCCTGGGTTCAATCTCTGGTACCAAAAAAAATTAAAAAAAAAGTTTATTAGTGGTCAAGATGGGATTAGCACACAACTCCCCTGGCTATGACCAGTCCTCCTTATCCTGTACTATGGCCTCTAATTTTAGGTCAGGTTAGCTCATGGAAATCTCTGAAAGCCAGGCAGAGTTTATAGCAACTAAGAGAGGGAAGTGGGAGTTTTGAGTGACAGCGGGGGCTGAAGGGCATTGTGAACAGGGATGGTAACAATGAAAGCAAGTCCAGGACAGCTGCCCTGCTGAGCTGAGCCCCAAATTCACAGAAATCACACTGACAAATAAGACTTGTTGTTTCAAGCCAGTGTATTTTAGGGTGGGTGTTATCACCGAGCAAAAGCTAACTGATACATCCAAGTATGAATGGGTGGTCCAGGGGGATACAGTGCAGTGGGAGCAGAAGAAATGCTACGACAAAATACATCATGGGAAAAAACCACCATTGGATCAGGCTAGATGGTAAAAGAATGCTCTATCATTGACTGTAAACAGAGACAAATAGAATTATTTGAAATTCTATTTTAAATTACTGAATTATTTGAAATTATTTAAAAAATTCAAACCCTATTTAAAAAAATTTCCTAAGTCTTTCTACTCCCCCCTTCATCTCTTCTAAATCTAAGCAATAATATGTTTTCTCAAATGACAATGATGCAGATTCCTAGGCGCAAACCTAGACCTATCGAATCAGATTCTATACAGGTGGAGCTAGGGAGTCTGCAGTTTTAACAAGCCATCACTGGATTCTCACTTGAAAGCTGTGGACTACTATTCTGCTAAATGGAAATAATGTGTAAAAAGCTCTCTGAGGTATAAATCACCATTGAAAGGTTCCCTGTAACTAATAATTAATCTAGAGTCTGAACTTCAGGCACCTGACTGAGTACCATCAGGACACATGTACTTCTTTTCAGCACAGGGGCAAGACCTGGTTCACACAACTAGATGTGATTCTTTAAAGTCTCTGCTCAGTATCAAAATGCCACCAACATAATTCAAAGAACATTTTGAAACAGAACAATTTTGCAAGTTGGACTAATGAGGTAAAAGCTAAAAAGAATAAACACAAACTATAATCACCACCCATCTGTTCTTCATCAATATCCTATGGGCTATTTTGGCTGTTTTTGATACAGATATCAAAAACCCAGAAAAGGTCTGATGTGAAAGCAGCCTGGTCTCACCACAGCAGGGTCAGGCACATCTTTGAGGTCCTGGCCCTGTCTCTAAGCTCTAGTTTCAGACACAAGGTCAGGTAAGTCCTGAGAATCCCTATGTTCTCAATCAAATATGGAGAAACATTCATTTCCAGCCCCACAATAAAGGCCAGCCTTGTGGAAGCTCTCCCACAGATGTTTGGGGTCACTTCTCTGGGACTTGTTCACTTCTTTACTTATCAGTCAGTAACTACACATCCAGGGTCCTTCACATAGTATAAGGCACTCCCAGGCAAGGGTCATTTTCTATTTGTACTAAAGCCCTTCCAAATCTCCAGGGGCTATTTTCTCAGAAAAGTGATGCTGGTACCTGCTGTGTCCTCTGTCCTATGAATGTCTCCTAAGGTCAGCATCTAATTTCAGGCCCACAGACTCTTACCATCAGCTCAACATCACAGTGTGCTTGAATAGAGGTCACCATGACTCCATTGCAAATGCAACATTAATGAGAGGAAGAGAATAAATTTTCCATCAGAACAGCTGAGGAAAATTCTGTCAAGTGCAGCTAGGCATTTTGATAGCTATAAGTCATCTTGGACTCTCCCAGATCTAATTAAGTCACAACACTAATAGTCAACTTATATACAGATCAGAAACAGTTCATCCTTTCAAAACATGTCTATTGTAATCTGAAGATATGTATCTTCTACAAAATTTATAACTAAGCCATCACTCTAGAACATAAACACAAAATCAAGGCTATAAGAATCTTTTCTTTAAATGTTTAGAAGTATTAATTAACATGGCTCCAAATTTGGGAAGAGGTATGGCAGTGAGGTTTGAGGAGCCATAATGACTACCTTGGGACTTAGAGGGAGCATCCGTTGTACTTACTTTTCCTAAAGGCTACACGAAACTTCCAGAGTGGTATCCCATCTTGTAAACTAAAAAAGGGAAAGTTTCCCAGTTTGAAGATTATCTATGGTCAATATCCTAGCCCCGCCTTTAAGTTGTAAACCTTTTGGTATGCTGTTAGCCCTTGGGACCTGTACCCTAAATATTTTAAGGAAACTGATGAAACTTGAAAGGTTACCTTATTACCAAATGTGGTAGACTGTATTTTCCAAAGATGTTTGTAATAATATCTCCCATCTCATATGTTCAAATATAATCTGACCTGCCAATGATATATCAAAACGTGAAGTTTAATTCCTTTCCCTTGAATCTGAGCAGGACTGTGACTGCTTCAACCATAGAAAATGATGGAAGCTATGTGTTCTGTGGTTAGATCATAAAAGATGATGTAACTTCTATCTGCTCACTGGCACACCCACAGTTGGAGACCTGAGCCACCACATAAGAAGTCCAACTACCTGGAGGTTCCCATGCAATGAGGAAGCAAGCCAGACAGAGAGTTGTTGCTCCACATGGCCATCCACATCTCTGAATCATCCTAGCTTGGGTACCAGGCATCAATAAAGGAGCCTTCAGATGATTTGAGCCTTCAGCCACTGAGTGCAAATCTAATCTGAGATATCATGGAGCAAAGAGAAGCCATCGCCACAGTAAAAGTCCCAAATTCCTCATCTACAGAATCTGTGAACATCATGTTAAAAGATACTAAATTGGGGGGTAACTTATTATACCGCAACAGTAACTAGGAACCATCTCTTAACCTCAACCTTACCATCATTCTTTCCTATTTGTTTTCAAAAGTACATATTACAAATTTCCATTATCTAGGGAGAAATAGCAAATTCCCTTTAGTAATTGTTGGTCAAATTCATGTCCATTCCTAAGACTACCATCAGAAGTACCAATTAAAGGGCAGATGGAGTAGAATTCATGGATACTTTGGGCTGGAAATTGCTACATGTGGCAAATAATTCATATTATCACTGCAGAATATAGTGTCAGAATTTTAATTTACAACTTATGTAATTAGCCATGCTAATTAAGAGTCAGCTGCACAGCCATTGTGCAAAAAAGGAATTTCACCAGTAACCATGGTCACTGAGACAAATCTAGTTTAATATAGTCAGTGTTGATAATGACTGATAAGGGATGCAAAACAGCACTTGTATGTTATTTAAATAATCTTGTTAAAGAGAATAGATGGCCTAGGGGTGAAGATTCCTGCTTCTAAACAGGAATCCACCCACATTCTGTGCTCTGGATGATGAGTTGCAGGATCAGCTCAAACATCTACCTAAAAGGAAATTACTATTTTGTCTCTATAAACCAATATATTATTACTCTGCATACTAGAAATACATCCCTGCTATTTTATTATTTATTTATTTATTTGGTACTGGGGACTGAACTCAGGGGTACTTTGCCACTGAGTTACATCCCCAGCCCTTATTCTTTCTTATTTTTGAGACAGGGTCTTGCTGGGTTGTTGAGGACCTTGCTAAGTTCCTGAGGTTGGCCTCTAACTTGCAATCCTCTCAAGTTGCTGGGGCCTATAGGCATGTGCCACCATGCCTGGTTCCTGCTATCTTTGTTTTCTTATGTTCCAGATATTTCAAAACACAATTCTGGGATAAGCCACCCTTCCCAGAGTATGAGAGTCTTGCCAAAGTTCTTTCAGTTACAATGAAAGCATTTTGTAGTCTTTTAAAATCTTCATGATAAGAAAATGAAGGCTCTGGGCTCATTGGTAGTGCACTTGCCTGGCATGTGAGAGGCACTGGGTTCGGTTCTCAGCACCACATATAAATAAATAAAGGTCTGTCAATATTAAAAAAAGAAAAGAAAATGAAGGCTCTGATGAACAAATATTAAGCTTTTTAGGAAATTAGAACAGAAAGATGTTTTAAGTGCATTTAAATGACCTTGAATTTTTTTTTTAATAATAAATCTAACCCCCCTTTTCTCTTACTTGAAAAGTAAACAAATGTATTGTTAAGAAGATGGGAAGAAAACAGTGGCACCAGAAAGACAACAAGGAAGACCTGGAAGCGATAGAGACTAGGGAGTAATGCTATCAGAACACTACTCTATTTAAAGGGAAAGGAGAACGCCTGGGCCGGGTCCTAATACGAGGTATGCCTGTTGGTATCTAAACAGTCTTGACAAAGATGCCACCCATCAAAGTAATCCAGGCATCCCATTCCCCAAGCCTCGGCATGCAGGACTTATCTCCACCACCTTGGTGGAGGCGGGCCCAGAGCAAACAAAGCCCTAGATCTCCACAAGGCAACACCCATTCTCCCACCCCATTCTTGCATTCCAGCCCCGCGCCTTCCATCTACCTGGGTTTGCTCTCCAGCCCCGCAGGTTCTTCAGTTCACACAGTTCTGTCATTCCCTCCAGACGCAGCCCCTCATACTCTGACCGCTAACCCGGGTGCTGCGCGCTCTTCCGAGACTCGACGAGTGGTCTAAACCCAAGTGCTGGGCTTGGTACCCTCCCCAGGCAGCCGCCCTCGGGTCAGGGCATCAGGTTGAAGCCGCGTTCCCCAGCCCAGGTCATCCGCTTGGCTCCTCTGTCCCTACCTGGCTGACCATTCTCTCGCGGCCCCCTCTCACCCGTGCTGCCAGCCGACCGGGGCTCGGCCTTTCGGGACTACTGTCACGCCCCAAAGCGGGGCTTCGGCGGCAGAAACCTTTCCTCCGCCTGGCTCTCCCCCTTCCACCTTCCTCTCCGCCACTTCCACCGCCTGTCCCACCGGAGGCTGCCATCCCTCACGGCCCGATTCTTGCTGCCCATTGGCTGTTACTTAGGTAACCAGGAGCAACGCCACCTCCTATTGGTTCAGTTCGCCTCCGCGCCATCTTTGTGCGGGGCTGAGTGTACAGAGAGGCCGGGCGGGCGGAACCGCTGAAAGGGGTGGGTCTGAGCCTGCACCTAGGAGATGAAGGTTTCTGGTGTGGGTTACCCACAGACGGCGTGATGGGAATGTTAAGCCCAGAGAAAACCAAACTTGCGTCCGAAGCAACCGTAACCACTAACTTAAGAGGCTCGAATCCTCCTCCAATTCTTCAAATGTTTTAAGTACAGAACCTAAATTCGGCTTTAAAGGTGCAGCTTTGTAATTTATAACGCTCTGCATAGGACAATTGCCCTTTAATAACTGTGTCAAACACTGTGATATAAAGACATTTTTGCATTAATGATAGGGACTTATGTTGTCATTACCCAAGTCCTTTGAGGTTTAAATCTAGTGCCAAAATTGGAGCAAATCTTCCTAAGTTCTATGTGCAGCGATCAGTGTATCCATGTTTATTAACTGAACTATGTGAATGTAGCATGACTCTAGGTTCTGTCAGGCTTGAAAAGTCAAGATTGCTGTCACACGATTTACTGTTTTACCCCAGGCATGAGAAAAACCTAAGGTTCAATTATTAATGTTATTGAAAGCGCGGTTCTTGTCCCCTATGCCAATCCAATAACGAGGACACTGTTGTGAGAAAAAAGAAAAATAAGTTTTATTGCTTTACTAGGAAAGGAGAAATACCGGGGACTCACGTCCTAGAGGCTGTGATTCTGCCCATCAGGGAAAACAGAAGGCTTTAAAAGAAGCTATTCAAAGGTACCTTGGCAGAGGGGTCACAGGTGCATCCTGATGGTGTGTTGAGATTCACTTCGTTAATTTGGGAAATAGTCACTTCCTAGATCTTCCAATAACATCTCCTTCCTTTGGAGGTCAGATAACTCAAGGTAATCTTGTTCCTCACCTCCAGGTTAGAAAGGGGAAGGGAGAAGAAGAAAAGAAAAACACAGCCCTTTTAAAATAAGATGCAAGGGCTATAGTCAAAAGGTGAAATGGATCACTATTACATTAGGAGAAAGCAAGTCCATGAGAGTAAGCCCATTGTTTTTCTGGATTGGGATTTCTTCACCTGTAGACTAGAAAATGATAATAATGATAATAATAGTAGTAAAGGCTCTTCAGGATTTGTATGAGAATACTCTGTAAAATAAATGGTAGTTTAAAGTTATTTTTTAAAACTTGGATTCTTTGCTCAAATCCCATCTTTGCCACTTATTGTGTGTAATTTGGAATAAGTTACTAATGTCTGTAGCTTGTAAAATGAAATTGGACCAGTAAACCTATAAGATTAAATTCTATGCTAACACTCAATGGTACATATGCTAAAGTAATATTGACTATAGACATAATTGAAGTCACTAAGAGAATGGTGTTAAGGAAATAGATCTTACTAGAATGGAGAATGCATATTAGAAAATGTGAAGAAATAAGACTAAATAGATTGGGTGAGGCCAAATTTTGAGAGACCTGAAAATTAGGGAGGAGATAATGATTTGCAAAATGTAGTTATTTGAACAGACAAATTGACAGAAAATGGAAGAGAGATTGCTATGTGTTGCGGAGAGGAAAGGAGGAAGGAATATTGTATAATGGAAGCAGAATTTCTGTCATTTTGTTAGGGTGTACAGGGGAGGGGATATTTGTTGTTAATGGGTGCAGATAATGAAAAAGTTTTGGGTATAGATTGTGGTCATGGCCACATAACATTATGAATATATTTAATGTCACTGAATTGAACATGGTGAATACTTACGATGGTAAGTAGTATATGTATTTTACAATAAAAATGTAGTTTCTTGGGTCTGGGTTTGTGGCTCAGCGGTAGAACGCTCGCCTAGCACAGACGAGGCCCAAGGTTTGATCCCCAACACCACATAAAAATAAATAAATAAAGATATTGTGTCCTACTACAACTAAAAATGAAATTTTTAAAAAAATGTAGTTTCTTGGCTAGAGGAGTGACATAATGAAACTAGTATTTTAAGAAAATGAATCTGGCAGTGATAGCCAGAGATAAGCAGTAAGAGTGATTGGTCAGAGAGACAAACTAAGGAGCAATTGTAATGTAACTAAGACATCCTAAAAGTCTCAAAACGAATGTGGCATCAGTGGAAATGGAAAGAAAGTGGGTAAATATGAGATATATCTTATAGGGATATTTAACACGAAGAAATATACTGTAGTTTTAAAAACATGGAGCTAGGCCAGGTTTGTTGGCCCACCCCTGAAATCCCACGGACTTGGGAGGCTTAGGCAGCAAGATTACAAGTTCAAGGCCAGTCTCAGCAATTTAGTGAGGCCCTAAGCAACTAAGTGAGACCCTGTCTCAAAATAAAAATTAAAAAGGGCTGAGGATGTTGCTCAGTGGTTAGCACCCCTGGTTTCAAAGCCCCAGTTTAAAAAAACAAACAAACAAAGACAAAAACAAAACAAAACAAAAACCATAGAGCCCATCTGTCTGGATTTGAGTCCAGGCTCTGCCAGTTACCAGATGAGTGACCACAGACAAATTATTTTACTCCACTGGACCTCAGTTTTCAACATTATAAGAGCTATAATGCTACTCACATGAATTAATCCATGTAATGTACTATGCACTTAAAACAATGGCAAACATTTGGCATTTGGTAAGTACTAGCTATTCATGTGCTGACAATATGTTGACATTCATTTCAGTAAAAGGAAAATCAAGTTCTAAGAAATAGATGCAGAAATAAATTCTAAGGCAGTTTTCACAGAGGGGGAAAAAATAAAAACCAAAAGAATTCTATGGAGAAGTTCAATTCTGGGACCTTTCCTTGACCATAATTTGAAGCTCATGGGCTGAAGGAGATGGTTAATACTAAGAGGTTATCTCTGTGGCTGTGGCCTCTGGGACACAAGAGGCAGGCATTACTTTGCTTGATGTCTAGACAGGAAAAAAATGCATGAGTTCTAACTGAAAGAGGCAATTGCACTTTAAATGGACCTTTGCCTGGAAGGGTTTATTTGGCCAAAAAGTTTGACATTCCTGTATATACAACTAAATAACTGTTCTTTCATTTCAGTACTTCTGTTTAACTGGCAATAATTTGATTTGAGAACAATTATGAAATATTGGTGACCATGGAGCTGGTCATCTTTAGTGAAAATCCATACCCCTAGTCTGCTGTTTACTTTAAATAGAACAATAAAAATAAAAAATGAAAATAACCCAGCAATGACAAAAGTCTAATATTTGTTGAGTGCTTTTTATGTATTAAGCACTATGCTAACTGCTTTACATATATCATAGATTTTATTTAATCAAATGAGATTTGAATATTATAGATGAGGATATTGAGTCTTAGGGTAAATAATTTATCTAAAATAATCATTGTAGTGCCAGGATTCAAACTCAAATGTCTCTTGATACCCAAGTCCAGGCTTCTACTCATTACACACTATACTTTACAATGTAGTGTTAGTTGGGGCTTTAGCTAAGTGATAGGGTGCCTGTCTAGCATATGTGAGGTCCTGAGTTTTATACTCATTTGATACTCAGCTACGCGCACGCGCGCCCACACACACACACACACACACACACACACACACACACACACACACACACACACAGAGAGAGAGAGAGAGAGAGAGAGAGAGAGAGAGAGAGAGAGAGGGCAGTAGTATAAATTTTAACTGAGCTGGGTGCAGTGGTGTACAACTATAATCACAGCAATTTTGAAGGCGAAGGCAGGAGGATCACAAATTTGAGACCAGCCGCAGCAATTTAGCAAGAACCTGTCTCAAAATAAAAAATAAAGAGGATTTGGGATGTAGCTCAGTGGTAAAGTGCACTGGGTTTAGTCCCCAGTAACAAAAAAGAAAAAGGGAAAGAAAAAAAGAAACAGAAATGTTAGCTAAAACAGTATCCTATGGATTTAAAAATGTAATTATTCCAATCCTCTTCAGATGACATTCATACTTACTCCAGAGTTACTTCACCGTACCTGGGTCTGGAGTTGGTCTGCTTCACATCACTTTCTTGCTCAAGATCTGTTCCATAAAGCTCCCTGTGCCTCTCTGCTTGGCTCTCCAGGTCATAACCCAATTTGATCCTGTTTCCCCTCAGTCAAGCAGATTGCTGTCTGTTCTTGCAAGCTCTAACTTCTTCTTTCTTCCAGCAACTCCTTCTGCTTGGGGTACTATTCCCCCCCCCCCACACCCATACCTTTTACCCAGTGATTTAATTACACACTTCTTTAAAACTTAGCTTATAGTACAGGCCCCACATACAGTCTTTGCTGACTCTCCAGCTTACCCTGCAATCTGTGAACTGCTATTATGGAGTTTGCCGCTAGCATTTTTTGATTCCCCCCCGCCCCCCGCCATACTTTCTCAGACAGCTGATTGTCTTCAGCTTGAAGTCAGTAACTGTGTTTTCCTTACCTTTTCCACTAATAAAAGTGTACCGACAACCTACTGTGTTTAAACACAGAGGTTTTACAGTGATGAATAAGTTATGGAATCCTCCTTCAGGAAACTTTTTAGTCCCGTGGGAGACTACATCTTTCCTCAACAAATAAGCATTGGGTAATTGGGCCAATCACTATGTAAAATGCACGAAGATGAGGATTTTTAATTTTTTATTTGTTCTAATTAGTTATACATGATAGCAGACTGCATTACGACTCATTGTACACAAGTGGAGCACAACTTTTCATTTCGCTGGTCGTACACGATGCAGAGTCACACCATTCGTGCAATCTTACATGAACATAGGGTGATAATGTCCGTCTTATTCCACCATCTTTCCCACCTCCACACCCCATCCCCACGCTTTGCCCAATCCAAAGTTGGATGGGGATTTTAAAAAAGCTTTTCATTGAGGTTGTACGGTGGTGGAGGGTTCCTTTGATTGACTGCTATCTCTCCCGCACTTAGAATACAGTAGGTACTCAATTAATGATACAAAAATAAGATTTCTTCCATACTCACAGCCACTTTATAGTAGGCACGCAATTAAAAAGTGACCAATACGAAAAGCTAAGGTTTTGAAAGCGCCGAAGACTAGACAGCCAATTGGAAGATAAGGGCGGGGTTGGGATGACAGTGGGCAGAGGGCGTGTCTGACCCGGAGTTGGCTCCTAGAGCATGCGCAGTCTTCACCGAAGGTGACGGGGAAAAATGCGGAGGCCCGGATTGCGTAGGAGCAGGTTCTGATTGGCTACTGTTCGTGCGCGAGGGGCCGTGCCTACTCGTCGCCAAGTAAACAGGGCAGTCTAGAGGCGGGGCCACGGAGGCACCGCAACCTGATTGGCCCAGCATGAGGTGGGGGGTGCCACGGATTGGTCCCGGCCGCGAGCTCTGCTGTGTGGAGCGCGCCGGGTCCCGGAGCCGGCGGCCAGAGGGATGGACGAGACGAGCCCACTAGTGTCCCCCAAGCGGGCCCAACCCCCGGAGTACACCTTCCCATCGGGCTCGGGAACTCACTTTCCGCAGGTACCAGGGGGCGCGGTCCGCGTGGCTGCGGCAGCCGGCTCGGGCCCCTCTCCGCCAGGCTCGCCGGGCCACGACCGGGAGCGGCAGCCACTGCTGGACCGGGCCCGGGGTGCGGCGGCCCAGGGCCAGACTCATACAGTGGCGGCGCAGGCCCAAGCTCTGGCTGCCCAGGCCGCGGTTGCGGCGCACGCAGCGCAGGCCCACCGAGAGCGGAACGAGTTCCCGGAGGACCCCGAGTTCGAGGCGGTGGTGCGGCAGGCCGAGGTGGCCATCGAGCGGGGCATCTGCCCTGAGCGCATCTACCAGGGCTCCAGCGGAAGCTACTTCGTCAAGGACCCTCAGGGGGTGAGAGCTGGGTTGGGGATCGCGGTCCCCGGGCGGGTGGAGCACTGAGGGAGTTCTGGGTTTCGCACCTTCTGGGGAAGAAAAAAAGAAAAGCTGCAAGAGAGAAACTTCACAGTGCCAGCCCTTAGCAGGATTTTGGGATGCCACTGAGGACTGGAGATAGGGAAGCTCTGCAGGATGAAGAAATAAATCAGAACCTATTTGGTGGGGGAGGCGTGAAAAAGAAAAGAGGAAATTGACCAGATAACAGGCTGAGGGCTCAGTGGTGTGGGGCAATTTGCCTCTAGACAGAGAAGCTTAAGCAGATACTGTTTTGCAGTAGGTTCCTTAGCTTTATGAACTACTGAGACTACTATTTGGCCATTGGTTTACAGATTTGTACAGATTTGGGGCTCTGGGCTTGTTCCTCTTTTTGCACCGAAGCAATGTGTTGCTGTTCTGAAGAACAGGTGAACCATCAGGGACTCTGAGGATTCAGTCCAGGTCTTCTGTGTTGTGATGATCTATATCTCCTGCCACAGTCCCAGGATTTTATTGACAGAAGTGTGTGATAGTGTGGGGGGGACGAATCAGTTTCACCTGGCCTCGTTATTGTTCACTTCCTCTGGGAAAAGGTTTAAATCATTTCTGACAGTTCCTCAGTGTAGAACATGGAGTTTTAGAAACATGGGACTCTCTGCTATCTTTTACTTTCATTCTCTCCCAGGCCTATCAGCAGTTTGCTTTTCAATTAAGGTGGAGTTTTGCTGACCTTTATTTTGTCCCCTGCATGCATTTACAGGGAGATGGGCGTGGGATAGGGCATGGAGTAACCAGGGCAACTGAGAAGTGACTTTTTATCCTTTTGAGAACTACAGAAGAATTTAAGGCATTTGACTTAGGATCAAGCCAGGGGTATTGAAGTCTTCAGATATTCCATAATGGTTCATTGGGAAAATGTGTTATTGTTATACTTCTTAAAATAGTGGGTGTCAAAGTTTTCTCACATTTTCCCAGCATCTCTCCTGCGTGGACTCTTTAGATGCACAGTATATTTGGGTTTTTTTGTTGTTGTTGTTTGTTTTATTTTTTTGGTACCAGGGATTGAACCCAGGGGTGCTTTACAAATTGTAAAACAGTACTTAAGTGCTTTACAAATTGCCCCACACCACTGAGCCACATCCCTAGTCTGTTTTTTTTAAATTTTTTTATTTAGATACAGGGTCCTGCTGAGTTACTTAGGGTCTTGCTAAGTTGCTAAGGGTGGCTTTGAACTCATGATCCTCCAACTGCTGGGATTACAGGCTTGTGCCACCATGCCTGGCCAGTATATTGTTTTGACAGAGGAGTCGTGAGTGACCAGGATGAGCTATCACTTATAGCTGTTGGTCAGGTCTATTGAATGATTCATTTATTCATGAAAGTCATCCCTGAATTATTAAGAACCAGAAGACAATTCTGCCATCAACTCTGTGTACATAACCTGGGTTTGAGAGTAATAGTTATTTTCCAAGACCCTTAAATAAGGGAGCTTGAAAACTCAAATGGGAACCATAATTTCTAGAAACAAGGAAAGTTGAGTGTCCTGAGATCTAAAAGTCAGCAAAGTGCTTTGTCTTTTTGAAAACAGAATGAGATTTAATGTGTGAGTTGTTTTGGTTTTTTGGGGTGGGGCGCCGGGGAGGTTAGCTTGTTGACTGAGAATGTGCTAAGATTATCTTTGCTAGGTTCAGGATGAAAAAGATTTTTTTTTTCATGACACTTTACAATTCCCATGGCAGTATTTCAGGTCCCACTCTTAGGAGTAATAGGATCTCTTAGTTATCCCTGGAAGATAAAGTACTATCATTTCATACATACACAGAGAAAGGCACACCACAGGTAAGTTTCTTGGTGATGTTTAGGCTATCAGTCGCTAAAATTTCCTGGCCACTATTCTTTATTAGAGGGGAACTCAAAACAAGATGCTCTGATCAAACTTTTAATGTAACCATCCTGCTCCCTCTGAGGAAATGTCATTTAGAACAGAAGACTACTTCCTAAATGCTGTGTGTGGGGGGTTACACTGGCCCCTCACTGTAGTTAGTATTGTCATTTTGACCTTACTCCAAATGTATTTTATTTAACAAATACTTACATAGCACTTACTATATGCCAAGTAGTGTTTTAAGTGTTTTACAAATAGTAGCTCATTTAATCCTTATAACCACCCTCCAAGATGAGTACTATAATTATCCCCACAGGTGACAACACTGAAGCACATAGTATAACTAATTTACCCAAGGTCTCACAGCAACCAAATCGTGGAGTTGGGCATATTGGCTCTGGAGGTCATGCTTCTAACCACAATGCTCTGCTGCCCCAGAGTTACTCATCTGAATTTCTGGTTTATCTTTTTAGCCAATATATTGCTTAGTACTGAATTTGGCAGTGTGTGACAGGCATTTTAAAATAATAATGATTTGAAAAAAAGGTTCATTTATCTCTTGTGTAAAGGACTTCTGTAGGCTGCATGGCATTTTACTTTATCACGGGTTCAGGTCCTTCTTCTATCTAGGATTCAGCCATCGTTAGTGTGTGGCTTCCACTTCATGTTCCAAGTGGCTGCTTGTGCTGCAGAGATCTTATCTGCTTTTCAGCTATTTGGAAGAAGGAAAAGGAGAGAAAGAATGTCGCCACCCCTCAGGACCTTTCCTAGAGTTGCATCAGAGCCTTCTGCCTAAAAACATTGTTCATAATTTAGGGGCAGTAGTGGCTGGAACTATAGTCTTTATCTTGCCCAGCTAAACATCAGGAGTCCCATGACTAGGGAAGAACCTGGGAACAGCAGTTTCTATAATGGCTACTTTTGAAACTTAGTCTGAAAAGATTCTTGAAGAATCTGATTCTAGTCCTGATTCCATTTCCCAACATCGAATGGTTTCTGTCACAGGGTAAGTGGCGACCTGGAACTGTTAGAGAGAAAGTGCTAGATTAGGAGTCATGGTGGAGTGTGCTCACATTACCCCTCCTCACTTACATCCTTATGCTTCAGGTCTCATGTTCACTAGGAACAAACATATTTTTTGAACATTCTCTAGTTTGTGAGGTCAGTCCTACCAGATGTTCATATTATCAGGAATCACAGAACAGCATGTGATTTACTAGTTTAAGAGGATTAAATGAAATATTACACATGAAAGGCCCTGGCGTAGTTCCTGGTTTTTAGATGAAGCTTAGAGTTTTTTGTTTTGTTCTGTTGTACTTATTGATCCCTGGATTGGCTTTCTTGGATACACAACATTGAAAAAGGCAAAAGTAATATAATTTTGAGAAGATACTTTTAACCATTGAGAATAGCAGTTCATTAGATCATAGTAAGTTTGGTATTTGCATCAATGCCAATTACAGTATCTATAAAGACACTGCCCACATGTTCTAGGAACTTGGCCTCCTATCATTGATTTTCAATATTTATTTATTTATTTATTTATTTTTGTGGTGCTGGGGCATGAACCCAGTCTCCCGTGTGCTAAGCAAGCACTCTGCTACTGAGCTACATCCCTAGCCCAATTTTCAACCTTTAATAGACTTTATCCACCAACCGTTTGCCATGAAAGTAGTATCTTTTTCTATTTTTAGTTCTTTTTTTTTTTTTTTTTGCCTTAGTACTGGGGATTCAACCCAGGGCACTTAGCCACTGAGCTACATCCCCAGCACTTTTTAAAAAAAATATGTTTTATTTAGAGATAGAGTCTCACTGAGTTGCTTAGGGCCTCAGTAAATTGCTGAGGTTGACTTTGAACTTGTGATCCTCCTGCCTTAGCCTCCTGAGCCGCTGGGATTACAGGTGTGTGCCACTGCGCCTGCTTCCATTTTTCAAATATAAAACTTAAAATATTGAATATGCTTCTTCCAACCACATGTGTCCTCTAAGAAATTCTTGTTTCTTTTACTTCAAACACAGTAAAATTCTTTTACCAAAATGTTAAAAGTTAGGTTGGGGTTGTGGCTCAGTGGTAGAGTGCTTGCCTAGCATGTGTGAGGCACTGAGTTCGATCCTCAGCACCACATACCAACAAAGATGTTGTGTCTGCCGAGAACTAAAAAATAAATATTAAAAATTCTCTCTCTCCTCTCTCACTCTTTCTTTTTAAAAAAAGTATTGTGTCTATCTACAACTAAAAAAATATATATTTTTTAAAATGTTAAGAGATGGTCAAATTTGTGCATCCTATACAGATCTTGAGATTTTAAGCATCATCTACTATCAATACAAGCAGTTCTCCCAAGCCACAAGTTGTAATGGGCAAAGCAGTGTGGTGTGAAAATACACACAAGCTAAATCATTTTCACTACATTCTGTCTGTTTGGACTCATCTTCTTTCAGGGTTTAATATGTTTGGAATAGCCCTTTCTTCCCTTCTGTAAGGGTTAATGTGTGTGTGTCAGGTGTGGTGGTGCACATCTGTAATTCCAGTGGCTCTGGAGGCTAAGGCAGAAGGATCACAGGTTCAAATTTAGCCTCATCAACTTAACAAAGCCCTAAGCAACTTAGTGAGATCCTTAAAATAAAAAAAAAAAAAAATTTAAAAAAGGACTGTGGATGTAACTCAATGATTAAGCACCTCTGGGTTCACTCCCTGGTACCAAAAAACAAACAAACAAGAGTTAATGTGTGGGCTGGAGTTGTCGCTCAGTGGTAGAGTGCTTGCCTAGCACTTGTGAGGCACTGGGTTCGATCCTCAGCACAACATAAAAAGAAAAATAAAATAAAGGAATTGTGTTCATCTACAACTAAAAATATTTTTTTAAAAAAGAGTTAATATGTATGTAAACAAGACTTCTCTACCTAAATAAGTCAAGGACAGCTTTTTCTCTCCAACCTCTAATGCAGAATGCAGTAGTACTTAAAGTGTGGCCCAGGGGCTCCTGTGAATTCCTTTTTGGGGTCCAAGGCTAAAAATTATTTTCCTAATAATTGTAAGACTTTATTTGCCTATTTTACTCTCATTTCCTTATGAATGTAGAGTGGAATTTTCCAGAGATCACATGATGTGTGATATCGAAACAGATTGAATACTAAGGAAGATGTGAGAACCCAGTTGTCTTCTATTAAGCCAGACGTTAAAGAGATTTGAAAAATGTAAAACAATGCCAGTCTTCTTTCACCAAAGTATTTTTGAAAATGAAGGCTAGGAAAATACATCTTCATTTGTCATTAAAATATATCATGATTAATGTATAGTAGGTTTATGTTTATTATTAAGTGAATTAAACAGTTTTCTCAGTTTTAATTTTTAATACAACAGATAGAGCTTGAACAAAAGTTTTTTTGGTCCTTTATAATTTTTAAGAATTTAAGAGAATCTTAAGACCGAAACGTCATGTTTACGAAACTTTTAAAGAAACTATTTCATTAAAGGTCACTTTTTTTTTAAATTAAAGATCACTTCTGTTTATTTCACTATTTGATATGAGTGATGCACTTGAACTATCTTAAATTTTAGGTTTCTGGAGAAAAGGGTGGTGGCGGGCAACTATGACAATGACTGTTGCTGCTTTTCTTCCTCTCCATCTATTTTTTTCTTCTTGTTTTTCTTTCCTTCCTTCCTTCCTTCCTTCCCTCCTCCTCCTCCTCCTCCTCCTCCTCCTCCTCCTCCTCCTCCTTCTTCTTCTTCTTCTTCTTTTCTTTTCTTTTTCTTCTTCTTCTTCTTCTTTTCTTTTTCTTCTTTTCTTTTTCTTAAGGGAGATTGCCCAGGCTGGTCTAGAACTCCTGGGCTCAAGTGATTCTCCCTCTCTGGTGGCTGGGGCTGCAGGTGTGCATCACTAGACCCTGCTCAAGGGCCTTTCTTTCACAGCATAATACTCTCTTTCTGTTGAGCTATTCGGAACTCTCTGGGTCCCAGGTTCCAATAACTGATTGTAGAGCTTGACACCAGCCAGTGAATGACCTCTTGCTTCCTTGTGCAGTTCTGTTGTTATCCTCATCTTCATGGACTACTATTACTTTAGCTATCTGTATTTCAACCTCTTCATTAAACAGAGACATTACTAAGTGGGTATTAAGGAAAGGTATTTTTAAAATATTGGCACTAAACTGAAAATTTCTCCTAGATGTAATAAAGGAATTGATAGTCTGTTAAAGGAGAGAGAGGATGGTGAGAAGAACTAGGCATTCATTTTCTTTCTCAGCTGAAAACTGGTGGGTAAGGAGGGTATTCTTGATTATTCAATAACAGTCAATTATATGAAGTGAACATTAGCTTGAGTTGGCTGTGGAGTGTGGGGGAGGAGGAGGGTCATATGATATGAAGATGAGTCACTTGATTAGCATATTTGCTTTTCTTTCTTTGAATTACCAGTTTGGGGACTGGAGGGAATAAGATAAATGTAAAACAACCTCAGAGAGTTGACTGACCTGTGGAAGAAAATCTTCAGGAAGGAGAGCCAGAGTTTCTAGGTATCCCATATTTCCAACGACATTTGAAGAAGATGGATTTAATCTTTTTGGTTTCTTCTATCCTGGTCCCTTGCCTATCAGAATTTACTTAAGAGAATTCTATTCTAACCAGGTAGCAGATTCTTTTTCTCTTTGTCTCTTAGGCTCCTTTTTTTGGGATTAAACCCAGGTATACTCTATTGCCCAAGCTGACATTGAACTTGATCCTTTCATCTCAGCCTCCTGAGTCACTGGGATTACAGGCATGTGTCATCATGCCTGGCTCTTTGGTTGCTTTCTTTGTTTGTCATTTCTAACTTTTTATTTCAAGATTTTGTTAATACCTAAGAGATGAGATAATAAGATTGACAGAGGAAATTAACCATTGATGAAGGAATTTTTAAACCTCATTTCATAAAACTTTATTTCCTGTTAGTTGATAACTTTTTGAGTCTTTACATAATTGATAAAGAGAAATTGTGTTTATGTATATACCTTGGAAGTTGGAGATTTATGATGTTAAAGTTCTGGCATGCCATATAAAGGAAAGGTCCTATTGGATAAATGGGGGCAGGAATACATGCATCCCTGACAAGTTATTTCCTCACTTGGAGGAGAAGATTACTTTGGAGCTCTTATTATATGCAGTGTGATGTTATATCCTTCTAGTATTAGTATAAGATTGCAGTCTATGGCTCAAGATGAGCCACTGAGTTGGCTTCTGAATCTTGCTTCTAGAAATGTACAAATCCATTCACCTTATTTCTTTGAAGCACAAAGTTAGAGATAAGTATGAGAGAAGAATGATGGAGAGGAGTGAAGTAGCAAGAAGAATGAGGAGACTTGACACCTTTGGCCACAGCTCTTTTGATCAGTGGGTCTCAGTTGCACATACAAACTGGTGTCTTACCAGCTAGGGAGTAGCCTCTGTCTGACTAAACAGGAATTGTCTTCTTGTGTGCACTCATTTCCTTCTGGATTTCTGCTGACTTGGTCTGACTTTTTTTTTTGGTGGTGTTAGGGATTGAACCTAGGACCTGGTGCATGCAAAGTGTACAATCTACTACTGAATTATAACCCATCCTCCCAACTCATCTTTTTCTTTTGTCTGTGTAGAGGATCATTGCTGTCTTCAAACCCAAGAATGAAGAGCCATATGGGCATCTTAATCCTAAGTGGACCAAATGGCTGCAGAAGTTGTGCTGTCCCTGCTGCTTTGGCCGTGACTGCCTTGTCCTCAACCAGGGATATCTCTCAGAGGCAGGGGCCAGCCTGGTGGACCAAAAACTGGAACTCAACATTGTACCCCGTACAAAGGTCAGTGACCTTAGTGCTGGGCTAAAGTTTTGCTGAGGCTTAAACCTTGTTAGTGGGACTTTGGGTCTAGTGGGGGCTGTTTCAATCTTGGAAAGTCCTTTTTTGGGAGAAGGTAACAGGATTAGGCTCACAAATTATTCATCTGATGAAAGTTGTTCTTGAAGGACATACATACAGATTTTTATACACAATTTCAGGAATTTCACAGATGCCTAATGCACATTTATGGGCTCTCTTGGTCTTTATATCCCAGGGAACCCCAAGCTGGTTAGAAACCTAGCTACTTTTAAAACTCACTCTCTTAGACCTTAGAGCTATTCCAGGATTTCATTTTTTTGTTTTTATTTTTTAAAGACAGGAGCTTGCTATGTTGCCCAGACTGGCTCTTCTGGGCTCCAGTAATCCTCCTGCCTCAGCTTCAAAAGAAGTTGAGACTGCAGGAGCATGCCACCATATCTGGCTTTAGATATAATCTAGAATGGATGAGCTGTTTAAGAACCCCCATACTTCATGAAACTCTCCAAGAGTTATGAGGGGAAGAAATATGTTGATCATACAAGCAATTAAGGACACATCATCACCCACTGAGTATGTGGCATCTGAGGTTTAGTAACAAGTGGCACTCTGATCTTATGCCCTGAGGCTGCAGAGGGGGCTTCGTAGTTCTGGGTCATAACCCTCTTTGAGAATCTGGTGACAGCTGAAGGTCCTATTCTTAGAAAAAAAACACACATATTTGCAATTAGTATTTTGCGTATATTTTCAGATGACCAGTTGAAATCTATCCATTGACCCCCTCTAGACCATGCCTTGAGATCAAAAACCTCTGCTTGAGGTTTTCTTCATAGGTTTAGATGGCAAAGAAATTGATTAGCAGATAGGAACTGCCCTGCAAACTTGGTTTTACATTTTTTTTTTCTCTTCAGTTCGGGAGATTGAAAACAAAGGTGCTCTACTGAGATACATCCCCAGTCCTTATTATTTTGAGACAAAAGCCTCCTTAAGTTGCCCAGCCTGGTGTTGAACTTGTGATCTTCCTGCCTTAGTTTCCTGAATAGCTGGGATTATAGGTGTGCACCATTGTTTTAGGATTTTTTAAGAAGACAATGGGATTATTGTGAATGTTTTAACTATTTCTGCTTCTTTTCCACTGAACTCTAAACAATAGGCCAACTAGTTTGTGAATTTCTAGAAGTTAGAGATCACTTCTTGAGATATTCATTTCCCATTCTAAGCACCTCGCAAAGTACTATATAGTAAGTAAGTGTTCATTAAATATCTGAATCAGTGAATAAATGTCTAATCAAGGAAACAATTCCAAAGATTCCCCCAACTTCAGGCTGGAGAGAATGAATGTTTGACCAGGCTATGGTTCCCATTTGTTACCTAATTCACTGCCTGGATTTGTGCTCATTCCCTCCCTTTATATGTTGATTTTATTTCTCTGTGAAGATAGTTAAACAACACACTTTCAGCATCTTGTATGATAATTAACACTCCCAGATCTCTTGCCTAACCTGGAATCCTCCTACTAAGCCTCTCCTAGGCTCTAGAAACTTTTAAAATACTCCTTGCTCATCACTGTGTGATTTCCTTCCTGTTCTTGGCTCTATGCTTGCCTGCTAACTGGTGTTTCTGGAGAGCAGTGCTTAAGAATCAGAAGGCTCGATTTGAAATCTGACTCAAAAGCTTTTTATTTGTGTGACCCTTGTGCAAGTCAATTAATTCCCTGAGGCTGTTTCCTTACTGTAAAAATAGGGATATAAATAGTTCCTTTTAGAGTGGCTATTAGGATTTCACAAAAGGGATTTCACAAAAAAACTTAAAGGTAGACTGCTTGCCTCACATGCATGAGGCCCTGGGTTTGATCCCCAGCACCATACACACAAAAAAATTACACAAGATAATCCACTTAAAGCACATAGCCCAGTACATGACACAGGCTATACTCTGGTTAGCCTGTGTTATTTGTAATCTATTCTAATCATTAATGTTGCCTGCACAACCCTTTTCTTTCCCATGTCTGTTCTTCCTCTTTCCCTATTAATGATGCCTGAGGATTTTTTTGCTCAGAAAGTTAGCAACAGCTAAAACTCTTGTCTTCCATGAGACTAAGATAAGATGGAACTTTGCAACTAAAGTTCAGCTGCTGAGAACAGTGAAAGGAATCATTCACTTCCTTACCTCCCCTGTTTGTGACCAGATTCTGTCCATTTATCACTATGAAAATGGAGCTTACAATTGTTATGCAGCTCCAAATAGTAAGGTTCTAATTCTCACTCACTGGCTGTTTCTGTTCTCTGTTCCTGTGAGATTTCAGGTTATGATAGTTTCATTAATCATAGGAGAAAAGCAGTTGTTAGGAAGCATGATCAAAAATAAATGTGATAGGAGGCAAACGATGCTTTATGGCTTGAGAGGATCAGGGTTTTCATAGTGGAAACTGGCAAATTAGAAAGCACTTTTCACTAATTAGAACAAATAAAAATAAATGAATACCAAAAAAAAAAAAAAAGCCCTTTCTTTCATTCATATGCCTGAGTTTCCTGATTTATAAGGTAGGGAGTGCTTGCTATAGTACCTTGCACATTCATTTCAGGGAACCCTGATAAAACGGGATGAATGGAAGGAAGGAGGCTTGTATGGGAATAAATTATTTTGCTTTTAAGGTTCATGGGCAAATAAGGCATTATTTGTAATGAATTTTACAGCTTAGGACAAAAATTTTCTTATAAATTTGATTTAAGGTATTTATATGCTAACTATTATATTTTAACTATATGCTAACTATTTATATTTTAACTATTTCTGCTTATTTTCCACTGAACTATGCTAAAACTCACTAGTTGCCTTTTCTAAAAGAATTTGTAACTCATTCATTCTTTCATTTGTTCAGTTAATACTTAATGAACATTCCAGGTACTGTGTTAGGTGCTGGGAATGCTAATATGAATAAGATGTTCTCTGCCTCCCAAAATGTCTAGGTTTTTTCCCCCCTGGTAATAAGGGATTGAACCCAGGAACACCTTACTAATGTGCTGTATCCTTATCAATTTTTATTTTTTATTTTGAGACAGTGTTTTGCTGAGTTGCTAAGGATCTCACTAAGTTGCTGAGGCTGTCCTTGAACTTGCTAGCCTCCTGCCTCAGTCTCTCAAGTTGCTGGGGGTACAGGTGTAATCCTGTGCCTGACCCCAGCCCTTTAAAAATATTATTTTGAGACAGTCTCACTAAGTTGCCAAGGCTAGGCTCAAACTTGGCAATCCTCCTGCTTCAGTCTCCCAAGTCACTGAAATTATAGGCATGTGCCAAACTCTCCCTGCTAAATCTCATTAATTTTAAGAGAAAAGTTAGATATGTGATTGTATAATCATAAGACATGTGGTAATGGACATGCATATAAATTACAATGGTATCACTGCATTTTGACAGCCAAGTGTGATGATATTGACGTCCCATCATAATTTATGTGTGTGTGTGTGTGTGTGTGTGTGTGTGTGTGTGTGTGTGTGTGTTTTGGGGGGAGGTGGGTACTGGGGATTAAACCTAGGAGGAATTTTCCCAGCTTTTTAAAAATTTTATTTGAAGATGGGGTCTTGCTAAGTTGCTGAGGGTGGTCTTTTATTTATTTAGTTTTATGTGGTGCTAAGGATTAAACCCAGTGCCTCACATGTTCTAGGCGAGTACTCTACCACTGAGTCACAACCCCAGCTGGTCTTGAACTTGTGATCCTCCTGCCCTAGTCTCCTGAGTCATTGGGGTTTCAGATGTTTGCCATAAAGCCTGGGCCCATTACAATTTTTTTTTGAATTGGCAATGCATGCATATAGTGCAAAAATCAGAAGGCACAGAAGAGTCAAAAGAGAGAAGTAATTCAGCCTCCTCCCACTGCTGTCTCCTGGTGCTCAGTTTCCTTCCTCATACTATTCCAGATAAAATGTGTGCATAAATATAGAAGTCCATTAAAAGTGAAAAACAATTTTTGTATTTTTAAATTTTTAAGAATTTTTAATGTTTATATAAAGTACTGGGGATTGAATCTAAGGGCACTTTTACCACTGAGCTATATCCCTAGTCTTTTTTTTTTTTTTTTTTTTAGTTAAAAATTTTTTTGAAACAGGATCTCACTAAGTTACCCAGGCTGGCTTTAAACTTGTAATCCTCCTGCCTGAGCCTCTGGAGTTGCTGGAATTATCAGCATGCACAACTGTACTCAGCTTTCATGTTTCTTTTTAAAATATGAATAATGGCACAAAGCACAACATTTAAAAGGAAACAAAAAGATACAGAGTAGAAATTGTAGTATGTTTGTATTTGGAAAGAAAGTAGACTTTGGGCCTCTTCTTCTAATGCACGAGGTAACTATTAGTTAAGGGTAATTCACATTAGTTGCATAACAATCCCTGAATCTCAGTGGTTTAATATATATAATAGGAATTAATTTTTGCTCATGTCTGTTAGGCAGCTCTCTCATATCCCCCCACGTCACTCATGTAATGACAAGAGATATATTATCCTTCCATTGTGTGGTTGTACCATCTCAGAACCCTTCATTTCCAGCTACAGAGATGGGGAAATGTGAACTAAGGAGTGTGAGAGATTTTAGAGACCAAGCCTGGAAGTGGTATGCCTACATCACTTTGTCAACATCCAGTTGGTCCAAACTAGTCATATTCCCTGTCCTAGTTGCTGGGTAGGCTAAAAAATGCATTGTACTTACTCATTTATTTATTTTTTGTGTGCCCTGGAAGAGAACCAGTATTGGTGGGCATCTTGCTATTCTCTCCCATGATGGTCTGGTTCCTTAAACTTGACTCTAACCTGGGTATCTCTTCTCTTTCCACTGTAGGTAGTATACCTGGCCAGTGAAACCTTCAACTATAGTGCCATTGACCGAGTGAAGTCCAGGGGCAAGCGACTTGCGCTACAGAAAGTGCCAAAAGTTGGACAGCGGTTTAACCGCATTGGGCTACCACCAAAGGTATAGATTACACTTGTTTGGCATATCTAATGTGATGGTTTATGGTAGCACTCATTCAAGTGGGGAAGCAACATGCCCACCAACTTGAATATCGGCTTGTGAGTAGCCTGCCCTGAGGTTTCTATCTTCTTTGTTTCTGTTGAGAAACCTAACTTCTCACTTTAATCTCTGGACCATTTATAAAAGGCTTCTTTTACAAAGTGAATGGATGATCTCTGTCACAAACTTTATCTCCTGTACTTTCAAGGAAATGAAGATATGAGGATCTTGGAAATCTCCCTGTCTCTCATGTGAACACCACAGGAGCTTAGTGGGTCCCTGCATACCCTTAGAGTCTTTGGACTTGGGCTGCAGGGACATGATTTTGTTCCTTCTTCTTGGTTGCAGGTTGGTTCATTCCAGCTCTTTGTTGAAGGCTACAAAGATGCAGACTACTGGCTGCGGCGTTTTGAAGCAGAACCTCTCCCTGAGAACACTAACCGGCAACTACTGCTGCAGTTTGAGCGCTTAGTGGTGCTGGATTACATTATCCGCAACACTGGTGAGCAGCTGTGGGGAAGGCCTGGTGATGTACAGGGCTTGGGAGTCACAGTGCCTTGTCAGGATGAACTTGACCCTATGTTAGAAGGGTCATATGCATTTAGAGAGGATCTAAGAAAATACTTTTCCAAATTAAGCTTTGTGCAGACAAAGCATGTAGTTTTTAGAAATGGTAAGGCCTGGAGCCATTTTATCCTTGCCTCTTTCCAGGTGCCAGACAGAAATACCTGGCTCTTCCAAAACGCTGAAGAGCACGCTTACCCTTTATCCCAATTCGTTCTTAGAGCATTAAGATATTACCACAGGACACTTTTGTCTTTCCTTTTCTTTTTGGTCCTAGGGATTGAACCCATGGGCACTTTACCACGGAGCCATATCCACAGTCCTTTTTATTTTTCATTTTGAGACAGGGACTTGCTAAGTTGCTGAGGCTGGCCTCAGACTTGCGATCCTCCTATCTCAGCCTTCTGAGTTGCTGGGTTACATGCATAGGCCTCAATGCCTGGCTAATTTTGTCTTTTTCTGACTTTTTGAGATGGCTGCATAATCATCAGTGATTTAAAAAAAAAATTCTGGTGCAATTTTAATTTTAGTTCATTTAACCTGACAAAATTTATGCTTTTTTGAACTATATTTTTTCCAGTATTTTGTGTTGTGGTAAGATACTATCTTAATCATTTTTATGTGTACAGTTCAGTGACATTAAGCACAGTCATATTATTGTGCATCTACCACCATCATCCATTTCTAAAACAAACTCTTTCTGGAGAATTCAAATTGTAAAATGAAACTCTGTACCCATGAAATAATAATTCTCCATTCTCCCTCCCCACAAGCCCCATTGATTTTGACTGTTCTAAATACTTCATAAAAGTGGAATCATATAATATTTGCCTTTTTTATGATTTACTTATTTCACTTGGTGTAATGTCCCCAGGATTCATCTATGTTGCAGCATGTGTTGGAATGTCCTTCCTTTGAACAATGATTATCCTTCTAGTGATTGAACAATGTTCCAGTTAATGTGAATACCACATTTTGCTTATACATTTATCTATTAATGAGCACTTGGGTTACTTCCATATTTTAGTTCTTGTGAATAACACTGCTAAGAACATGAATTAACATGTATCTCTTCAAATTCCTGCTTGCATTCCGTTTGAGCATATACCAGAAGTGGAATGGCTGAATCATACATGGTCATTCTATTAGTAATTTCTTGATGAACTACCATACTATTTTATATGGCGGCTATACCATTTTTCATTCTGACCAACAATGCACAAGAATTCCAATTTCTCTACATCTTGCCAACACTATTTTCTGTTTTTTGTTTTTGTTTTTGTTTTTGTTTTTTTTGTGGGGAGGGATAGATGCTAAGAATTGAACCCATGACCTCACACTTACTAAACATGAATTCTATCACTAAGCCACACTTCAGCCCTCCTATTTTCTGTTTTTTGTTTTTATTTATTTATTTATTTTTTTAAATAGTAACCATTCATTGTACTTTCTTTGTTTGCTTTTGGTACTGGGAATTAAGTCCAGGGGCACTTTACCACTGAGCTACATCCCTAGCCCTTTTTTATTTTTATTTTGAGACAGGGTCTCACTAAGTGGCTTTGGGTCTCACTAAATTGCTGAGGCTTGTCTTGAACTTGTGATCCTCCTGTCTCAGTCTCCTGAGCTGCTAAGATTACAGGTGGCCCTACCTTGCCAAGCTCATTATAGTTTTGGTTTTGCATTTCTCTGATGATTAGTGATATTTAACTTATTTTCATATGCTTATTGGCTGGCCAGTTGTATATCCTCCTTGGACAAATGTCTATTCAAGTCCGATGCTCATTTATTTATTCACTTATTTTGTGGTATTAGAGGTGGAACCCAGGGCAAACATTCTACCAATGAGCTAAATCCCCATCCCACTTTGAATTGGTTTGTTTATTTTATTACTGTTCAGTTTTTGAAGTTCCCTGTATATTCTGGATGTTAATCCCTTATCAGATGTATGATTTGCTATTAATTTCTTCAACTCCATTGGTTTTTCACTCTGTTGATAGTATCTTTTGATACACAGATTTTTCTTTTTTTTCCTGTATCTTTCATATTTAAGAGTCATTGCCAAATCCAGTGTCATGAAGCTTTTGCTCTGTTTTTTTTTTCCTAAGAATTTTATATTTTTAGGCCGTAACATTTAGATCATGGATTCATTTTGAATTAAATATATAGTACATGGTATTAAGGGTCCAATTTCATTCTTTTGCAAATGTGTATTGAGTTTCCTCAGCACTGTTTGTTGAAAAGACTGCCTTTTCTTCCACTGAATGATCTCGACACCCTTGTCAATATTATTTGGCTGCATACATATCAGGGTTCATTTCTGGGCTCTTTTTTTGGGGGTAGTGGTGCTAGGGCTTGAACCCAGGAGCACTAAACCACTGAGCCACATCCCCTGCCCTTTTAGTGTTTTAGAGACAGGGTCTCACTGAATTGCTTAGCGCCTAGGTTTCTGAGATTAGCTTTTTAAAAAATGTTTTGTTAGTTGTAGATGGACACAATACCTTTATTTTATTTATTTATTTTTATGTAGTGCTGGGGATCAAACCCAGTGCCCCACACATGGTAGGCTAGTGCTCCACCACTGAGCCACAAGCCTCTGGGATTACAGGCATGCACCACTATACCTAGCTGAGTTCTTAATTCTGTTCCATTGGTCTGTATGTCTCTCTTTATACCATTACCATACTATTTTGATTACTATAGTTTTATAGTAAGTTTTTAAGTTAGAAAGGGTGGGTCTTCAAGTTTTATCATTTTCCAGGATTGTTTTGGCTATTTGGGTGTCTCTTGAGATTTCATAAATTTTAAGATAGTTTTTTTGTTTGTTTCTGCAAAAAACGTTTGAATTTTAGTGTTTCCTTTCTGATTTGGTTGCCTTTTCATTTCTTTTTCTTGCCTAATTCCGTTGTCTAAGACTTCCAGTACTGTATTAAATAGAAGTTGTAAAAGCAATTGCATCCTTATCTTTTTCTTGATTCGAGAAAAACCTTTCAGTGTTTTACCATCGAATATGGTGTTTGCTGTAGGTTGATTTATACATATTGAGGTAGTTCCCTATTCCTGGCTTGGTGAGTGTTTTTGTTGTAAAGGGTGTTAGATTTTGTCAAATGCTTTTTCTATATTGAGTATGAGGATCATGTATTTTTTTTGTGACTGATTTTTATATATTCAACTCTCCTTGAATTGCATGAATAAATTTTATTTGTGCATTGTCTGAAATCCTTTTAATATGCTGCTTAATTCAGCTTGCTAGTATTTTGTTGAAGATTTTTACATCAGTGTTCATGAAAGATATCGGTCTACAGTTTTCTTGTATTATCTCTTTCTGGCTTCATTTTGAGGGTAATGCTGGCCTCATGGAATGATTTGAAGTTCAAGAAGGATTGGTGTTACTTCTTTAAATGTTTGGTAGAATTTACCAGAGAAATATCACACCTGGGAATTTTTTGTTTGTTTGCTTTTGAAGATAGTCTTGCTACATTCCCCAGGCTGCTCTCCAATCCTGATCTCAAGCAACATACTCACCTCAACCTCTCAAGTGGTGGGATGCAAATATAGACCACTATGCCCAGTAGGAAATTTTTGATTACCAAATCAGTCTCCTTACAGGTGTAAGTCTGTTGAGATTTTTCTCTCTCTCTCTTTTTCTTCTTTCTTTCTTTTAGATGGGGGTCTTGCTATGTTGCCCAGGCTGGCCTTGAATTTGAGATTCTCTAACAGGTTCCTGAGTAGCTGGGATTATGGACATGCACTACCCACACCCAGTTTGAGATTTTCTAGTTCTTTGTGGTTTAATCTTGGTAGGTTTCGTATTTCTAGGAAATTACTTATTTTATCTAGGTTATCCAATTTGTTGGCATATGGTTGTTTATAGTGTTCTCATGTAATTTAAAAAAATTCTGTAGAATTGGTAGTAATATCTGTGCTTTTATTTCTGATTTTAGTAATTTGAGCCTTTAAATTTTTTTTTCTTGGTCCTTTTAGCTACAAGTTTGTCAATTTTGTTGATATTTTCAGAAACCAGCTATTAGTTTCAATATATATCTCTAAAAGATAACTCTTCGGCCATGAAAGTGATTCACTGGTAGAGTGCTTGCTTGGCACTGTGAGGCCCTGAGTTCGATTTCCCAGTATCACAAAACAAAACAAAACTCAAAAAAAAAAAAAAAAAAAGTATGCAAGCCGGGTGCAGTGGTGCATGCCTATAATCCTAGTGGCTCGGGAGGCTAAGGCAGGAGGATCACAAGTTCAAAGCTGGCCTCAGCAAAAGTGAGGCACTAAGCAACTCAGTGAGAGACCCTGTCTCTAAATAAAAATACAAAATAGGGCTGGGGATGTGGCTCAGTGGTCAAGTGCCTCTGAGTTCAATCCCCGATACCAAAAAAAAAAAAAAAAGCATGCAAACTATCCTACCTAAACAAAATTGGCAATATTTATCTAGATCTCCTAACTTATTTACCTATTTTATTGCTCTTATTTCTTCCTGCATGTCTAAACTTCTATTTAGGTTCATCTTGTCCTGGAGATTTTTTTTCCCCCTGTACTAGGGATTAAACCCAGGGCCTTGGGCATGCTAGGCAAGTGCTCTCCCACTATCTTTGGTTTTCAAAAGTTTTCCTAGGATAGCCTATGTGTAGTTTTCTTTGTATTTCTCCTACTAGGGATTCACAGGGCATCTTGAATCTGTAGTTTTATTTATCAGTTTAGGAAAGTCTCAGATATTATCTCTTAAAATATTAACTTTTGCCCTAGTTTTCTCTTCTCTCCTAGGACTCAGTTACATGCTGTTAGATAAAACTATGCATGCATTGTTTAATTCCTGTGTGCTTTTTTCTGGTTATTTTCTTATTTACTGTCTCCAAGTCACTATCTCCCTCTTCAGCATGATTTACTGTTAAATTCATATACCATACTGAAATTTTATTTTTGGTAATTTTTAGTTTTTTACTTCTAGAATTTTTTATTCCTTTTTTACATATTCTTGTTTTCTACTGAAACTCTTAATTTTGTTTTTTACCTTAAAACATATTAAATATTTTACTTGAACATTTAAAAATCTATGTAAGATGTTTACATGGTTTGGAGACACTATAGACAGCTTTAATTTTCTCATGTTTCTCTGTTTTTATTCATTTCATTTTGTCTGTTTGTCTATCTGGTTATTTTTGGCGATCAGATACTCTTTATCAGAAATTGTAGAAATATTCGCTGGCATAAATCCTGTGTGGACGAAGAAGTTTGCTTTTGGCAAGCAGCAAGCACACTAGCCACCAAGAATCACTTTAATTTCAGGTACTGAGAGGGTGCTGGCTTGCTTACATGGTATAGATAGTTCTTTAGGTCTCAACCCACAGTATGGATGATTTACCATTGTGTCCCCTTCCCCTATCAGTGACTAGATTATAACTTTTGACTCACTAGCCATATAAGACTATTAGAACACTGTTCTACTTCTCAACCTTCTAGTCACATCTCTTCCCAAATCAGTAGGTTTGTAAGGGAAAAGAAACCACAAATCCTGGGACCCTTCTTCTGGATTTTCTTTATCTCTTAGAACTTGATTTTTAAGTTCTTATAGTCTGGTTAAAACCAATGCCTTCCAGAGATTTTGAAATATTTTATCCATTTTCTGTAGTTGCTCTCAATAGAAGGGTTGGTCCAGGTGTTCAAAATACCTAGTCCACCTTAGTTAAATTAAAAAGTCACCCTGATTATTTCTGCTAACTTTATATTTCTGTTTACAGATCGAGGCAATGACAACTGGCTGATTAAATATGACTATCCAATGGATAGTTCTGGCTCTCGGGTAAGAGGTTGGTCTATATCTCGAGCATGAAAAGGAATATCTTTATAATACATAAGCACACAGTATTGTCATATAAGTTTAGAAGAATTGGGGAAGAACAAGGCTTTAAAATAATAGGTTAATATTTGGTATAGTTTTTCTCAGTGTGTTTTTTTAAAAATATTTTTTTTAGTTGTCAATGGACCTTTATTTAATTTATTGATTTGGGGTGCTAAGAATCGAACTCAGTGCCTCACACATGCTAGGCAGCCGTTCTGCCACTGAGTCCCACCTCCAGCCCTCTCAGTGTGTTTTAAGGATCATCCTACTAATTTTAATAGGAATAGCATGAGAAAAGGACCAAGTAAGTTTGGAACATAGTTGGAACACATTCTGTTCCTTTGAGTTTCACATTGCATAGTAGTATAGAAAAGGTCTGAGAAGTATTGTGTGAAACAAACCTGTTTAATTTTGTTTGATCCTGTGATTACACCCTTTTCAAACCATGGAACATTTTTTCACAATTGACCATCATTCTACAGAACTAAGTTTAGAAACAGCTGCTTCTGTACCTTTCTTTCTCTCCTGTTCCTCTCATCCTCTGCTACTCTTCTCCATCACTATTTTGTCTACATGTCTTTTAAAAGTAGCAGGAAGTTTCTCTCTCTCTCTCTCTCTCTCTCTCTCTCTCTCTCTCTCTCTCTCTCACTATTATTGGGGACTGAATACATGAATTTCCACATAAAGCAAAGTGCTTTACTCTGGACTAACCTCTAGCCCTGGTTTTCCTTTTTTTTTTTCTTTCTTTTTTTTTTTTCTTCCTATTTGCAATACTGAGACTTGAACCCAGGGGCTTGCTACTATTGAGCTACATCCCCAGTCCTTTTTAAATAATTTTTTAATTTTTTTTAAATTTTGAGGCAGGATCTCATCTCAATAAGTTGTTGAAGTTAGCCTGTGACTTGTGATCCTCCTTTCTCCTCCTCCTGAGTAGCAGATGTGTACAATCACACCTGGCCCCAGTTTTTATTTCTCCTGGTGGTTTTATTTCTTTCTCTCACTGGCTCCAAAAGTTTATGCCTGAATTATTAGAAGAGTTGTAGTTCAGTGGTAGAGCACCTTTCTAGCTCATATAAGGCTCTGAATTTGATCCCCAGCACTGCAAAATAAAACAAAACAAAACAAACTAAAATAGTACATTCCTCAGGCCATTACCTCAGAAATTGATTCATCAGGTGTAGGGCAAAACTTGGGATTCCACACTTAAAAATTAACGGATTTGATGCAGTGTCTAGAACCACAGTCCCTATTCCTGTGATGGCAATGGTGAACCTAAAGTATAGAGCCACATAGTGAGTGTCCCTATCATGGGCTATCACAGGTGGCCTGCCACTTTTTACATTTAACTGTGGTCCTTTTCTTTTTTATGTATCATTGAAGCAGGAGAATAGACTTCTTTGTGTAAGAAAAGCCAACTGTCATCTTCTGTGGATCTGAAATTTCACTAGAAAATTTGGTCATCACCAATGAAATGGCATTTGAGTCAAAGTCCACTAAAAAGGACTCTGGCCACCTGAAGTGGACTTTTCTTCTTTTCCATTTAGTGGATTCTCAGTGCCCATCTTTAGGAGAATTGTCATATGATTATCTTTGTTTTGGTCATTATCTTTTCCTATGATAAGAAGGGAACACAGAGAACTTGATCAAGCAGAGTCTGAGGTGCCATAAATGTACCAGGTTTAGGTAACAGTACAGAAACCAGCTCAGAGAATGGCTCCAAATAATTTGAAGAAGGATTGGTGTCTGAGTTGGGTGAGATGGGTTGCTTTGCTACTACCCTACAGGGTCTGAGGCAGATGGGCTTTCTCACTAACTAGTCTTTCCTTGCTCTGCAGGATACAGACTGGGTGGTGGTAAAGGAACCTGTTATCAAGGTGGCGGCCATAGACAATGGGCTGGCTTTCCCACTGAAGCATCCTGACTCTTGGAGGGCATGTAAGTCTTAAGAACACTGGTCTGGCTTTTCCCTTGCTCAGTCTCAGTTTGCTTACTGTACAGTGTAGATAATAATACCTCTATTATAGCACCATTCTAAGAATTAGTGAAGTAATGCATCTCAGCCTTTAATACAATGGCAGCTGTTCCATAATGTAAATTATTATTAATTTTTACTTATATTATTCTCACTGGAGGCATATGGGTGATTAAAAATTAGAAACAGAGAGAGTTAGGGGTATAGTTACATGGTAGAGTGCTAGCACAAGGCCCTGGGTTCAATCTCCCACACCCCAAAAAAAGAAAGAAAAGAGAGAGGGAAGAGAAATTAGAAGCACAAAGATGAGTTTTTTCATGTCCACTTTGCATGCTTCTCATTCTTTTGTAGAACTGAGAACTATCTTTTTATGTTTTATTCTATTTGAGTCACTATAGCAGCTACCAGTGTCTGGTCTTACTTATTGATATCTTCCTTATTGATTATAAGTAAGAAGCTTTTGGAAAGGGGGAGAAAAAACAAGTAGGGAGTCACTGTCCCCTTTGCAGCACTTGTCTTCATTTTCAGACCATCTTAATCTCTCAGGGTGGGTAGTTGCTTCTCTACCGTCTTTTATCATGTAAGGGCACAAAATGTCTGGGAAAGAGCTCCAGGATTAGGCAGATCTGGGTTTGAATCCTGGTTCCTCTACTTAGTATCCATACAACCTTTATGGTTAATAGCATTTGTAAGTATTCTTTTTTTGTTATGTATCAGGGAAGAGGGGTTCTGTCTTTGAAAGTGCCCTGATAGAAGACAGAAGATGAGCAGGGACTTTTCCAGTCACCAGCTTTGGTTTTGACCTTTCCTCTTTTCAGATCCCTTTTACTGGGCCTGGTTGCCCCAGGCAAAAGTCCCATTCTCTCAGGAGATCAAAGATCTGATTCTTCCAAAGATATCAGACCCTAACTTTGTCAAAGACTTGGAGGAGGACCTATATGAACTCTTCAAGGTAAGTCCTGGGAACCTCAACCTGGTTACATAAAGAAGACATTTCTGATGGTTTATCTGATTGGTCCTGACAAAGCCAAGAGGGAATGGCTAATACCCTCTGACTTGAGTTAGCCAGCAAAAGCAAGTTCCCACATATGGACAGCAGAACCTGGTTTGAATGGGTTTGAAAGAAATGTACAGTGGTGGTAGATCACATTAGTGTGTACTGTGTACATCATGTGGCTCCAACATATCCACAGAGTTCTTGTTTCCAAATGGAACACTGGAGCCCAGAGTTTGAGATAGAAAACTAGATGTTTTCTTGTTCTCTGTTTCTCATCTGTAAAAGCAGGAGTTCACAGAGTGCTAGTTGACTTTACCAAGCCCAGTAACCCTTATGTGGACTCACTTTATTAGAAAGTTTCTAACTGGGAAAGAAAATAGGTTCCTATGAGGCATTCACATATTTCCTATCTCTTTCCCTTCTTTTACAGAAAGATCCTGGTTTTGATAGGGGCCAGTTCCATAAGCAGATTGCTGTCATGCGGGGACAGGTAAGCCTGCACCATCCTCCAGATTCTTATGTGCTTATGTGTTCATCTGAGCAAATGTATAAAACTTGTGTTTTATATACTTTTCAGTCTGTGCCATACATGTTTGTGACTATGTCCAAACACATGAGAGAAGAAAGGTAGTACTGTCCAATCTCCAACTTCTTCCATGGGATCCAGTGCTTGCTGAAGCACTCATTACAGGCATATCTCTGTGCCAGTTGCTGGATAAATTATTGGTAAATAAGCCAGTGCTCCCTGTCTTCAAGTTGCTCAAGACAGGCCATATACCTTGGTGGTTAAGAGCTGGTATGTGCAGTCAGATCACCTCACCACTTACAAGCTCTCGGATCTTGGGCAAGAGCCTCTGTTTTCTTGTTTATAAAATAGGTTAGCAAGAATACTTTGCACAATTGGACAGAGGATTGCCTGAGATAATGCATATCAAGCTATAAGTAAAAATAACACTTGGCACATGGTAAGCACTCTCACGTTGACTGTAGTTATAACATTTTTGAGTTCAAGTTGTATTATTCCTTGCCTTCCACTTTCACTTTCAAAGGGAGCCACAGAAACTCAGGGCATTATTAATCTTCCAGAAGCATAGTAAAAAATATGTTTGAACAATGATTTGAAAGCTCTGTAGGGCACTGGCATCATGCATATCACTTTGAAGTCCTTAAAAGGTCTTCTGGGATGGCCTAGGAGTTAAGGGCACAAACCAGTTAGACTGCTTGGATTTGATGCCTTGCTGTGCCATTTACTACCTATGAGGCCAACCTGGGCACATTCCTTAATGTCTCCTTCACTTCATTTCTCCATTTGTGTCATGGAATTAATGAATAATTATTTCATTATGGTTATTATGAGACAAATTATTTGAAATAGGTATAGTAGTACTTGGAGTACTCAATACATGATAGCTATTATAATTATGATTTTATATATAGAAAGTTAGCTTCTCACATCTTTAAAGGATAGTATGGTTCTCCCAGACATAATCTTACATTTACTTCTTCCTACCATTTAGCTAAGGGCTTTTGCTGAGAGCACCTCTTGGGCTCATTGAGTCCATTTTCCCTGAAAATGAAATGGTTGAAGAACTGTTATTATTATAGTTGTTTGAAAACTGTAATGTGGTCTTCCTAGCTTTCCTAAGTAAAGTTAAGACCTAATTAGGCTGGCAGAATCAAAGTCACCTCCCTCAAAGTCACCTTAAAAATCACGATTTACTCTTGTCAGAGAATTCAATGTAAAAGAATAAGCTTGCTTCCCAAGCTTATGTAGGATGTGCTTCCATCCATATTGCACCAACTTCTCCAGTCCCTTCCCAACTCAGTCCCTTGCCAACAGCATAGCAATCCTCCTCCCATTATACCCAACTGGGGCCATTATTCAAGGTAGCAAAAGGTAGGGGAGATTGTGGGGGAGTGCAATTTTATCTTCAGAGTGGCTTTTGTCATAACTGTCAGCTGAAAAAGCACCAGGCTATAATATAAGCAAAGGAAGTACTTATTCAAGAATAGGAATCACAATTTGTACACACAACCAAGGGCAGACCTAAAGTATGTTCCAGCAAGGGACAGAGGAGGGGAAACTTTTAAGGAATCAAGCAGAAAGGTAGTCAGATCTTTCATTACATACTTTGAAACTTTGGTTTTGTTGACAGGAGGCTGAAGGTAGAAAATTATAGGACCAGACTGTGTCATAGACTCAGGAAACTGTCTTATAGTAGGCTGACTCTTGGAAAATCAGGAATCTTACTCAGCCAATTCACCTTTCAAAATGATAGTCAAGGACTGGAAATGTAACCCAGTGGTAAATCATATGATTAGCTTGCAAAAGGCCCAGGGTTTGATCCCTAGTACCACATTTAAAAAAAAAAAAAAAGAGAGAGAGAGACAAGTTGAGTCTGGTTTAAGCAAGTTTCACATAACTAAGTACCTACTCCTTAACACTGTAAGGTTCTATAAGCATCTAGTTTCTCCCAACATGCAAGAAGTCATTCACACCTGTACTTGTCTGCTGTTCACATACCAAAGCAAAATGAACCTCTACCCCATAGAAATCTCCAATAGAACAGGGAAAAAAGGTCACAAACCTGTCTATTTAACTGAGCTCTCCCCACCTCTGAGTCATCATCACTATTTTTACTAAATGGAAGGGCAAAAAAATAGGGGAGGTATTTGTTTTCATTTTTTTTTTTTTTTAATTGGGATGGATCTTACTATACTGCCCAGGCTTAAACTATTGGACTCAAGTAATCCTTCTGCTTCAGCTTCCTGAGTGCTGGGACTTTAGGCACGGGCCAGTGTGCCTGGCTTTTCATTTGTATTTTTAAAATAACTAGAGAGGTTACCATTTTCTGTTTGTTGTCCCTTCGTATTTCTACTTTTATAGTCTACTTGTATGATTTTCCATTGGTGTGTTTATTTTTTATTTTTATTATTTGGTATTGGGGATTGAACCCAATGGGAACTTTACCATTGACCTAGATCTCAAATCTTTTTATTTTTTATTTTGAAATAGGGTCTTGCTAAGTTGCTGAGACTGCCCTCAAACTTTCAATCCTCTTATCAGCCTCCCAAGTTGCTAGGATTACAGGTGTGAGCCAAGGCACCTGTTGGTGTGTTTATTTTTTATTGATTTATAGGAGTGCTTTGTCTGCTGGCCTGTCTGCAGAGGAAGATCTGGAATCCTAGGCCTCTCTCATCTGTCTCCTTTTTCCCACTGCAGATCCTAAATCTGACCCAGGCCCTGAAAGACAACAAGAGTCCTCTGCACCTCGTCCAGATGCCACCTGTGATTGTTGAGACTGCCCGATCCCACCAGCGGTCTGCTAGCGAGTCCTACACACAGAGCTTTCAGAGTCGGAAGCCCTTCTTCTCATGGTGGTAGCCCTAGAGGCAGGCAGAGGAAATGCTGTGTGAGACATGGGCTGGGAGGAAGCCTGGGAGCTGGGTACAAGGAAGCCAGAGAAGCCTGTGGAGAGCAGCCTTTACCAGTCCTCCCTCTCTGCTCAAAGTCACCTCCTTCAGGGCTTTCTCACCCACAGGGAGAAGCACAATCAAGGACCAGAGTACTCTTGGGCCCTTCTGAGGGGAGGCTGGAGTTCCAGGCCAGAAGTCCAGGTGGCTAGAAGGAGCACCTCCCTTCCAGCATCTCCTGTGGCAGGCTGGGAAAGTCCCTACCTCCCTGACACCCTGCTCCTTTGTAATTCCCTATTATATTCTGCATCAGAAAACGACAACAAAAACAAATTTAAATGCTTGTAGCAGAACCCAGATCCTCTCATGTCATAAGCCTTTAATCCAGACCTAAATTTGCATAGACCCAGACATTCAGGTGCCTGGCAGTTGCTTACTCCAATGAAACAAGGCTGTGTTACAGGGCCACTGGGTGGCTCCTAGTTTTGGGACAGACAGAAGCCACAGCTTCCTTTTGGGTTTTTGCCAAATCTTTTCCTTCTCTTTCTACTGGCAGTAGGCTGGCTTCTTGTGGTGCGCAGGATTTTGCTCTGCAGCTCTCAGTGATTCTGCACATGACCTACAGAACCTCTCTGCTCTCTGCCTGATGCAGCTTGCCTGTTACTCAAGCAGAGGCATGAGGGGCTACTCTTAGAATTTCTGTTTTAATAGAAAGTTGATGTCCAGCACGTGATTGTGATCCATATGGCCTAGGTACACACTGGGAGCTGTAAGTGGCTATGGGTGAATTTTCCCAGTCTTGCTTCCTGAATCTTTAGTGCCAGTCCTTCTCTAATTTGTTGTTTTAAATATTTCCCCCTAGCTTTTTTGACTTAGGAGTTCTGTTCAGGTTGTAGAATGGATTGCTCTGGGGTGGTCTCAGCTCATAAGAGGACAGGATATCATCAGGTCCTTGGACTTCTTTATGTGCTCCCACTGCTGCTTGTATTGGCAACCAGACTTGCATTCTGCCTCCTAATTGGCAGTTTCCCTTTTCTCCCTGGCTTATCCTGGATTTGTTTGTCCCTGGCTTCTTGAGAAAGGCAAGGCCCAAAGCAGAAAGGTCTTCAAACTGTCCCCCAGTGCCTGCCCAGCTCAGTGTGCATCTTCTTGCTTTTATGTGTCTTTTCCCCAGCTGCCCTGCTTGCCAGGTGTTCAAGCCCTTTCTACACCAAAGCAAAGAATGGCCTCAGGAGGGAGTAAAAAGCTGTCACCTGTGGTGAGGGGCAGCTGTGTTCATGTGCTATGGACACTTTGTGGTTCTAGCACCCTGCGATTGGTCAATCAGCCTTGGAAAGAAAGTATTTTGAAGGTTTGAAAAACAACCAAAGAAAGGGAGTGAGGACTATGGCTGTGTGCACTCTGCTTGAACAGCTCCTACCATCCAGGATACAAAGCAAAGACATGCAGCCCTCCTGTCAGTTGGGCTAGGCCACTTCCCATCCCTTCCAGCCCCCCCAGGAACCAGCTTGTCCTGGGCTTCCACCAGCTGACAGGAAGGTCTCAGTGCTAGATATGCATGCCCTGAGGACAAAGGCACCATTCTCCTGCCTGCCCTGCCCTGACAATCCCATCTAGCCCACCTGGACTCTGGCCTTGGGAACCAGGTTTGAGAGAATACCTGCCTCCTGACCACAGGAGCCAGCAGGGACCCAGTGTGGGTAGCCCTCTGCAGAAAAGACGTCTTCATGCAAACATGCTGGCAAGACTCCTTACCTGGGTGCCTGGGAGAGCCAGAGGCACCTGAAGAGGAGCCTGGTACTTTACCAGCTACATCTGTACTGTCCTGCTTCAGACCAGCTCTGTAGTCGGGAGGAAATTGGGTCCAATGTAAAAGGGAGCCAGTCCCAGGTCTGGAAGGCAAGAGTGCAGGGCATCCTTTCCTGGCCGGTCTCCTCTCTCCTTTGAAGCCTATACTCAGGCTGCCTTGAATGTGGACTTTGGGAGAGCTAGGGGCCTTGAGTGCCGGGGCAGGCTTCTGGTGGCACTCTCAGACGGCCTGTCTCTCTGCCAGGCATAAGCCTGTCCCCCCAGAGGGAGTGGAGGCTGGGCTATGAGTGCTGTTGCCCCCATTATCATTCTTCTAATGCACTGTAGAAATTGTATGTAATGTATTTAAATCAATGCAAATGTATGAATAACAAATCCAATTCTGACCTTTTTTGTCCAGTTCTCTTTGGGGGAAGGAAGACAAAGAAGGTAGAATGCAGTTTTAAGGACAAAGAAACCTATGTTTCCATGGAGTTGCAGAGACATGGCTGCTGGGGCTCTTTTCCCCTAGTAGAGCTTCCTTACAGGTCTTTCACTTCCACAGTTCCAGTGCTTGGAAAACCAAAAGTATTTTCATGACTCATTTCAAAACCTTACTGAGCCTATATTGATATGATGCTATTATTATTCATATGTATCTCTTAGTGTGAATATTTGTTGCAGAAATGTTATTCCCTTTTATGAGATTTTATGGTTCTTATTAGGGACCATATTTTCCCTATTTCCGAAAAAACAAAAACATTTTGTATGTCAAAATCATCTAGCTCCAGGGCTTTGGAATAAGAAGTGGATTATGCTTAAGTGAGAGTGGCTTTTCTTCTTGGCCACCAGAGGGCAAGCCTGCCCTGTGTATATACCATTGCCCCATTCAGCCCTGACTCGGAGTGATGGATGATCTAGCTTGTGGGATAGGGAAGGGGAAGAAGAAACTAATGAACACATAGACTGCCTGCCAAAACCTTCCTGTCCCTCTCGGGTCCCATGGCCTTGGAAGAACAAGGCTGTGTCACAGGAGCTTCAGGGAATGGGGTAAGAAGGCAGTAGAGGCCAACCCTGATTCCTCCCTCCTGGGGAACTTCTGTCCCTCCCTCTCTGGCTTCAGAGTCTCCATTTCAGGATTCTCTCCTTCCATAACAGACTCACACAGTTCTTGATGCAAGTGTTTTTATTTGCCGCTTAAACCATGGTTTTCTTACACTGGCCTGACAGCATCAGGGATGTAGGACAGGCTGCTGGACTATGAGTGACAGTAGTAGCCAGCAGATTAGGGCAGACATGGTGAGGCGCTGCATCTGAGTGCCTGTTTGATTTCCAGGAGAATATCATGCAGGCCAGGTTATAGTGTTAGATCAAGAAGGGCTGAGGCAGGAACAGTCTGTGTCTTCTCACTCTTGTAAGAATGGGTATCACATGGTGTAGAGCCCAGGGGAAACCTCCAGTCCTGTTCTGAGTTGAGTAGGCTAGTGTTAGTGGCCTCTTCCTTTCATTTATCTGTGCAGGGCTGCCTATCTCAGGTCTTCCGACTTCACCTCCCAGGCCTTTGGTAAAGTTCCCATGATTCCTGGGGAAGATCTTGCCATTCCCAGCCTGGGATCAGTGTCTGATCTGGTGAAGGTAGCCTGTGGGGCTTGGTTTCCTCCAGTTCCGGCGGATCCTGGCACTTGTCCTCCTGGAGTTCCAATGCTGCTCACTGGAGGCTGTCTCGGGGGAACTGCTCTGTGCATTGGCCAGTGGAGAGCAGGGCTCTGGGATTCTGCTGGGAGCAAAGGTACGATAAGCCAAGGAGGACAAGATGGGGGCTTCAGGAGATGTTCGTCGCAATGGACTACAAAACACTGTTTAGAGCAAAATGAGACCGGAGTTCTTGTGACCTATGCAATGAGGTGGATGACTAGAGAAATTGGGGAGATGCTATCTCAAGGTGAAGTTTCTACAACTTGTAACCCATGATGTCCTGTAGCATATCCCCAGAACATTCTCTACTCCCACAGCTAAGGTCTTAACCAGTCTTACTTTTGAATGTAACCTATTTTACTATAGGTAAAAAGAATTATGAACTGTAATAATACTCCCTCCCACCTGGCCAAGAATCAAGGCAAAGCAAGGAGGTGCTGATTGGAACCAGGCACCCTCAGGAGTTCACAACAGTAACAGAAGTGGTTAGTGCCTGTCAGGTGGTGGCACTGTGTAGACATTAAAACCACTTAACAGAACTCATGGTACAGTGAAGCCAAGCAACTGGTTCTAGGTCATGCATCCAGAACATAGTGAGGCTGGCATCATTAGCACCCCTTCCCTCAGCCCTCCAGTCCCAGGTACCCACCTGAGCCGGCTGCAGTGGTGCAGTGAGTGAGCCAGGGGTTTCTGCCTTGGGGGTCTCTTCCTACGCAGCCTCCTTAGGGCCTCCACCACTCGGTGGTCCCCTGCACACTCCCAGATGATTTGGGCCCGCTCCTCTGCCAGATGGTCCCCACTGCGCTGAAACAGGCCCTGGATCTGCAGCAGGTCAGCATCCTGGAAGATGTTGGCTGAGGCCTGCTTACGACCCCGGGCCTCAATGGGGGCTTGCCAAGGGAGCGGCTCACTCACCACAGAGGCTGGGGTACCCATTGTGGGCACTCTGAGGATGGAAATTAGAAACATCAGTGCTGAAGAGGCTCTTTCCAAAGCTGGGGGCCTGATTAATGCCAGGGCTTCCAGTATTTCTGCTCTCCAGGATTCAAACAAGTAAGTCTTGCTGTAAAAATCACGCTTAATTTTCCAGGGCACCTTGGAGAAATGGTATTAAGGCTCACAGCCAAACTTATTAAGTGCTATGTGACAAATACAATTATTATCTCATTTACTAGTGAGATAAGAATTACTTTTCATCCCCTTTAATGAAGTGTGTCTCAGGTTAAATGACTTGCTGTCAAGGCCATGGGTAAGCACAGAGCCAGGAGCACTTGAAGAGTACTCTCAATCCAGGAAACACCAGGATGCCCAGTAACAGCTCAAATTTGTTGAGCACTTACCATTGTAACAGGCCCTGCTATAGAAGCTTTATTCCTAAAAAATTAATTAAGTTATAATAAACACAGCAGCCCTCATTTCATCGAGGGGGAAATCTGAGGAACAGAGAAGTTATGGCACCCATGGTTGTGCAACTGGAACTAGATTTAGACATCTCTGATATGAAGGCCCAAATTATCACTCAGAGATAAAGAGAGAATGTGGAGCCTACCCTGACTAGAAACACACTTTACTACTTGCAGGCTAGCCCTCTAAGTTTCAGCTGCTAGTACCAGTACTAACTTCGTAGGGATGATACAGAGACACAGCATTTAGAACTCTGCTCAGCGTTCTACCACAGGTTGACTTTCTTTATTTGAAATGCTTGAGATTTTGAGTTTTTCAAATTTTGAAATAATTTCAGCTAAATAATGAAGTATCTTAGGAACAGAACCCAAGTCTAAACACACAATTCATTTGTTTCATATGTCTTACACATAAAGACTGAAGGTAATTTTATACAATATTTTAAATAATTTTGTGCATGTAATGGTTTCATGGTATGAAAGTTTTTACTGTGGTATCGTGTCAACACTCAAAATCTTTTGGATTTGGGGGCATTCAGACTTTCACATTGGGGTATTCAACCTGGATTCTGCTTTTCAAATTTTACAAATTGAAAATAAACATTCCACATCCTATTTTCAAGACCTGGGGCATGAACCAAGTCCATATAATTTAGCAAAAAGTATGTAACAGACCAATCAGATCTAACCATAATACAATGCATTGGGGGGGGGGACACACACAGAAGAGAAGGCTGGAAAGGTCAGAATATTCTGTTAAGGACAGAGATTGACTTAAGAGTTCAACACAGGTCAGGCTTTGTGTCAATGTCTCCCATCCAGGAAATGAAAATATCTTCCTAGATTCTGGGTATTTGACTTTGAATAATAATGAGGACATAAGAAGCTCCCCACCTTATCCTGTCTCCAGTACAGCCTGGAAAGGCTATGGGATTGGAAAACAGCTTGGAGACAGGAAAGACCAAGAACTTTGGCGTGACATAGGACTGGGTTTGAATCCCAGCCCTGCCACCTTCCTAGGTCTGTGACCTTAGGTAAGTTATTCAGTCTCTGAGCCTGTCCCTTAAATGTAAATACCCACTTCTCAGGATTGTAATAAGAATTAAATGAGTTTAGTATGGTATCAGGCATTCAATAAGAGCTAAATAAGTGGAAATTTCCTCTTTTTTGGCCTCCCTAATCTTTGTACCTGGGAGAGAGTTGTGATATGGATCCTCCATTTCCTCCAAGCCATGTGCCCAGAGCCAGCTAAGGACAGGTCTAGGTTCCCCTCCCAGCCCAGGATTAACAGGGTAGGGATGACCAAGTCCTGGTCTTCCCCAGGGCCTGAGTGGCCCTCCTTCACAGCTGCCTACAGAAGAGGCTGTCAACCAGCAGCCAGCTGCAAAGGGGGAAAGTAAAGTAAAAATATATTCAAATAAAGCTATTTACATACTCAATGTAAAAGAGGCACACAGTACAGAATCACATAAATAAAAGCTAGTTTCCTACCCTCGACCCACTTGCAGAAGCAACCCTCATCCTAACCAGCCTTTTGTTCTCTTTCTCTGGAGAGTCTGAGTCATTTCTCTACCCCATTCAAACTCCCAGAATCATTACACCCTCCCTCCCCTGGCCTTCCTTCCACCTCACCTCAATAACCACCCTCATGACTCCAGTCATTTCCACATGCGCCCAGTCCCAATTTCTGTCTTAAGAACCTCACTCTCTTTTTGAAAAGATTTATTAACCAAAATAAACCCACAAAAGACATCCAGATAAATTAATTTCATAGAAATTATGTTTTTCCTAGAAAATGGGAACTGTAAAATCCTTAGGCACTATTATGGAAATCCAGTTAATAAGTGTGAGAATTAAGTCCCCAGAGCTGATGGTATTGAACACACTATGACAAGAAGACCAGAGTGACCAAGGAATACTTTCAGGTGATAGGAAAGCTAACAATGGGGTGTATGTTCTGTATCAAGCAAAGTGTACGTATCATTTAATCATCAACACAATCCTAGGAATTAGGCTAGACATTGTTATTTTCATCCCACTGTGCAGAGGAGCAAAAGGAAACAGAATTGTGAAGCAGTGGTTGAGCCAAGGCCTGAAGCTGTTCTGTGACTGCGACTCCTGATGTTAACCACAGCTGCCATATAGCCAAGCAGCTCAGAGCAATTTCTCCATGTTTCCATGAGAAGCACTTCACCATTCCTATAGAATTCACAAAGGGGAAGCCCTGCCAATAGGAAGGGAAGAACAATGAATTATCCCACAGGGTGGAGTCATAAAATTCAGCCTATTCACTGGTGTCAAGGCTGTTTACTAGATAAATCCCCCAGGTGCCCCCAGCCTTCAACCACAGCAGATGGCACTTTAGAGGAAATACCCCACTTCCACCAAAGAAATGTAGAACTGCAACACAGATCAGCACACAAAGCACTGGCTTAGGAGTAAGAAGCCTGGGCTTCAGCCCTGGGTCTGTCTTACACCAGCTGAGGGACCTCAGGGGAATCGAGCCAGCTCTGAGGGCCTGCCCTGGTATTGAGTGTCAATGCTCCATGAGAAGGCTAGGTCTATATGGAAGCAGGATGACCCTGCTTGTCTGCCAGGGCCTAGGAGCAGAGGGTGTGGACAGGTTTGGCTAGTTAGGTGCCAGGAAACTCCCCAACTAGTAGCTCCCCCTCTCCCTCCTCAATCTCCTCTGGAGGCCAGATATTGTCTTGCTACAGCAGATTATGGGGTCAAGGTCTGGTGGAAGTCAGAACACACTACTCTAGAGCACCCTAATGACCAAGCCTAGGATGGACTACTAGGGTGGTAGAAGAGGTGATGTCCTTCCTCTGACTCAGTCACACCCCTACTCCCACGCCTACCCTGGGAAAGAAGGCAACAGGATCAAGTAGCTGCAGCTGTTTGGGGGAGGAAATGGCTGGGGCCTGACTTCCTAGATAGTTCCAGCCAGGGGACTCCACAATTCTATTAGGGCTGCAAGGCCTTGACTGGATGGCCTCCAGCCAGCTGAGTTACAAACCTACCAAGGAGAAACCATCTGGAGCCCGGTGTAGTGGCGCATGTCTGTGATACCAGCGGCTCCAGAGGCTGAGACAGGAGGATTGAGTTCAAAGCCAGCTTCAGCAATGACAAGAAGCTAAGCAACTCAGTGAGACCCTATCTCTAAATAAAACTCAAAATAAGGCTGGGAATGTGGTTCAATGGTCAGGTGCCCCTGAGTTCAATCCCTAGTACCAAAAAAAAAACCAAAAAACAAAAAAAAGAAGAAACCATCTGGGAGAGTCAGAGCCTCTAGCTTCAATACTCTCCATGAAACTTGGGAAGGGCTTGGCACCTCCAGATTTTGAAGCACCCTACTTTTGGCTCTGCCTCCCACCCAGGGATTCATACATTAGAAAGAGGCTGAAAATAAAAATAGGGGTATTCTAGGTAGGATTAGATGGTAAACTTTGGGAAAACTGATGAAGTAGTGAATCAGAACACTTTTATTATCAGAAGAACGTTTCCTATCTCATTCAATGTGTTCAATAGTTACTTTCCCCCCAATTTCCTGGACAAGACCTTAATCCAGGAAGGTCAGTGTATACTTGAACAATGGTCCTTTTTTAAAACTGGAAAATGAAACCATAGGGCTATTAAAAGACTACAAATAGATTTCTCATTTCAGAACAGACATAAGATAAATGTGGGGGTCTGTGACCAAATGAGTAAAGACTAATTGCAAAACACTTCAATTTGACACAACTGGGTTAAAAATGAACCCCCAAAGTAAGTATCAAAATGTTGAAAATCACAAAGTACTACTTGTTCTGAATCAGGCAATAAGAACTATAGAGCTCTAACAAAAATACATTTCACAAGTGACTCACCCAGCAATGAATTTGCAATATATAAATATGGTGCACAATTGAGCATTATTAGTTAACATATGAAGTTAGTTCCAACAGTTTTCCAGGTGAATATTTCTCTGGAGTCTCAGGGAGCTCACAACCAAGAGAGGCAGAGCACACTTGGGTAAACTGGGCAACTCCTGGTTCCTACTCAGTTTGTCTCTTTTGAATAACCCTGGTGATAGCAATAATCTCTAATCAGAGGCCAAAGGCCTCTTAGAAAAATAACTGGAGACTCTGGCCCAATGCCAGAATCAACACTTATGGCCCTTGCCTGGTACCCTGCACAGACATGCCACTGGACAGCAGCCAAAATCTGCTCTGGGAAGCTGAGGCAAATGGCTGTGTGGGCTCCAGACCCCACTGGGTCTCCAAATATATTCCCCAGGAGGTAGATGAAGAAACTGGCTCTTTCCTCAGACCAATTCTCAGACATGACCTGGAAATAAACTACTAGGTCTAGGAATAACTTTAAGAGTTCAGGAACTCTGAATTCTTGCTGTGCCATGGATAACTGGATAACCTTGTATAAATCTCACTTTTCTCCTGCTTCAGTTTGCTCATCTTCAAAATGGTGAGAAATAGAATCCTTAATGGGAAAAGGGAGATGAAGTATTTGAGAGCTTTCATTCTAGTACCATCCATACAACAGGCATTCCATTCTGCATGTTGGTTGAATGAATGATGTAAGGGGAAGATTACAAACTGACCGGATTATAGAATCACAGTTATCTCTTCATCATCACCAACAACAAACTCCTAGAGAGGTCTCCACTCTTAGGAGAAGAGGATGAAGGGAGACAAATTCTTCTGTGTATTTTTAAGTCATACTTTTTGATTAAATTCATAGAGGCAGTTTCGTTTCAAGTGTAGAACAGAGCACTTTCAGAGGGACTTTCTAACCCTCACCTGAGGTGGCATTATCACTGTCCTCTACTGTGGAGACACCATTGTCAAACCCATCTTGCAGGTGAGAAAATCGAGCTCATAAAGATTAAGTAACTTGCCCAAATTCACAGAGCTGGTTGGGATATGAACCCAGGTGGTCTGACCCACACTCTCAACCGTTGTTATTCTTGTTACTGCCAGACGGCCGAGAAGGTCTTCAGAGAAAGAAGGACCCAGAAAATTCTGAAATGTCTCAGAGCCTACTGTCTGCTTCTGCGGATTTTGCAAGTCGCGACAATCCAAAATCAGGACTACCAAGTAAAGCTCTACCGCCCCACGGTGAGTTCGAGAGGTTACTCAGTACGCTGAAGGGCAATTCCGACGGATCTCAAATCGAGGTGGGGCAAACTAAGCTGCACCTACCCCAACCATTCCACGGCCTTTCGAAAGAGCGGGTGCAGCTCTAGATTTCCTGCGGAGGAGGTGCTTGCAAGGACCAGGCGACGTTCACAGGCAGGACAGAGCGTGGGAGAGAGTATTCTGGCTGAGATCACTCAGCGATATCCCCAGCATGGGTCGGTGATCGAGGCTAAAGAGTGACTACTCCGCAAAACGACAGGGCCCTAAGTGCGTTTGGGGTGCGCGTCCCAGCGGTTCCCAGTCTCCGTCCACCCGCCCGTTCCCACCGCGGAGCCAAGTCGTACCGCCAAACTACGTACCTGGTTGCCTGAAGCGGGCCGCACGCAGCCCGGAGCTGGCTCGGGCCACCTCGGTCACAGTCAGGTTCCCCAGAGAAAGCGCTCCAGAGCCCCGGAACAGCCAATCCACAGCCCCAGCCTTGCTATGAGCTCCGGGGCTAGCCTTCCAAAATCGAACGCGGAGACTCCGCCGGCCAATCAACCGTGGCAGGGTGCAAGGGGCGTGGCCGGCTCTGCCCCCTTTCCTTCTCGGGTCTTGACAATCGAGTGCGGAGATTCCTTGAGTCCAATCAACAGCTGAGCAGCAGCGAGGGGGTGTGTCCGCGCGGGCCCTTCGCTCCTCCCCGGCCGCCCGCGCGCCTTGCCTGGAGGCGCCCCCTTCATTGACGTCAGTCCCCTGGGCCAGCGCGGTTTTGCTGGCGCGAGAGCCGGGCGGGGCTGCATTCCTGTCCCCGGGTGCGGCAGCGGCTGGCCCAGCAGGGTACACGTGACGGATGCCCCTTTTCTTGGGCCGAGGCCAAGGCGCGCGGCGCCCAGTTCCTGGATGAGTGTGCCCCCTGCAGAACCTTTATATTCGGCAGCTCCTAAAACCTCCCGCCTCCCAGCCCACGTTCTGGCTCCAGTTTTGAGGTAGAGGAGGTGCAGTCCCTGCAGCAGTCAGAATGGTCTTCAAAGCAAGAACGTCAAGTGGGGCTTGAATGTTGGATCAACCCTGAGACTTTGGGCCAGTTACCCAATCGAGACAGTACTTAAAAGTTTGTATTTGTTCGACTTCGTTCATTAGCGACAGGAAGTAACAACTATATAGCCTTGGGGTGTTTACAGCCTAGTAGGGGAGGCAAACACCTAAAGCATTTAACTGTGATAAACGTTTGTGCTGTGAGGGGCATGGAGGTACCTAAGTTTCCTCTGGGAAGTCCTGGAAGGCAGAAAATGTAACTTTCAAGGGAGTTAGGAAGGAGTTGAAATTGTTAGAATGACAAGGAATGGGTCTGGGGAGAGCGTTTAAGGAAGAGGCAAGAGCACGTGCTGAGGCCAAGACATACCTTTGCTGGGGAGAAATGAAAAGAGGCCCGAAGTATGAAAGAAGGCCTGGGGTAGTGCCAGCCAGGCGATTCCCTTCCCTGTGGGAAGCAGATGGCAGAGGCAGGCAGTGAAGAAGTTTGCATCTGATCCTCAGGTCAGGGAATAGCATGATGCATATGTACTATGTGCAAGTAATGCACTTTACAAATATTAATTCATTTTATCCTGGTGACAAATTTGTGTTTTTAGAAGGCACAGCTTGGAACTTGGAGAGGGCAGGAGTGGGTGCAGAGTATCCATTAGACTATTGGTAAATTGTTGTTTTCTTCCTTGGATGATGAGGGGTTGTTTGTATACTTGTCCAGAAATGGTCAGGAAGGATGGCTGTATATAGGCAGCGAGGTCTCCCTGACTTCTTTTTCACAACAAAGCTGACCTCATAAATTTAATCTCTTCTGTAAAAGTTCCAAGTGGGGAGATTACAAGGCACCACACTGAAATTAGTGGGTTCCGTTTTGAAAGGTAAGGGAGTGTTTTGAAGCTGTTCTTCCTCATCCCATGGTCTACAGTTCTTCATTCCATCCCTCTGCATAAAAGCAGTAACACCAAATGTTATGCTCTAGCTAAAAAGATGCTTTTCCTTAAGCCCTAGGGAAATGATGAAAATAACAAAGAAATCATTAATGTTATCTCCAATGGAAGGTATTGCTGCAAAACCCCTCCCACCAACTGCCTGTCTAAAGATGGGCTGTGCATGCTCTTAAACCAAAAACCAAGCATCTGGGCCAGGGACTCATCTAGCCCACTCTAGGCAATAGGAGAGCCAAACTCAGCATAGCAGTGCTTGGAAAATCTAGGAACTCTATGAGCTATGAGCCAGATGAACATACCTAGGGAGGAATCAGGAACTTGTGGTTTCTGGGTCAGACGTGACTAAGGCTGGGTGGATAATATCTGGTGTCTCCAAACATTTTGCAGCCATGTGACTGTGCTTATCACACAATGGAACCATTTCCATTGTTACAGCTTTATGATTCAATATTTCTGTTCAGAAAGTGGGGCCACTGCCATGGTTGAGTGGGTCACAGGAGACTTGATCACGAGTGGGGTCATCTGGCACCCATAGGAGAGTGCTAAAGACAAAAACCACCAATAAACAGGACCTATTTTTAGAAAGTTGACTCTGGGGAACATTACCTGGTGTCATTCAGGCCAAGATCTGGTTTTACCTAGGACCCAGATTAAGTCGAGTAAGGAATTCTCCTCTGCCACAAAATCTAAAAGGGCACCAAAGAATTCATAATAAGATATATAACATCTCAATGCAGTATTTTTAAAACTTAAAATTAATGCAAAATATCCATGATGAACAAAATATTGAAATTTAAAATAAAGACAGGCTATTGTTTGTTTTATATCTCTGCACTATTTTGTAATGGGAATAGTCATTTCCTATCAGCCCACAGGTCCCAGGCAGACTGCCATCGCAGTGGCTTTATGAGGACTGACAATAGCACATGAACAGATTGGGCAACATGGGGCTTTAAATGAAGTCATGTTTTTTGATTGCAGTGTTTTTATCCACTTTTTTTTCCCATTTGGTTCAAAATATGGAAGGATATTTGGATAAGCACATATTTTTCCTTTTGTCTCAGGCTCCAAAATGGTTCAACTCAGAACTGTTTTTAACCTCAAGGAAATTAAAATCCAAAACATGGGTTCTGTCTGTTCAAGTGATTTAAACTTTCTGCCTTTCAACTTCTCATCTTTAAAATGAGAATAATCATGCTTACAGACATAGCTCAGTGGTAGAGTATATGCTTGGCATGCACAAGGCCCTGGATTCAATATTCAGCACTGCAAAAAATATATATAAATAAAATGGGAATAGTCCTATCTACTTCTCAGTGTTACTGTGAGGACAAAGTAAGATATTAAATAAAGGCTGAGTGCTTCAACTGACAATGGATAGAAAATATTAGAAAAAAATTGTTTCAGTCAATTTAGGAAAAAAATGTATGGACTTTTTTCTTGTCATTATTCCCAAAAAAGTATAGTATAACATAATTTACAGAGCATTAGCTATTTTAAGTAGTCTAGAGATGATTTAAACTATACAGGAGGCTGGGTTTGGTGGTCCATGCCTGTAATCCCAGTGACTCAGGAAGTTAAGACTGAAAGATACCAAGTTTGAGGTCAGCCTTAGCAACTAAGCAAGCACCTAAACAACTTAGCAAGACTGTCTCAAAATATAAAATAATCTCTAATACCAAAAAATAAATAAATGAATGAATAAAAATAAAGGATGTATGCAGGTTCTATGCCAATACTATGTGTGTTATTCAGCTTTTTGTCACTGTGACTACAACACATAACAAGAACAACATAGAGAAGACAAAGTTCATTTTGGCTCATGGTTTCAGAAACTCAGTTTATGATTGGCCAATTCCGTTGCTGTAGGCCCAAGGCGAGGCAGAATATCCTGGTAGAAGGGCATGGTGAAGAAAAGCTGCTCACCTCATGGTGGCCAGGAAGCAGAGATAGATAGAGGCACCAGGGACAAATTATAAACTCCAAAGGCATGCCCCAGTCACCCACCTCCTCCATTCATGCCCCACTTGGTTACAGTAACTACCCAGTAATCCATTCTTATTATTAACCCATCAAATGGAATAATTCACTGATTAGGCTATAGCTCATAATCTAACATTTCAGTTTTAGCTCCTTCATTAATACAGGAGCTTTGGGAGGGATAATACCTCATATCCCAATCATAATGCTATACCATTTTATACAAGGGACTTAACCATCCACAGATTTTGATATCTGAGGGTAGGACTTCCTAGAACCCATCCCCCGTGGATGCTGGGAGATGGCTGTACCTTCTATACTAAGTAAGTACTGGATTCTTTCCCCTTCCCTATCCTCCAGGAGCTGTTCACATAGCTGGACAGGTGTGGTCCCCCAGTGACTGAGACTGATTCACATGGGTTTCTTCTCCCCTACCCACTCTCTCTTCACCCCCCTCTCTTTTATTGGTACTGGGAATTGAACTCAGGGGCCCTTAACCACTGGGCCATACCCAGTTGTATTTTATTAAGACACAGGGTCTCAGTTGCTAAGTGCCTCATAAGTTGCTGAGGCTGGCTTTGAACTCGAGATTCTCCCACCTTAGCCTCCAGAGCCACTGGGATTATAGGTGTGCATCACCGTGCCCAAATTTGCATGGTTTTTTTTTTGCCATATGTCCTGTTCTAGAGAGAGCAGGAAGAACTTTCACACTCAACTGACAAGCGAATGGTGAGTTGACTTTGATTTTCCTTGATAAATGATTCTAGACATTCTAAGCCTATATATATATATATATATTTGTAGTAGGACATAATACTTTTATTCTATTTATTTATTTTTATGTGGTGCTAAAGATCGAACTCAGTGCCTTGCACATGCTAGGTGAGTGCTCTACCACTGAGCCACAAACCCAGCCCCTCTAAGCTCTTTTTAAAAACACCCTTCTGTTTATGATATTACACAAGGCAACTTTGATGACAGTCCTTTTGTCTGAAAGTACAACCTGGACAAGCCAAAAAATAACAAAGCCCTACAAGCAAATGGTACATTATATATATGTCATTCAGTTGAGCATGGTTGCACACACCTATAATCCCAGCTACATGAGCGGCTTAGGAAGGAGAACCTCAAATTTGAGGCCAGCCCGGGGAACTTAGTGAGACCCAGTCTCAAAATAAAAAATAAAAGAGGTGGGCTGGGGTTATGGCTCAGTGGTAGAGCATTCACCTAGCAAATGCAAGGCCCTGAGTTCGATCCTCAGCACCACATAAAAATAAATAAACAAAGGTATTGTGTCCAACTATAACTAAAAAAATAAAATATTAAACAAAGTAAATAAAAAAAATAAAAGAGCTGGGGCTGTAGCTCAGGAGTAGATCACTCCTGGGTTCAATCCCCAGTATCCAAAACACCATTCATATAGATTAGAACGAAAGGTGATATTGTATTAATATGCTTGGGCTGCTATAACAAAATGCCAAAGACCAAGCAGCCTGGATGAGAGAAATTTATTTTCTCACAGTTCTGGAGGCTGGAAAATCCAAGATCAAGATGCCAGGGAAAGTGGGCCAGGTGGCACATGCATATAATCCCAGCACCCCTAGAGGCTGAGGCAGGAGGATTGCAAGTTTAAGGCTGGTATCAGCAATTTAATGAGACCCCCGCCCCCAGCAATTTAGAAAGATTGTGTCTCAAAATTAAAAAAAAAAAATTAAAAGGGCTGGGGATGTAGCTCAGTGTCAGAACACTTGCCTAATATGAACGTGGTCTGGGTTCAATCCCCAGGACTGCCAAAAAGAAAAGAAAAGAAAAGGGCAGCCAATTCCATTTTTGGTAAGGGCTCTTACCAGAAGGCTTATAGATGGCCTTCTTCTTTTTTTTTTTTTTTTAAGAGAGAGAGAGAGAATATTTTTTTTATATTATTTTTTAGTTTTCAGCAGACATATCTTTGTTTGTATGTGGTGCTGAGGATCGAACGCAGGCCACAGGCATGCCAGGAGGGCACACTACTGCTTGAGCCACATCCCCAGCCCCTAGGCGGCCTTCTTCTCATGTGGAGGGGACAGTGGCAAGAGGGGGGCTGAACTCACCCTCCTGATAACTGGATAACCAAGCCTCTCCAGTGACATGGACAGGATAGCATCTGTGAAGGCAGAGCCCTCATGGCCTAACCACCTCATTAGACTTCATCTCTTAACACTGTTGCCTTGGCGATGAAGTTCCCAGCATATGAAGTTTGGGGAGAACATTCAAACCATAACAATTTATGAAGTATCAAAACAACACCATGTTGTAGACCTTTTATTTATTAACTTAAGTTTTATTAGTTAGGCTTCAATAAATCTGGGGAGAATAAAGGAATAATAAGCAAATTGCCACCTAGAAGTTAGAGAACGTATATATTGTTAGGATACCTTTGACTGTAAGACACAGAAGTCCCAGAATCCTCAGTCAAGAGCCTGGCAGGAAACAGTTCCTAATTCATTTCTCTCCCTCCCATTTCTTGTGGATGGTTTTTCTTGGTCAGATCCAGTTGAAAGCCAGAGAGGAGGGAAACCCCCTGATGTTGAAACCGAGCACCCTCCAGGGCAAGAACAGAGTGGAAAACGTGGAGAATGGATCAGGAGGTAAGTAGAAGGTGTTATACCAACTGAACTGGCTTAGTCAAGCAAGAGCTTGTTTTCTCACAAGAGGTCCAGAGGCAGGGGATTCTCAGCACACTGGCAAGATTTCTCCTAATGGCCCCACCCTGGTTGTAGCAATTTTATAAACAAAATTCAACAGTGCTGTATGTCTTTCCATACACCAGGGTTTTTACATTTTACCTATTTATTTATAGACAGGGTCTCACTGTGTTGCTCAGGCTGACCTTGAACTCATGATCCTCCAGCCTTAGTTTCCCAAGTTGCTGAGATTACAGATATGCTACCAAGCCTTGGTAACTTTTTCTTTTTAATAGAGTATTTTTTTAGAGAAATTAAGCAAAAAGTATAGTGAGTTCCCATAATATACCCATTGTTATGGTTTGAATGTGTGGTGTCCCCCCAAAGCTCATGTGTGAGACAATGCAAGAATGGTTAGATTATGAGAGCTGTAATCTAACCTACACAGTGGATTAATCCACTTGAGTGGATTTCCTGATTAGTAACTATAGGCTATCCAGGTATGGCTGGAGGAAGTAGCTAGTGGAGATATGCCTTTGGAATTTATATTTTATCTCTGGTGAGCAGAGCGCTCTCTCTCTCTCTCTCTCTCTCTCTCTCTCTCTCTCTCTCTCTCTCTCTCTCTCTCTCTCTCTCTCTCTCTCTCTCTCTCTCTCTCTCTCCTTCCTGGATGCCATGAACTGAGCAGCTTTCTTCCACCATGCCCTTCTGCCATGATGGTCTGTCTCATTTTGGTCCCAGAGCTAGGGAGTTGGCTGATCATGGACTGAACCTCTGAAACTGAGCCAAAATAAGCTTTTTCTCGTCTGAGTTGTTCTTGTTGGGTATATTGATCATGGTGACAAAGGTGACTAAAACAGAAATTGAAACCAAGAAATGGGGTCATTGCTATGACTAATTTGATCAAGTGGTTTGGAAATATTTGGAACTGGTTTGTGGCAGAAGTTTGGAAAAATTTGGAAATGCAGGCTGGAGAAGTCTTAGAATGTTGTAAGCTGAGCTTAGTGGCCGATTCTGGTAGGAGATCAGAAGACCAGAATGCTGATAGGAGAGCAGAGAGAGTATAATGGGCTCATGAGGTTTGAGAGGGGAAGGAGAACTCGACTGTAAATTGGACTAGAGACCATTTGTGTTACATTCTGGCAAAGAAGTTGTCTTACTTTTTACTCATGTCCTGAGACTTTTGGAGGTTGAATTTAAAGGTGATGGACTAATTAATTTGATAAAATTTCAAGGCAGCACAGCATTTAGGCAGTAGTATGGATATTGCTGGTAGTTTTTAGTCAAGTTTACTGTGATCATTAGAAGCAGAAAGCAGAACAGAAAGATTTGAAAATCTTGCAATCTGTCTAGAAAAGTGCATGTAAATCTGGGTCAAGGAAGCTGTGATTGTTGAAAAGATTACAGCTAATACAGAAATGTAAGTACTTTACACAGAAACATTAAGAAAACTGGCTTAAGGGTATCTCAGAAATTGGCAAAAATAAAAATTCCTTTGAGAAGAGACCATGGGGGCACCTGCTTGCCCAGGTGGTCTGGGAAGTTGTTTCAGCCACCCAAGCACTCAGAGACCACTGCAGCCATGGTCCCAGGAAACCTGGCTACTGATTGCAATGGTAGCAGAGCTTGGTGTCATCCATGTGGTGCTAGTTCTGCAGGAATGCAGGATGCTGGAGTTAGGGAGTCATGGAGGCTTCAAGATTTCAAAGGAAGGTCTGGGAGACCAGGCAAAATGTGGCAGGATCAGAATCCCTGCATGCATCCCCTGAGAGGGAGATAGATGGAGATGTGAAAGGAAAGCCAAAGCTGCATGGAGAACCCTTAGATTAAGAGAGGTCATGTTGGCTGCAACTAGGAAGGTCATAGGGGCAGAGTTAAATGAGCCCTTTGAGAGAACATTATGGTACCATGTTCAGAACTTTTTGCCCTGCTGGATTTTAGTTTTGCTGTGGTCCAATCCCTTCTAGCCATGCTCCTGTTGCTCCATTTTGGAATAGAAATGTTTACTTTGTGCCATCATATATAGCATATATGTAAGTAGTTTTTGTTTGTTTGTTTGTTTGTTTTGGTTTTGGTACCAGGAATTGAACCCAGGGGCACTTGACCACTGAGCCACATCCCCAACACTTTTTGGTATTTTATTTAGAGACAGGGTCTCACTGAGTTGCTTAGCACCTCTATTTTGCTGAGGCTGGCTTTGAACTCATGATCCTCCTGTGTCAGCCTCCCAAGATGCTGGGATTACAGGCACATACCACCGTGCCTGGCACTGTAACTTGTTTTTTCTTTTTTTTGTACCAGGGATTGAACCCAGGGGCACTCAGCCACCGAGCCAACTCCCCAGCCTTGTTTTGTATTTTATTTAGAGACAGGGTCTTGTCATTGCTGAGGCTAGCTTTGAACTCGTGATCCTCCTGCCTCAGCCTTCAGAGCCACTGGGATTACAGGTGTGTGCTACTATGCCTGGCTTGCTTTTGATCTTTATAGAGCTCATAGCTAAAAGTTTGCCTTGGGTCTCAGATGAGATTTTGGACTTGGACTTTTGGGAATGCTGGAACTGTTAAGTTTATGGGGACCTTGAAAATGGACTAAATGTATTTTGTACTGAGGTGGGCATGAGATTTTGGGGACCAGGGACAGAATGTTATGATTTGGGTATGTAGTGTTCCCCCAAAACTTTATACGTGAGACTGTAAAAATGTTCAGTGATGAAATAATCAGATTATGAGAGCTATAACCTAATCAGTGGACTAATCTGTTTGAATGGATTTACTGAATGGCAACTATAGGCCAGCCAGGTCTAGCTAGAGGAAGTAGGTACTGGCGCCATGCCTTTGGGATTTGTATTTTGTCTCTGGTGAGCAGAGCTTTCTCTTTCTCTCTGTCTCTGTCTCTCTTTGATTCCTGGGATGCTATTAACTGAGCAGCTTTCCTCACCATGCCCTTTTGCCATGATGTTCTGCCTCATCTCTGGCCCAGAGCTTTGAGGTTTGGCTTTGTGCTGAACCTCTGAAACTGTAAGGGGGATAAAAAGGGGCTAGGATCTCAGTATCCCATCAAAGGCATGCCCCCAGTGACCTAAATTTCTTTCATTAGGCCCTACCTCCTAAAGGTTCCACCACCTCCTTAGTAGCATCATAGGCTGGGGACCAAGCCATTAGCATATGGGCCTTTTGGAAGGCATTTCAAATCCAAACTATAGCATGTACATTTGTTGCCATCAATGAATCTACATTGGCACATCATTATTAACCAAATTTCTTAGTTTATAGAGTTTGCTCTTGGTGTTGTACAATCTATGAGTTTTGACAAATGTCTAGTGATATGTATCTACCATTATAGTTTTTAAATTTTAAATATTTAAAAAAAATTTTTTTAGCTGTAGATGGACACATACCTTTATTTATTTATTTATTTTTATGTGGTACTGAGGATAGAACCCAGTGCCTCACACATGTTAGGCAAGCACTCCATGACTGAGCCACAACCCCAGCTCTCTACCATTATAGTTTTATATAGAATTATTTCACTGCTCTAAAATCCTCTGATGTGCTTATTCATCTCCTTCCCTCCTAACCCCTGGCATCCCATGAATTATTTTACTTTCGCTATAGTTTTGCCTTATTATGGTTTGCATCTGAAATGTCTCCCCAAAGCTCACCTGTTGGAGGATGTGGATCCCAGTGCAGAGAGATGTGGATCTCAGAGGGGTCCTTTGGGAGATTGTTGGATTACGAGGATTCTAACTTCATCAACGCATCAATCTGTTGGTGGATTCATAACTTTGTGGATTATTGGGGGGGTGGTAGAAACTTTAGGAGGTAGAGCATGTTTTGAGGAAGTTGGTCACTGGGGCTGTCACGAGATGAGCAGCTTTACTCTACCACGCGCTGCACACCGTGATAATCTGCCTCACCACAGGCCCAGAGATAATGGATCCAAGTTATCATAGACTGAAACCATGAGTCGAAATAAGTATTTTCTCCTCTGAGTTGACTTTACTAGATATTTTGTCACACAATGAAAAGCTGGCTAATAGCATATGCTTTTTCCAGAATGTCATTTGGAATCATACAAAACAGCCTTTTCAGTTGGCTATGTTTTCACTAAGTAATATGCATTTAGAATTCTTCCATGTCTTGTTGTGATTTGAGAGCTAATTTCCTTTTAGCACTGAATAATATTGTATGAGTATACAAATTTATTTACCCATTTATCCAGCCAAGGTCAATCAGGGACAGATTTTAGTATGAAAAAAGCGAAAAGTTGCTCTAAACATCATTTGTCAGGAGTTTTTGTGGCCATAAGTTTTCAACTCATTTGGGTAACTATATGATGGAGCACAGTTATTGAATCATTGTATAGTAACAGTATGTTTATTTTATAAGAAAAATGCAAAACTGTCTTCTGAAATGACTGTACAACTTTGCTTCCCTACCAGCAATGAATTAGAGTTCCTGTTGCTCTGTATCCTTGCAATTTGGTGTTGTGAATGTTTTGGATTTTTCCCATCCTAATTAGTGAACAGTGGTATTACATCATTGCTTTAATTTGTAATTCTCTGATGACATGAAATATTGAGCATCTTTTTATATGCTTTATTTGCTATATGTGTATCTTTGGTTTATTAATTGGGTTTCTTATTTACTTATTGTTGAGTTTCTTTTTCTTTTTTTCTGTACCAGGGATTGGACCCAAGGCATTAACCACTGAGCAACATCCCCATCCCTTTTTATTTTTTTATTTTGAGGGCCTTGTTAAGTTGCTGAGGCTAGCTTTAAATTTGTGATCCTCCTGCTTCAGCTCTGGAGCTACTGGGATTACAGACACCACCATGCCTGGTAAGAGTTCTTTATATTTTGGATAACAGTGTTTTATTTTTTGCAAATCTTATCTCCTAGTCTGTGATTTGTATTATCATTCTATTAAAAGTGTCCATGAGTCAGTTTTAAGCAATAAGGACATTCTTTCCTCAAGGCTGCCGATTAAATTTATCTTCACATTTCATTGGCTGTAATGAGATCAGGGGAGTCAAAGTGCCATGATTATCTGAACCAACCATGATTCTTCTTTTCTGAGCACATTGTATCTTATACCTGAACAAACTTGGTTCTAATTGAAGGAGGGTGTGGCCTATAGATAAGCAATCCCTACTTGCCATAAACACTAAGTATCTTTGGATCTGCTGGATCATAAGCCTTTAGTTAAACAATGGCTTATACTGCAGTCTGAACTTATTGCAGAGCCTTGTCTTAATTTGGAACTGATTAAAAACTGACAGTCTTGGCAGAGCATGAGATATAGGTCTCTTTCACCATTGAAGGCCTATCTGAATATGGTTCAAGTTAATTGAATGCTCCAGAACTTCACTAAAGCATCCAGTCCCTCAACATTTTTTGGTGGTGCTGGAGATTGAACCCAGGGCCTTGTGCATGTGAGGCAAGCACTCTGTCAACTGAGTTGTATCCCCAGCCCACAGTCTCTCAATTTCTGTAGGGCTTATCTCCTACTCTCCAGATCATGTAAGTTTTACTAAGGCATCTAAAGTACTTGCTATTTCCTGATTATCAGACCAACTTAGCCTAATACTGTCAACATAATAGACCAGTTGATGTTTTATGGAATGTCAAGATGGTAAAGATCTATATATGAAAGAAGGCAGAAGAATTGATGGCATTAACAGTCAGCCTCTTTCTCTATCCTCCCAAGATCTTGTTCAATGAGCCTGTGAACAAAGTGACTTATCATGGCAGACATGGAGGCTACACATGGATTTAACTATTTGGAATTTTCCTCACTAAAACTGACCACTACTCTTGCCCACGTCCATGCAGGTGATGGAATTTGGGTTTCCTCTCTGTGGAGTGAGCTGGCTACGAAATAAAGCTAAGAAAAGAAGGTGGTGAAAAAAACCACACTAAAACAGAAAGTAATTTCAGAAATGGGGGTGGGACGGCTCTTTGACCTTAGGGGTCTCACTGAGTTGTTTAGCCCCTTGCCATTGCTGATCGTCCTCCCTCAGCCTCCCAAGCCACTGGGATTACGGGCATGTGCCACTGTGTGCCCGGTCTAATACTTATGTTCTTAAATGAGTAAAAATAAATATTATGTAGAGAACCTGCTTGCAAATGTTAAGTAACTTCTCATTGCTTTCTTTTTTTTTTTCTTCTTTTTCTTTTTTTTTTTCATTCACAATCCTTCCACACTGGGAAGAGAGAGTGAGAGCCCAAGTTGTGTTTATTTATATGGGGGAAACATCAAAGATTTTCTACAGAATGTTCTTTTGCCAAATAAGGTAGGAGGTGGGCTGTCCAGGCCCAGTGGGTTACTCCCAATTCTGGAGTTACAAGAGCAATTTCCCTAGCCTAGGGAAGACTGAGGTCATGGGCATTGCATAATCCATTAAGTGGGAGGAGCCACAAAATAACTTGGAATGCCAAGCCTTGGCTCAAGGTTGAGTGAAGATGCTAAATAGCTCAGGGTTGGCTTCCCACACACTACTGAGTGGCAGATTGAGTACACCTAATCTGCCAAAAGCAGAGATCCACACAAGGTTCTATTTGGCGTTATTCACCAAGGAGACCAGCAAGCCATCTGTGGTGAATTTATTTCATTGCACCTCTTTTCCATGAGGCACAGATCTATCCTCCTTGTGGTAGGCACATGTTCTGAAATTGGACTTGCTTTCCTTGCTGGTGATACTTCTGCTAGGACCACCATCCATGGGCTCACACAGTGTTTAGCCAGCTTCACGGGGTTGCTAATAGCATTACTTCTGGTCAAAGAACTCATTTCACAGCAATGGGTTCACAGTCATGCAATTAATATCCATCACCTAAAAGTAGCCAAACTAACTAAAAGGTGGAATGGCTTACTGAAGACTCAGTTACAGTGCTGTTTGAGAGACAAGACCCTGAAAGGATGAGGTCTTTTCTTACAGACGCAGTATATGCTGGACACAGTGGCACAGACCTGTCATCCCAGTGATTCCGGAGGCTAAAACAGGTGAATTGCAAGTTCAAGGCCAGCCTGTGCAACTTAATAAGATCATCTCAAAATAAATAAGTGTGTGTGTGTGTGTGTGTGTGTGTGTGTGTGTGTGTAGTTCAGTGGTAGAACACCCCTGAACTCAATCCCCAGTACTGCCAAAAAAAAAAAAAAAAAAAAGGGAGTATATGCTTTGTGTCATTATTTGTTTCTATTCCCCCAGTGGATCTGAAAATCAAGGGTAGAAGTAGAAGTGACTCTACTTCTTTTGTTTGTTTGTTTGTTTGTTTGTTTTTATTTGCTTGCTACTGGGGATTGAACCCAGGGCCTCACCTACACTAGATAAGCATTGAGCTACACCCCTAGCCCCCTTTTTTTTTCTATCTTGAGCAGGTTTTTTATTTTATCTTTTTCCACCACTTACCCTGGCCCCTACATCGATATACTTATAATTCCATGCTTTGCTTTTCAGTTACATATTGAAATTAAAAAGTAAATCAAACTAATGGGACAGACTACTGCTTTGTTTCCAAAAAACACTCTTCCTAAAAGTTACTGGCCTAACATACAATAGTACTACCTCTGTTCGTTTAGTAAGAACCCTGGCAGCATGCAACTATACTTGTAAGATATTCAAGTGTTTTTCTTGCCTTTCATTTCAGAATACTTTTCTAATGTGAAGTTCTGAATTTTTATTTTATGGCATGTGTGTGTCATTAGTGAAACTGGGAAAGCAAAATACAAAGCCTAAGATGAGAGTTCAAGTTGGGTCCAGAAACATCGGGAGTCCCATTGACATCGCCAGTAAAATCATCAAATGTTCTAGTTCTATGGCCATCTGCTTAGTAAAGCTTTTTAGATGAACCTTCTATAAATTTTATCTGTTCAAAGGGAACTGATAGTCTCTAAGCCTATAGTGCAAATTAAAAGTTCAGGAATGCAGCAACTGACATTTCTAAAATACAAAACAGATAAAATTCATAGAAGGTTCATGCAAAAAGCTTTACTGAGCAGATGGCCACCCCCAGCCCTTTTAAAATTTTTCTTTTGCCAGGCACAGTGATATATGCTTGTAATCCTAGAGGCTTGGGAGGCTGAGGGAAGAGGATTACAAGTTCAAAGCCAGCCTCAACAACTTAGTGAAGCCCTGAATAACTTAGCAAGAACTTGTCTCAAAATAAAAAATTTTTTAAAAGTGCTGGGGATGCGTCTCAGCAGTTAAGCACTGCTGGGTTAAATTCCTGGTACTAAAATAAATTAATAATAATAATAATAAATAAATAAGTAAATAAATAAATAGAATTTTATTTTTAGACAGAGTCTTGCTAAGGTGCCCAAACTGACCTCAATCTTATACTCATCCTGCTTCCACCTCCAGAGTGGCTGACATTATAGGTATATACCACCATAACCACTTCTGCTTTCTATTATACCCAATAACATACTAGCAAAACTTTTTATAACTGCCCAAATAATCTTGAGTCCTGAAGGTTTTGTTAGGTAGGAGTTTAGGATGTCAAGATGGTGGAAGGTACAGAAAAAGGTACCAGACGGAAGTTGAGTCATCATGTCCCTGTTTACTGGTAAGTCCCATTACCATAACAACTTGCACCACTGAGGGTTTATAGCTTAAGACAACTCCTGCCACAGGTTTGGTATTTTAAGGAGGTACCATAAAGTGGCCAATGGAATAAATGATGCAGGGTCTTCAATCAGGTCTGTACAAGGAGGGGAACACCTCACACATAGCTCAACGTATAAGACAAGAATCCCCCGACATTCTCTCCCTCCCCCATCCCCCACTCCCTCCCTCTCTCCCTTTCTGTCCCTGTCTTCTCTCCTCTGCTTTATAGAGTATTTTCTCCTCCAATAAATCTATGCTTTGTCTGTCATTTCTGTGTGCCACTTTTGCATTGCCACAGGTTTGCTGTCTACGAAGGTGCAAACTTCTTGCTTGAACCCTTTTCTCATATTCCACTCTGTTTTTACACAGTAAATCATGTAGGCCTCTGCTTGAGTGGGGTCTTGCATATTTGGTTTCATTTAGAAGTTCCCGTATTCCTAATACGATCTGCTTGATCGTGATGGCTGGCCTCCAGTCCTTGTCCTCTTCCAGGATGGATAGACACTCCATACCAGAAGGACACACATTCAGGTGAAATCGTGGTGGCTCAAATTTACATTTCGGTGGTGAGGATGGATGATCATCTTTGAAGAGCATCCACAGCTTGAACAAGCCTCCTTCCCACGAGTCCCCTTCTTTCCTGGGATGGCACATTCCCAGTTCATCAGGTTCATCGTGCTGTCTAGGTTCTTACTTGGGACAACCACAAGCAAAAGGGATGGTCCCTCCTCCAAGCTTTTTTCTCCCGGGCAAGTCTGCTGAGGGCGATCCCCGACATGTTCAAAGTCCCTGGGCAACCACATCCTGGTGCGTCCCATCAGTGGCTTCTTGGTGTGACCTGGACCATGGTGGCCTCAGGGTAGTGAGACTTCTTCCATGATGGTTCAGAGCTGACATGTTTTTGTTTTTTTATTTTGAGACAGGGTCTTGCTAAGTTGCAAACAAGGCAACTGCCTTGCCTTTTTGACATAGGTTGGAAGTCCTCAGTGTTGCTCCTGCTGTCCCACTGGTTAAAACTGAGTCATAAGCCCGCCCAGATTCACTGGAAGGGTACAAAGACCTAACATCTTGATGTGAGGAGAGCCAAAGAATTTTAAAACCACTACTGTGTAGAGCTAGGATTCAGGCCTACTTGCTTACCCACAGAATCGTCGTAAGGTATAGTAATGTGTAAGTTAGCTCAAGTACAAAAGTAGCCAGAGAGGATAGGTAAAGCTACCCTGTGCTCACAGAAATGAAGTCCAGCTCAGTGACCTACAGTAAATCATGGGTAACTGTCTGTCGTCCAACTCTTTGTGAAAGTTAATTTATTTGTGTTTGTGCATGTGTGTATGTGTATGTGTGGTACTGAGGATCAAACCCAGGGGTGCTGTACCACTGAGTTACATTCCTAGCCCTTTATGTGTGTGTGTGGGTGTGTGTGTGTATATATATATATTTATATTTATTTTCTTGTTCTGGGTATTGAACACAGGGGCAGTCAACCACTGAGCCACATCCCCAGCCCTATTTTGCATTTTATTTAGAGACAGGGTCTCACTGAATTGCTTAGCGCCTCGCCATTACTGAGACTGGCTTTCAACTCATGATCCTCCTATCTTAGCCTCCCGATCCACTGAGATTACAGGCATGTGCCACTCTGTATTTTTTTGAGACTAAGTCACAGAGGCTGACATCAAACTTGCAATCCTCCTGCCTCAGAGTCCCTGGGATTACAGGCAGGCATCACCACATCTGGTATCAGTTTGACCAAGCCACAGGTGCCCAGGTATTTGACCTAACATTATCCTTGGTGCTGTGATTTGAATATGATCATTCTCCTTCGAAGCTGATGTTGGAATCACCACTGGGCACCATGATGTGGTGTTGAGAGATGTCCTCTGCTTGGTGATCTGGTCGCTAAGTGGGTTTTCTGCCTGTCCCACGGAGTGAGCTCTCATCTAAAATTCGAGATTAGTTCCTGGGAGAGCGGGTTGTTATAAAGCAAGGGTGTCCCCATGTTGCACCTCTTTCACATGCATCTGCTCCACTTCTGTTTTTCTTCCATGAATTGAAGCAGGAAAAGGCCTTCACCAGATGTAGTCACTCAATCTTGGACGTCCCAGCCTCCAGAACTGTGAACCAAAATAAATCTCCTTCCTTTATAAATTACCCATTCTCAAGAGTTCTGTTATAGCAACAAAAAAATGGACTAAGATGGCAGATGTTGTTGGATGAGATGAACATATGAATTGGTAGCCTGAGTCAAGCAGATGGCCCTCCCCAGTGTGGGTGGGTCTCAGGCAATCTGCTGAAGTCCTGGTAGATCAAAAGGGATGCTCTGCCTATGAGCAGGGGTGACTTCTCTTGCCTGACTGCCTTCAGGCTAGGATGAGGGGTTTTTCCCATCTTCAGACTCAAAGGAACTTTGGTGGTTCCTGGGTCTAGAGACAGCCAACCTTTGGACAGTAACTATATACTATTGGCTCTCCTGGGGCTCCAGCTTGCCCACTGCAGATCTTGGGGCTTATTAGTCTCCATAATTGTGTGAGCTGATTTCTTATGACCTCTGTCTTTTCCTCCTTCTCCCCTTCCCTCTCCCTCCATCCTCTGGCTCGGTTTCTCTAGAGAACACTGATGAATACATCGTTCTTTTCACACTAGCTTCCTCTGTTCAGAACTTCTACTCCCCACAGATTTGCCTTATGCACTGGCTTTGGCTGCTTTAGCAAAACTAGTTCCTCTGGGGAACTAAATTCCAGGAAAAAGTTTCCAGGAAAAGGTTTAGCTAAATTCCAGGAAAAGGTTTCCAAAGGCCCAGCTTTGGTGGGAAGTGGAGTGGGGGACGTGGCAGCTGGGCCTTAGAGTATAAACCTGCCCATCTAGAACTGCTTCTCCAACAGGGGCCAAGCAGTGCAGGGAGGGAGAAGGCCACCATAGGGAGATGAGCCTGGCAAAGTGGTGCAGTTCCACCGAAGATTCCTGCTACTTCTTTTGGTCCCTGAATGCCATGCTCTTGGCTACTTGGGCTAAGGTTCTCTTGAATCTCTAGTGGCTTCTGTGACCCTTGATCTATTTGAATCATGGCAACAATGTTCCACTCTGTCTAGATTCAAGGGAGATTTCTTGGCAGCAGAAAAAGAAAATCAATGTTGGGAGAAAGTTCCATATCACATCTTTTTTTTTTTTTCCTACTACTGGGCATGGAACCCAAGGGTGCTCTACCATTGAGCTACATCCCCAGCCATTTTAAGTTTTTATTTGAGATAGGGTCTCACTAAATTGCCCAGATTGATCTCTAACTCGCAAATCTCCTGCCTCAGCTCTCAAATCACTGGGATTACAGGTGTGCCTCAACACCTGTCCAGGGAATGTTTATCTGGTAATTAAGTTTTAAGAGTCAAGGCAGGATTCTGCAGGTGCCGGTACCCATCTGCTTTATTGGTACATATTTTGCCTCTACTATTAGCTGACTTGTGGCAAGTACCAGCCTGGGGCCTGACACATAATAAGTATTAAACAAATGTGTGTTGAATCCATAAATGCAATACTTTTTACAGCAACCCAGAGACTAAAGACAGAACAGAATGTCACTCTGATTAGCAAGTGCTAATCATCAGATCTCAGGATGGGCAACACGCTCCTCCTTACTGTCAATTGCTTGCCTTCCTTTCTGGCCATATTAGAATCATTGCACCGGGGCTTTAGAGAATAAACTAAGCAATACTACATCTTGTCCCTTGAGCAGTCTGGGCTCTGCTTTTGCTTGCAAGGTTTCCTCAGCCTAGAACACCTGTCAGGGTCTGCGATTTCACCCCACTGACAAATAAGCTGGTCTGGTGCTATTTCATAGACATGAGACTCCTGACTCAGAGGCAAAACAATAAGAGCATCATAATTATGTCTTTTCCCCTTGTCCTCAGCCTTCACAAGGCAACATAGAGAGGCCCAGATGGACATCACACATGCATTGGGACTTGACTGAGAAGTACTGAATTTGGGGAACCTCCATAGCTTCCAACATCACCATTCCTGATGTAAACTCTTTGGGGGGAAGACATTCCCTCATCTCTCAAGGTTGCAAACACAACCCTAAGGAATGATTGAGCAGAAATCATGGCCTTGCATTCTTGGCATCCCCAGAACTAACAGATGGAACTCAAGACCCATGGGGATTGCCACTTTCAACAATGCTATCTCCCACAAGTACTTGCCTTACCTCCAATGACCTTATACTTGAAGAGTCCCCAGGCCTCCCCTTATAGTTCTCTCTCATTCCCTTTTGTATTCTCCTTATAATCCTCATCTATGTCATTTTTGTGTCCACAACAGTCCTTCTGATTCCAGCAAAGTACCAACACTTGCAGGCAGGCTAGTCAGTCCTCTTTGTTCCTGCATTCCACATCCAGGGGTCTGCATCTAGCAGGTGCTTAGACCAGATTTGTTAAGCTGGATGGAATCAAGATCCTTCTTCATGGTTATGCTTTTCCAGAGAGTCTGCTCCACTGCCTCTTGGAATGTTTTCAGGATTAGAAAGGCTAAAAATATCACCCTAAAGCCACTGCAGGGTTCTTCCTTGTAAGGAGCCGGATTTGACTCCTGAGGCTGAAAGTTTATGCCCACCAGGTGGCGCCCTGACTCGAACAGCTCCAGATGCCTTTTTTAGAAAGGTATTCCCTCTTCCCTCCTTTTTGGCCCCCTGTTCCTTTAGGTCGTTCTGCTCAGAGAAATCCAGCACCCAGATTCAGTTGCTATTTGCCCATCTGAGCCTCAGACTAGGTTAGGATGGGCGTTCAGAGAGCACTGAGGATGTCCTTCTTGTGGATGTTAAGGCATGCTGAGGGAGAAACCCTAAAATTGAGTTGGAAGACCTAGGTTTGAGTTCCAACCCTGCCACTTACAAGTCACGTTCCTTCGGGCAAATCACTAAACATTCTCTGGGTCTTTGTGAGAATAGCTGAGAAAACAGTGTGGGAAGTATGTAAAAGTACTTGGAATGTGGACATGGAATCAGCTCTACCTAAGCTCCTGCTTCAACTGTCACCCCCAACTCTGAACTTCTTCAGCTCCCTAAGTCCTGCTTTCCCCATCAGCAATTGAGAGCTAATAACAACCATTTTAAAGGGTTGGTGTAAGGATCAAATTGAACCATGAAAATAAAATGCTTGTCATGGTACCGAGCATATGCAGTAAACATTCAATTGATAAAAAATCACACATATATTCTGTATCCTCAGCCTCTTAAACAGGGCCCAGCACTGAATAAGTGTTTAATATCTACTAGTTGAGGCAAAAAATGAAACAGATAAGGAAAGGCACAAAGAGGTTAAGCAGCCCCCCCCCCACCTCCAGGTTCCTGCACTTGAGAATAATGAAGCAATGATACATAGCCAAGTAGTCTGACGCCGGGGTCTGTACCCTGAGCCACATCGCCATGCTGGCTTACATAGATATGGATGTTAAATGTCACCATTTGTTCATTTAAGATACGCATGCAGAGCTTTCTCACATTCCTACATGAGTAGGCTGAATCGGTAATGACAGGCATTAGCCCCCTGAGAAGCGATTCTTTTTCCCCTAGAAAGGATCCAGGCTGCTGGAAGAGGGAACTGCTCAACCAGGCCAGAGGGCATTGGATTCATCTCAGGACCAGGATATAAAGGACTAGTTCTGCAGTATAGGATCAGCTGGACGTCTGATGTAGGCATGGTTCCCAGGGTAAGAGGGGCCTTCTCAGTTTCACTGCTGTTCCTGCAGTCATTCAGCCATGGACTCCACGTGTATTTACTGGAGTCTCTCCTCTATGCCAGGACCAGGCAGAGATGAATAAGACATGATAACCAATGCTTATGATGTAGCAGACTCAATACTACGGTGGAGGGATGGTCCAAAAGGAGGTAGAAGAGCAAGTAATCAATAGCCTGGGAGGTTAAACCCAAAGCTGGCAGCATTTAACATGGGCATTGAAGGATAAGTAGGAGTTTTCCAAGTGAGCTCTGGGAATGAAGAGCATTCTAAGTTTGGGGAATAAGAGGGCTGGTGGGGTCAACATTCTAGGTGGGAGCATGGGTATGGGAAGGAAGAGAACTATCAGGAAGTTGGAAGTTGACTGGGGACAGATTGTGAAATGCTTCATAGAGAAGAGATACAACTCAATGCTGTGGTTAGTGTGGAAAGCAGTGTAATGAACAAGGTCTGTTTTAGAAAGTTGCTTAATAGCCCAAAGGTTGGTCTGAAGTGGGAGAGACCAGCAGTAATCACCAATGTCCTGGTGTGAACCCCTCCAGGCTTTGTTTTGCTATCAGTAAACTGAGAGAAATAGTTGTTTATATCTCTTGGAGTGTTTCCAGTTTTAAATGAAAACTCAGGTAAAACATTAGCACAGCAGTAACAATAACGCACAGCCTCATAGGGCCCCGTTACAGGCAGTTTGGAGGAGGAGTTACACACAAGGCCTGTGTTGTCTCTAGGACCTGAGTTTATGTCTGGGTAATGCTGGGTGGTATATTTTGATTCCAGACAAGGTGAGAAGATGGCCAAGGAGCGGTTGGATGAAAGGGAGCAGGGTTACATGCTTTGTGCTTTGCGGGTGGTGTGTAGTGGGGCATCTGGAGGAAGATGGTTCCCTTCTGTGAACTCTATGGAGAAACAGCCCGAGCCCAGCTTTGGACAGGACGACTTTGCAGTGGGCAGGGGTAGGATACGTTCAGGTAAGAATGTTGAGTTCCAACACGGCTCTTCGGTGCCTATGCAGGGCCAGGAGGTCTCAGTGGGGTCTACGACAGGAGAAAGGGTGAAAGTGGCCTACCCAGAGGCTGGGAGAATCTTGCTAAACAACCTTCCCTTTGGAGGCTGGGCCAGAGCCCCGAGGCAGAACGGATGGGGCGGCCCCAGATGTGGCGAACTTGGCCCAGTAGCGCGGGAGGGCAGGGCGGAAGGGCCGAGACGAGCTAGGGGGTGCCGGGCGCTCCGCCCTGTCCCGGGGATGCAGGAATCTGAGCCGGGAGACTGGCGCGGAGGGGAAAGGGGGGCGCCGGGGTGGAGAGCCGGACGGAAAGAGAGATGGCAGGAAGCCGGGAGGAGCGAGTGGGGGTGGAGACCATCGAAGGGAAGGGAAAAGGGCGGGTAGGAGGTGGAGAGAGGGAGAGAGAGAGGAGGGCTGGAGGGAGTAGACCCGGGAGGAAGGGTGGGGTAAAGAGGAGAAGCAGAGAGGAATAGGAGGGGAGCCAGGCGCGGAGGCCGCGGCGGGCGCAGCGGCCACCTCGGCTGGGCCACCCCTGCGAGCAAGGCGCCGCCATTCCGCTGCTCGGAGCGCCGCCGCAGCCGCCGCCGCGCCCGGGGGCCATGCTCCCGCCGCCCCCGCGCCAGCCGCCGCCCCAGGCGCGCGCTGCCCGCGGAGCGGTGAGCCTGCAGCGGCCTTTTTTGCGCGGCCCGCTAGGCGTGCTGCGGCTGCTGCAGCTGCTGGCCGGCGCCGCCTTCTGGATCACCATCGCCACCAGCAAGTACCAGGGCCCGGTGCACTTCGCGCTCTTCGTGTCTGTGCTCTTCTGGCTGCTGACCCTGGCCCTCTACTTCCTTACGCTCCTAGGCAAGCACGAGGTGGTCCCGGTGCTAGGCTCGCGCTGGCTGGTGGTCAACGTGGCTCACGATCTGCTGGCGGCCGCACTCTACGGCGCCGCAACGGGCATCATGATCGACCAGACGCAGCGCCACAGCTACTGCAACCTCAAAGATTACCCACTGCCCTGCGCATACCACGCCTTCCTGGCGGCCGCCGTCTGCGGCGGCCTCTGCCTGGGCCTCTACCTGCTCTCGGCGCTCTACGGCTGCTGCCGTCGCTACCAGGGCAAGCAGGAGGTGGTGTGAGGCTGCCCGCGCTCTCCGCGGCCGGGATTGGCGCGGGGGACCCTCCTGGGTCTTTCCTGCCGTCGCCGTCGCCGCCCAGCGCGGATGCACTCTGGCAACCTCCCTTGCCCTGCATTTCCACCGCCGCCCGCGCCCCGGACCCCAGACATGCAGTTCCAGTTCGACAGCAGCGCCGCAGCCCAGAGTCCGGAAAGCAGTGCCAGACGCGCCCTGGGACTCCAGGGACCAGCGCTGCGACACCAGGAGCGGATGCATACCCTCAAATGGGCCGCCCCGAGGCGAAACTTATATGTTCCTCGTCCCCTTCCCTGCGGAGAGCAAGACGTGGACAGGCGCCGCGTAGATCCGGGGGAGGCTCCTAAATTGGAACCAGTCTTTGGGCTGCACCACTGCCCCCTTCCTCCCGCCCAGTGGTCGGAAGAGCACCCCCTTCCCAAGCCCTTCTTTTAGCCTTGGGTGTTGCAAAAGGCATGCTGGCAGCGCGGGTGGAGCTGGGGACAGGCCTCAGCTGGTCCAGAGACGAGTTTGGTTTTCGTTTGGGATTGTGCGGGAATCTGCCCCAGCCCCTCCCTGCCCACCCCTCGGTGCTTCTATGTCCTGGGGCCAGTCTGAAGAGGCAGGGATGGATAGGAAAGGCCAGTGGACTGTACCTTTACACCTCTGAAGCTTCTCTCGGCTCTGCCTTCTCCTCTTTTGTGCTCCGGATTCAAGCAGGCCAGGCCCCACTAACCTCCTTGGCCTCGCAGTGACACAATTCTCCTGAGGCTTCTGCTCAGCCCACTGCTCAATGTTTGCATTATGGATCCCACCAGACCATCAGGAAGGTTAGAGTGAGGCCCACCCCTGCTTTTTACAGGTTGAGACCCAGAGCCAGCTCTTAGGAACAGCCAATTTAATATTAGAATCTGGTCTCCTCACAGGCGGCCCAGCGCTGAAGCAGTAGGTGTCCCGGGAAGCCTGGATCAGGAGCTACCTCTTAAAGAGGGTTTTGAGGTCAAATGGGTTTGTTAGAGGTGTCCTCTCCCCTTGTTGGAGTTTTACAATGTTTATTAACTTGTAGCAACGACTCTGAGAAGTCCCCTAGCACAAGGAGCCCCAGTACAGGAATTTAGTTTACTGTATTAACTACTTCTGGGCTTGGGCCAGCATTGTCACCTTAAGGTTCCAGACAGTCCTGTGCTGACCCAATTCTCATTTATTTCCATGGAAGATTTAGGAAGCCCCCTCCAGAGAATTTTGTTGGCAGGAGGATGTCCAGGGCAGTGAGGAAGGAGTTAGCTGCCTCTGGCCAGCCAGAAACATGGGCACTGGTAAACTTGAACATTCCTTTACATTGTTGGAAAAATGAAGCCAAGGCTCTCCAGATGGTTTCCCAGTCAAAAGGACCATCACCTGTAAGATCCTGGCATTGACTCAGCAGCTGGCAGGGTGGGCCCTGCTCACTGAAGAGAAGAAGTATCTCTGGAGCAGGGCAAACAGCTGGACAGGTAAGGTAGTTCTTGGTTTTCTGGAAGGGGTCATAGGGCTTTAAATAAAAAGCATAGAACTTTCTCCTTTTCCAAATGTTAAAGGGTTTTTATTCAGAGCAAGTTGGAGGAGTGACAGTGATAACCACACAATGTCCATAGAGTTAGGTAAATTTGAACTTTTTATTAAATTCTTCAAAGGTCCGCTCTTTGAAAAAGTTCAGCCTCCCCTGGATCAGAAACCAGAATAGGGTAGGCCATGGACTGGGAATGGAATCCAGGGCCTCAGGCATGCCAGACAAGCACTCCACCAGTGAGCTATATCACCTTCCCCAGTGAGCTGTTCTTAAAACTTAGGCATAGAGGTTTCTTTGCTGTGGTTAGGAAGGTAGTGGTTCAGATGGGGGTGTAAGTTTTACATATCACCTAATGTAGCCCTACTGTGTGGCTGGCACTGCTTGGGGTATTTTACATGTATTCATGTATTCTCTTAGTAATACTATTGAAGTAGGTGCTAATATTCTTCTCTCTCTCTCTCTCTTTTTTTTTGGCATTAGGGGTTGAACCCCAGGATGCTTAACCACTGAGCCACATCCCTAGCCCTTTTTATTTTTTATTTTGGGACAGGGTCTTGCTAAATTGCTTAGGGCTTTGCTAAGTTGCTGAGGCTTAGGGCTTTGCTAAGTTGCTGAGGCTGGCCTCGAGTTTATGATCCTTCTGCCTCAGCCTCCTGAGTGGCTGGGATTATAGGCTGTGCACCATGCCCAGCCCTTCTCATTTTTGTATGAGGAACAAGAGCCCCAGAGAGGTTAAATAAGGTTTCCAAGATCTTCTCCCTGATCAGTGATGGAGCATACATTGGAACCTTGGCACTCTGGCCTCTTTAGCCATGCTATACTATACTAAGTAGCACCATTACATACTAAGTTTGATACTGTCAGTGTGGTTGTTTATTTACTTACTGGTAGTGGGGGTTGAAACCAGGGCCTTGCACATGCTTAGCATTTCTTTATTTTTTTCTGGGGTTGGGGATGTGGCTTAGTGGTAGACCATGGATGGGCTTAGCATGAATGAGGCCCCTAGGTTCAATCTCCAGCATCAAAAGATTCCTTTTTTTCCTAAGTTGTAGTAAAATATTCATTACATGAAATTTACCATTTGAACCAATTTTAAGTGTACAGTTTAGTGGGTGGCATTTAGTACATTCACATTATTGTACAGCCATCCCCACCATCCATCACCATGACTTTTTTCATCTTGCAAAACTGAAAATCTTCATACCCATTACAATTGTGGTTATTTTGTTGTTGTTTTTCTCTCTGGGAAATCCCAGAACACTGAGCCCTATGGGTCTGGGGTATTTAATATTTTAATGGGTTGAGTCTCATGGAAGGGTAACTGTTCCAGAGCCTGGAGTGGGTGCTGCTAGGTTGTCTGGAATACCTCGGAAGCCCAGTGACTTTCTTCTTTTGCTGCAGGTTTCCATGTTGCTGAGGCTGGTGGAGATTGCCAGAGCCGGTCAGGCTGACCTCTCCTAAGCCTGCTGCGATGGTTGGCAGGGCCATGCTGGCCCTGACTGGCAGATGGATTCAGAGTCTTCACTACGGAAGGGCCAGGTGGGAGAGGGAATGGCCTCTGCCCAGCAGTTGCTTTCCCACCCTCCAGTGGAAGAGCCGGGATGGTGAAGATTTATTTGTGCCTTAACCCAAGATAATTCCTGATTCTCCTTGTGCCATGATTTGGGCACAAGATTCCAGGCACTTGGAACTGAGCTCTGTACCCTGTACCCTAAAGAGTGGGATTTAGTTCCACCTTCAATTCTTTCTGCTTTGGCATTTTTTTAAGATCATCATCTAAGCTGAATGCTAAGCTCAGGTCCAGCTCCCTCAGGATCTCCTTCTCGGGGGCCCCCAGCCCTGGTGCCCTGCCTGTCGCCAGGTGTCCTCACTCAGGAGCAGACATCTTGGCCTTCATGGTGCCTTGTCCACCCAGATGTGCCTATAACATTCCAGATGTGGCATGTGCCTTTCTACTTGGCTTCTAGTGGCTCTGTGGTCCCTGTGAGATGTGAGAAGGATCTACAGGACTACTGCCACATCTACCCTCCCATCTCCACAGCCTTAGTTATGGCCACCTGATTTTGCCCAGAATTTTGGATACTGAAGGTAGTAGCATAGGCCTCCCTCTTTGATTCTAAGACTCCAGAACCAGCCCAAGACCTTCCTGGCAGCTCACAGCCCAAAAGTCTGGGGGCACTTGTGGACTTGAGAGATGATTTCCACAGTGTTCTAAGAGAGAGAGAGTGGGTTTGGGAGGAGTGAAGGGGGTAAGAGAGGGGACCTGTGTGCCTCATTCAGTAGTTTAGCGGTGGTTACCAATATGCTTTTCTTAATAAAGTTTGTTTTGTCTGATCTTGGCATCTGTGTCTTCTGTCTTGTGTAATCTTCAGTAACCCTTGGTGTCTGGTCCTCCAAGCCTCCCTCCAGGTCCTCATGCCACATTGCCCTTCGGCTGCCTCCTCTCTGCCTCCCTGCCTTCCCCTTTCCTCTGGGAAGGAAGGGAAACCTAGTTCACAGATATTCCATGCCGTTCAGAACAGGGCACAGGGGTTGCCTGAGGGCAGGAACCAGAGGGAAGAAAACTGTGTTCGTTTCTGGCTGAGGCTGGAGGGAATTCCAAAGGTTCCTGGCTCAGCTCTCAGTGTATCTGTTTGCAAGCTCCATCGCCTGTCATGCCAGGCGCAGAATAAATGTTCCAGTCTAACCCCATCATCTTGGTGGGGTGGGGGGACAAAGTTCAGGGTGTGGTGGCAACTCCTCACAGCTGATCTGGAGTACAGCTGGAGTTTACTGGAGCACAAGCTCTGGTTTTTGTCCTGTAGACCACTATGCCTAACATGTGCCTGATTCCCCAGAAAATTTTCTATCCAGCCAGTTGTTGACTGCTAACCAAGATGCCTTGGGAAGGGCGCAAAGGCAGAGGTAAGAGGCTTCCTGACCTGCTCCTCCTTATGTCCTGAGCATGTTGTCTGCAGCCAAGAAATAGGATGCTATTGGCAGATCTCAAAACTTGCTGGGAATAGCTCCAAGTTCACAATGGAGCAGCTGACAGATCCACTGCTGTGTGTGCTCCACACCCACTCTTCCAAAGAACCCTCTTCAACATGAATGTGTGTGTGTGCCTCATTCAGTAGTTTAGCGGACTTTATCTGGATGCATATTTTTTAAAAAAGTGGCACAGTTTTATGCAAAACCTGATAAGTCCTCTGCTTGTCTTGACTTCACTTGCCGGGGTATTTTGTAATTGAAAAGTGCTTTTACCTGCATTGCCTTATTTGACCTTCCCAATAGTCTTAAGAGGTTGGTGTTGTTACTCAGCCCTCAACAAAGGAAATGGAGCTCTAGAGAAGGAAAAGAGTTTCTATCCAGAGTCACATACCTGGCTAGAAACAGGACGTGGCTGTAAGAGGTTCTCTTAAACCCCGTAGTCCTTGGCAGGCTCTGAAATTTAGGTGAAATTTGGTTTTTCCGCTTGGTCACCAAATGTTTAGGAATGGTATAATCTGATTTTTTTTTTGGTTTGTTTATTTAATATTTATGTGCAGGAGGTACTTTGAAATAAGACACTGCTTCTTAGGGACATCATGAGCTCCTCTGAGTTCTAGAAATCCCAAGGGTTTCCTCATTTTTGTCTATTACTTTTCCTGTTTTATTTATTTTTTATTTGGGGAGGGGGTTGGGTGGGGATTGGGTGGCTGATGGTAAGGCAAATTAATAAACTAACATGTACAGGCTTAAAGGAAAGAACAGGTATATGAGAGGTCTGGTTAGCATGATTTATTTATATATTATTTTGTTACAATAGTTATTTGTAAAATAAAATAGTAATATACAGGATGTTCATTAAAATATAATAGCAATATATATCCATTAAATATGTAAACAGAAATACACAAAGTAAAAAGAGAATTCATTCAACCATCCTAATGTCATGTCATAGAGATATAATCCTTAACCCACTTCTCCTTTTTCCTCCTCTCCTCCTCCTCTTTCTCCTCTTCTTCCTCTTTCTTTGAACTGGGGATTGAACACATGGGCACTTTTATCTCTGAGCTATATCCCCAGCCCTTTTTGTTTTCTATTTTGAGATAGGGTCTTGCTAAGTTGCTGAGCTGGCTTCAAACTTGTGATCCTCCTACCTTAACCTGGGATTATAGGCTTGCACCATCATGCCTGGCCTCCATTTTTTTTTTTTAATAACTAACCAGGCATATAAGGATGCATATACACTTTCAAACTCTTCTACAATTTGTAGAGTTTTGTTTGTTTTTGTTTTGGTGGTACTAGGGATTGAACCCAGGGGCACTCTACAACTGAGCCACATCCCCAGCCATTTTTTATTTTGAGACAAGGTCCTGCTAAATTGCCCAGGCTGCAAGTTAAAATGTACCCAAACACTTCATTTTAAAGTAGTGTGAGTATTTGCAACACTGTATTTTGAGCCAAGGCAGGAAGGAAAGACTATAAAAAAAGTGATACCATTATAAATCTAAATTACAGCATCTCTTCTTTTCCCACTTCACAACAAAATTAGATAGTCCCCCTCAGGTTTAATCAGTGCCCTGTGCAGAAAGCAGCTCTCTAGTTCTCTGGAGATGGTTCCTCTGCCAGATGTGAGGAGGGTCTGCAGACAGCCCCTGCACCCAGCCCCTCTTCCTCTCCAGGCCCTGTGCCATGTATATGACCACCTGAACTTTTGGATACTGAGCCCTTCACTTTTCGCAATCCTGACTATTTACTATGTGCTCTCTCGCTCTCGCTCTCTCTCTCTCTCTCTCTCTCTCTCTCTCTCTCCTAGACAGTTGGCAGACTGACTCAGATTCTTCCATGAGCTCAGCCTGTGACGGCAGAGGTGAGCCTGATCTCTTGTTAGTTGTCTGGTCTGAGGCAAATGACAAAATCTCTTTGCGTCTTGGCCTCGTCACTTAGCAAATGAGGGTACTATTTGTGACAGCCTCCTTCGGCTGTGGAAAGGGCACAGTGAGATGATGTCTGCAGAGCAGCGTGCCTGGTCACTCAGTGAGCAGAGTTCAGCTCTCAGCCGTGTACCAACGGCCTTGGGAGGATTCCTGAGTAACTGATAAGAACTGCTGAGCCCAGTCGCCCCGTAGTCATAGGTAACGATCAGAAATGTGAGTTCCCTTTGTCCCACTTCACCAGGCTCTCTCCCCAACCTGGGGAACGACAGTCTCAACACCCATAAATGGAGGCCTCATTCTCATCGGTGGCGTCTGCTCTGCCTTCTTGTGCCCTACTTACTTTCCTGTTGTGTTGAAATGATTGTTCTGTACCTTTTACTCTCCAGAATCTGTCGTCCCTCTCTACCCTGCTTTCCTTCCCTTTGGTGTCCCCTACCTATCTCTGGGCTCCAAGCACTGCCCTCTTCTGCCTTCCTTTCAGCCAGGAAAGAGGACTCTTTCCATTGAGTTTCTGGGGTTCCAGTTTATCTGGAGAGGTGAACTGGCCTCAGGTCAGCAGTGGAAATCTCGCAAACCCCCCTCCTTGTGTGTTTGCAAGGTCTCCCATGATTGCATTCAAACCAAATTTAATCTAGGTAAAGGAAGCGTTTCCCGGGAACCGAGCTTCCCTAGCTGGTGAGTTTCTGGACATCTCACAACAAGGCTTTCCTCACTTCTCTGGTAACCTTGGTTGTATTTATCAGCTTGTCCCGGTCTCCTCCCAGCCATCTCTAGGAATTAATGAACTTGGCTAGGTTTGCTTATTTCTAGGCTAAATGAATGAACTACCTCAGAGATCTCAACATAGAGTGTGCAGATTTGTCTTGACGTGACAGCAGCCATCTTGAGTCATAATTGCATGACTGCCCCTGGGTAACCAGAGCTGGGATTCCCTACAAACCAGAGACAAAACCACTGGAGTCACATGTGGGGTTTTACAGTCACACCTGATTGCAGAGATGCGCCTGACTCTTTGATATTATCTAAAGATACACCAGGTACATTCCAGCCAGGATGAAGTCACTTTTGTCCTAACCCATAAATATTCATCCTTTTCTGGTGCATATTGAGGGGATCAACTGGTCTGGCTGCCACCAGGGCTGCACTTCTGTCAGTTCATCCCCCAGTAAATTGCACTGTATGCAATCCTGGGTCTGTCTGCCTCTCGATATTTTTCTTTTCTTTCTTTTACTTTTTAATTTTTTCTTGATAGTGGGGATTGAATCCAGGGTGCCTGACCACTGAGCCACGTCCCCAGCACTTTTGATTTTTTTGAGACAAGGTCTTGCTAAGATGCTTATCGCCTCACTAAGTTGTTGAGGCTGGCCTCAAAGTTGTGATCCTCCTGCCTTAACCTCCAGAGTTCCTGGGATTATAGGCATGCTCCACCATGCCTGATTGCTTCTCTTTCTTGGGTCTCATGTCACTTTGGGGCTGGAAATCATACACTAGGACTAAGATGTCCTGCAGTAGTGTGCCAGAAGACTAAAACGAAGAAGTATTTTTGTAGTGACAATGACAATGTAGTGACATGACAATGATGATAATTACAATATTATTTTTTTTAAAGGGGGGGGGGAGAGAGAGAGAGAGAGAGAGAGAGAGGGAATTTTAATATTTTATTTTTTAATTATCGGCGGACAACCAACATCTTGTTTGTATGTGGTGCTGAGGATCGAACTCTGGCCGCATGCATGCCAGGCGAGCTAGCTACCGCTTGAGCCACATCCCCAGCCCCATTATTGTTAATAACGACATTAATAGTAATACAATTACACAACATCTCCATTCTTGTATTCAGAATTTGCAAATCTATTCATAAATGTAGTTTTTTGGTGCTAGCTTTTGAATCCAGGGCCTTGTACATGCTAGGCAAGCACTCTACCACTGAGCTACAGCCCCTTTCTATTTTTTTTATTTTGAGACAGGGTCTCAAAACAGGGTCTTGCTAAGTTGCCTAGTCTGGCCTTGAACATGTGCTCCCTCTGCCTCAGTCTCCTGGGTATTTGGGATCACAGGCGTGTGCCATGGTGCCTATCTCCAAGTTTACAAAATTTTTTATATTCATTATTTCTTCTCATTCTCTACTCAACAACTCCCTTTTATAGGTGAGGCTCAGAGAGGTGAAGTAGCTGCATGGATATTTCTTTTAAAAAAAATACAGATTTGTTAGGTATACATATACATTAAACCACACATGTTTAAAATGTACAGGCGGTGAGCTTTGATATAGGTAAACACTGGGGAAACCACCACCACGTTCCAGTTGTGGACATAACCATTATGCCTAAAAGTTTCCCTGTGCCTTTTGTACTTCCCCTTCCCATCACCTCCCTCCCTGCCCCAGGCAGCTACTGACCTGCCTTCTAGGACTCTGCATCTTTAGACTTTTATATAAATGGAATGTGTGGCATATATTCTTTTTTTTTGAGGGAGATGATATCTAGTTTCTTTTACTCAGCTTAATTACATTGAAATTCGTTTATGATATTGTTGTAACAACAATTTTATCATTGAGTAGATTCACTGTATAGATGTATTATAGTTTGTTTATTGATGGACATATATATTGTTTCAAATTTTTGGTTACTGTGAACATAGCTGCCATGAACATACATGTACAAGTGTTTGTGTAAATCTGCTTTAAATTGTCTTGGATGGAAACCTAGCAGTGGAATGGTTCAGTCATGAGATAGGTTTATTATTTTAAAATTGGCTATATTTCAGGTGAAATTGGATGAGTGTGTGTGTGTGTGTATGTGTGTGTGTGTGTATGTGTGTGTTTGTTCTTGCTCATCCTTTGTATTAGGGAGGGTAATTCTGAACTCAGGAGAAATTAAGAAATTTCCCATCTTGTTCTATGCTCTGAAACAGTTTAACTCTACCATTAAAAAAATATTTTAGATGATGATGGACCTTTGTTTTATTCATTTATTTATATGCAGTGCTGAGAATTGAACCCAGTGCCTCACACTTGCTAGACAAGTGCTCTGCCACTGAGCCCCAGCTCCTGCCCCTTAACTCTATCATTTTATTTGTGGATTTGATAAAATTTGTCTACAAAATAATCTTGGCTTGATGTGTTTTAGAAAATCTTTAATTTCTTTTTCTTTTCAATTCTTGCAATTTCTTTCATGGTAATTGGTTTATTCAGGTTTTTGGTGGGTCACCTACTGCTCTTCCATTGGTGCTGAATTTATTCAGGTTGTTCATCTCATCAGAATGCACAATTTTTGAGAAAAGAATTTGAAGTTTATTATATTCCCAAGAAAGGCACATAATATGTAGTCATTTGGTAAAATGAATGAATATTAATGTCTAGCTGCTACAACAAATACACCCTAAGTTTTCAGTAGCCTATTTATTATTCATATACAGATCTATCTGTTCCTCACATAATTGTTCACTGTGTGTGTTCCTGCTGGTCAGAGACTTTCCACTACAAGATGATTCAGAGACTCAGGTTTATTCCACCTTGTGGCTTTACTATTCCTTCTGCATTGAGCTGGTAAGTGGAGAAAGAGGGGCAGAAGTACGTTTCTGACTTGAAATGTCTTGGTCTGCAAATGACACTCAACATTCCCACTCACTTCTTTCGGAGTCGCATGGCCTGACCTACGCAAAGGGCTAGGGAATGTAATCCCTGGCTGGCCAGCGGTGGCCCAGCAACAACTCTGTACCATTGGTGTGTGTATGGGATGGGGAGGACAGGCTTTTTGGAGGACAGTTAACTGTTCCTTTCATGTGAGGGCCAAGGCTTTATTGCTGAGATTTTCATTGCCTTGCACTGTGAGACTTTTTTTTTTCTTCTTTTTTTTTTTGTGCCAGTGTTTGATGAATGGTTGTTTTCATGGCTGCCAAGAGCTGCGGAGTAAGAGTGTAACTGCAGACATTCATTTCCTTGCTGTGTTTGTCCAACAACTCCCTGTCTCGCAGCTGGAGAACTCGTTACTCATGAGTCCCTCTTTCCCAGGTACAAGAACATAAAGACGTATTTATTGAACACTGTTCTAGGGCGATGGCAGCAAACGATTGATCAAAAAATAAATGCTGGTCAGATATTAAGCTTAGATATTAGAGAAATCTAAATAGGAAAGAGAATCTGAAGACATACATCAAACTTTTTTCATTCATTTAAAATTTAATATATAATTCACACAACACAAATTGTCACAACAATTCTCATTTTATTGTGTACGATCAAGTGGTTTTTAGTATATTCACAAGGTTGTGTGACCATCACCACTATCCAATTCCAGAACAGCTTCATCATTCCCCTAAGAAATCCTGTATCCATTGTCACTCTTGTTTCCTTCCTTTTCCAAGCTCCAGAGGCCACTAATCTACTTGCTCTCTGTGGACTGGCTTATTTTGGATGTTTCATATAAGAGTGATTGTAGAATAAATGGCCTTGAAGCCAGGCGCAGTGTCCCAGCAACTTGGGAGGCTGAGTTGGGAGGATTGAAAGTTCAAGGCCAGCCTCAGCAACTTAGCAAGACCCTGTCTCAAAATAAAAAATTTTAAAAGGCTGGGCATGGGGCTGGGCATGGGGCTGAGGCTGTAACTCAGTGGTAAAGTGCTTGCCTCGCATGTATGAGGCACTGGGTTCAATCCTCAACACTACATAAAAATAAATAAAGAGGGGCTGGGGTTGTGGCTCAGCGGTTGAGTTCTCACGTAGCGCATGCGAGGCCCTGGGTTCGATCCTCAGCACCACATAAAAATAAATAAATAAAACAAAGGTATTGTGTCCAACTACAACTAAAAAGAAAAATAAATATTAAAAAAAGTTAAAAAAATAAATAAAGATACTGTGTGTTCATTTACAACTAAATAAATATTAAAAAAAAAAAAAAAAGGCTGGGGATGTAGCTCAATGATAAAACACCCTGGGTTCAATCCCTCAATCCCTAGTACCAAAAAAAAAAAAAAAAAAAAAAAAAAGAAAGAAAGAAAGAAAGAAAAAGAAAAAAGAATATGTAGCTTTTTATATTTGATTTCTCTCACTTAGCATAATGTTTTTTTTTAGCATGGATTAGTACTATATTCCTTTGAAATGGATAGACTACATTTTGTTTGTCCATTATTCATTAATTAAAAAGTTTTAAATAGTAGCAAAATATACAATATAGTCTACCATCTTAACTATTTTTCAAGTGTGTAGTTCAGTGGTATTAAGTACTTTGATGTTGTTGAGAAACTATGATCATCATCCATCTCCAGAACTCTTCTCATCTTGCAAAACTGGAATTCTGAACCCATTAAGTAATACTTCTTCATTCCCTCTCCATTTAGACCCTGGTAACCATCATGATGCTACTTTCTGTTGTGGTGAATTTGACTACTCTTGGTACCTCATATGAACAGAATCATACAGTATCTGTCTTTTTGTGACTGGTTTATTTCATTTGGCATAATGTTCTCTAAGTTCATTTATGTTGTAGCATGTGTCAGGATTTCTTTACAAGGCTGAAAAATGTTCCTTTGTATGCATATACTACAGTTTGCTTATTTGTTCATTTGTCTATGGACACTTGAGTTGTTTCCACTTTCTTTTTCTTTTATTTATTTATTTATTTTTTGTACTCAAGTTCACCCAAAGGTGCTTTACCACTGACTATATCCTCAACCCTCTTTATTTTGAGAAAGGTTCTTACTAATTTTCCCAGACTGGCCTTGAACTTGCATCCTCCTGTCTCAGACTCCTGAGTCACCGGGATTGCAGGCGTGCCCCACCACACCCAGACCCATTTTTAACTAGTATGAAAAATGCTGCTATAAATATGGGTGCATAAACATCTCTTTGAAATCCTGTTTTTGATCCTCTTAGGTGTATATCCAGAGGTGGAATTACTAAGTCACATGGTAATATTATTTTTAATTTTTTGAGGAGAATGCTATACTATTTTTTTCCACAGCAGTTGTACCATTTTACATTCCCACCAACAGTGTACAAAGTTTCCAATTTCTCCATGTCCTTACCCATACTTATTCTTTTATATTTTATTCATTTATTTAATAAAAATTTTTTTAGTCGTTGATGGACCTTTATTTTATTCATTTATTTATATGCAGTGCTGAGGATTAAACCCAGTGCCTCACACATGCTAGGCAAGCACTCAACCACTAAGCCACAATCCCAGCCCCAGTATTTATTTATTTTATTAGAGGGGGTGCTGGGGATCGAACTTAGGGTTTTGTGCATGTGAGGCAAGCATTCTACCAACTGAGCTATATTCCCCGCCCTGCATTCATTTTTAAACAATTATTGAGTACCTACTGTGCCAGGATCTATAGTTGGTAGAAGCTGGAGCTGCCAAGATATTTGTTCTTGGTCTCCCTGCATGCAGGAACTCAGGGGACAGTGTGGGGAATGAAAGATGATAGGTGTCTACTGGAGAAGGAACAGAGTTCTATGTAGATGCAGAGAAGGAAGTGAAGAATCATTTGGGGAGGGCTTCACAAAGGAACAGACATTCAACATGGAGGTGAAAGGTAAGTGGGAGTTGGTCAGGCAGAGGTGGAAAGGTACCCAAGCTGAGCTAGCAGCACCTGTAGCTAGCCGACAGGATGGCCCCAGCTGATCTCACCTCTGGCATTTATGTGCTGTGTGATCCTCGTGCATATTTAATAGGACTGATCTGCAAAACCGATAGACTGTGAAAGTGATGCTGTGTGACTTGAGAATACATCATACAAGACTTTGGGCTTCTTGCCTTGCTCCCTGTGGATTTCTGGGGGAATCAAGCACATGTCATGAGGACACTCAAAAAGCCATTTAGAGAGACCCAAGTGAATAGGGACTTGAAACTTCTGCCAGCTTGACAGTATGAGGCTGCCAGCATCAATTGTTAGTCATGTGACCAATACACCCAAGGATCAATGCTCAGCCTCATCAAGCCTGCCAATGAGCGCTGCCCTAGCCAACATCTGACAGGAACCTTAGGAAAGTCCCTGAGCCCAAACTGCCCACCAACCTGCTCTCAATTTCTTAATCCAAACCACCCCAAACAGGAGGAGTCTGGGGGGTGTTAGCTCAGTGGTTGAATGCTTGCCTAGCATGAAATAATGTATGTTTATTGTTGGACAGTTTAGAAGTATCTTGTTACACAGTTATAACTAATAAAGCTAGAAGCGTGAAAATAGCTGGCATGTTGTGGAAATGGTGAGAAATTCATGGAGGCTGACTTGAAGGATCATAAGGCAGAAATCTGAAGTTGAAGGAAGTCTCTGAAATCTCAAGTTTCCCAGAAATAGGGGGTGAGGGAGCCATCTGGTGGCTGGAGGCATGCCTAGACAGTCCCCTCTCTGCTTGTTCTACTGGGCATTTCCACCTAGTATTCCTTCAAGGGACTTAGTTTACTGATGGTGGAATTTCAGGTAGTTAGGACGTTGAAGTAAACAATTTTCTTCTTTCAGTGGGGTATGGTGGCACCACGCGCCTGTCATCCCAGTGACTCCAGAGGTTGAGTCAGGAAGATTGAAAGTTCAAGGTCAGCCTTGGCGATTTAGGGAGAACTTGTCCCTAAATTAGATTAAATTATTATTATTTTTTAAATAAAAAGGAGTAGGGATGTAGTTTGGTGATAGAACCCTTGCCTTGCATGTGTGAAGCCTTGGATTCAATCCCCAGGACCTTCTGCATATGAGTGCTAGTGCGTGTGTGCGTGCACACACACACACACACACACACACACACGCACATGCCAGCATGATATTTTTCCAAGAAGGGAGCTCAAACACTGTCTGGAAAGCTTTCCCCATCCTTTTTCTTAGACTAAAGACTAAAACTTATTTTTGCATAGACTTTTATTGTGCTCACTGCTTCATTCTGTGGCTAAGTCAAGTCAGTGTCTCTTAATGAACTAAGAGTCCACTGAGGGTGGAATTTGAGCCTTATTTAGGTTTGTCAGTTTCATAGTCATCATTTTAAGAGATGGGCACTGTTCAGGGTTTTAGATCCAAGGAAATGTAGATTCTTCTCTCCAGGAGGTCAACATCCAGAGTGGGCGGGAAGACATGCTGTCTAGCTAGACTACAGGGAAGAAGTGGACGGGCATGCACACATTCAGGGAATATTCCTTTGGGACCTACCTACTTTGCCAGAAGCTGGACACCTAAAAGTTCCTTCAGGACTCTCAGTCTAGTGAGACTGGCCAAGTAAACAAAGGCCACTCATCTGCCAAGTGCTGGGCAAGGCCAATACTTGAAACCAAATCTGAAGGGCACCTAACTCAACTGTGGCTGCTGATGGGGGAGGTGTCAGGTAAGTTTTCCTGAAGGGGTGAAACCTGAGCTGGGTTATAGAGGAGGAGTAACAGTAGGCCAAATAAAGAATGTGGGGAAGGCCTCCTTGAACGTGCAGGAGGAATGGACAGGAGGATTGCAAGTTTGAGCCCAGCCTCAGTTAGCATCTCAAAATAAAATATAAGAAAGGCTGGGGATGTGGCTCAGTGGTAGAAGGCCCCTGGGTTCAATCCCCATACCAAAAAAAAAAAAAAAAAAAAAAAGGAAGGGGAGGGTGGTGAAGCTGGGTGTGTAGTTCAATGGTAAAGCTCCTGGGTTTCATGCCCAATACCACAAGGGGGAAAAAAAAAAAGAATGTCGGAAGAAAGTCTGTACAAAGGCAGAGTAATAGAAGAAGATGTGACACATTTGGGGAACTTCCAGTAAGAGAGTGGTGTGAACAGGATACAAAGGGGCGGGAGGGGGAAGAGTTGAGGGTGGGAGTGGGGTTCAGAGCTAGGGCTAGGTCAGGAAAGAGGGAGGTGGGGCTTCCAGGGGCTTTTTGCTTGAGAGACCAAGGAGACTTCTGGGAGAAGACTCATTCTAAGGGGGGAGAGGCAGAGTCCAGGGTTTTTACTGGATGGGCCACAAACCTGAGACCATTCCTTTAAGGAGTAGTGGGGGCACTTCTGAGTATAGCTTAGTGGTGTGTGTAATCTGATTTGGATCGATGTGTAGTCCTTCTTGTCTGGTTTCTGGGCTGGGGTGATGAGGTAGGGTTTTGAGTAAAAGTAAAAATAGTGGTGATTGTTAACAATTCGTGAACACGCATGCCAGGATTTTCTATTCTTTATCTCATTTAATTCTCACCACAGCCCTTGGAAGTTGATACAATGATTATCCCCATTTTATAGTTGGAAAAAACCAACCAAGCGACTTATTCAAGGAGAAACCCTCCTACCTAATTCACATTGGGGACTGGTACATGCCAGGTAATTGAAAAAAGTTGACCAAAACAAAGAGCCATTTTAAAAAAAAAATTCCTACATATTGTAAACATTTAATTTTATTTTGAGATAATTATAAATTTATATATAGTAATAAGGTCTCAGAGAAATCCCATATACTATTCCCCAGTGGTAATATCTTGCAACCCTTTTTTACAGAATGCCTACCTAGCAGGTACTGCTCTAGTTGCTGAAGCAACAATATGGGCAACATCTGCTGACTGAAGATCTGAGATTAAATGAGAGCCTCAGGAAGAACACCTGGTGTCAGAGGGAACAGAGTGGAAGACAGAAAGCATTTGAAGGGGGAAGAAAAATCAAAAAGAGACCTTGAAGGTAGCTGAAGGTGGTACTGCAGGATATGGAAAATGATAATCCCCCAAAACTGTGTGACCTGGAGAAAGAGGGAGGAGGAAGGTAATCATTAATCCTCTCCCAGTTAATCCTTTCCCAGTAACAATGGGCCCCGTGGGAAAAAAGCAACTTTTATCCCTTCCCAATCACAATGAGTCCTGAAGGGAGGAGGTAGATACTGAAATGCCGGGCCCTGGACTTTTACCCTTTCGTACTGTTGATGAGTCCTGGAAGGAGAAGAGCAAATAGTGAAGCTCTGGGAAACAATGAATCCTGGAGAAGATGAGCAGTGAACACTGAGTTCTGAACTTTTCCCAGTGACAATGAGTTTTTACAACTTCTTTCCTGACTATCCAAAACCAACATGTCCTACTTCAGTCTCCAGTGATTAATTCACTCTCATTGTAACCTATAACACTCAGAGCCCTCTGTAACTAGAGGCTATTTTCTACCCAGAAAGTGAGTCCCTCCAGTGCCTGATTGATTGACTCCGCTGCGGAATAAAGAAAAGCTTGCTGATCTGTTGGAGGTCTGATTCCATCCTGGGTATCTGTGCTTTCATAATGGCGCCCAAATCGTTTCGTTATTTTTGTTTTACAGGTGTCATGAAGGCTAAGATGGACTGTGGTGCCAGGAAGGGAGAGTAGTGAAGAGTTTCTAGAGCTGCAGAGATGACCTGGGAGGAGGATTGGAAGTACTCCTTGGATTTAGCAGTCAGGACATCTGCAGGCAGGTACCCTAGTGGTGTGGAGGGAAGCAGGACATAGTGCAGTGAGGTGTGAGCTGGGTGAGGAAGAGGAGGTGGGGTGTACACAAGGCTCATACTCTAATACTCATGGGGATGGCATTTCAGTCAGCTTCCCCGTTAATGTGACCAAAATATCCAACAAGAACAACTAAGAGGAGGAAAAGTTTACTTGGGGCTAATGGTATCAGAGGTCTCAGTCCATAGACAGGTGACCCCATTGCTCTAGGCCCAAGGTGAGGCAGCACATCATCGCAGAAAGGCCCAGTGGTGGAAAACTGCTGCCCTGGTTGCAGCAAGGAAACAGAGAGAGAGAGAGAGAGAGAGAGAGAGAGAGAGAGAGAGAGAGAGAGAGAGAGAGAGAGAGAGGAGGAAGAAGGGGCTACAGGGAGGACGCACTCTCCTAGGGTATACTCCCAGTGACCTACCTTCTCTGGCCATGCCCCACCTGCCTATAGTTATCAGTCAGTCCATTCAAACTAGTAGGTACTGATTATGTTACAGCTTTCACAATCATTTTATCTCAGAATATTCTTGTATTAAGAGAAGCTTTTGGGGGACACCTTATACCCAAACCATAACAGATGGCAAGCGGGGGTAAATAAGAAATTTGTTATGGATGTCATCTTTAGAATGAGGGGTAAGAGTCAGCGACAGAGAAGGTTTCAGGGCCTGTTGGGCAGAGGAAGGCCTCAAGGAAGTGAGATGAGCTGGAATTTGGAGCATGGTTGAATCTTGGCTGGAGGAGCAAGTGCCTGTTTTTTTTTTTCTTTTAAAAATATCTTTATTTTGTTTATTTATTTTTATGTGGTGCTGAGGATGGAATCCAGCAAGTGCTCTGCCACTGAGCCACAACCACAGCCCAAGTGCCTGTTTTTTTTTGAAAGGAGATACTTGCAGGAAGAGATGCTGATAAAGCTCTGTGTCTGTTTGGAGAGGGAAGTCATTATTTCCCGCTGGGCAACCTGGGAAAGTGTGCAGACATTTGAATCCTGCTGAGATTTAGGTAGGCTAGAAAAGAAATAAAAGATGGATAGAGAGGAGACAAAAGGAAGGATAAGGAAATTTAACTTTAGTTTATGAGTCTTGTTCCATAGAGTTCCTCCTACCTTCCTGAGAACTTTCTAAGTCAGTTCTCTTTCCCATTTTCAAATATCTAGGAAATCTGTAAATCTTAGAGTAACCATAAATTCACACACTTATGAAAATTACCTTGTGCACTATTAGTTAAACTACATAATAAATAGATGAAGCAGCCAGGCACAGTGGTGTCTGCCTGTAATCCCAGTAGCTCAGGAGGCTGAGGCAGGAGGACCATGAGTTCAAGCCAGCCTCAGCAAAAGTGAGGCACTAAGCAACTCAGTGAGACCCTGTCTCTAAATAAAATACAAAATAGAGCTGGGGGTGTGGTTCAGTGGTCTAGTGCCCCTGAGTTCATCCTTGGTACCAAAAATATAAATAAATGAAAATAAATAAATAAACAGATGAAACAAAGACATGATGTTATAAGAAACTTATAATCTATTCCAACATTATTAATCAGATAATGGAGAAGACATCAACCTAAGGATCCTGAGAATTGACAAACCACCAGAAATATCACCTGATTGATAATCTTCACACACTTTCTATGCTCACCACCAAGTTTCCTTTAAAATAAAAGTTTGAGAACCTCAAAAGCATCTTTCTGGAGGTGACCTGCATTCTCCCTTGAATGTGTGTCTCTACTCCCTAAATAAATCTGTGTCTCTAACTGAAGTGTCCTTAAATTAATTTCTGTGATGTTCACCAAGAATTCTTTACACCTCCTCTGGTGATAAGATGGTGGTTGGATCTGGAAAGAAGCAAGGGTGGGGAAGGGTAGTCCAAGCAATGCAAAGAAACAGGAGTTCAAGGGGCATTTGAAGGTAACAATAGAGGCCTTCGGTTGACTGAGGTAGAGCTGCAGATGAGATCAGTAAATGCAGACCAGAGTAAGTGGTGGTAGGTTAGGAGTGCTGGTTTCAGATGATGCATGAGGTTCAAATCCCAGTTCCCATTTACTTATTTGCCATTGTGTTGAAGAAGTTCCTTGACATGTCTCAGATTCCACCTCTGTAAAATGGCGGTAACTCTAAGAGGGTTAGAAGAGGACTAGATAACTCCTCCCGGAGCTTAGTCCAGTGAGAGGTAGCTAATAAGCTCCCATAAATGAGTGCTGTCTTTAATGAAAAACCATCGGAGATTAACTGGGCCACATGGTGCGAGGGGACTGAGCTGGGAAAGGCCCTCTGGGAGAGAACACAGTAGTAACTCAGGAAACATCGAACCGCCTTCTCTGCTAGTCATCAGGCATACAAGAGAAATATTCTGCCTTTCCTGGTTTCACAGTGCCCAGGTGACTAGTCAGGTAAGTGCCAAAGTTGGGAGGAAAATGGATGAAGGCATAGATTCTTCAGCAGAGCTTCTCCCAACTGTTCTTGCTGTAGTCCTTCAGAGCGAGGAGGGGCAGCAGGGTGCAGGGTGGGCTTCCAGGGTTCCACAAGACTTTGTGAATCCCCGTAGGGCCGGGAAAGGCGCGCAGGTGCACCACTAACTAGGGCGCTCACCTGTGCTCAAGTGGGTGGAGCTAAACCGGAGCGCGGGGCGGGGCGGGCGTGCTGACGTCACGAGCACGCCGCCTCAGATCGCCTCGCGTCCCGGAAGCAGCGGCGGCGGCGGCGGCGGCGGCGGCGGAGGTTCTTGGACCCGCGGCTTCAGAACAGCCCTAGGAGGAGGCGCGACGTCGGGGCGGGGCGGGCCTGAGGAAACGCTCCGGGGCCCAGCGGCCTTCCCGGTGCCCCCTGCCTGGTTCTGCCCCTTCCCTTACTACGCCAGCGTCCGGGTAGGTGAGATGCCCTCACGCCCAGCCTCGGTGCGTCCGCCGATTGCGGACTTGGGCGCCTGGACCCCGCGGGGTCTACCACCTGCTGGCCCAGCGACCTTGGGTGTGGCCTCCTCTGCTAGGCCTAAGGAGCCCCCATCAGGCCTCTGGCACTGGAGAGTGGCAGTCTAGGCCTCTGCCCGCGCTGACCTGCCTCAGCCTTCCTAGGCTCCTATCTTATGCCTGTCTTGGGTTCTTGACTCGGCCCACTGGGATTTCAGGCTCTTGGTGGCCCCTTTGTCACCTCCTCTCCTTAGGTCGCAGCGAGTTGCTTGGGACTGGTTTATGTCGCTGCTGGATTGGAGATTGTTCCCCATTTGCTGTTTAGTGCTCTGGATAGGACTTTGAAATTAAGAAAGAACACGAAGTTTCTTTGTGACTCTTTCAGAAAGGGGATCTGGGAATGGGGCCTTGAAGGTGACCACTGCCCCTAGGGATGGTCCACGAGGTTGATGGGTAGAGGGAGAGGAATGAATGGTTAGAGGATGGGTGCCAGCAGGAGAGAACACTGTCGCGCTGGAGGAAAGTAGTTGCAAGCAGTTATTAGGCTTGAATACAGAAACACTGATGAGTGTAGGACAGCCAAAGTTAAGAGGGGAGACTGGCAGAAAAGTAGGGAGTTTTACTTTGAAGTTAAGTGTTTTGTTAGTTATGAACCTATTTATTGCCTCAGACCTGGCTGGGGCTGTCTGCAAAAAACGTCCTGGAGCAAAGGAGTGGCTGTTTAAGCTTCCCCCTGAAGCAGAGTAGGAATTGACCAGGTAAAGAGTGGGCGAAAAATATTCCACGACACTTCTCCTGAGAGCACAGACTGCCTTTCCCCAGAAACCATGTGTGCCTGATCATTGTGGGGATTATTTATTCTGAGTATTGAACCAAGGGGTGCTATACCATTGAGTACATTCCCATTCCTTTGAATTTTTATTTTGAGACACGGTTTCACTAAGTTGCTGAGGGTTTAGCTAAGTTGCTTAGGCTGGCCTCAAACTTGCAGTCTCCTGCTTCAGCCTCCTGAGTCACTGAGATTAGAGGCATGCGCTGCCACTGTGCCCAGCATGGCTTATTTTGATGAGTCTGTGGAGAAGAGCATTGAATGGATTTTGAAGAAGAGGATTTTATGTCTGAGTAATTCACTTCACCTTGATAAATTTCAGTTTTCTTCTCTGTGAAATGGGTATTTCACATGTAGCCCACTTAACTTGCCCACTTTTATTATCAGTGTCTCAAGAAATAATGCAAGAAGTGTATTGGGAACTGGGAGTGCATTACAAATGTTGGGAATAATTATTATGGTTACAGGATGCAGACATCAGAGGGGAGTGGGCCAGAGGTGAGCCCCAGCGTGATGCCTGAGGCCCTCCCAGACGCTCCACCTGCCCCTACCAAGTCCCCAACGTTTGATCTTTTCAACTTGGTTCTGTCCTACAAGAGGCTGGAGATCTACCTGGAACCCCTGAAGGATGCAGGTGATGGTGTTCGATACTTGCTCAGGTACAGACTTTATGGAGTTCCTCTGATCTGCTTAGCCTTCTGCCTCCTTGCTCTGTAGGAGGACTGTGGCTATTTAGGCAGTGGTTGGGCTCTCTTTTCTGCCCTGGTGACGACTGGTTCTGGGTGGACCATTTGGTAGGCACTGGGAACCATCTAGCTTTTTATCAGGATTCTTTGGTACTGGGTAAGCTCCTGTCTCAGGATTGTTAAGACAACCTTGAATATTGGCCTTCTGTAGCTTGGAACAGGCTTAATTTTTTTCTCCTTCTCTTCCAATATTTGCATAATTAACTAGTATATAATTTTGAGCAGAACTTAATTACAAATACTTATGAATAAGCAGGTACCATTTTTGGTAGTTGTTTGAGATTATGGGTCTCAATTTTTTTCCTATTTCTGATTCGATTTTCATCCTGTATAATTTTCTTTTTTCCATCCTTCAGCTTACTTTACTTAAGTGAAAGTTCCTTTTTTGTGTGTCTCATTGGGGATTTAACATAGGGATCCTCTACCACTGAGTTATATTCTCAGCCTTTTTTTGTTTTTGAGATAGGGTCTCAGTAAATTGCTGAGGCTGCCATTGATCTTTCCATCCTCTTGCTTCAGCCTTCCAGTTCACTGGGATTACAGGCATGCACCATTGCACCCAGCATGTGAAAGTGTTTTAAATTACAGGTATATGACATTCCACTCCCTAATTACTTTAGTTTGTGTATCTAAATAATAAAGGACATATTCTTTCATTATCAAAATAAATCGTACCTAACACAACAACAAATAATTCCTTGATTTCTTCTTGTACTCAGTTTATATTCAGGTTTCCCTAGAATGTCATGAAGAATTGTTTTGGCCAGATTCTCATAAAGACCTTCAACTCTCTAAAGACTGGAAGGAGGCAGGGTGAGTGGAGTTAGGCTGCATCTAAGCATGCTGTTAAGCCTTCATCTTTGCCTCAGGCTGGAAGTCGTGGGCCATTTATTATCATTTATGTATTTATTGGAGACAGGATCTTGTTCAGTTGCCCAGTCTGACTTTGAACTGGGTCCCAGCGATCCTCCTGGTGCATTTACTATTAACTCTCTGACCAAGACCCTAAATTTTTCTTGTTCTCCCTTTAATTTATGGCAGTATCTCTAGAAATGAGCTAGTCAGTGTTCCAGAGCCATGTTCTATACTGTAAGGTTATTGTGTTCTTGGTGCAAGAGGTAGCTGGGAGGGAGGCTTTTATATGGTCCTGGCACCATCAACTAGCTGAAATGAACTTTGGGCTTCCTCAGTGGAGGAGGTGAAGCCTTCAGAGAGTAGGGCTATGCTTTCTGCATTATTTATGTGGGTGTATGTGTGTATGTTTTTTCCTTTTGAGGCAAAGCAGAAAAGTTACGATAATCCTGCTCTTCTGTCTTTCCTCTGGTAGTATGTAGGCTTCTTGGCACACTAACCTGTGAGTGTTTTTCCATTTCATGGAATTAGAAATCTAAGAAAGTAATGGGATTGGTTAGAGCTGGATGGAGGAGGAGCATCAGACCTAATCCCCTTCTGTGACCCCCCCCCAACCCTGCACCCCACATTGTGGTCTTCTTGACCCTGGCAGAAGGAGTACCGGTCTGTGAAAGAGACTGTCAGATTAGTTTGTGTTTTAATTGTTCTTTTCTTAGTAAAGAGGATTTAATTTTGAAGAGGGATCTAACCTTGGGCTTTGGCTGTTAGGTCTGAAGCCTGGAGCTGCAGTCAATTTTTTAAAAACTCTTTTGGGATCAACAACTTTACTGGGTTGGTCTCCCAGGACCCAAATATTAGTAAAGACATTAGGTGGAAGGGGAGAAGCTTTGAAATGAAATTGACTTTTTATACCTGAAATAGGATTGACTTTAGATCTAGCTTTTGTTTATTTGTTTTGTGATACTAGGGATTGAAACCAGGGGCACTCTACTACTAAATTATATACCTAGCTCTTTTTAATTTTTAATTTTTTATTTTGAGGCAGGGCTTCACTAAGTTGCCTAAGGCCTTGCTAAATAGCTAAGGCTAACTTCAAACTTGTGATCCTCCTGCTTTGGCTTCCTGAGTTGCTAGGATTACAGGTGTTTGCCACTGTGCCTGTCTCCTTATTTTGTTTTTACCTTTGGTGACCATCACAGGTGGACTGTGATGAATTTCAGAAGAAAGGCAAAGAGCCTTCATTTCATTACCTTACTCATAATTTTTATTAAAATGCAAACCCCCTGTATAAACTCATTAACATCATTTTTTAAAATAATTTTTTAAGTTGTAGATGGACACAATACCTTTATTTCATTTATTTATTTTTATGTGGTGCTGAGGATTGAACGCAGGGCCTCAAACATGCTAGGCAAGTGCTCTACCGCTGAGCCACAACCCCACCCTCATTAACATCATTTAATAATAGAAATTTTCCAATTAGAGTACAAGAAAATACATTTAGATTCTGAATGCACTTCTTATTGGCAGCTTACCTTTTGTTTTCAATATTTAGTTATAGGTGGACACAATATCTTTATTTTATTTTTTATGTGGTACTGGGGATTGAACCTGCTGCCTCACACATGGTATGCCAGCTATCTACATCTGAGCCACAACCCCAGGCCTGGCAGCTTACCTTTTTATTTTTCTATTTGTCTCTACTCTATCAGCTGACCTTGGCTAGACTGACACTGATTTTAGAATTTGGGTGTCAGTGGCTTTATTATTAGAGACTAAGGTGCAGCTATATCTTGTCGCTGTGTTTTATATCCCTAATTTTCTTTCTACCCTCTTTGGCGACTTCTGTGTTGCCACATGGTGGTGGAAGTGGTGGTGACAGTGACTGCTGCTGCATCTGTTCCAGTTCACACAGTGTCTGTTTGTGGGATGAATTCTGCATCCTAGTTTTTAATATATTAAAATAAAGTCTGTATTGTTTTTTTTCTCCCTTTCAATTAATATATGTTCAAGATAAACTCTCACTCTGAAACTTATGAATATAGCAGAGGAAAGTCACAAATGGAGTGAAAGAATTCCAGGATTTGTTCTTTCTTGATTTCTGTATTAGGTGAATTCTTTTTTTTTTTTTCTTTTTTCTGGGTTTTGGGGATTGAACTCAGGGGCACTTGACCACTGAGCTACAACCTCAGCCTTATTTTGTATTTATTTAGAAACAGGGTCTCACTGAGTTGCTTAGTGCCTTGTTTTGCTGAGGCTGGTTTTAAACTTGTGATTCTATTGCCTCAGCCTCTCAAGCTGCTGGGATTACAGGTATGCACTACTGTGATTGGCTCTAGGTGAATTCTTATACCATGGTTGTATGTTCTTATGAAATTGTAAAAAATGAATAAAGGAAAGTATTAAAGAAGAATGTTTATCAGCTTTATTCACAGGAGAATATACCCTAACAAAACACAGGTGGAATGGTATTAACTAGGTTTCTTTTCTTTCTCTTAGTACTGGGGATTTTATCCGGGGGCCCTCTACCACTAAGCTACGTCCTTCCAATGCTCCCCTCACTCTTTTTTTTTTTTTTTTTTTTTTTGGCATTTCTAGGGACTTGCACATGCTATACAAGTACTCTGCCACTGAACTACATCCTCAGGCATCCCTTTTTTTTTTTAGTATTTTTTTTTTTTAGATATTGATGAAACTTTATTTTATTTCATTTATTTATATGTGGTGCTGAGAATTGAACCCAGTGCCTCATGCATGCTAGGCAAGCACTCTCCCACTGAGCCACAACCCCAGCCCCCCAATTCCTTCTTTTTTTAAAAAAAAGAAATTTGAGACTTAGCAGGGTCTTGCCACGTTGCTAAGACCAACCTCAAACTTGGCAATCCTCCTGCCTCAGCCTGCTGAGTTGCTGGGATTATAGGCATGTCCCACTATGCCTAGCTTAACTGGGTTTCCTTTTCATTTTGGTATTGGGGATTGAACTCAGGGGCACTTGACCACTGAGCCACATCCTCAGCCCCATTTTGTATTTTATTTAGAGACAAGGTCTAATTGAGTTGCTTAGTGCCTTGCCATTGCGGAGGCCGGCTTTGAATTTGTGATCCTTCTTTCTCAGCCTCCCAAGCCTTTGGGATTATAGTCATGTGCCACTGTGCCCAGCCCCACCCCTTTTTTATTTTAGTTTGAGACAGGGTCTTGCTAAGTTGTTGAGGATCTTACTAAATTGCTGAGGCTGGCTGCCAACTTGCTAACTTCTCCCTTAGTCACCGGAGTCATTGGAATTACAGGGATATACCATCATGTCCAGTATTAACTGGATTTCTGTTATTATTATTATTTGTAATTGTAGATGGACAGAATGCCTTTATTTTATTTGTTTATTTTTATATGATCCTAAGGATCAAACCCAGTGCCTCACACATGCTAGGCAAGTGCTTTACCACTGAGCTACAGCCCCAGTCCTAACTGGATTTCTTAACAGATATTTTATACATTCTTTCTTCTGGGAGAAAGTTCTACAGGTATTCTAGTTTTCTCACCCCAGAGCTACTATATGACCTCTTAACTCTTCTCCTAGCCACCTGTTGGAGAGACAGGCCCACTTTCTATTTCTCCTTGGTCTTCTGTGCCCCACGCTGCCACCTCTTCTGGTATGGATGTCCCATCTGTGCTGCCCAGGCTTTTCTTCTGGCTGGAGGAGCGACTGTCTGGTGATAAGGACTCTCTGTGTTGTAGGTGGCAGATGCCTTTGTGTTCCTTGCTGACCTGCCTGGGCCTCAACATCTTGTTCCTCACTTTGAATGAGGGTAAGAACTGCTTCCAGGGACCAGTGATTTTTATGAATAAATGTGGGGGGAGAATACCAAGTTGGAGCTATATGTGAGGGAGTCCCTCTTCTTGCCCCAGGTTTGCTTTCCCTTGTGTCTGCTTGGTGTCAGAACAGAGGCTTCAGAGGGACAATGCAGGCTAAGCCATTAGTGTGACCTTGGGCAAAATTACTTAACGTGACTATTGAGGCCTAATTTTTCTTACCTCCAAAGGGAAGATATAGTAATGTTTTCCTTATACAATATTTGTGAGGAATGAGATAGTCTTGGTGTGGTACTTATTAAATCAGTGCCTGAAATGGAATCTGTAGCCAATACATGATTGCTGTTGTCATTAAGGTTATTGTTTCTTTCTTGACTGCTGATGCATTGACCTTTTTCAAATTTTGCTTTCCTAGATGATTTCAGAGGCCATTGGGGGTGTGGCATGGGGTCAGGGTACTATAAAGATGAACTTTACTATATAGATGAAGGGATTTTTTTCCCCCATATCTGTTATTTTTATCTAGTTCAGCAAGTGAGCTGGTTTGTGAGTGGGTGGGTGGGAATGCCTGCTGGGCAGTCAGTGGTGGTGAGGAGTGGTTGGAGCCTTTAAGAGATGTGTGGACAAGTGGGTAAATGCAGGGGTCTTGGGTGGTGATGTTTCCTGCAGATCTTTTGTTATGATGTTTTCTGTGACCCAGCCCTTTCCCTGGTTGGTTTTGGCAGGTGGTTGTAGTTTAAAGTCAGCTCCTTCAGGAAAATGAGTGAAGGGTCTGGGACAGAATGTTCTGAGGAGCTGGCCCTTTATTTGTGTACTTTTTCTTATATTGAATTGATGTTTCTCAAGTGCCTCTTTTGTTTCCTATGGAGATATGAATTCTGTGGGTTGAAAATAAACTTAGTTCATACAAGATCTCCTGTTTCTTAGTGGAACTCTTCTTGGATCAAAAGTTCCCAGGATGTTCGATTTTTCTGAGTATATTTCCAAAGTGAATCAGCTTCTATGACATGTTTAACAAGTATTTGTTTATTAAAATTTAAACTTTTTTTTTTTTTGAAATGGGATCTTGCTGTATTGCTTAGGCTAGTTTCCAACTCTCTGTCCTCCTACCTCCGCTTAACAAGTATTTACTATGGGTCTGTTGGCTGTCTTAGCTTATTATTGGGATGTTCTGTCAACATAAAAGAAATTTCTTTTTTGAATTTTATTTCAGCCTCCTTATTTCTCAGTTCACAATCTATAGTATCCTAAAAGCCAAAAGAAATGCTTCCAATCTGCACTAGTGGCCCAAAGGTCTGAATGTTGGTCATCCGGAATTCCTAGCAGCCAGACTGCAGGCATGAGATGCCTATTGTATGCTAGAAGCATTTTTTGTTTTTGTTTTGTTTTGTGGTGCTGGAAACTGAACTCAGGCGTACTAGGCAAATGCTGTACCACTGAGCTATGCCCATAACCCAGTAGCATTTTTTAATGTATTAAAAATGAGGCTGATGCTACATTAATGGGTAGATGGACAGCATTCCTTCAAGAGTTTATGTTAGTGGAGGAGACAGTGAATGTACTTGTAGTCTCTTGTGTGGTAATAGGATCCATACGGAAAAGCAAAGCTGGGTAAAGGGGGCTGGAGGGTGTGGGTGAGATAAGGTATCCTATAGGGTGCTCAAGGAAGGCCCCTCTGGCCCCAGGGGAGGTGAGGGATCGAGTCTGTGGGCGCTGGGTGGGCAGCCTCCTGGGCCTTGCTTAACTGCATTACCTACAGTGTTTTTGATTCCTTAGGTGCATGGTACTCGGTGGGTGCCCTGATGATTTCAGTACCTGCCCTTCTGGGCTACCTTCAGGAGATTTGCCGGGCACGGCTTCCAGAGTCCGAGCTGATGCGGAGGAAGTATCATAGTATAAGGCAGGAAGACCTGCAGAGAGTTCGTCTTTCTCGCCCTGAAGCTATGGCTGAGGTCAAGAGCTTGTGAGTATGGAGGACAGGCCAGGGAGGTGGGGGAACAAGCACATTACAAGAATAACGGTAGCCACTTAAAGGTGCTTGCTGGTGCTGGCTGTTGACAGATGTCGTATTGGGCAAACCACAGGTGTTACTTCATTTAATCTTTCTAGCAGTTCAGGACTGTGGCTCTTATTATTAGCCTCCACTTGTGGATGCAGAAAAAGACTTGGGTAGCTATGAAGTGTCTGAGGTAGGACAAGACTCCAGATCTAGCTAACTTCACAGCTATGCACTTTCCTCTAGAGATATGGTCTAAGGCCTCGACTGTGCATGTGCTAGCAGGCGCTGCTGCTTGGGTTCAAATCCTGGCTCTTCCACTTTGTATAACTTCAGACAAGTCACTTAGCTTCCCAGCACCTCAAGCTCCTCATCTGTTAAATGTGCTGAGGGCAATCTGGGTGCAACATCTGGCATCCCACTGATTTCCAGGGTTAATAGGGCTTACTCCTAGGGTGGTTGTGAAAATTTCTCTAGTGAGGGGTACCCAGGAACTGTTCAGTAAATCTTCAGTTATCATCACTGCACTGTGGAGAAATTTCCTAAACATGACAGAGCTGGTACTTTGAGGAAGCATCTTAATACTGTTGAAATATTACTGTGCCAACTTTGGTTGCAGCTGACCTTTGCCGAGTCCTTTCCTGAGCTGAGTTCTGCAGGTTCTTATATACAGTAGGAGTGAAAAAGTTATATACAAATGGATACCTGGGCCCTGTCCAGCAATATTGAGTTATCTGGAGAGGGGCCCAGGAATCTTTTTTGTTTCCTTTAAAAAGCTTTTTTTTTTTTTTTTAACTTTGAAGTAATTTTAATTAACAAAAGAAGTATAGGAATAATACAGATAACCTTGGTACACTCTTTACCCAGATAGAAGAGTTATTAACATTTTGACATTTTGGTTTCAACTATCTCTGTTTGTTTCCTGAACTTCTTGAAAGTAAATTGCAAACATCATGTCTGTTTACCCCAACTTCAGCAAGTATTTCCTAAGAACAAGAACGTTCTCTTATATATTTAATACTTGTAATTAGAATGAAGAAATTATGTGTACACACATACATATACACACGTGGGTATGTATATGTGTATATGTATATAGGGTGCTGTACCACTGAGCTACATTCCAGCTCTTATTTTTTGAGTTTGAGACAGGGCTCACCAAGTTGCTGGCCTTGAACTTGTGATCCTTCTGCCTCAGCCTCATGAGTTGCCAGGATTAGAGGGATGGGCCAGGAAATTTAGTTGATAATATTAACATTAGTATTATTATTTACTGTATAATTATATCATAATCATATTTTGCCAGTTCATTAATAAAGGTCTTTATATCAATTTTCCCTGATTCAGGAGCTATTATAGGTCATATAATACATTAATTTTTTTGTGTGTGGGATGGGTCTGGGAATTGCAAACCAGGCAAGCACCCTACTGCTGAGCTGCATCCCCAGTCCATACCTTTAATTTGTATGTGTTTTTAGTTATATTTAACATATTTGAATAGTGCAAGCTTATTATTTTGTGGAGGTTCCCTCAGTTTGGGTTGTTTGGTTCCTCATGATTAGATTCAGGTTATGCATTTTTGATGGGACTAAGTCAGATGATGGTGTCAGAAGTGATTTTGAGTTCATTGTCACTGCTTCCATATAAGGGCCCATAATGTCAGGAAATACTAACTTTGCTCACTTGCTTACGGTTTTGCCACTGTAAATTGTCATTTTACCTTCAATTGTTTGTACTTTGTGGGGAGATACTTTGAGACTACAAATATCTTGTTCCTTATTGCTGAGAGCCGTAGCCAAGTCCGAATGACGCATGGCATTTTTGCCAGAATGGAGTGGTTGAGAAGTGATGCCAGCAAGTCATTGAGGTGATAATGGTTATGTTAAGCTGTGTATATTAGACCCCTGCCGTCCACCTCTGCCTGCTACTTTGGAGTTTCCATTTGGTTGGGGAAGTGCCAGAGGAGGGATTTCCGGTTGCTGATTCCTGGAGGAGCTGCAAGGCGTTTGGGAGAATTCCCAGGGAGTGTGTGTGAAGTGTGCTGGTGGAGTTCAGAAATAAAGTTTGTTCCTGCTTCAGTGGCTCATGATTTGTGCCCAGCCAGACTGCGGCACCTTATCAAACAGTCATGCATTGCTTTGAAATGCACAATAAGTCTTTCCTTAATCACTTTATTACTGTGATGGTCACAGGTAGTTTTCTAATTACTTTATATCTACATTTATTAGTGGATATTCTCCTCTGAGAAAATGCTCTTCTTTCTTATTAGTATGAATTCACAGATTTTCATTTTATTCTGAGGGTTTTAATCTTTTGCTGTTATTATTTACTTTGATCAAATTGTCCTAAATTTGGCAATTTAGGTCAAGGTCATTTTTTTTTTAAGAGAGAAAGAGAGAATTTTTTAATATTTATTTTTCAGTTTTTGGCAGACATAACATCTTTATTTTATGTGGTGTTGAAGATTGAACCCAGCACCCCGTGCATGCCAGGCAAGCGCAATACCGCTTGAGCCACATCCCTAGCCCCAAATAGGTCATTTTTGAGCTGGCATTTATCCCATCATTTTCTTTCCTTTTTTTTTTTTTGTGGTGCTGGGGATTGAACCCAGGGCCTTGTGCATGCAAGGCAAGCACTCTACCAGCTGAGCTATAACCCCAGCCCTATTCCCATCATTCTTTAACACTTCCTTACTTTATGGTACAATGGAATTTTCAAATTTATCTTATATCTTTCCATGCCCAAGTCCTAGAAGCAGCTGTTTCTACAAGGCGCCCTTCAGAAATCCAGATCTGAATACAGGATATGCTTATGGATTCTGGGGTATATCTATGTCTTTTAAATTTTGAGGCAGAGTCTAAGTTGCTGAGACTGACCTTGAACTTGCAATCCTCCTACCTCAGCCTCCCAAGTCACTGGGATTAAGACATGCACCACCATGCCCGACTCTGGGATGTATCCATGTTTAAAACAAAACTCCCTAAGTGAGTTACGTTCCAGGTGAAGAGGCATGGATCTTCGTCCTGCCATTTATCCTCACAGTTGCAGAGCAGCATTTTTTAGATGAGGGAACTGCAGCCTGGAAAAGTTAAGTGGCTTCCCTGATATCTGCAGCTAATAAGAGCAGGAACCTTCAACTTTCTACCTTGGCAGGGAGCTTCGGAAAGGAGTCGAAACATTTTGAGTGTCTTGCCAGACCATTTTCTCCATGCTTTTAGGACCCATCTGGGTCTTTAAAGAGGTTGGCCACCTCTGGCTAGGTCCCCAGGACTTCTCTCCTGCCTGATGGCTGGATAGGGCAGGGCTTGCTCACTCACAGAAGTCCCTGTGTCTGCAGCTTGATCCAGCTGGAGGCTTTCCTGACCCGCCTGTGCTGTACCTGCGAAGCTGCCTACCGTGTACTGCACTGGGAGAACCCTGTGGTGTCCTCACAGTGAGTGGCCCTCCTTTCCACCTTCAGTACTTGGCATGGATTTGCAGCTGTGTCCAATTTCCTTAAGCAGAGCCAGTTGCCTTGAGTGTCGTTCCTGTGTCAGGAAAGAACTTCCTAGTGCCCTGTGTGTCCATCTGTTGTTTGTTTAGATGCTTTTTTTTCTTTTTAAATGTGTGATAAAAATATTTTAATAGATAAACAAGTAGATGAATAATAGACAAATAAGTCACCATTTAATCTACCATCCTGAAATTGTAGTTGATATTGTGTTTGGCTTATCTTTTAGATTTGGTCATGTGCCATACACATTATAGATGTAGAGATGTAGTATATGAGGTTTCTTTTTTTTTTTTAAATACCTTTATTTTATTTTTTATGTGGTGCTGAGGATCAAACCCAGCGCCTCGCACATGCTAGGCGAGTGCTCTACTGCTGAGCTACAACCCCAGTCCCTATGAGGTTTCTTTTTCACTCTTTTTTTTTTTAAAAAACTAATGACATCATAAGTAGTTTTCTTTGTTGCTACAAAGCCTTTGGGATTATTTGCAATCCCAGATTAATATAGATTATTAACCTATTATAATCTGCCAGACAATACTATTATGTTTAGTCAGCTTCTGCTTTTCATTACTAACACTTAACACGAGTGTTTTTGTGGATTTAGCTTTAATCTTGTGAAATTTTTTTCTTAGAATAAATTAAGGATGAAACTACTACTTGACTAGATATTTTTGAGGCTATTTATATATGAATATGAATAATATTCTAACTTATATTTATCTAGTCTTCACCTTGTGCCAGGCACTGTGCTCAGTAGTTTCTGTGTATTATCTCATTCTCTGGTAACCCTATGAGGTAGGTTTTTTTGTGTGTGTGTGTGGTGCTGGGGATTGAACCCAGGGCCTGTGCATGTGAGGCAAGCACGCTACCAACTGAGCTATATCCTCAGCCCCAGAGGTACTGTTTTGATCCCCCTTTTATACATGAAGGAAGTAATGCTCAGAGAACTAAGGGATTTGTCAACAATAAGAAGGAGCAGAACTAGATTCAGTTGCCAGTTTGTCTCTAGACTTCAGAGTTGAGACCCTGAGAGTGATAACAGTTGAACCAGTTCATGTGCTGCCAGCCTCTGATGCTGCCACAGCCTTACCAATGTCAGTTGTTAGCAACCAGTGACTTGTTTGGTACTTTAAAAAATATATGTATATATATTTTTATTTGTAGATGGACCCAATACCTTTATTTTATTTATTTTTATGTGGTGCTGAGGATTGAACCCAGTGCCTCACATGTGCTAGGCAAGCGCTCTGCCACTGAGCTACAACCCCAGCCTATTTGTCGGTACTTCTTTCTATTTTTCCTCCTCATTATTTTCTATCTTTTCCCTTTTTTTTTGGTGGAGGGGGGAGTACTAGGTATTAAGCCCAGGGTGCTTTACCACTGAGCTTCATTTCCAGCCCTTTTTATTTTTTGAGACAGGATCTTGCTAAGTTGCTGAGATTGGTATCAACCTTGTGATTCTCTTGCCTTAGACTCATGAGTTGCTGGGATTACAAGTGTGTGCTGCTGGGCCATCTCTACTTGTTTGATTAGCAGATCTTGCCACTTTATTAACCATGCCCAGAGCTACTTCTCACTTGAATCTATATATGATTGTGCTCCAAACCTGTTTTCTTCTGATCTTGTGAATTTTGATCTTATGGTTCCTGTCTGTCATCCAGGTTCTACGGGGCTCTTCTAGGCACAGTTTGCATGCTGTATCTGCTGCCACTCTGCTGGGTTCTTACCCTTTTAAACAGCACACTGTTTCTGGGAAATGTGGAATTCTTCCGAGGTAAGTCTTAAGGAGCCTGAGAGCTGAGGCCCAGGCCAGATCTGAAGGCCAGATTAGGTGGGCTTCCTGGCTCATTTGTGTTTATAGCTAATCTTGTGTTTGCTCTGCCTTCCACAAGGGAGCAGCATCATACTAGGGTTCTCTCTTGGAGGGCCATCTCCTGAATCTCAGGTATTAGTGAGGCTGATGTCTCTCCAGGGGACACTACCACCAGAAGGTTCCCTCTTCTTTCCCCAGGCAGATTGAATCACTGCTTACTGATATAATGGCTTCTGGGAGATAAGGGAGGGATATATTTCTAAAGATGCCACCTGTCTCCCGGGCTGCAGTCACCTAGAGTTGCCACCACATCTCTTGTGTGATCCTAGAGTTTGTTGTCTGGCGTTTGAAGTGCGGAAGCAGTCTGAAGGGGCCCAGTGCTTGGGCATTTGCCATATTTGTTTTCCTCCCTGTCATCAGGTGATTAATTACAGAAGTCATAATTTATGGAGCACTTACTGCATTGAATCTCTAGCAGTCTTGGGTAGGTGATGGTATCTCTGTTTTGTTCATGAGGCTTAGGTTAGATAACTTGGCTCAGGTGACTCTTTCCTGTAGCAAGGGTGGGGTGCTGGAGAAAGAGGCCAGCCAGTTGCAGAAGTGGGACCCCCGGAGTGCCACTCATTCTGTCTTATGTCTGCCTCTCACCCTCTTCACCTTGCCTTGGGTAGTGGTATCTGAGTACAGGGCACTTCTGCAGCGGCGAATGAACCCGAAGCAGGAAGAACATGCCTTTGAGAACCTGCCACCACCAGATGCTGGCGGGAAGCCTGCTCTGCTAGACAGCACACCTGCCCCCACACCCACAGAGGTAAGTGTCCCTAACCATCAGCAAAATCCTGCTGTGTGTGGGTGATGTGATGGGTCTTCTTCCTATCAGCTTGTTCATGTTGCACAGTTCTTGGACTGGCCTCTCTTGTAATTCCTGCTTCTTCCCAGGCCTGATCTCCAAAGTGCTTAATAACTTAATAAGTATAATAGAAATAGCTGCCCTGTGACACAGCCACATCAATGTTTATAGCAGCACAATTCACAATAGCTAAACTGTGGAGCCAAACTAGATGCCCTTCAGTAGATGAATGGATTAAAAAATATGGCATATATACACAATGGAAGATTTCTCAGCAATAAAAGAGAGTAAAATCATGGCATTTGCAGGTAAATGAATGGCATTGGCGAAGATAATGCTAAGTGAAGTTAGCCAATCCCAAAAACACAAATGCCGAATGTTTTCTCTGATATGAGGAGGCTGACTCATAGTGGGATGGGGTGGGTAACATGGGAGGAATAGATGAACTCTAGATAGGGCAGAGGGGTGGAGGGGAAGGGAGGGGGCAAGGGATTAGCAAGGTTGGTGGAATGTGATGGACATCATTATCCAAAGTACATGTATGAAGACACGAATTGGTGTGAACATACTTTATATACAACCAGAGATATGAAATATTGTGCTTTATATGTGTAATAAGAATTGTAATGCATTCTGCTGTCACTTATTTTTAAAAAATCAATTAAAAAATTAAATAAATAAACCTTGAAATTAAAAAGAGAAAGAAGAAGAAGAAATAGCTGCCCTGTGCTTTACTGAGTACTGACTCTGTGTCAGATACTATTCTCAGGGCCTCATAGATGTTGATCCCATTGAGTTTAGGTTCTGTCTGAGAATGAGATTATTCTCAGTGGCACAAGAGAAGACTGAGGCACAGAATGGCTCCCAAGGCCCTGGGGCTAGTAAAGGGTGCAGCAAATCTGATTAAGCTCTGGTTTTAGAGTCCTGCTGTCAGCCACTGTGGGGCCAGCCCTGGTCTTATTTCCTTTGCCCTGGCCCCGTAGGGTTGGAAGTTCCTGTCTTTTCTGCAACTTCTTTCTTTCTTGGAGTTGTGTCATTTCCTCTGGCACAGAGACAAGTGTTTTGAGAACCTGGTTGCTGGCTTGGGAGGGGCTGTCATCCTTCTCCTCTGTCACAGAGTTTCTTTTCCTAGGATCTTACTCCTGGCAGTGTGGAGGAAGCTGAGGAGGCTGAGCCAGATGAGGAGTTCAAAGATGCCATTGAGGTGAGTGCCCTTTCCCAGCACCCTCTGATGACCAGGCCAAATTTGGATGGCCCTCGTGCTGTGGGATTTAAAAAATTCTCTTACATCCAAATGAGAAGCCAAAATTTGTTCAGAGCCAGATGGAACTGTTCAGTTGAAAGGGTGCCAGCAACCCCTGTTGTCTGTCCTGTCATCTGTTCTGGGTGCTCAGGGAAGAAATGGCTCTGAAAGTCTGTGGGAGACACCCTGCTGGGGAGTCGATAACTTCTTACCATTATTGAACACTATGAACTTGGTGCCCCTGATGTAGGGAAGGCAGATTTGGAGGAGGCCAGTGCCCTGAGTCTTTGCTCTTTTGCAGAGAAAGTTTCATAAAATATCCTTTTGGGAAGTTGGGAAAAGTGTTTGCATGGCCAAGTGCTAGGTTAGGGGAAGTTCAGCAGTCTTGATCTTAGAACAGTGCTTTAAAGTGGTAGTTTGAAGAAGTGTTTTATTTGGCTTGCAAACTTTAAAGTAGTTTCTTGAGCCATGTTTAAAAATGGGGATTGTTTTTTCCCCATAGTATTGGGGATTGAACCCAGGCCCTGCACATTGCTAGCGCATGCTCTGCCACTGCAGCAGTCAGCACAGCTAAGGTACCACTGTCTCCTTTGGAGAAGTCACATGCTGCAGTTACACATAGTCCCCAACGTTTCCTGTTATCTCCGGTCACTGAAGCCTAGTAGTGGTTACTAATCATTGTCACATTTTCCCTATTGTTTTTCTTAGAGTAGAAAATCTTTCTTTTCATATTTCTTTGTGAAGTGAGAAATTGAGATGGAAGCAATGGGCGTCCTGTGAATTTTCACCTGGTCTGTGACTCACACCTGACTCGATTCACTGTTATATTAGCCCAGTCCCTGTGAGCATTTGCATTTTTGATGCTACAGAATTTCTCTAAGTCTTGATATACGACCATAGGCCATGACTCTGGGGAGGATGGAGATATTATAGTGGGTACTTGAAAGCATTTTTGTTAATTGACCCACAGTAAGAAACACATTTTGCATCTTGATGCAGTTCAAGTTTATTATCTGTAAGATATGTAAAACTTGAGTGAAGCCAGAGTTCCCTAAAGACATCTTAAGGGATATTTTCCTTCCTACCCTGTTCTGTTCTATTCCAATAATGACCAACCTGGCTTTCTCCAAGTTTCTTCTGTGCTGGACTTCTTTCAGGGGTGGGCATCCATTAATCTCATGCAGTGAGTGGTGCTCAGAATTTGAGTTTCCTTTTTTCTGGAGGACCCCTTTCCAGCACTTTCTTTCTACTACTCTCTCTCTGTCTTTCTGTTTTCTCTCCTCCCCTGCACCTTGGGAGGCAGGAGACCCACTTGGTGGTGCTGGTAAGTAGGAGTGTTGGTGACATGGGCAGGGGCTGGGTGGGGGAGGATGACTGAGCCAGCTCTGCCACACTTCGTGGGGTCTGCTGTGCCTGGTTGCCTCTGCATGCCAGTCTTGGTTCCTTGACAAGAGGTGAACAGGACTGAAACAAGCTGTTCCCACAGGAGGATGATGAGGGCACCCCATGCCCTGCAGAGGATGAGCTGGTCTTACAGGACAACGGGTTCCTGAGTAAGAATGAGGTGCTGCGCAGCAAGGTGTCACGGCTCACGGAGCGGCTCCGCAAGCGCTACCCCACCAACAACTTTGGTATGGTGTAGGAAGAGAATGGGAATGGGAGTGGGGAGGCTGGAGGAACTTATGGGACTGTGTGTGTGTTGGGGTGGGGGGGCATACCTTGGCCATAGAGACAGAATCTTGAAATTGTGTGGGTTCTGATTTGTGAAAAGAGCAAGGAGTAAAGGTGTGTCTCTGGAACCCTGGGAAATTAGCAGATGTTCAGAGATATGAAAAATTGTGCTCTATATGTGTAATAAGAATTGTAATGCATTCCATTGTCATTTGTTTAAAAAAATCAATTAAAAATTTTTTAAAAATATTAGCAGATGTCCATTGGGGCTATCGAAAGAATGATAGTGAGTTTCTTCTTGTCCTTCCCTCCTTATTGAACATTAGCTTGCCGGAAGAGATCTCAGTTTGGGAACTGCCTTGCTAGTCTGCAGAGAGCTGTAATCCTGAGGCAGCAGATCCTCAGGATGCAGTCCAGCATTCTGGCCAAGCACAGAATGGAGCCTGAATGCCTGCTACAAATCATAGTTCAGCTGAGTGTTCTTTAGCAAATTATTTCCTGTCCCTGGGTCTCAGTTTTCCCTTCTATAATAGGGGATAAGAGTTCTCACCTGGTAGGGTTGTTCTGGTTCTCACATGTGAGAGTACGTATAAGGGTTTGCACAGTATCTGGCTGGTTCATGGGAAGTGCTTAGTAAGTGGGTACCATTAATATGGGAGGCCCTGACCTGTTCTGTAGGTTCCTGGGAGTCTGTCTTGGTCTGATAAGGTCAAATTTGTAGTTTGGCCAGCCTTTATTTTACTGGGTGGGTCAGGGAAGGCAGCTTGGAGAGGGGTGGACTGGACTGTTAGTACAAGTCGGAAGCCTGACTTGGGTTTAGAACTCTGGGAGCAGAGCCAGACAGAGCCATGTTGGAAGTCTGGAGTAGCTAGCTAGTGACCTGAGAGCTGTCATTGTGCCTGTACTGTTCTGGTGTTCAGTGAGTTCTAGTTCTGTGCCCTAGGAAAAGTCCCTGGGGTTTTCTTGAGGAATTTGACTCAGCGCCTCCAGGGACCTGCCTTCTGCCTCGACAGCCAAGCATAGCTGTTGTTTTCTCAGGATCAGAGGTCCTGGACCTGCTTTTTCCTTCTGCTGTGTGAATGTCTCCCGGCATTCAAGATCCCTTCTTTTACTTGTGCTGAGACTTCTGTAGAGCACTCTGTGAGCTTGGTGCACTTGTACGTATGTGATCCCTGTGCTCATGGAAGATGTGATGGGCAGGCACTTCTTATGGACCCAGAAGCAGCCAGATTCCAGAGGTCATAAGTAATACTACTTAAGGGTTATTACTCCTGGTCCAGTAAATAATCTGTTTATATCTGTGCGTTTCAAGTAAAGCACTTAGGTGTTCCCATTTTGTGGATGAATAACCTGAGGTAAAAAGAGTGATTTTTCCAGGGGCTGGGATTGTGGCTTAGTGGTAGAGCTCTCGCCTGGCATGCACGAGACATTGGGTTCAATCCTCAACACCACATAAATGTAAAATAAAGATATTGTGTCCACCTAAAACTTAAGAATAAATATTTAAAAAAAAAAAGTGATTTTCCAAAGACTTTAGTTAATAAATGGTAGAGCTGGATCCCTAGTCCAGGTCAACTCATTCTGCTCCTGCAATTTTTTTTATCATCCTTACTCTATGATTTTTCTATGTTTTGGTATCTGAAGTCTCTTGTTGTATGTCCTGTTTTTGGTTTGAATATTCCCTCCAGAATGGGCAAAGGCTTTTTTTTTAGGTTCCCTCAAGGATGGCACAAGCAGACATACTTCTTTTCTCAGGCCCCTCCTTGCTCTTCTTCCTTTGAGACATTTCCCTCCCCTGAAATGTCCTTGATCTCTTTGCTGTGAGGACAGGTGTAGCAGCTCTGCTTCTGAGATGTCTGCACCTGGGTCTGGGTCCCTTGGTCCAGGTGAGGTGAGCTGCTCTGGGACTGTCTTTGTTCGTCTGGGCTGCTGTAACACGGTGCACTACACTGGGTGGTTTATAAACAAAAGAAGTGGATTTCCCACTATTCTGAAGGCTGCAGTCAGATCAAGGTACCAGCACGATTAGATTCTAGTGATGGCCTGTTTCCTGGTTTAGAAAAGGCACCTGCTTGCTGTTGTCTCCCATGATAGGATGGACAAGGCACTTCCCTGGGGCCTCTGTGAAAGGCTTTCCTTTGTAATACTATCGTTTGGGGATTAGGATTCAATATGTGGACTTTGTGGGGACCATGGCAGGTGCTATTTCATCTGGATGTTGGTACATGAGGCCAGTGCATGGGAGGAATGAGGACCAGTTGCCTAGGAATGTCTGCTGTGGCCTCCAAGTGGGAGTGTGCTTGTGGGGAGGCCTCTTCTGTCCTGGAAGCTGAATGACCGTTGCCCTGTCAGGCTGTGTAGCCTTAGGCTCACCTGCTCTCACTGTCTCCATGCCATCGTCACCTGGTGAGTCAGTGTGGGTGAGTCCAGGCCTTTGCTGAGAACAGGGGCAGAAAGAGTAGGCAGGCATTGTGAGGAACAAGGTTGCCCGCCTCCTGTTGCCTGGCTGAGCTGTTGTTAGTTTCCAGATCCCTCCCTGGCCCTAGGCCTGTGTGTTGTTAGAGGGCTATTTCCCTGGACTCTGTGGCTGCTACTGGCACTGACTCTCCATCCAGCTCAGAGGAATTCTTGGACATGGGCCACAGTGTCAGTCTTTGAGGCTCTCCTTTTCCCCTTCCAAAGGTCTTGCCCTTGCCAAGGGGAGCAGAGGCAGACTGGCCGCCTTCCTCTGATTCTTTTTTTTTTTTTTTTTTTTTTTTTTTTTTTTTTAATTTTTATTTTTTTTTAAGAGAGAGTGAGAGAGGGGAGAGAGAGAGAGAGAGAGAATTTTTAACATTTATTGTTTAGTTCTCGGCGGACACAACATCTTTGTTGGTATGTGGTGCTGAGGATCGAACCCGGGCCGCACGCACGCCAGGCGAGCGCGCTACCGCTTGAGCCACATCCCCAGCCCCCTTCCTCTGATTCTTAGCATAGGAGCCAGAGTCTTGGAGAAGTCAGTTTCCTACACCACCAGCAGGCATGGCTCTGCTCTTTTCTCTCCTTTCCCTGCCTAGTGCTGGGAGCAAACCAAGAGCACAGTGTGAGCCTCAAGCACCTTGGCCTCAGTCTTCCTGGCTCTACTTAGTCTTCCTTTCCTTGAACCCAGGGGACATTTACTTCAAGCACCTGGGCCTTAGTCCTTCCTGGCTTTAGCTAGTCCTCTGTTCCTTGATTCTGGGAAATCTCCTTTAATAAGAGCTGTAGGTGATCCTGTCTGGGCAAAGTAAGGAACCACATGGAGCTTTCAGTACAACTTTGGGGCCATTGTGGAGGTGAGGGCTGGCCTTGTACCTGGCCAGCCAGCCATGTGGCTTGGGAGGCACAGGTGCTCCCTGAAGCTGATAGCAGCTCTGGCCAGGAACACCCCCCCTCCATCCTTCATCTCTCCTTACACCACCACCTGCCTCCTTCCAGCCATTTTTCTAAGCTGCCTTTGCCTCCTTGGCTAGTTGGAAGCTTTGTCTTCTTACTTCTCCTGTTGTTAGGCAGGATCGCCTCTGGGCTTTGTCTTCTCCTAACTAGCATGCAGCTCACAATATGGGAGCATTCTGATTGACCTTCATGTTTTCTTGGAAGGTGCCTGGTTCCAAGCTGTTCTCTTGGAATCTTTTGGTGACAGAAAGTAGGGATCTGTATTTTGGGAGGCATTTCTGCCTCTACCCCACCGGCAGAGTATTGATAAGGAGATGCTCAGAAGGGTCTAGTCAGGCAGGTTCATTTGAGGATGCCTGTGGTCAGGGCCCTGCCGGCTTAGGTAGATTCTTTTGGTATGCTTGATTTCTGCTGACCCTACAAGCACTCCAGGGACTAGAGCCATGTTAATCCTGGAGATGAAGACAGGGGCTGTCAGGTCTTTCCTTCTGGCTCTGAATCTTGGCTTGGAGGCCTTGCTCACTGTGCCCAGTCAAGGAGCTGGGCTGGGCCTTTGTTCTCAGCGTCCCATTTAGAAGAGCCAGGAGCAGGTGAGTTGAGAGGTCTGGGCTGGGTCAAGGCTGAATTGCTGCCTCTGTTTCTCAGGGAACTGTACAGGCTGCTCTGCCACCTTCTCGGTGCTGAAGAAGAGGGTAAGTCTGTTTGTGGGTGTGTTTGCCTGGGGCAGTATACTTGTGACTGTGGGTTGTAGGGGAGTTGAGGGAAGTCATTGAAGAAGTCTGACTGCAAGTCTTGTGGGTCCTGGTGCCCACTGTTTGCTAAAGCGTGCATGTCTGGCCTGCCCCCATGCCCAGGCCTTCACTACCCTTACCATGAGGTGTTTTATCTACTGTCACTTCTTGTTCTGTCTGGGCACCTTCTCGGTCCTAGTTCTTCTTCTTTTTTTTTTTTTTTTAATATTTTTATTTTTTTAGTTGTAGTTGAACACAATACCTTTATTTTACTTTTCTGTATTGCTGAGGATCAAACCCAGGGCCTCGCATGTGCTAGGTGGGCACTCCACCGCTGAGCCACAACCCCAGCCCCTCAGTCCCAGTTCTTTTGGTGGGATTGTCCGTGGAAAGGAGGGAGTGGTTGGGGGCTCCAGATACTGGGGCTGGAGCTCCATATGACATTGACTTTGATTTTTGTCTGCAGCGGAGCTGCAGTAACTGTGGGAATAGCTTCTGCTCTCGGTGCTGCTCCTTCAAGGTACCCAAGTCCTTCATGGGGGCCACAGGTGAGCAGAACAGGCTATGGGTTAGGGTGGTGGTTGGGGGTGGGCTGCTTCCTGCCCCTCAGAGGGAGGCTGAATTGTGGGAAAAGAGTGAGGGATCCTAGTCCAAGGTCTGTAGTCTTATCTCCTCCATCCTGCTTAATGAACAAAAACTGGAAACCATTTGTTACATGCAAAGAATAGGTAAAACAGACTTGGAGATTATGAAGCTCTAACAGAATGAGCGCCTGTGACTGCTGCCTGGAGTGAGCAGGCAGAGCGTTTGCCACATCTCCAGGCTCCCCATTGCCTTCCCAGAGGATGCCCGTGCTGGACTTTATTCTTATTATCTCAATAATGTTTTTAACAGAATTTTTAAAAATTAGTTTTTTCTTTTATAAAAGCTATACATGCTTTTAAATAAAACAAATATACAGATAAGCCCTGCCTGTCACCAGCATGGGTGTAGGATGAGTGTGTGCCTGTGTTCTTAAGAATGTGGTCATGTCTTCCTTCCCACCTTTGTGAGGTGTTACAGTGTCAAATCAAATTTTTTTTGATCTGTGATCTCATAAGTAACACATGCTTATTAACTAGAAAATTTGGAAATTACTATCCAGAAGAAGGAAAAGAAAAATAATCCTGTAATCTTACCACCCAGAGATAACTGCTGTTAAAATGTTTTGGGAAGTTCTCTGGTATTTTATTTTAAAAACATTTTAAAAGGTGTTCTGTTGCCAAAAGAATTGCTAATGGGAGGTCACCTGAAAGAGGCATACTTTTGGCATTGTCACCCAGTGTCCCTGTTCTCCTGGAATGAGGCATATCAGAGGGCATGCTAGTGAGCTGGGTGAGGAAGGGCAGGTGCTGGGCGGTGGGTGGTCTGTGAGGGTTTGGGGAGGTTTGGTCCTAGTACCTGGGGCCATGAGCCAAAGGGCTCAAAGGAGTGTCTCACCAAGTTCTTTTTTCTTTTTAGCTCCTGAAGCCCAGAGAGAGACTGTGTTTGTGTGTGCCTCGTGTAACCAGACATTGAGCAAGTGAGAAGAAGCCAGGCTCTGACCCGACTGGCAGTAGTCCTGGGCCAGCAGTAGACCCCTACTCTCCCCACCCCTGGCCCCCTGTGGTGTGTGCCAGGCAAATGTGGCCTGAATGCTAAGTAGGCTTCCCCTTCCTTCCCCGCTGTCTCCACTTGGGGCTGGTGATGCTGCACTAAAACCCCAAGGGGAGAGGAGCCCCTGGGGCCTGGCTGTTTGCTCTGCTCTGCCCTGGACTGAGTGGATTCAGGACTAGGCAGTGTCCACCAGAGGGTAGCAGTGAGCTAGGCTTGGTGTCAACTGGGCTCTGGTGGTCAGGGCCAGTCTGGTCAGGCCTGGGGATTCAAGGAGACCTGAGGTGGGGAAAAGAGGCTTTCCTTATGGGGTATTGGGCCATTTCCTAGCCTCAGCCTGTAGAAGAGCATGGAAGTGCCACACCCCGGCTCTTCTGTTTGAATGTCCCTCTTTCAGTTATCAGGATCTGATCATTTCCCCACCAGAAGGTAGCCAGGGCTAATGAGACCAGGGAGATTCTAGAAAGAGTTAAAGTTCCTAGGTTCCCCCCAAGGGAATGTGTATGGGTGTTACTGCTGACTGAGTCTTTCAGCTTCAAGTGGAACACAGCCTGGGGAACCCACCTTGTAGGGACCTTGACTTGTGAAATCTCAGTCCACTGCTCTGGTGCCTTCTGCTCTGCTGGGCAGTTACAGGACACTCACAACCACCCTTGCTCCTCCTGCCCTGAGTCTAGGGTAACCCTTCTCCAACCTTCCTTCCTTCCTCTGCCCCTTGTTCCATGGAATATGAGGCCAGGTGAGTGGGCAGAGGTCCTGAAACCCTTGACCTTTGGGGTCCTAGGAAGTGTAGGATCTTGCCGGGCTGGATCCTAGATTCCAAGGCTGTTTCCTTCAGTTACGGCATAAGACCACTGGGGTCCTCATCCTCTTTCCAACAATTTCACGTTCCCTCCTGGACTCGGGGGCACCTTTGTCTCCCCCTAACCTGTGAGCTGGCTCAGGCCCTCTTCCTTTGCCCTAGAGCTGCCCTCCTTTTTGAAGTATTTATTTATTTATTTCATGGTTCCTGGGAACATTCAGTATAAGGAATGAGATGAAGAGCATGAGGGGCTTCTCCTGCCTTGTCCTCTTTCCTGGGGTCATGGGCTGCCTGGGACCCAGAACCCCAGAGGTGGAGATGCTTCTGTTTTTTAAGCAAGTGAGGGGACAGGCAACCTGTCCTAGGCCAGTACCCTCTCCAGTGCCAAGCACTGGCAGCCAGTGAGGCACCAGGTTCTTGGGGACCAGGCAGGCCTTGGTGTCCCTTCTTTGTCCCGTTAGGAGATGAGGGTTATGTTCTCTGTGCTTATTTACACTGGAAAAGAGTGGAAAGGATCTCTGTGTGTGTGGAGAATCACCAATAAAAGGCTTCAAGCTTCTTGTGTCTTCAGCCTGTCCGTGCATTGGTGCTCCCCCTGGGGCTGGAGGCCCTGATCTCCCTGCACTGTCTGTATTTGCAAACCTGCCCTGGGCCTGTGGACCAGCTTTGCGGGGTGCTCTTGAGCACCCTTAGTGACAGAGATGTGGGAGCTGCACCCTCGTTGCCTGGTCTGAGTGTGAGCTGAGAGGAGGAAAGCTGTGCTCGAATGGGGAGGGCTCAGCACGTGTCAGTGGGATTGACTTGGGCTCCATCTTGTGACTAGACTGAGGGCCCAGGCCCAGGGTTAGGCTTTGGACCAGAACTTGGTGAATGTTAAACAATGATGCTTTAGAATGGAAAGATTTTAGCTAATCCCTCTGAGAAAGCCAAAAAGGGTTAGCAGGCTGGGAGTAGCAGGAAAGAGGATTCCTGTCAGGTGGGACTGCAGGCCAGCTCGAGATGTGGTGCGGGCTGGGTACTCATTAGGTGCTAGGCCCTGGGCGAGCGCTTCACAAACATTGTCTTACTTGGTGCTCATTACAAGCCTTCGACAAAGGCACTGTTCTTCCAGAGCAGGAGCAGAGTTCAGCAGCAGCAGGTGGGTACCTACCGTGGCCTACTCCACTCGTGGCCCTCTTAACCATGTCCTTTACCATGGACTGGAGCAGTGTGAGAACGAGTTGCCCCCAGTCTGTGCTGCTTTCCTCAACTGTAACGTGGTCACCATGGTGACACCGACCTTGTTGGACTGCTGTGTGGGTTAAATGAGAGTCCATAGGAGGCGAGGAGCCCTGCCTCTGACGTCTAGTAACCACTGCATAGGTGCTCACTTGGCGTTGCCATCGACAGCCTCTGGGGAGAGAGCGAGCACTGCCCGCATGCTCTGCAACAGCGTTTTTTTTTTTTTTTTTTTTTTTTTTTTTAAGTTTCAAGCCAGAGAATAATTTTTAGATTATTTTTCGGAGAAAATGTCAGGGAGAACATGAGTGTAGTTTGAAAAAGTAGCGTCAATATCATTTTATTTTTGGAAAATGAAAACAGAACCTGCTGTTGGTGGCATGCTGCCTGCTGCAGGAGCAACTCGGAGGTTGTGCTCCCAGGCGTGGGTTCCAGAGGTGGGAAAGGGAAAGCCGGGGCCACCTCCTGGGCTCCTCGAGGTGCGTGCCACAGCAGGCCAGGGGTGTTCTCTTGCAGGAGAACAAAGCCACAGAGAGGTTTGCAGGATTGTGTGGGTGCTATTGCTAGTCGGGGTCAGAGTGTGGAGAGGACCACACATGGATATCTTTAAAGAATTGGATGCCTGCTTCAAAAGACACCTCCTAGTTCGTTTTTAGGCACCTGGTGGGAGGGGTCAGCCAGCAGGTTCTGCCGCAGCCCTGGCACCTGCTCGGGCAGACCTGGAACCCCAATCCACAGCCTGGCCTGGCTTCGGGGCTCCGCCAGGCCTTTTGTGGTTTGGTCGTGGTGTTGAGCGGCTCTGGTGAGCCCTGGCAGACCTTGAACAGGGAGTGGTTTCTGGGATCATCAGGATCTGTGGCCTCAGGGGCTGAAGCCAAGGTGAAGCTCTGTCTCCATCTCTCCATGAGACCTTCAAGGTACCCTTTCAGAGATGCCTGCACATCTGTCCTCAGCTGGTGGCCACAGGATGATAGTGGTACCTGCAGTCAGAGTGTTAATGCCAGGGTACCTGCTGAGTACAGTAGTTCACTTCAGCTCCCGACAGTCCCTGTAACCCCAGGTGTTCTTAACTGGGGAGAAAATGGAAGCATGGGGAGGTGAGTAACCTGTAGAAAGTGAACTGGGTTGCAGGTGCTGGTGGGGCCCCGTGTAAGAGAACTGGATGAACATAGCACTCTGGGCACTCACCCTCCCCTCTCTCCTGCTCGCTCCCCGCTAACTCCAGGGCTAGCCTCTGAGCCATCAGAAGGGGCCTGACTAAGGCTAAACACAGCCTTTCTCTCTTCCCCCATCTCCAGGGAGGTGGGCTCAGCCTCCAGCAGAACAGAGGCAGCCTTGTGGCAGAGCCCCCTCCCCCAGCTCCTGCCACCCCACCTTCTGTCTTCACCCAGAGCAGCACATTCCATTCTCTGGCACAGCTGGGGGCTGGGGATTCCGGGCTCCCCTGGCTGCTTGCTTGCTTCAAGGCCCCAGCAGAGTCTGCAGTCTGGGCTGGGACGCTGGGTCCCAGCCATATACATTCCAACACCAGCCACCCCCCACGTGAGATTTCCTAAGGAGTGAACTTTAGCCAGGATTACAGCCGACTAAACAGTTGTGGGATGTAAGCTTCCTTTGTGGGGACTTGAGTCTGGATGTTGGCAGGGGTTAGAAGAGAGGAGGTGGGGTAGGCTGTCTGGGAATCTAGAGAAAAGCCACTAGCTCCTCTGCTTGTCAGGGCCCTTGGAGTGGGATTGGAACAGGGCTCCCAGAAATCTTCTTGTGAGGCAGATTGGTGGGAGCATGGCTGCCTGCACCCCTTGTCTTGTCCTTGGTTTTGCCTCTGCATACAGTAGTGTCAAATTATAGCACCAACATGTATGCTGTGTGACCGCCAACAAGTTCTTAACCTCTCTGAGCTACAGCCACTATCATTAAATTACACTACCCTGAAGAGCTGTTGGGAGGCTTAAATTAGAATATTAAGTGATTTTGGGGGGGGAAGTACTGGGGATTGAACCCAGAGATATTTTATTACTGAGCTATGTCCCCAGCCTTTTTAAAATATTTTTATTCTTAAGACAGGTGTACATCACCATGCCTGGCTGTGAAAATGTTTTGAGTAGTGCTTGCTACCCATCATGGCTTTGATATTTATGAATTACTAGTATTAGATGTTTTCTTGCCCGTATTGGCTGGTATACCACCTGGGGATGCAGTTCTGAAACAAACCTCAAATGTATGTTCTGTAATTCTGGCTTTAGTTAAGATGCATCTGCTTTTTCTCTTCCTTTCTGACATTTGTCTCTTAGTTGGTTAAGGGATCAGGAATTTTACTGAGCACCTACTATGTATAGGCACTGCTTGGTCATGGTTTTTAGTTAATAAAAATACAAATTACCACTTAATGAACATTTTCTAAATGTTGTGTGTTATTTCCAGGTATTTTCCATGCATTTGACACTTAACACTGAGCAACACCATCTTACAGCTGGCAATGTTCCCAATGTCACACAGTCACTAAGTCACAGGGTCAGAAGCCAGAATCGGGCTGTCCTGCCTCCTCTTACACAGCCTGAGTGTGCAGGTGCCTCCCCCAAACCTTCCTGCTTTACATCAGAACTCTTATTATGTACTGAATTGAAAAACTTCATCCCCTACTCTCTGGCCACGAGAGGGTGGCCATGTGACTTAGTTCTGGCCATTGAGCTACAAGTGGAAATCTACCCGGTAGGGCTGGCTGGGAAATTACTGTTTTCCTGATCAAGAGGGCTGGAGGCAGCTGGCATGTGGTTTTTGCTCTTAGCTCTTCCCCACCTTGCTGCCCAGAATGTGGTTGAGACCTCAGGAGGCAGATGCACCATCTTTTAACCACAGCCCTCCCCCACTGAGCAGGAAGACAGAGGAGTCTGGGGCAGACCTCCCACCTTTCCACCTGCAGACCTCCTCTGTGGAGAAGCCCCCACGTTCCTGTGCCATTCCACGTGGTCAGGGGCAGGCCTTCGCTGACCCGCTGGGCCCAGTTGCTCTCTGGGCAGCACAGCTGTGGCTTTCCACGCTGGCCAGGAGGGAGGGCCCGCAGCAGACAGGGCCTGAGAGAATGAAGGCTGGGGGTTGAGGCCCTGAAGGACCTCTCTGGTACTTTGGGAGGATTCTTGTTTGCAGAAAAGAGAGTCCCAGGGCATGTGCTGACAACAGACGGGACATGCCTGTGTACAGCAGGACCTGGGTCCCTTTGTGAGGGTGGGTGAGAGCAGAGAGCCTCACTGGGCTCCATGGGATGGCTGGAGGGAGCTGCCTCCCGCCTGCAGGCTGCCTCTCACTGCTGCCAGTGCCTGACAGAGATCAGCATTGTATTTCAGCCTGAGGTGGGCTCAAGTCCTGTGCTCAGCGGAAAAATAACCCGCTCCTGGTTGACCAGAGAAGTGTCCGTAAATATTTGGTCGGGGTGGGAGGCTGGGAGACAAGGGGCAGATTCAGGGAGCCAGGCAGGCCGGGCCAGGTTGGCAGGGTGGATGGCGGAGGTTCCCTCAGGGTGAGGAGGAATGGGGAGGCCTCTGTTGCTCCCGCCCTGTGTGAGAGGCCACCTGGCTACCCAGGGTCATTCGCAGGCAGGTTGACCACCTGTTTGTGAGAGAGAGCTGACATCAGAAAGGCCAAGCCACCGTGCGCTGGTCCCACTACAAAGCTGGCCTGGGTCTTTCTGGAGATGCCACCTTCCCCCAGCACCGTGGACTCCAGGCCTCTGTGCCAGGCTGGCCCTTGTCTTGGAGGAGCGGCAGACCTCCAGCACCGGGAGGAAAACCCTGCAGGGGTGCCTCATCCCTCATTCTAGGGGCTGCTGCCCTGTCCTTCAGCTTCTGCTGACCCTGCAGGGAGCTCTTTCCTGGGACCACCCTTTCCAGATGCTGGCAATTTGAGTGGCAGCCGCTTCTTGCCTCTGTTCTAAGCTTCATGGTGGCTGCCTCCATCTGCTCTGAGCCCCCTGAAAACCCGTTAGCCCCTCATCCTCTCCCTGCCTCAGATGTTACCTTATCTAGATGGAGGTTCTCAGCCCTGGTTACTCATCACCCAAGTGGTGCCCAGAAATACTGATTTCTGCGTGAGATTTGACAGAGTTGCATTAGAGTGGGGCCTGGGTTGTTTTTTTGTTGTTGTAAAAGCTCCCTGGATGATCCAGTGGTGATGTGTTAAAATGCAGCTTGATACTGTAGGCCTGGAGTGGGGCCTGAGATTCTGCACTTCTAACCAGTTCCCAGGCAGTGCTGCTGCGGCTGGCCTGGGGACTATGTTTAGAGGAGCATTAGTCTACAGCATCTGGCACCTAAAGTGGGGACCATGTCCAGAGACACCCAAAAGCACACCTGAGGCCTCTGGTTCTCTGGTTGCTCCCTGTAGCCAGGCCTCCTTGGACTTGGCACGCAAAAGGGGATGCTGTGTGACTGTGGGAGAGTTCCGACCATGGGAGCAGGCTGGAGGACTTGGAACTTTGGTTCTTCCTCAGGGACAAAAAAGGGCGATCATCTCTATCACTCGCTTAGTGGTTGGGATGCAGGGTGTCCCTTGCTATGTACTCTTGGGAGCCTACAAAAAACGGCATTGCTTTTCTGAGGCTTCCCAGGGAGGTCTAGGTGGCCAGCCTGTGGGGTTAAGATAAGGGCCTTTTGCAAAAGTCCACTCTACACCTCCCTTGTCCCACCCTTCATAGCCAGCTAATAAACCACCTGATCTAAAAGAACTCTTGTTTTTCTTTTTTATTATTTAATTAAAAACTTAAAAAAAAAAAAAAAGAAAAGCCAAACCCTACCTGCATCTGTTGTCTAGAAGCTATGGCCTCACAGCAGTAGCAATAACTTACACCATCAGAGTGATGCGGAGGCTGAGGAGTGGGCCGGAAGGACAGGGCCTGGGGGAGGGGGCCTTGCTGTCCGGTCCAGCAGGGCTCTAGGCCTGGGGTAGAGAGCTGGGTAAGAAGGGAAGCAGGGTGGAAGGGCATCGAGGCAACTCCTTTTCTTTGGAGGGCTGTGATGGGGTACATAAAAGGGGAGGGGGGCAGGGAGACCTGATCCCCTGGGAGCTCAGCCTAACAGACCCCTCTTTAAGTGAGGCCCCACCAGCAGCAAAGGGGAGCTGTCGCCATTGTCCACTCTGGAAGGCCCTCCTCAAGCTGCCGGAGCCCTTTATCCTTCCCTTGCTTTCTCCCCCCTCTGCCCACTTTCGGAGACCCCAGGGCTTCCCCCAGTAGAGAAAGCCCTTCTCCTAAAAGAGATGCCCAAGACCCCAGGACCCCTTGGTCAAGGAGGATGAGTTCCAGGCCCCAGGCCCCTCCCTTGGGGTCTGCACAGCTAACAACTTTGCTTGAAGCCACCCTCTGCCGGAGACTGGGTCAACCTGGGAGTGGGGGCAAGGCCAGTGGCAGGGACAGCAGGCAAAGCACAGCTGGCTGGGTGGGACAGGGAGCACCTTCAGTGGGGCTCTGCAGCGCCGTAGAAGAAGGGGTAGTAGAGGGAGCAGGGGTAGGAGAACATGAATTTGACTGCAAACTTCATCTCCTTGTTCTTCTTGTCCCAGCGATAAACGGCCATGAGCAGCAGCTGTCCATCCACTTTGCGGCCCATGACCAGGAAGCTGCCCGCCAGGCTGTCTAGCTGTGGGCAGGGGCAGCCCGCACCGTTCTTCATGTGCAGCACCAGCTTCTTGGTGTCCTTGCGCTTCAGGGGACCTGGTTTGAGCAGCTTCTTTTTTTTCTGGGCTCCAATCAACTTCCGGTCCCCATTCTCTATCTTGATCTCCTTGATGCGCATTTTGACCACTGTGGGAAAGGAGGGGCAGAGGGACAGCCTGAGAAGGTCAGTTCCATTCGGGACAGTGGTGTCCCCAGATTGGTGTCAGTGTGCTCTGGGTGTTCGGAGTCTGGGAGTCGGGGGCTTGGAGGGGTGTGACTTACTGGGGCACATTTTAGTACTTAGGAAGCTCCTATCAGATACTGAACTTTGTTTCATCCTCAAAGTCCTGGAACTGGGGAATAAGGGAGTGTCCTTCCAAATTGTGGAGCTTAGAATGAATCAAGTCTGGCTGACTGCAGGGCTCGACACTTTCCAGGGCACCAAATGCCAGGGGGCAGCTCTGGATGGGCAGTGAAGTAGGTGTCGGGCTCCCCAGGAAGGGGAGGTTGGGGGTTGGACTGACCACTTGGAGGAGGTCCTTGTGATGGGACCTGGAAATGGCTCCAATGGATTTCTTTCTTTTTTTGGATAGTGGGTTTTTTATTCAGGGGTGCTCTACCACTGAACCACCCCCCACCGCCTTTTTTTAATTTTTATTTTGAGGCAGGATCTCAAAAGTTGCCTGGGTTTTCCTGCCTCAGTCTCCTGAGTCACTGGGATTATAGGCATGCGCCACTGTGCCTGGCTCCGGTGGTATTTCTAGTTGTGTGTGATCAACCAGGCTGGGTGTGCGTGTGCATGTGTGCATGTGTGTGTGTGTGTGTGTGTGTGTGTCTGTGGTGAGAGTGGTACAGCAGTGGTGGACTGGTAATGTTTAACAGCCAGCTTTGGGGAGGACAAGCCCTGCTTGGTGGCATTTCCTAAAACCCACTAAGGCTGACCACACCACTGGGCATGGAACTGGGAAGAAGAGATGCCCACAGAAGAGCTCATGTGTGGACACACCACTGTAATCTGTGTGTGCGAGGGAGATGGTGCAGTGGGGTGGGACTGTGCATGTGCTAGATATCTCTGTGTCTGAGAGTATGTCTGTGGTTAGTATAGGACTGTGAGTATGGTGTTGGGGACACATGGATGAAGGCAGGACACTTGGCCAGGAAGTCATGGTCCAGGTCACTTGAGGTAGCTACAGAGAGCTTAATAGTTGGGGATAAGCAGTCCTGGGCTGAGGGTTGGGGTGAGGAGTCCCTCAGGCTGGTGTCTCCCTTCTTTAGATCTCTGGCCTTCTTCTCTGAGAAGCCAGAGAATAACTTGCCCACTCAGGGAAGGCACCTGTTCTCAAATTTCTTTTCTGTCTTCCCTCTGCCTTCCCTCGTCCCTGCCCCCCCTTCTCTCTCTCTCACACACACACACCTCTTGCACTATAGCACTATTCTTTTTCCAAACAGGCTACTAATGTAAAAGACTCATCTGGGCTGGGGATGTAGCTCAGTTGGTAGAGTGCTTGCCTTGCATGCACAAGGCCCTGGGTTCACTCCCCAGCACCACAAAAAACAAACAAACAAAAAGACTCATCTGAAGTAAGGATATTATTATTATTTGCCTTCTATAGATAGGGAAGCTTAAACACAAAACAGGGAACTAACTTGGCAGATCACAGGCAGAACTGTGTGGTCCCTGGGTTTGCTAGATCCTAACTAGACTTGGCCTGGACTGTCCCAGGGAGGTTCTGGGATGGCACTGTGGGGACAGATGACCACAGTACTCCTGGCCAGAAGAGCACTGAGGCCCAGAAATGAGGGGCTCCCCTTCCATGTTGGAGCTTTCTCCCCACTGTGGCCCCATCGTTTCTGGGATAAGCCTGCCTCCCCCAGTGAGACTTTTCAGCAATGGGGGCCCCACTCCAGATGGGGCCAAGGTGGGGATGGTATACAGGAGCCCTGGCCAGGGATGGTTGCTGAGGCCCATGGACCATGACTTTCTGAAGCCCCTGGTATGATGTGCATAAAGAGGTTCATTTCTCTGAGGAGAGGGCTCATGATTATCATCAGATTCTAAAAGGAGTTGGTGATGCAAAAGCTCTTTGAGTTCATAGACGTAGGCACATGTGTGCATGTGGCAAGGAGGTTGCTGGGGGCATTGGCCAGGTGGGCACCATACTCACCAAAGTCGCTGGAGCACATCTGCTCCATGAGGCCATCTGCACTGTGCTCTATCTCACACTGGGCGCAGGTCTTGGTCACTGAAGAGAGAAGGTGGGGGTGGAGTGGGCAGTGGTTTGTCAGGGGTTTGGAGTCCAGAGAACCACTTAGGGTGCATGCTTCTCCACTGACCATCCATCCCTCAGCCCTTCAAATCTCCACTTCCTCGTCAAGAAATGGGGTGATGGCAATAATACATCATCTGGTACTGACTGATTGTGACAATCACTAGGAGACAAGATTATGTAGGTGGGCACAGACCCTGGCAGCTGCACCGTGATGCTCATTGTTTTCTAAGTTTTATTCCATTTAATCTTCAGCTTATGAAGCAGGTATTATTTCTATTTCAGAGAAAAGGAAACTGAGGCCCAGAGTGGTTACCAAGGTCTGCAAAGCTTGTGAGAAGCTGGCTTAGGATTCAGGATGGGTGGGGGTTTTCAGGGGCCATGCTTGGGGGTAACCAGTGAAGCTGGCAGAGCTGGGCTGAGCAGTGCCCCCTCCAATGTGCTCAGCTCAGCATTGCTAAAGCTTCTGAGTTTTCAAGGAACCCCAAACTCCTCATTTTTATATGAAGTATTCTTGAATTTCATCTTTTGGCCACACAAACACTTATTCAGGCCAGTTGTCTCCTGCTTCCCTGTCAATTCTCAACGTCCAGGATAGGGACTTTGCCTTGTCTCCACACCCCAAGGCACATCATTCTTGTAGGACTGGGCAGATGAGGGTAAGATTAGCCCAGGGGTGGGTCCAGTTGTTTTTTTGGGAGTAAGTACAGGAAAAGAGGGAGCAGTACTGCCTCTTTGGGGAATTTCAGCATTAGGAGTTTCTTGGTGTCCTTTATTAACTGTCCAGGCCAGGCTTGCCTGCTGGATGGGGCACTGGGTACCCAGCCCCCCTGGAAGGAGGAAGTGGGAGGGCATGCAGACTCCATCTGGGAAGAGCTGCATGTGGCCTAACACAATGAAGCGGAGGTTGAGACCAAGCAGATATTAGGAGTTACTGGAGAGCAGGTGGAAGGGATGGCTTAGAGTCATAAAGGTTTCATAACCTGAGATCCTTTATGGAAAGGATATTAACGCTCAGAGAAGTCAAGCAATTAATCTAAGGTCTTCTTCCTAGTAGGGGCAGAATCTGTTGCACTGAGTTTCCCCAGAAGACTTCAGCCCAGGATTTGGGGAAGCAGGAGAAATAAGGGTTCCAGGCATAGAAAACGAGAGGGGGATAGCCAGGGGGATAGCCTTATATAGCCACCCCCGCCCCTACACACACATATATCCCCTTCTCCCCTCCCTCTTCCTCCTTCCCAAGGTCCCAATACCGGGTAGGGATGATGCCTGTCTTGGTGCCCTGGGGCTCAGGTGAGAGGCATTGTTTAGCGACCTGGGCATTTGGGGACTCTGGGAGGTGATAAGGCATTTGTCCCTAGGGCACCCAGAGATTTAACAGTTTGGGAAGGCAGCTCTGCAAGGGGCGCGGGGCAGGAGTTGGAATAGAGAACCAGTGGGAATGTCTAAAGTGCGGCCTCCCTGTAGCCGTGCTCTGACAGTCCACACGGGAAGGCGGAAGGCAGCAGGAGACCTTCCCGGGGGCTCAGGGATGAGTGGAAATGGCGTGTGTGCGTGTGCAGGGTGTGGCACCTGTCAGGGTTCGCAGATCTGTGCTAAGGGGTTGGGGAGCCCAGCTTGCGCTCCAGGGCCGTCAGAGCGCGCGGGGGCGGCCGTGGTGGCGCTACCTGGAGGCGCGGTGGCAGGCAGGTGCCCGAACTGCACAGCAATGCAGAGGTCGTTGTCCAGGGGGAACTTGTGGCAGTGCAGCATCTCGGGCCAGGGGAAGCCGTAGGCCTCCATGAGCGGCGCGCAGCCGGCGCGCACAGCCTCGCACAGCGAGCGGCACGGGTAGATGGGCCGGTCGAGGCAGACGGGCGCGAAGAGCGAGCAGAGGAAGACCTGCGTGTCCGAGTGGCAGCGCTTGGCCAGCAGCGGCAGCCAGCTGCTCGCCTGCTGCTTCACCTCGGCCAGGCTCTCGTGCTCCAGCAGGTTGGGCAGCCGCATGCGCTTGTAGCCCACCGTGTGGCAAAGTGGCAGGTCGGCGGGGATGTCGAGGCACTGCGGCGGCTTGGAGTAGGAGCGGCCGTGCAGAGGCTCGGCCTGCCAGCCGTAGTAGTCGTACTCCTCGCCTCGCGCTGGTGCCCCGTGCAGCGCCCCCAGCAGCAGCGCCAGAGCGGCCGCCCGCGCGCCCCCCGCCGCCGCCTGCATGGCCTCGTTGTCCCCAGACGCGCGCCGCAAGGCCCCCGACGCTCCTCTGCAGCCGTAGCGGAGGTCGTCCAAGTAGGTGGCAGCCTCTGCTCAGCTCTAGGCGCCCGGAGTGATCCTGGCGCCTCCCACCATGGGGCTCCAGCCCCGGCCTTGCAAGAGTACCCCAGCCAATCTCCAGCCGCCCGGCCCCGCCCCAGGCGTGGAGGCAGGGTGGGGCCCCTCGATCCCTCCCGCCCAGGTCCCGCTGGTCCCGCCCAGCGCCGTTCCACGCCCCTTTCGGGTCACGGTTCCCTGGCCACTGCCAGGCCAGGCTGTACCTCTCCCCAGGGTTCCCTCACCTCCCTCAGCGTTGTGCGCCCCTGGCCTTCTCCATCCTTCCTCCTTATCTCTCTTCGCCAAAGTCTCTCCTGTTCCTTTTCTCACTCACTTCCCTTCTTATCTCTCTGCTTCTGCCTTCCCGCCTCCGCTCTGCGGTAGCTTCTGGCTGCCCACTGTCTCCCCGTCCAAGCCAGTACTGCTTGGCCCTTGTCTTAGGACATTCATTGAACTCCTGACTGGTGCTGGACCTTTGTGGCTGCGGGGGAACCAGACAGATAAGACCAGACATCACAGCTTAGTGGGGGGTGAAGCTCATTACTCCTACTAAGTGTAAAATCTCCTACTAAGTGTCGGGACAGTTCTCTGCATGGATCAACCATATAGACTTCTATTTCTAATGATATAGCTAGTACCTCCTGGCTTCTGTGCGCCAAGACTATTCTAAGCACATTGCACAAATTACCTTATTTAATTGTCAAAGAAATGCTTTAAATTGGGTAGGCTCTATTATTATCCCCACTTTACAGATAAAGATACTGAGACCAAGAGAGAACAAGTATGGATTAGAGCCAACAACTGAACCCAGATAATCTGGTGCAGGAGTCAGAGCTCAGAAAACATCAGGAGGTTTGGATTCTGAATCTGTGGGTCAGATGGCTACAGAGGGGCTCAGAGAAGTGAAATGACTGGCCCTTGGTCAGAGTCAACTGTGAAGGAACCAGGACTTGAATCCATGTATTGGGCTCCCAAGGTCAGGGCTTAACCATGCTGCCTTAAGATCACTTCCAACCTGGGGTAGGAAATGCTGTGGGAGGAGGAAGGACATGACAGTGTCTCTGGGAGGGCATCCAGGGAGGCACCAGAGGATTTCAGCAGCGCCATGCTTGTGTCTGGGCCTTGCCTTCCTTGACTTTCCTGTGAGAGGAACTTGGAGGAAAAACTTGGTGGGAGCAGGGACTCTTTCTTGAAAGCCCTGCCTAAACTCCTGACACTCTAGCCTTTGGTGGGGAGGTACCCTGGGAGGAACCTCACAGGAGGCTTTGGGAGTCTGAGGCTGGCTCTGCTGAGTGGCAGGAGTGCTGCGGCCCTTGCCTCCTGTCCTCCTCCCCTCCTCCCTGCTCTCTAAATATTTCCAGGGCTCCACCACTTCTTGCAGTGGGGGTGGAAAAAGGGGAGGGACAAGTCCTTAATACTCAACCAATATGTATGGAGCACTTGCTGTATACAAGGTATGGGGATTCAGATATGAGAAGACACAGCCCTGCTCTCTCTGATCTAGTGAGAAGCGCCAAGGCAGGGCAATGGAGGCAGAAGAAGTGAACAGACAGCCCAGCATGGGGCAGGGCATCTTTTGATGTCCAGGATGACCTAATTGGGTCCAGGTAGAGCAAGCTGGGTGCCTTTCCTTCCCCTTCTCCCTCTCTCTATCCTGAACATTAAGAGGTTCTGCAGATGACCAGTCAGAAAGAAGGTAAAGGATGGGTCTCCACGGGGCCAGGCAGCATGGTGCAGTAAGGATACAAGAGCCCCAACTCGGCAGACAGAGCCAGTTTCAATTCCTGGCCCCTTACTAGCTATGTGACCTTGGGCAAGTACTTAACTATTCTGATTCTTAAATCTTTGTTTGTAAAGTGGAACTTCCCTTAGCAGTTATTGTGATGGGCAAATAAAATGAACAAATCAATGAATAAAAAGAAAGTCCCCTGCATAGAGCCAGCATGTGAAGGGCACCTGGGAATGTTAGATCCCCAGAGGATTGTGAAGTTGGGATAAAAATGTGGAGTGTGCTCTGAAAGCCTCCTTGGATCCCTTGGCCCTGGCTTTGGCTTGGGACTCTGAGCAGTGATTCTGCTCCCTGTACACTGGCTCCCATACTCTGGCTCCCCCACCTTTCTTTGGGCTTGGCAGGCTTCTGCCCTCCAGGGAGGTGTGGCCCTGGGCACTGGTGGGGGCGTTAGGACCCCCCAGGTGGTTGTGCAAGGTGCTGGCTCCTTAGGTAGCTGGTTGACTGGGCTGTTCTTGGCATCCCACTGCCTGACCTGGACAGAGCCAGGCATTGTTCCCACTCTGGTTGTGTAAGAAGAGCACATGGGAGCCAAGGGAGTACCTGGCAGCTCTGGGGGTTCCAAAGGGCAGTGGGGCCAATCCGGATGCCTCCTAGAAGAAGAGAAGGGGCAACTTTGACTTTGAGACTCCTGCATCTCCCTGATATGGACTGATGATGGGAGCCAAGAGGAGGAAAGCCCCTTGCCACCCACTGAGCCAGTCATGGCTGTGCCAGGGGCAGTCATGAGGGGAGCTCTCTGTCCATGGCTGGCCTGTTTCCCTGGCTCTGTGGCTGAGAAGAAGGCCGCTGTCTGATGTGGTGTCCTTTTCCAACTACATTTCTGGCTGAAACAGGGCTGAGGCAGTGGGTGGAACACCTGGTGTCCTGGGCATGTGTCCATTCTGGAGTGTCTGTGGTCTGTCCTGGCATGTGTTTCCCCAGCTGATAGAAGGGACCACTTGTTCAAAAGAACCTGTACTTGTGGTTTGTTATGAGCAAAGTTCTATACAGATGTCCACTGACACCTCTTAGGTTATATGACCTCTTTGATCAAACTTGTTAATTTTATTATCAAATCCTATATTTTCCTACTTTGTTATTGTCTATTTCAAGTGGTTTCCAAAATGTGGTCAGGATACCCCAGGGGGTTCCCAAAACCTTTTCAGGGCTTTGTCTACAAGGTCAAAAGTATACATAATTCAAAGTCCTATTCAAAGTACAAAATAGAACGATGGATTTTTTTAAAAAAATATTTTGTTTTTAGTTATAGTTGGACATAATACCTTTATTTTACTTATTTATTTTTATGTGGTGCTGAGGATCCAACCTTGCACATGCTAGGCGAGTACTCTACTGCTGAGCCACAATCCCAGCCCCGTGGACTTTTTTTTTTTAATACCAGAGATTGAACTCAGGGAATGCTTACGCGCTGAGCCACATGGCCAGCCCCTTTTTTGTATTTTGTTAGAGACATTGTCTCACTGAGTTGCCTAGGGCCTTCCTAGTTGCTGTTGCTGAGGCTGGCTTTGAACTTGAGATCCTCCTGCCTCAGCCTCCCAAGCAGCTGGGATTACAGGCATGCACCACTGTGCCCAGTGAGACCAATGGATTTTTAAGATAATAGAATAAGAAAAGATTGTTAATGTGGCTTTGGATTCTATATTACAATGAGCATTTAAGAAACTACCATATGTCATTTTTTTTAGTGGTAACAAAGAGGAATATCCATATTTATTCAAAAAAGCTATTAAAATACTCCTCCTTTTTTCAACTGCATTTCTGGGTGAGGCCAGATTTTCTTCATATACTTCAACCAAACCATATGTGGCAGCAAATTGAATGCAAAAGCACCTATGAGAATGCAGCTATCTCCAACCTTTGGCTCCCATTGTTCTTGGGATACAGTTCTTACCCAAGCTCTGGGTAGGCCAGGGCTCCTTACTGGGCACTCTCTAGAACCCTGAAGCTTCATTTGAAGCCCTCATCACACTGATGATTATGTAATCATGTTTATTTGATCAGTTTCTGGTTTCCTGCTGGACCAAGAACTCCACAAAGCCTCCTCTGACACCATCCATCACATGTAGGTGCTCAATAAATGGCGCACAATTGAATGACTGAATGGCTGGATGAAGACTTGGTGGAAGGAAGTGGTAAACAAAAGGGTCTTTGGAGTCATTTGGTTTCAGGCTGGGGACCAGAACCTTTTTTGGGCTCTGCCAGAATTCTTGGGAAGCACAAGAGAATAACATGCTAACTTCAGGGGGAGTGAGTGGTGTCTGAGTGGAGTAAGTTGAGTGCTGTGTCAGCTGCTTGTTTTGGGGGCAGGGTGGGGAGTGATGGGCCAGCCCCCTAAGCTTAGGTCAGCTTCCCTCTACCCTTGGATACTTGCTTGACCTCCTAGGTACCTGGTGTTAGCGCTCTGCTAACATTTCATTATCCCAATAGCACCGTGACAGAAGCATTTTCGTTCTTTTTATCACATGCAAAAACCAAGGCTCACAGATAGTAGATCACTTGCCTGGGATCACACAGGCAAGAAGCAGAACCAGGACTCAAACCCAAGTCTTTCTCCTATGGTTTGCAGATTCTTGGCTGCATGTGAGAAGTGCCAACCTGAAAAAGGCTGACCCAAACTGCCTTGCAGGGAAGAGGGCCTGAGGGGAGCAGACCCTTCAATGAGACTCAAGGCACTAAGGCTGCAGCAGGCTGCAGGCCGCAGGGCCTGTGACCTCAGGGAGCTCACAGTCTAGACTGGAGGCCAGCTGAGGAACAAACACGAGAGGTGCTCCAGAGTCACTCTGTGGAAGGTAGAAAAAGCACTCAGTGCAGAGTCAGAGGCCCCTCTGCCTGCCTTGACCTCTGTGGCTTGCAGGCTAAGGGAATTCAGAAAAAACAAGACTCCTTGGGCCTCAGTTTCCCATCTGCAAAACAGGGACTGGAAGAATTTCTTTGCAGATTTGTTGGGAAATTAAATGAAGGTGGGAGAACCTGCTGTGTAAGTGTGGAGGGGGTCTGTGCCATCCCAGGAAGTGGATGTGCAGGCCTCCTCTTTCCTAGCCTTGGCTATGGGGATGTGGGCCCATGGGGCCCCAGATTTATAAAATGTGGTGGCTGAAAGCTGTCCTCTACTCTGTGGGGCCCGACCACCCAGGGACTGTGAAGGCAATGCTAACAGGTCATAAACTATTCTCCGTGTTTCCCCAAATCAACACAGAATGGTTCATTAGGCTGTAAATAAAAGAGCATATTTCTTTGCTTTGGGCTGGAATGACATGCTCTCAGGACTGAACTCCAGCTCTCAAGCTGAACAGAAGTCAATTGGAAGCCCATGAAGCTCTGATTAATATAAAAAACAGAGGCTTAGAGGGGGCGGTGACTGGCTTAGCAAGGGACAGCAGGTCAGAGGGGCCTCTGGGACTTTGTGCTCTGGGTGTAGGAGAGGAAGTCAGGAACCCCTGGGAGGACCCCGGGGGCAGGACTGCCAAGGGGAAACTCAGGGCAGGAGCATTAGGAGTGGGGGCCAGCTCTTGGGGGAATCTTGGGCAAACAATGTCCTCATTAAGGAGAGGGTGCGGGGCAGGCGGAGCTGCGAAGGCCACAGCCAGTGGGGCCAGGACATGGTGGACTGACCCTCCTCTCCTTGACTCCAGCCAATGGAGCAATTGTCCTCGGCAAGGAGGAAGCTGGGGCCGTGGCCTGGGAACAGCTGGATGGGTCCTGGCCTTCTTGCCTGGCCCCAGAATGGCCCCTCTGTGCTGGCTGCTGAGAGTTCAGGCCCCAGGGGGCTACCTGGTCCTCGTCCTTCAGCCTGCATTCGGAGCTTGTGCTCACACAGCCTCTCTGGAAAGGGCTCCTTCTGCCCACCGTGGGAAACCCCGTTTGTCTCTGAGACCTGGCTCAGTCCACTTCCGGTCAGCGCTCCTGTTGCAACTCCACCTAGAGCGGGGGCTGGTTGCTTCTCATCTGGGCTGTGGCCTGGGCTGGGTCATCAGGACCACTGGGCTGCTACTGGCGTTTAGTGGACAGCGTTGGCACAGCCTTCCCCCACCCAGAAACGTCCCCCCCCAAATTCCCTGTGGAGGGATGCCTGGCGCATGGGCTCTCATCACTGTTGTTTTTAAACTAGGGCTTGCAGGTGACAGAGGCGGTGCGTGGGAACCCGGCAGATAAGACAGAGGCAAAGGGGCAAGTGTGGCTGGGGCTGGCGCGGGCCCAGAGCCCTGCCCACCGTGGACCCTGCCCAGTGTGAACTCCCTCTGGGGCCTGACATCCGGGGCCTCTGCAGCTCGGCTGTTCTTGGTGTTCTGATGGGTCAGCGTCTATTCTGATTGATGGCTATCAGCTGGAGTCCGTCAGTGTCAGTGTTGTCCCCGTGGCTACTTCTCACCCTGCATATACCTCCATGGTTTTTGGTGTTTAATTCTAAGAGGGACGATGGATAGATGAAGGTTGGGGATTAACTTCTTTTCATTGTGAATGGTCCCTGTACTTTTGGGCCTTCCTGGGCTAGGCTGGCTGATTTGGGTGTATCCCATAGTAGTTCCCAAAGTACTTTTTTTTTTTTCTTTAATACGTGGACACAATAACTTTATTTTTATGTGGTGCTGAGGATCAAACCCAGTGCCTCACCCATGTCAGGCGAGTGCTCTACCTCTGAGCCACAACCCCAGCCCCCCCCACTACTTTTATATTGCAAAGCAATATAACTATGGAAGCTGATTAAAATACACGTTGTTTAGATTGCTGGGCCACCTGCAGGGATTCCAGGTCAATGCCTGTCTCTCCCAGGGGCTCTGGATGCAGTGAGCTTGGGACTTGGATAAGAAATGATGGCCTTGGTGGGAGTGGGGGGTGTGTGTGCACCTGGTCCCCTGTTCTGCACCCCTGCTGGTCACAGTGTCTCTCCAGTGCCCTGCTCCTGGGCCTCTTCTGACTGAAATGATGACTCTTCCCTTCTGGGAGCTCCATACAACTGGAATTCCCTCCTGTGCCCTAGTCCCTGTCCCTTGTCCCTTCTGCTTGGAGTGGTTAGTTGAGTTCATGCCCTTCTTATCGGCTCAGACCCAGAACAGGGCCCTGATGGATGATGGTGTCATCAGACAGTTAAGTGTCAGGCCTGTGCTGAGTGCGCTGTGGTCTCATTTTAACCTCCATTCAATGCCCTGAGGTAGGTGTTACCGTCCTCATCCTCCTCCTTGTGCTCCCTGAGAAGGCAGAGGTGACAAGGTCACACAGTGGGGAGGCTCCCAGCTGGATGTGACTCCACCACACACATCCTGAGTGCAGTGAGGCCCCAGCCTTTGCCCCTGCCTGGTTGTCATCCTTGCCCCCAGGGAGCCTGGCCTGCTGCTGTCACTGGACTATTATTAATGAGGATTTACCAGGAGTTCCTGGGTCAGGAGAGATTCCAATGCGAACAGTAGCTGAGAACTCTTGGGATCCTGGTGAGGACAACTCAATCTTTTTTGGTTCTAAGATTGAACCCAAGGGTGCTTAGCCACTGAGCTATGTCATCAGCCCATTGTATTTTATATTTTGAGACAGGGTCTTGCTAAGTTGTCTAGGCCTCTCTGAGTTGCTGAGGCTGGCCTAGAACTTGCGATCCTCCTGCCTCAGCCTCCTGAGCCACTGGGATTGCAGACGTGTGCCGCTGCACCTGGCAAATAACCCCCATCTGTTATCTTGTTCCATCCTTGCAGCTGAGGGAGGCAGGCATAAGTAGTCTTTATTTTACAGATGAGAAAACTGAGGCTCAGAGACGTTGACTTATTCCATGTCACCCAGGCAGTAAATGACTGGGCTGGAACTGAACAAAGGTCTGACGCTCCTAACATTCTGTGCTTTTCCCACAGCCCCATGGGTCCAGATTGTTCCCAAGTTAGGAAAGCTAAAAAGGCCAATTTGCCCCTCCCGGACCCACCCTGAGGTCACTGAAGATGGCTCAGGGTCCACTGCAGACAGAGGTCGGTACCCTGCTGACCTGGTCATGTGCAAGGCAGCCGGGGTCAGGGAGAGGTGCATTCTTTCCCCTCAAATCACAATACCCAGGCTCCGGCTTCCTGGAATTTTTGTTAGAATTCCAAATCACTTGGCAATAAGTTCTCTCCCTCACAGTTTTTGCAGACGGGCCTGGAGCCCCTTCCACTCCCGACCACACACCTTCACAACTGGTGTTTTCTGTTCTAAATGGGTGCCAGGGCCCTGTTAGGAGAAAGCAGCTCTGATGGTGAACCGAGAGGCCAGGTGTGGGCAGGAGAGCCAGAGGCCAGGGGTCAGCTCAGGAGTGATCATCCCTAAGAGGCAGGAAGGCCCTTGGCCCTGATGCCTCAAGACCCAGAATAACTCCCTGGCCTGCTTTGTTCTGTGCCCCCCTGGGGTTGCACTTCTCCCGGGGTCCCGTTTGCCCTTCTCTTCAAGGAAAATGTAATGCCACCCTGGAGAGAGGCTCAGGTGAGCTAATGTCTGTGAAGAGCTAATGTGAAGAGGTTTTATCAGTATAATGATTTGATTTCCAGGAGGTCAAGTTTGCCTCGGCAGCTTTGATGGGTAGAATCTCTGCAGTGATGGCCATGCTCCCTCCTGTGCTCTCCTGTTCAGTGGCCACTAGGCACATGTGGCCAGTGCTCCCGAGGAGCTAATTTTTACTTGGTGTTTGAGTGAGATGAAACTCACCCGGCACAAACAGCCATCTCCAGTGGGTCTTTCAGTGGCATTTAGTACATTTATAACATGATGCAAGCATCACTTTCTCTCTAGTTTCAAAAATTCGTTTTCTTGGAAAGAAACCCCCATACACGTTAAGCAGTTGCTCCCTACCCGCTCTTTCCCCAGTCCCCGGTGACACCACAACACTTTCTGTCTTTATGGATTTGCCACTTCGTAGAAATGTACATCTTCACATACTCGAGTGACACTTTGTGACTGGCTTCTTCCTCTTAGCGTTGCTGTTGAGGTCATCCCTATTACAGCATGTATCCGTACCACATTCCTTTTTCATGAATGGATACTATTCATTTTGTTGAATTTTAACTAATTAAAATTTAAATAACGTCATGTGGCCGGTGGGAACCTCCGGGGTCCTTCTGGGCAGGGGAGGAGGAGCGGGGCTTCCGCATGTGTGCCAGTCCCTGAGAGGCCCCCCAGGGGAGATGAGAAGGAGCCAGAAAATGAAAATTCTGAGAAAAATGTCCCAGGTGCTCAAAGGAGACCAAAGCTTGTCTTGTGGTCTTATCGAAGTTGGGTGCTGGGCTGTGTGGTGGGCTTGCTGACACAATCCTGGCAGCAGCCCTGTGACATAGGTCTGTCCTATCTTCATCCCTGTTTTACCCAGCAGGAGACTGGGGCCCGGTGCTGAAATAGCTTGCTCAAGGTCACACCCTCCTAGGCAACCAGAGACCACTCTATGGAGCTTGGCCTGGCCCTGGCAGACACCCTGATCTTCACCTTGGGATCACACAGTCTTTTGGCTTTATCCCAGGAGGGCAGATCAGGGCCCAGCCCGCCGCTCCCTAGCAACCCCACACCAGAGGCTAACTGCCCAGGACCTGGGTGCTTCTTCAGAGGCAGGAGGGGTGCTGATGGATTAGGGAGTAGCCTGTCTCTGTTCCCCGTTGCTTATCAACCAGTAACCTGGCCTGTGGGGCCCCTGCCCTGCACAGGCCCCCCGCTGTCGATTGATCGGGAAGGAGGCTCTGTTAATTGCCCATCCAGAGTAAACAGGGCTGGGATGAACTGCCTGACAGCAGCTGGCTTTCCTTGGTGGTGCTGCCCTTTGCCCTTTGGGAAGAGGCAAAAGAGAGTAGTGGGAAGGGGTGGTCCTGGAAGTGTCTTTACAGTGGGGGAGGGAAGGCTGACTTCTCCCAGCCCTAAAGAGTCGATCTGTATGTCCTGGAAATCGGGACCTGCAGGGCTGTTTGCGGTGCCCTTTCAAAAGGGTTGGAATGGGCGCCAGTGAGACTCTGACACACAGCCCTTCTCATGTCTCCCTTGGTCCATGCATCCACCCATCCATCCATCCAGCCATCACCCATCCATCCTTTCTTCCACCCATTCTCCCCTTTTATCCATTCATCCACTTTCTTCCTCCTTCTCTCATTCGTCTATTATTCTCTTACTGAATTTGCATATTCGAGGGTCCAGGCCTCTCTCCTTCCCTTCCTCCTTCCCACCTCTCTTTCATCTTCATCTTCTTTTCCTCTCTAGAGGGACTATGTGTTTCTGGGGAGGAGGTTGATGGAGGAGTCCTCTGGGCCCTTCCACTGGTAACCTGTCCAGCCGTAGGGTTCTGAGTCTGGGCCCCTACCCAGCCCTGACCCAGTTAACTGCTTGACTGCAGATATGCTGGCCACTCGCTTAGGTTAGACGCAGTGTCACCGTCCCTGGGGGAGGGATAACACCCTGTTCCTTTAACCTTGGGACCCTATAACTTGTTGTCCAAACGAGGACCCTTTGGAAAGTGAAGAGATTATTGACATCGTGCCTGGACTGTGGAATAACCCGGGACTGGGTAAAATGGAACTTTTAGCCCTCATTCCACAGCCTCAGCCTTAGAGGCCTAAGGCATGGGCACCTTCTCTCCCGGAGCTGAACCTGGATTTGGAGTTGGTCCTGGGAATAGAAGCACATCAACATCAATCCCTCGGTCAGTTGGATGTCTGACTCCCTCTGGGACCCCAGAGCCCATGTTCCAGTAGGACGTGGAATAGTCTCTAAAGTCCTTTTCAGAAGTTAGTTCATCCTAATAGCCCTGTGTGAAGGACAATGTAGAGATCACTAAACCCCTTTATCAGATGGAGAGAATGAGACCCAGAGTGTGAAAGGATTTGCAAAAGCCTCACAGACAGAGAGACCCCGAAGTCCACACTTAGGTCACTCATTAAAATAACATAGAAACCAAATCAACCATTTCTAAGCCCCCAACCTGTGTCTTCTTTACAAACAGGCCACCTGAGGGAGATGTGACTTCCTAGTGACCCTTTGGCTGGCCAGGTGGAGCTGCTTGATCCCACGCAGGCCCTAGCTCAAGGACCCCAAGAGCTACCGTTTAGCAAGTCCCTGTTAAATACCAGGCACTGTCCTGGGCTCTCAGTCCAGGTTGGGGAGCAAGGAGGCAGCCGGAGAACAGGCTCCTGAGACCCTCCCTCCTGCTCTCCCCCCTCCCGTGGAGCTCTTAGGTTGACCAGGTTGAGTGTGTTCTCAGGCTGCTGCCACCATCAGTCCTGAACTGCTGCGGCTGGGAGATAAGATAGCAGCAGCCCATTAATCAAGGCGCCTGGCAGGGAGGGCTGGGCAGGGTGAGACACCCCCACAGCACAGGTGCAGATAAGCCCCCTCCTCTGGCTCCCTGGGGGGCTGGGCCAGTGGAGGTTGCTGGGAAGTTTGGCCTCTGGGTTCCCATCTCAAGTATCTGGAGAGGTGGGGGACCTGCTGGGGCGCTGGGACCATTGAGGTGCTGGGAAAGCAGTGTGTGGGCTGGATTGAGAGGAGCCAGGAGGAGGTGGGGAGGCAGCTCCGCCTTAGAGCACTTGCCTAGCCTGAGCAAGGCCATGGCTCTATCCCCAGCATGGGGAAAAAGAGTGGGTTGGGGGAGTAACTCAGGGTTCTCTCTCAGTTGCCTCTGTGTCCTAAGATAAATCACTGCACCTCTCTGGGCCTCTGAAAATATTACAGTGGGAGGATTGGGTTAGATGTCATGAAGGGCCCTTACAGTTTGGAGGTGACTGGTATGTAGGTGGGCAAGGGGTGGACTCAACCCATTTATAGGGAGAGGGACAGAGGACCACTTTAGCTAAGGGACAGTGGGCTGGATGGGAGTTGTCCTGCTACCTGTACCTGTCACCCCCACAGGAGAGCAAGACGTGGTGGTAGGGGCAGGTAGGGGTAGGGAGAAACTTCGGTCACTGCACTTTGTCAGGGCCTAGGTACCACCTTGGATAGGTGCCTGGATACTGGAATACTGGAATTTGGTTTCGATCCCAGCTCTGCTGCTCCTCTGTGTCACCTTGGGTGGGTTCCTCATCTGTACAATGGGGATGACACAAGTATCTACCCCTTGTAATCCGATGAGGTTTTTCTAGGAGGATCAGTAGAAGGTGCTTAGCTTGCTGCCCCGAAGGTGGCAGGCATTCAGGAAGTATCGCTTCCCCTCCTTCCTTCCCAGCCAGGTCCACAGGCCTGTCCCTCTTTTTGCAGATTCAGCAGAAGAAGAGGTGGGGAAACTCAACCCAAAGCAGTTGCAGCCATGCATGCTGATTCTAAAGTGGGCCAGTTTTATTTTTAGAGCTAATAAACAACAACTTTAAAATAACCAACATTTATCATCTCATACCACTTTGGTAATGGCTTTGCTGGGTGGTTATGACTCAGGGTCTCATGACACCAAGATGTTGGCCAGGGCTGTTGCTCACGGAAGGTTTTGTTGATTCTAAGCCCACTTTGGCTGTTGGGTGGCTTGAGTGTCCTCTCAACATGGCAGCTGGCTTCCCGGAGCAGGTGATCTAAGATGGCCAGTATGTGGGAGGTGTGGTGCACTCCTCACCTGGTCTCTGGAGTTGCCCATCATCCATCATCCATTTCTTCTATTCAGTGGAAACAAGTCACCAAGTCCAGCCCACACTCAAGGACAGGCAGGGCATTTGTGGATTCGTGAACGTATTTTACAACCACTACAAATAATAACAGTTATTCTATGCTAAGGTGCTCTGTGCTGGGAAACTGAAACACACTGTCTCCAATCCCCACAACCATTTCTTAAGTCAGGGAATTACATTTCTTCTTTTTCTTTTTTTTTGGTTGTAGATGGACACACACTTTATTTCATTTATTTATTTTTATGAGGTGCTGAGGATCAAACCCAGTGCCTGACAAGTGCTAGGCAAGTGCTCTCCCCTGAGCTACAGCCCCAACCCAGGAATTATATTTCTTTTAAAGATGCAACTACAGTAGTTCAGAGAGGCTGAGAGATTTGCCCAAGGTCACCCAGCGAGGATGCTTTCCTACCCACTAGGCCATTCCTCACCCCAGCTAAATCCCACTGAGCTGCCCCAAGCCAGCCTTGGGTCTGAAGTCATATAGGGTTGCTGGGGGAAGGCCTCTGGCTCTAGGATTAGAGGTAATGCATGAGACACCAGGTGCAGGAAGAGTGAGCCATGTGGGTCTGGGTTGGAGGTCTACCGTGCCATTCATTTCTTTTGTCCCTGCAAAGACAAGCATCCAAGGCATGTCACTGTCTTGCCAGTGCTGTGGGTAAAACTGAGGCCAAGCCTGCAAGCCTCAGATTAGGAAGTTCCTCACTTGGGAAGGATTCAGACCATGCTCCTGACTCCCTGCAGCCTGCTCATCCCCTCTCTTCCTTAGGTTCCAGGGGTCCCAGCTCGCCTTCCTCCCCAGTGGTTCCAACCTGGAGGGATGGCTAAGCATTTGCCCACTTCTACCAGCAGAGGGAGCAGGCGCTGTGTCTGCAAATCTGGGAGGTTCTGTCCCTTCAGCCCAGAGGCTGACTGGAGTGGGGTGATACGGAGCAGAGCTGGCAAGGGTGGGGGCTGCATCCTAGAGCTCCCCCCAAAAGATGGGCCTCAACTTCCTGGAGATGGGCTATGAGAAGGGAAGAAAGGATGGAGTTTCCTGGGCTTGCCTGCCACCTCAGATCCAGCCCCACCTGCTGTGGGATCCAGAAGAGGGACAGAGTCACCAGTTTTCACTGTATGATCCGTTCAGCCAATGTCATTGCATACCTACTGTGTGCAAGCATGGAGGGCACGGGGGAAGCACAGCCTCTCAAGGGCTGACATTTCTGTGGGAGGCTGGGCAGGCCAGGTGTGCGGACCAGGTGTGCAGGCCAGGTGTGCGGACCAGGTGTGCGGGTGGAGTAATTGCACATGGGACATAGAGGAAATAAACAGGAGTGGGAGAGGCAGCAGCAGTGCCCTGCATCTCCACCTGCTCACCTAGATGACCAGGTGGGACTGAGGTGGAACAAGTCCATGAGTCTGGGAGTGGACATAGATCCGTCCACAGTGCCCTCCTCAGCTTCGGGCTCCTATTGTCACCAGAAGTCACTGTAAGTCACCATAAGAACTGGCCATGACAGCAGGGGGGCCAGTCAGCCCACCATACACCTGCAGGGCATTCATGGGCAAACCCACTGGAGGCCCGGAGTGGACAGGCCTGGCTCTGTCACTTACCAACTGTGGGATGTTGGCTGAGACACTTGACTCCTCCCACTGGTCTCAGTAGGATTCCTACGCGGTGTGAGGACTGTGAGGTGGGAGTCCCAGCTCTGCCTCTTGCCGGCTGTGAGACCTGAGCACGTGTGGGCCAGTTTTCTGTCGGCACACTTGGCAGTTTACAAACACGCGCTTGTTATCTCAAAGTTTCTGTGAGTCAGGAGTCAGGCAAGGACTCACTGTGTCCTCTGTCCAGGCCTCACAAAGCTGCAGCCAGGGTGTCATCTGGCGCAGGGTCAGCTCTCTGCCTCCAGAGGGCTTGGGGGTCCCCTCCCAAACTCCTGTGGATTTTAACTTCCATGTGGCTGTGGAGCTCACGGAGGCTGTCTTCAAGGCCAGCCGCAGAGACCTCGCTGGTACTTACTTTCTTTAAGGGGGCTCCCCTGATTAGGCCAGGATAATCCCCCTTTTGAGTTAGAGTCAACTGAAGATAACACTCTATTATATTCCTGGTCCTGCCCATAATCAAGAAGGGGGTTAAACAGGTGGTGTCCATGGTGGGGGCAGGGGGGATCCTGGAAGTCATCTTAGAGTGATCAATAGGCGAGAATTGTTTTCATTAATAATCGCATAATGATGAGTAACAATTATTTTCATAATTTAATCTTTAGTTTTAAAACAAATAAACACAAGTGAACGGTCAAGTCTAAGCACATTTTTAAAATTCATCATTTTGTGTATATACAAAGGCTGTGCTTAATGACAAGCATACATTTCTTAGCTCACGCTCTGCATCACAGTTACCCATTTTAAACACCAAATGAACCTCCTACTGGTCCTCGAGAATGACAGCATTGAAGGAACTCAGTTCTATGTTTTGTTAGTGTATTTTCGCACTCGATAGGCTATCATTTTTTATTTTTGAGTGTACTCTTTAAACACAGGAATGTATAGTACCCTAGGTGTTGGGGACACAAACTGCCCCTGAAGTTACCTTGAATGGTTCTGATTCTACTCTATAGACACACAGGGGAGGCAAGCAAGATGCCCTTCAGTAAGCGAATGGAGCTGGGCGTGGTGGTGCACACCTGTAATCCAGCAGTTTGGGAGGCTGAGGCAAGAGGATCACAAGTTCAAGGCCAGCCTCAGCAACTTCTCCAGACTGTCTCAAAAAAAAAAAAAAAAAAAAGGACTGGGAAGGTAGCTTAGTGATACAGTGCTCCCAGGTTAAAGCCTCAGTACCCCTGCCCTCAAAATGAATGGATAAACTATGGTATATCCATATGGAAGAATATTCTACAGGAAAGAAAAAAAAAAGAAATGGAATGAGTTATCAAGCCATGAAAAGATACAGAGGAAACTTAAATGCATATTACTAAGTGACAGAAGCCAAAGTTAAAAGGCTGTTATAGCCTGTTTGTTTCCAATTATATGGCATTATGAAAGGCAGAACTACTAGGAGAGTAAAAAGATCAGTGGTTGCCAGGCTGGTGGGGGAGGAGGGGTGAGCAGGTAGAGCACAGATTATTTGGGGGTCAGTAAAACCTTTCTGTATGATACTATTAGGGTGGCTGCATGTCATTATACATTTGTCAAAACTTACAGAAAGTACAGTTTAGAGTAGACTCTTATGTTAGCTATGGATGGATATATATATATATATATATATATATATATATATATGTTGTACATGGATCTTTAAATTTATTTATTTATATGTTGTGCTGAGGATTGAACCCAGTGCCTCACACATGTTAGGCAAGTGCTCTACCACTGAGCTACAACCCAGCTCCTAGCTATGGCTTTTTGTTAATAACAGTGTATAAATATTGGTCTATCAATTGTTAACAATGTTAACATTGTATTTGTTAATTGTTAACAAATACACTACACTAAGGCAAGATGTTAATAAAAGGGGGAACTGTGCACTCAGTTTTTCTATAAATCTAAAACGGGTCTAAAAATAGTCTATTAATTTAAAGAATGCCACATGTAGCCAAGTCTGGATATGTCAAAGTCTGCCCTCTTAAAACTAGGAGACTTCCAAATTAACTGTCATGTAGAATACAGTGCTTATTAAAGAGTAAGGTAGGAAAATGTACTAATTGAAAGTTAGCAAGTCCTGCAGCAACTGTAGTGCATACTTAGAACTTGGACCAATGATGGATATTTTCAGGTTAAGGTATTTTTTTTTATCACTGATAGAGTTTAAAATTGCTGTTTAGTGATAAGAAAACATAGTCTGGGGGCTGGGGATGTGGCTCAAGCGGTAGTGCGCTCGCCTGGCATGCGTGCGGCCCGGGTTCGATCCTCAGCACCACATACAAACAAAGATGTTGTGTCCGCTGAAAACTAACTAACTAATTAAGTAAGTAAATAAATAAATAAATAAAAGAAAACATAGTCTGACTTTGGGTTTTTTTTTTTTTTTTTGGTGGTGCTGGGGATTGAACCCAGGGCCTTCTGCATGCACAGCAACTACCAACTGAGCTATATCCCCAGCCCCTTTTTTTTTTTTTTTTTTTAACTATATTTTAAAATTCCCTGCCAACACTCCCCCAGTTGCCTGTGTTGGGGATGGTCTACTCCCAATGCCCTGCTCCTGCCCACTCCTGCCAACCCTGCATTATGGAACACCACAGCCCATCTCTCAACACCTGTGAGCATTCAGGACAGAATTATATCTTTTAAAAACCCTTTAATTGTAATAGATTTTATTTTTTAAAGCAGTTTTAGATTCACAACAAAATTGAGCAGGAACTACAGCGATGTCCCTACATGGCCCCTGCCCCTCCATGCACAAAGCCTCTCCTGTCACTGCACCAGAGTGGTGGATGGGTCACAGCTGATGAGCCCACATTGACTCACCCTGTTGCTCCAGATTCATGTTAGGGTCTGCTCCTGGGGCTGTGTGTCCTCTGGGTTTGGGGACCTGTCTAGACCCACCCCTGAAGGATCACTCTGAATGCTGGAGTTTCAGCCCACAAATCCCCCGTGCTTCACATATTCACCCTCCCCCCCCCACCCCTGGCAACCACTCTGTCTTCTTATTGTCCCCATAGTTTTGCCTTTTCCAGAATGTCGTGTATTTGGGATTACACAATACGTAGGCTTTTTGTTTCGACTTCTTTCCCTTAGGTTTTGAATTGAGGTTTCCTCCATGTCTTTTTCATGACTTGACAGATCATTTATTTTTTGTACTGAATAATAAATACTCCATTGTATGAATGTGTTACTGTTTATTTACATCTCATCTTTTTTTCTTCTTAATTAAAGCAAAGAAGCATTTCCTAGAGTCTTCTCAGTCTGGTCTCATTGGACAGAATAAGGTATAGGTTCCTTCTGTAGCCAGTGCCTGGCAGCAGGGATGATATCACCATGAGTGACCAGGGTCAGTCTTTGGTCAGAGAGAGTTCAGTCTCCTCTGAAGCTCTAGCCACCTAATACATGAACAAATTTTTGCAAGGGGTATTTAGTGAGGGTGAAGAAAATGGCTATTGGGTGGATAAACAAGAATGCTCGCTCCAGCAACCACATTTAAAAAAAAAATGATTACACTTTTGCTTATAAAATAATGCATTTTACAAAATCTGAAAACTACAAAAAGTAAACAATACCAACCTACTATCTCAATTTCTGGGGCTGGGGGTGCAGCTCAGTGGTAGGGTGCTTCCTTAGCAGGTGCATAGTCCTGGGTTCGATCCCCAGCATAAAAAAATAGAAATAAATAAATCAACTTCTGGTGATTACTATTGCTAGCATGTGCAGTATCTCCTTGCAGATTTTTTTCTCTGTTCAGATGTAGCGTGACACATATAATGAGATATTAAATCAGGTCCCTTCTAGTATTGGCTAAGGCACGAAGGCAAAGATAACCCCGGTGGAAGGAGTTGTAGGACGGAACATGGGTTGATAATCCTTGAGATGAGATGGCTGTCTTGCACTGAGGGTAAATTCGGATCAGGAACTGAAGATCTAGGGAGCATTTTGAGAAAATTTATTTGTAGAAAGCTCTGCTGTGAGTCCCAGCCCCTTGGGTAGTTAGGGTGCCAACCCCAATGCAAAGGAAGGTTTCCCTCATCTCAAACCTGCTAAGATGGGCTGCGAGGACATCTCTTGGTGGTGGGGGGGGTCTGATATGTGTCTTGGAGTTGGGGAGGCCCAGAAATCCATCAATAACACAAACCCAAGGAGTCTGAAGGTGAGGGACTCTTGCTTTCAACTTGTGAGGCTGTCGCAAAGTCAGAAAGTACATAGAACCACACGGAGAGCAAAGAATGTGAGCATATGCCCTGTGGACCTGGTGAGGGCCATGTGTGAGGGAGGGGTGGCTAGAACTGCTTTAGATTCCATGTGACAGGACCTCCTGGAAGAGTGACGGAGGATCAGCCTGAATGGGTCTCTGGGGCAGAGGAAGTTAAATGCAGCTTAAACCTGTTTCTGGGGACCTCTTCTGGTCTGAGTTCTGTTCTTCCAGTCTTCCCCTATCTGATGTCCTACCCTGTCCTGTGGATGCTCTTTCCCATCTCTCAGGGTAACAGTACCACCACCCTCCCCTTCTGATGTCTTACAAAGCTCTGCCATATCAGGCTGTCAATAGTCTTCTACTCAGGAGAGAGCTTTGACAACAAAGGAAAAGATAGGGCTGGGGACGTAACTCAGTAGCACAGCACTTACCTGGCATGTGCAAGACCCTGGGTTCAATGTCAATTACTCCCCTACCCTCAAAAAAGGAAGGAAAGTTAGCTGTTTTGAACTAGGGTGTGGCCCACTGTTTTACTTACTTATAGGCAAAATCATCTCATTACTGTCAAAGAACCTACAGGATAGACTCAGGTAAGAAATGTCCTGCCATATGCCCTCTCCTTCTGGGACTTCAATTAAAAGTATAATAGGTCTTTTTTACTCTGTTTTCCATGTCTCTTATTCTCATTTCTGTATTTTTCCATCTTGAATCTTGGATGCATTCTGGATAGTGTCTTTAGACTTAACTTCCAGTTCACCAATTCTCTTCTTAGCTGTATCTAATCTGCTGTTAACTCCATACCTTGGATCCCAATTTCTGTCTTCCTTTTTTCATTCTTCTTCTTCCTTTTTTTCTTCTCTAAGATAGACTTTCTATTTGGTTCTTTTTCAAATCTGCGATGTCACTTTTTATAGTTTCCAGTTTCCTGCCTAATTTTTTAAGCTTGGACTTACATTTCTTTGAATATAGCAAGCATGGTTGGTCTTAGTTTGTATTTGATATTACCAACATTGCATATGCCTTTGGATCTGTCTCTGTCGTCTATTGTTTCTTTTTTTGTTCTCGTCTTGAATTTTGGAGTAGTATTTTGAATCTTAGGATTTCAAATCCAGAGAGTATTTTTATGGGCTACAGCCAAACACTTGGGGACATTATCGGTTTAGGATTGCCACAAATACCATTTCAAGGCTTGATATTTCTTGGTAAGAAACCAGAGTGCAAGTCTGCATGGGTTGGTTTATGTCAGGTTCCTTCCCTGCCGGCCTGGCGCCCCACTCAGGGTGCAGACTCAGATCTGTGAAGACATGGATTTGTAGCATTCTCACCCCTGATAAACTCTGGCTTTTCACTTCTTTCCCTCCCGCCCTGGGAGAGATCCAAAGCACAGACCTGTTTCTCTCAGGGCAGCAAATATCCTTCAGAAAAAAGCAACCCTGAAGGCTGAGCTCATCTCTCTGGATTCTTGTCTTCTCCCAGATCTTGGCCCACTAATTCCTTCGTAGTTTGTGATTGTTTGTGTTTTCAGGACAATACTTTTCTAATTTTTTTTTGGCTCACTTTCCTTTTTGTTTTCCTCAACAGAGAACTGGCTTGAATCACCTTGTCTACAGTGACCAGGAGTTTACAGGAAGAATGAGCATCTGTGACCTTAAACCTCCAGAAATAGCAACCCTGGCCTCCTCTGCTGAAGAAGGCTTCGCTGCCTCCAGGGCTGATTTTCATCACAAAGGGCCCTGTGCTGGCCAAGGACACCTCTGACTTAAGTTACTCTCTTAGCCCCAAATCATCTCTTGCCACAAGCAGAAGTAGCAACAGTCAGGGAATAGGAGGAGGTTTGGTCTCAGTGCTGGGCTGGCCACATGTTCATTCCTTGCCCTGGATGAGAACGTTACTTACTTTTTTTTGACCTTTTTTTCTTTTTTTTTTGGTACCAGGGATTGAACCCAGGGTGCTTAGCCACTGAGGCACACTCCACCTCATTTTTTTTTTTTTTTTTTTTTTTATATTTTAAGACAGGGTCTTGCGAAGTTGCAGAGGACATCACTAAGTGGCTGAGTCTGGCCTCAAACATGTCGTCCTCCAGCCTCAGCCTCCCAAATTTCTGGGATTACAGGTCTGAGCAAACACACCTGGTGACCTTTGTGTTTTTGAATAGTTTATCTGCAACATGGCATGAAGAATCAAATCTCCTCAGGTTATCTCCTAAGATGATGCCTGTGAAAATCCCCTTCACACAGCATGATACATTTAGATGCTCATATATGTTTGATGGATTCTAATCTTAATCAATCACAGGACTTTATCAGTTTAGTTGCAAATGCTAGAAAAATCTCCCAAGTAGCAAAAGCTGTGAACAGAGAGTTTATTTCTCTCTCTCATATAGTGGACATCTGAAGGCAGGAGGCCCAGGGCTGGGAGGTGACTCCCCTTTGTCAGGCTCTCCAGCACCTACTATCTTGCTGCTCCTTCACCCTTGGTGTATTGCCTTATGGTCCAGGATGCTGCCCAGGCTGCTCCTACCTGCATGTCAGGTAAGGGGAAGAGGAAGTACGGGAAACCCTGCAGCCTTCCCTTCAAGGAGATTTCTTATCAGTCCTGAGTGACACACCTGCTTGATTTCATGGATCAGAACTTGCATACAGCTCACATGGACCTGCCAGGGAGGAGGGGCAATGGAAACCGAGCTGGATGGCACTGAGCTAGTTACTGGATTCTTTGAAGAAAGAAAAGGGAAAGATAAATTGGTAGGCATATTCTGACCCAGTGACCTTGACCAAATCACTTTTCCTCATTGGACTTTAGCTCCTCATCTACAGGAATTGGGGGCATTGTTGGCATCTTGGGTGACACAAGACTTCACTGTGTACAACTGTTCTATGCCGTGTCACACATTTAGCATCCCTGGGACTTGCCTATTAAAGGCCAGTAGCATCCTTAGGCATGGTGACAGTTCCCAGGCTAATAATCCCACTCTTTCAGGGGGACAATACTACCTGCTGTTGGGAATCTGTGGACAAGATGGTTCTAAAGTCTAACAGTGGCGTTCTGTGCTCATCTTGGTCCTGGGATGCTCAGGTCTAACTTCATCTGTCAGACGGGCGAGGGGAGGGAAGAGGACCGGATGCACATGTCGACTTCAGTTCTACCCGACTTTGGCAGGCAGGGGAAAGGTCATTGGTTTCTGGGTGGTCAGAGAAAGGGAAAGGGGAAGGAAGAGGCCAGGGCAGAACTTGGCAAGGCATGGGAGGAGTGAGACATGAACCCAGAACACCTGGCCCCAAGAGCACCCCCTGCCCCTCCACAGGCCCTTCTCTCTGTCCCCAGGATGAGGGATGGAGAGAGAAGCTGGCACACTGGCCTTTGTCTGTCATGATGCCCTCATTACTGGCTCCCACATCCATTGGCAGGACCTCATAAGTGGGGCCGCCTGACCTTTGGGTGGCAGATGCTTTGTCTGGCCTTGCTGATCAAAGAACCAGCACCAGGAGGCCTTGGCACCTGGGCCAGTGCCTAGGCTCTCTGCCTCTTCTGCAGGACTCAACCCTAGCCTGCCCCTGTCCTTGGTGGGTGGGTGGGGGGGAGCAACTAGGTGGGCCATGCTGTGCTCACCCCAGCGGGTTCTGATGGAGCCAGGGGGAGGACGTGTGAGTCACAAGAGTCACATGGCTGGCGTCCAAAACGGGTTCTAACAATTATTTGTTTGTGTGACTTTGGACAAGTTGCTTGACTTTTCTATTTTGTTTGTTCTCTCACTTGCAAAATGGAGATAATAGGGAGATAATAATAGTCCATATTTTTCGGGGTTGCTGTGAAGCGTAAATGAGACCATAGGGGCAGAGAATGGAGAGTAATGCCTGGTGTAGAGTGGACGTTCAGCAAGCTGTGGTCATCGCTGTTCTGGGTGGAGCCACTCCTCTCCTTTTTTGGAGGGGGATACCGGGGACTAAATTCAGGGGCACTAGACCACTGAGCCACATCCCCAGCCCCATTTTGTATTTTATTTAGAGGCAGGGTCTCACTGAGTTGCTCAGTACCTTGCTTTTGCTGAGGCTGGCTTTGAACTTGCCATCCTCCTGCCTTAGCCTCCCAAACTGCTGGGATTATCCCCTCTCTCTTTGTTCTGGAGAGTCTGGTGCATACATGTGGCTTAGAGGGCTTAAGTGGCTGGCTTGAGATGCCACGGTGTGGGCAGGGCCTTGCCTCTTGCCAAGCTCTATTCTCCACTGCCCCATGGTGAAGAGGAAGGCTCCCTAGGAGAGAGGTAGCAACCTGGGGTGGGATGTGGGTGGGGAAGGGGTGCCGGTGGTGGAGGGGGGATGTGGGCACACAGCCATTTGTGCTTGAAGCTTCAGACTGTTACCAAGGCTGGTGAACAGGGAGGTAGGACTGTGGGTGTCCTTGTAGGATCGAGTGGGATGGAGTTGAGAGTGGTCCTATGGAGGCCACATGGCAAGCTGAGCCAAATAGGTCTCCACTCAGAGAGGATGCCTGGGCCCCCAGCTGCCTTAGCAGGTCCAGAAGCTTGAGAGAGCCACCTCCTGCCACCTGCCCCAGTGAGATCATGGTCTCTCCTCCTGCATGCCTGTGCTCACAGTGCACTGGGCATGGATGGAGAGGGAGGGCCATGACTGGGGACAGTAGGAGCTTTTGGCAAGGGTGCTGGATCTGGAGTCAGGAGACCACAGAGCCAGGGTTGGTTCTATCATTCATTATCGCCGAGTGGAATATTTAAGCAACATAATAATTATAATGGTATCATTATAGATGCCAATGAATAATGAGTATGAATTAATAATGATAATAACTACTTTCTTTAGAGCTTACTCTGCGCCAGGCACTGTGCCAAGCGCTATCTTGAATGATCTCCTTTACTCCTGCCATCATCTTATGCGGAGTGTACACAGAGTTCGGTTTTCACAGGGGAAGCCGCACCAGGAGGGGTTGTTGGCTTGTTCAAGGTCATGCAGCAGGTAAAGGGGGAGGTCTGGACTGGATGCCTGTGTCCCCTCCACAACTACCTGCTGCACTGTGGTTGGACAAGCCATTATTGTCTGTGGACTCTCTGGACTTCTCTCTGTTCATCTGCATTGCGATGGTTTTCAATATCCCGAGGGATGTGACAAGTATCTGTAAGTACATTTGTTAATCAATGATGTTTCATGGGCCCATATCTCCTTTTGTCACTCTTCTAGGTGCCAAAGACACAGCAGTGAGCCTGAGGGGCAAGGTCCCTGCTCCTGGTTGGGGTGACATGCCATTACCAGATCAGTGGATAAAGCAGTACTGGGTCCTCTGGGCTCAGTGCTCTGAATCAAATAAAAGACAGATGGGCCTCAGGCAGCTTCCTATGGGTTGGTGGAGAGGAAACATGTGCACTAGTGGCACTGGGAGGGGAAGCCCAATGACTTCAAGGCCCTGTAAAGAACTTTCCTGGTGAGGGTGGTGGGGAGGTTGTAGCTGGGTGCAGGAGGTAGAGGGAAGAACAGTCTGAGAAAGAGACAGAGAGTCAGGCAGGGCCCAAGCTGGGTGGGTCTTGTGGGTCCTGGAAGGGAGTTTGAATTTTATTTTAGGGGCAATGGGAATGTGGTTTTTGCAGAGAACTAGATCAACCGTGGAATAAACAAATAGAAGTTTTTTTTTTTTTTTTTTTTCTCACATGAAAAGAAAAACCGAAGCTGACAGCTGTTGATACTGGCTCGGTGGCTTGAGGACATTCCTGCCACTCTCTGGGCTTTCCACTCGGAGTTGTGTGGCTGAGGCAGCTCCAGGCATCGCATCTACATGCAAGGCCAGTTCTGCTTGCTTCTCCTCTAGCAGAGCCCTGCCAAGAGTGTGGGAAGGAGTTTTCCTGGCTCCCGCGGTGGAGGCAGGAAGGAGAGCTGGGGCTGGAGGGTGGGGCGGGTTGGCAGTGGGGGCGGTGCACCAGGCTTCTCAAACCTGCAGGGCATGAGAGGTGGCCGTCTGGGCGTGGCCCAGGTTCTGCAGGGCAGACACGCTCTCAGGAGATGAGGATGGGGGTGGTCGGCTGCTCAGACTGTGAAGCACACAAGCAACACCACTGGAGAATTTTAAGAAAGTGAAAATGGATTTCTGTGGCTCTGTGAAGACTGCAGCGTAGGGGACAAGGTGGGAGTGGGGGAGGCGCCAGGAGATGAGTTAGGAGACCAGAAGGTCAGGGTGGTGGCAGGGGACCTGAGCAGGAGGTGAGGTTTAAAAAAATAATTAAAACCAAAAGTTTTAAACTGTGAAACGTATATAACATATAAAGAGTCACTCGTAAGGATACATACAGTTAGTTCAGTGGCATTAAAAACACATTCACAGCGTCATCCAACCATCACCATCAATCATTTGCAAGAATTTCCTCATTACCCCCAATGGAAACCCAGTGTATTTATTAAACCCTGTGCCCATTCCCTTTACCCACAGAGCCCCGGCAACTGCCATTCAACTCTCAGTCTATGAATTTGGCTTCTCCGGGTACCTCCTAAGTGGAATCCTGTAATATTTATCCATTGGTAATTGGTTTATCTCCTGTATCCCAATGTCCTCAGGGTTCATCCATGTTGTAATATGTGTCAAAACCCCTTCTTTTTTATTTGTACTGGGGATTGAACACAGGGGTGATTAATCTCTGAACCCCAGCCCCAGCCCTTTTTATTTATTTATTATTATTTTTTTAGTTGTAGATGGACACAATACCTTTATCTTATTTATTTATTTAATGTGATACTGAGGATCCAACCCAGAGCCTCACACGTGCCAGGCAAGTGCTCTATCACGGAGCCATAACCCCTGTCCCTTTTTTATTTTTTGTTTTGAGACAGGGTCTTGCTGAATTGCTTAGGGCCTCGCTAAGTTGCTGAGGCTGGCTTTGAACTTGCAATTCTTCTGCCTCAGCCTCCTGAGACACTGGGATTACAAGCTTGTGCCACTGTGCCTGGGAGAATTCCCTCTTTTTTTGAACATGCATTATATAAACAGATCATGTTTTGTTCATCCACTCATCCGTTGATGGACACCTGGGTTGTTTCCACCTTTTTGTTCTGAAGGATGACGCTGCCATGAACATTGGTGTGCAAGTGTCTCTTTGAGTCCTGTGGTTGAATCCAAAATGTGCTAGAGGAGGACCACCAGAATTTGCTGATGAGGGGCTGGGGTTGTGGTTGTTTCACGACTGGTGAAACAGTGCCTCGCGCACGTGGCACTGCATTCCATCTGGGTTCAATCCTCAGCACCACATAAAAATAAATAAATAAATAAGATAAAGATATTGTATCTATCTACAACTAAAAAAACAAAAAAGAATTTGCTGGTGGTAGGAGGCAAGGACACAAGGACAGGGAAAGGATTAAGAAGGACTCCTTGGTAGCAGTTAGGTAATTTATTAAGATGTGGAAGAAATTCTAAGATGCTTTGCAAATATCAGGTAGTTTTTTTTTTCTTTTGTAGCTCTGGGGATTGAATTCAGGGACTCCAGATAGTATTATTTTATTCAGAATTGCTATTAGCCATGAAGGAACCAAAACATCTCTTTAATAAGTGATACACCTGGGACTTGGGCACTCAGGTTTTTAGACTCTTTTAATAGCTGCCTGATTGAATCTGCAGTTGGCAAGCCGTGCAGTCCACACCTGGTCCTTTATGGGCTGAGAGCTATGAATAGTTTTCACATTTTTAAATGCAAAATGTAAAAAAAAAAGAAAAAGACGACATAGTCCTTCAGCTCAGACAGTTGCTCCATTTTGCCTCTTGGCCCACAAAGCCTAAAATATTTACTATCTGGCCCTTTGTAGAAAAAGTTTGATGACCCATGGCCTATATTAATTGGTTTGGCTCAAACTGAAGAAGACAGTGTGCTCAAGTGGAAATAAAAAAACCAAACCAAACTGTTCTCCCTACTGCTGACCTACTTCTGTGGATTTTTTTTTTTAAGTACTTGCTAGTCCCAGGACACAGTAAGCCATTACCGCCCACCCTGAGCCCACCCTCTGCAGGTCACCTCAGTTAACAGCCCAGTCAGCTGAGCTGGTGAAACAGATTAATGCCATCCCAGTGCTGTTTACCAGAGCAAGTGATTTATTTAGCATCTAAATTTTAAATAGTGCCTAGGCTTCCTAGGATGCTGTCTGGTTTAGAAAATTACCTATAATAAATGCATGTAATAAATCCTTTCTTTTGAACCTAAAGAAAGGTATTCAAGTTTTATATGAGAAAAACCAGTTTCTCACCCTCGATAAATACATGTTGTGTAAATAATTAAAAACAATGGTTTGAATGGGTGCTAAATTATCAACTTGCCAAAATGCAATCACAGCTCTTATTTTTTTTCAATTAATCATGCAAAATATCCATTGGCTGGCTTCTGCCCAGAGGCTTCTTCTCTTCTCCCACTGACCCCAGAATCCACGCCTCATACTCTGTCCAGTGCTTGCTCTGGCTTTGGACGTCTGCTCGCCTTACCCGTGCATAGCAAGAGGGGCTCTCAGGAGTGTCTTCCTTAGCTGAGAATATTGGCTCCAGGGTGACTTGCCAGTTCACCTGGTTGGCAGCCTCTGTCCCATAAAGTTCTAGCATTTAACAAGCATTTATGCAGCATTCCTATGAGCTGGACACTGTCCTGGGCCCTTGGACAGGGAGCAGAACAGCCAAGGTCCCTGCCCCCATGAGGTTACATGGAAGGGACTTTCGTTCTGCTCTGGAATACAGTGCAGTGCTGGGATCTCACTTGCTGGGTGCAGTTGTGTCCAGGCCTCCGGGAAAGGCTTCCCAGGAAAGGAGACCTCTAAAGGGGTCTTAAATGCCGAGTGAGGTTCACCCAGGCACATGGGCAGGGTAGGGGATGGGCACCATCTGTAAAGTCCTGGAAGTGAAAAGGAGCTGGGCAAGGTCACCCTGCCTAGAGTCAGGTGGCCAAAGTCAGGGAGGCTTTGGGAGTGCAAGGACCACTCAGGAAGACGCACCTCTAGGTGGACTGGGGCCTGATTCCAAGGGGCTTTGGGTATTTTGTAAGAGGGTCTGGGCATGTATTTGTGGTCTCTTTCTCAGGCAAGCTGGCAGTGAGCAACTGTAGGGGGGTGCCATTCACAAAGACTTCAAGACAGTGGTGCCCTTGGAGTTGAGTCCTGCCCCTGGTTCATGGTATCCCCCAAGTCTCCTTTGGAGGCTGGCTCGGTGGAGCTGGCAGGAGCAGAGCATCCTGACACACCCTCTCACTTTTGGAGTTCACATTGAATAACTTCTCTCCTTCCTCCTGCAGCCACACTTTCTGATTTAGGAGCAGAATTCATTAGCACCTGCTCTGCACTCTGTCTGGGCATCTTCAAGGTGAGGATGATGTCTCTGAGCCTTCTCCTTGGCTCAGAGGGTCTCTTGGTGTACAGCGTTTCTAATATGGGCTCAGCCTTACTCCCGGGTCTCTGAAACAGCAGCAGGAGGGCGTGTAGGGAAGGCCTTCAGGTTTGGTTGTTGGCCGTGTGAACCTGCATCTTCTATTGGGAATTCAGACCCCTCCCTCAGGAACCCCAGACTTGACTCTCCAGGAGTCCAGAGTGGTTCTTCCGTACACACAGTTCGAGGACTACTATATATAGGAGAGGTGCATTTTGGGGAGCTGACCTAGGTGCCCTTGACTGAATTCTATGCATGTAGCACCCATGGGTATGGGGTCTTGGTTCTGCTGTCCTCTGCCCGGCACTATCCAGCTCTCCAGAGCTGCTGTCCCCGGGGCTGTTGCTCCCAGCGGGGAGGGCGAATCTTTCTTCCTTAATCTAGACCTCCTTCCCTGGGATTCCTCCCCGATGGCTCCGGTTCTTCTACCCTCTGGAGCCAGGCCACGAGAAATGCAGTGCTTCTTCCAGGGGGACGGTCCCTCAGACACTTGAAAGTCCGCTGTCATACCAAGATCCTGGGAGTCTGGTCCAGTCTTTGACTATTTTTACCTCCAAACACTTGGCCTTCCCAGGTGCTATCTTGAGTAATGACTCTATGCCATAAACTGTGTGTTCTTTCTTTTTTTTTTTTGGTACCAGGTATTGAACTCAGGGTCACTTGACCACTGAGCCACATCATCATCCCTATTTTGAATTTCATTTAGAGACAGGGTCTCACTAAGTTGCTTAGCACCTTGCTTTTGCTGAGGCTGGCTTTGAACTCGAGATCCTTTTGCCTCAGCCTCGGATTACAAGTGTGCACCACCATGCCTGGCTGTGTGTTCTTATTTAATTCTTCCAGTATTCTGATACAGTTAGCTTAATTATACTCATTTTACAGATGAGGAAACGTAGGCACAAAGATGCAAAGAGACTTTCCTAAATTTACACGGCTAGATGGTGCCAGAGCTGGGATTCGAACCTAAGGTCAGCTAGACCACCAAAGCTAGTGCCATCATGGGGTACAGACAGGGAAAAAACAAGGCTTAGAGAGAAGTTAAGGACCTACATAAGTCACCCCAGAGCAAAGTGGTAGAGCTGGATATGACCCCAGAGCCTGTTCTTGGTCATAATTCCAAATACAGCCTTTCCACATAGTGACCATGCTTACATCAAAAGCCCCACTGCCTCACACAGGGGCTGGCAGGTTCCCGTAAGCAGCCAAAAGAAATATCAGTTAATAGGATTATTGATTTTTATTCATAGAGCTTGACACTGCCCCTATCTAATATGACTTATGTGTGTATTTCTGGGCGAGTATGCCCATCACAGCAGAGGGAATGCATTTTTAACTTGACATACTGGAAGATAACGGGAGTCAGTGTTGCTTGGGGCAGGGAAGAGACTTCAAACCATTCTCAAGAGTGACTGGTGGCCATTCAATACCACCAGGAGTATTTTTTTTTTTAATCTTTCTTTCTGCAGATTAAACCCAGGGGCACTTAACCATGGAGTCACATTTATTTTGGGACAGGCCTTGAACTTGCAATCTCCTGTTTCAGCCTCCAGAGTCACTGGGATTACAGGTGTGTGCCATCACACCCAGAATCAGTAGTGTTTATTGAGCACCTGGTTTATGCCCAGATGTAGAGGGCGCCTGTACCAGATCCCGTGCTGTCCATTCACAGTCCAACACCCTTTCTTTGGGCTGACTCAGGTTTTGTTTTGGTACTGGGGGACCATGTGTTTCATGCCCTCCTCTCCAGCTCCAAAGGCCAAATATAAATTGGCCTAAATCACCCATTCCTAATCGCTGCTTACCCACAGTGCCAGTCCTCTTGCTCATGGTTGCTTTAGATCTGGGCATGTGACAGGTGCTCAATGGCCAATCAGTTGACCAACGAGGCTTTAGGAGGCTTGTACATGGAGGAGGAAGCACCTGAGAACATTTGAATCACTTTTAAAGGATGCAAGAGGCCCATCCTGTCTTTGGATATTGTTGTGTGAGCATGGGATATTTGTCACAGGCCTTTTGTGACCATACTGGATAAAGTGAAGAGAATACAGAGAAAATGACCCAAAGCCCTGATGTTGTTGAGCCACTGAATTAATGTCATCTAGAAGTCTCCTGCCTTCCAGCTTCTTCTGTAAGATAATAAAGGTCTTTATTGAATAACTTCTAGTTGGTCATTCTGTTACTGAAGCCCAAAGCACAACATAAATGCTTATGGTCCCTAAAGAGCTTACAGGGCTCCTGGGAAGACAAGGAGCACCCTGGTTACCCTTAGGTCACCACAGGGCAGCAACAGCCTTGCTATGGGCATGTCCACGTGCTGGGAGAGAGGACTGAGGTCAGCTGGGAAGTGGGGGGGGTCCTAGTCTAGGAGGATTCTCAGAGGAGGAGGCAGGAGGGTAAGTGAGGGTGGGCTTGGATCACAGCAGGGATTCAGGGCTTGCACTTTGGAACCTGCTGTCATTTACTAGCAGCGAGACCTTGGGACTGACTTAACCTTTCTTGGCCTCAGTTTCCTCATCTGTTAAGTGAGGATAGTAATAAGGCTTAGTGAGGATTTGAAAAGACATTTAGCACGATGATTGGCACATGGCAAGCTGTCAGATGAAGGCATTGTGATGATTATTCCTGGGGCACGAGCCACTGTCAGGACTCTGCCTGCAGCCACACTCTGGCCAGCTGACGCCCTCTCCTCTCTCTATGCATCCAGGCTCATGGGGGTATGAAGGAACCATTCAGCAAATGTCTGTCTTCAGGACCCCTGTGTTTCTTTTTCGCTTGTGTTATGATCTTAGCCTTCATGCTTCTCGGTTTCAGGGCTCGGCTCTACCCTGGAACCCAGACTTCTGCCTTCCCATTGGTCCTGATAGGGCCTCAGATTGTGTCTTTTTTTTCTGGTCCTGCGTTTGGACCCCAGGTCTTGCAGCTCTTGAGATGCCCTTCTGACCTGCCTACTTGGGTGCTTTGAATATAAAACCTCCCTGCTAAGTTGCCCCCGGGCACCCAATGGATGCTTCTCCACCTTCTGCCCCAGATCTCTGCTGGAAAGAGGGTGGGCAGGCTCCAGTGGGGAAGGCCGCGGAAGCCTCTGCCTGATCTTTAATTCATGGGGATTTTGCACTTCCTGACTTGAGCAGGTCATTACAGTGTGAAAAGTTGAAATGGCTCACCATCAGGAAAGAACACAAAGCACTACTGCCTGCTGATTGACTGACGGGTGGACTGGGTTGCAGATGGCGGCAAGGCTGCCACACCTCATTGGCTTTTGAGCCTCTGAGAACTTTCCCTATGCTGCTGCAAGCAGGCCTCCAGCTTCTCAGGCTGTGGGTATCTGTGGGAAGCCTTTCCCCACTCTTCTTCTGTTGCTATTTTATTTTTTTAATATTCAGGTAGACTTGACATAAAGTGTGGCAAGGGAGGCTGAGGCAGGAGGAACACAAGTTCAAAGCCAGCCTCAGCAACTTAGTGAGGCCCTAAGCAACTTAGCAAGACCCTGTCTCTAAATAAAAAGTAAAAAAGGTCTGTGGATATGGCTCAGTGGGTAAGGGTCTCTGGGTTCAACCCCTGGTGCCACAAACCAAAACCAAAACCAAAACCAAAACCAAAACCAAAACCAAAATTAATATAAAGCCCACAATTTCTTAAATGTCCGGTATACTTCATGTACTTTTCTCTATGTAGACACTTGTGTGAGCGCCGTCCAGAGCAGGATATGGGGCGCTTCTCTCACGCCGGAGGGCTTCCTCATCCCCTACCCACCAGCAGCCCCTCGGTCCAGCATGTGCTCACAGAACTCAGTAACTCCTCTTGAACTTCACATGATGCAGCCTCGTACAGCACGCGCCTGGTCCCATCAGTAACTTCACTTCTTTATGGATCAATTTCACACAGCTGTCCGTCACTCTGAGGGTGGGCAAGGCCCTTCCCTGCTGCATACCACAAGTGACAATCTGCCTTTTTCTCCCAAGATGGGAAGAACCCTCAGATCTGTCTCCTCTGTCCAGGGTCAGCAGACTGGGCCTTTCCTCCAGGGAAAGTGACATTTCTTGGCTGTGTGACATTCTTGGCTCTTGCCATGGCAGGGCTCAGAGGAGCTGGAAACAGGCAAGGGGGCTGGGTATCCGGTACAAAGAAGTGGCCTGAAGTGAGGACAGGCCTAGGGGCCGTAGGGAGGGAGTGGTCAAGCTGGAGACCCTGGAGAGGTCTATGCCGTAGCTGGAGCTCATGGAACGTCCAGGGGGGCCTGGAGTGCTGGAGACCAGGTGTGGGCTAGTTAGGCAATATCCTGGGTCCCCCAACAATGAGGTGGACAGGACCCTCAGATGGGGCCCCGTCCCTGCTGACTGACAAGGCTCATCTCAGCAGAAGTCTGGGAACTTTTATTAGGAATCCCTGGGTGAGCAGGTGGCATGCCTGCTCCACACGTTGGAGGGAGACCCAGGGTCTCCTGTCCCAGGTGCTCAGTGTCTAGACCAGGATGCAGACAGATGGCCTGCAGGCCAGATCTGGCCCTCACATATACTTGCTTTGGCTCCCATAGTTTAAAAATTTGGCAAATTGCTCATACAAATCAGATTTCTGGCTTTGCTGGACAAATCGGGAGATCTGGCAACACAGTCTGCATTCCCACCTGGCAGCATCGGGTGGCGTGAGGTGGCCACTCCCCTCTCCTGCCCTGGTCCTCGCACTCAGCACTCCCCGGCCTGGCCACTGACCACACTCCTGCTAATTTAGATGAATGGAAGGGTGGAGTCTGGAGCCCATGTTGTCATGTGTCCCCTCCACATCTCCGTGGCCTCCTACTGCACGGGAGGAGTGTGTTCATCAGATCCTCCCCAGAGGGAGAGTGACAGTGTGTGCTGAGTGAGTGGCAGAGGGAGAGGCTGATGGCACCAAGGCCCGTGGACATGGTTCTCAGACTGTGGACCACCTGGATCAGAATCACCTGGCATCTGGTTCAAAGTGCAGACCCTGCTACAGAATCTGAGGGAACTATTCCCCTGGTGAGGTCAAGGTCATTCAAGTATAAGAACCACAGAGAAGAGGAGGCTGGGGTTCAGAGGGCAGTGGGACAGATGCAAGTCCTGTTTCCTAGGGCGAGGCTGGGGGTTGACTCCACGTTCCAGGCTCCTGCCGGACCCTTGTTCTCAGCACTGCGCAGCTGCGGCCCCCACGAGGCGAGCGGCACAAAAACCTCTTCTCCAATCTTCCTGCCCCCGCACCTGGAGGAAAGGTCACGCTGGCCTTTGCCAAGCCTTGTCATTTCCTGGAATCTCTGCACTGTCACCCAGGCAGGGGACCAACTCCAGGAGTGGGACAGAAGCTCACTGACAGGTAAGAGCCATCTCTTCTCTTTCTTAGCCAGGTGGCCTGACAGTTTTTGGGTTCTGGCCAGGGACTGGAATCAAGGTCCTGTGTGTTACTTGGCTTTTTGTTGCTGTGATCAAAATATAGGACAAAAACAACTTAGAGGGGGAAAGGTTTATTTTGGCTCATGGCTTCAGAGATTTCGTCTGTGGTTGGCAGAGTCCATAGCTCTGGGCCCAACATGAGGCAGAACCTCGTGGTAGAAGGGAGGCTGGAAAGCAGGGAGAGCCAGGTGAAGGGGCCCAGGAAAGCTATCCCCTTCCAGGGCATGCTCCCAGTGACCCACCTACAGTTACCACCCAGTCATTCAAACTCGAATGGACTGATTAGGTCACAGCTCTCACGACCCCATCATTCCACCTCTGAACACTCCTGCATTAACACAGGAGCTTTGGGGGGACACCTCAGATCCAAACCACAACCCCCTGTGCTGGGAAAGAGGGGATTTAGGGATTTGTTCAAAAAGAAGATGCGTTCCTGCCGTGAGAGAACAGGACAGGAGCTTTGGACTAACTTTCCCTTTGGAAACGTCACCTACAAGTGTGGAGAGGCACAGGGTGTCAGGGTAAGACTCCGGAGTGGGTAATCCACAGGAGGTGCTCATTCTCAGGGTCTTACGAGAAAACTCAGGAGCGGGCAGGGCACATACCTGTAATCCCAATGACTTGGAAGGCTGACAGGAGGATCGCAAGTTCGAGGCCACCCACAGCAACTTAGCAAGACCCTGTCTCAAAATGAAAAATAGAAAGGGCTGGAGATGTGGCTCAGTGGCAGAGTAAAGTACTGAGGGAACAAAATAGAGGAGGGTCCTGAATTGACCCCTGTGCCTGCAAGAACCTGAGTGTGAGGCCCTCTGGGTTGGGCTCACTCGTTTTCAGGCAGAGGAGAGGATGGGGCACAGGGAGCATTCAGTGACCTCTTGGGTGAGACCTCTGGTTCTCAACGTGGCTGCACATGGGAAGCCCCTGGGAGCTTCAGAATTTTCTGTTGTGAGATTTGGATGTAATGATTTGAGGTGCTTTTATAGTCTCTCCAAGGATTCTAACACACAGCAATGTTTGCGAACCTCTGGTCTAGATGGAGCAGGCGGATGCTCTTCTCTGGTTTCCTTTCCTAGGTTTTAACTGTGAGCCACAGACTAGCAAGCCAGACACAGATTCCATGGTGACGCCAGGGCACAGACCGCAGAGAGGACGGGGTGCTCAGCGCTCCGCCAGATGCCCCTTGTCTCTTACTTAACAATCAACCCGGAGGTCCCTGTTCTCAGGCTCAGGTTAGAAGCAGAAGCCTGAGCTGGGCCAGGTTGAGGGTGATGCCGGTGGAATGACGGAGCCTTAAATGAAATTCACTTGAGACAAGGAGCTGGTGGGAGAGAAGGTCGCCCTGTTGCAGCAGATTTATTTCCCAAAGTATTTCTGAGGTCAGCCTCCCTCGTGTGATAGAAGGGACTCCTTGCCTCCAAACACACACACACACACACACACACACACACACACACACACAGGTGCATGCACACAAACACATAGGTACACCTGCCACAATTCCACCAAGTAGGTCATTACCTTCCACCAGAAAGTCTTCATGGAAGGGAAAATGGGGGGGCTGTTCAGTCAGTCACCACACGTTGTGGATTAGTGAGGGACTTTATCCCCGCATCCGTGGCAGGTCCTGGCTTCCGAGTAGACAGACAGCAAACAGCCCAGGGACATTTCAGAGGGGCTTCTGAAGATGCAGAGGGAGCATCTAAGGTGAGGCTTGGAGGATGCTAGAAGGTGCTATTTCATGGGTAACTTATGCAAAATAATTGTCACACTGGCTTCCAAGGCAGGTGACAGTGCTGTGAGCATCATTTTGCTGTGGTGGCAAAAAGTCTGCTTTATACTGCTGACGGCACTTTCTGCTCTTTCAGGCAGGCTCCTGCAGAGGCTGAGGGTGGAAGGAGAGCGTCAGGCCTCGCAGCAGAGACACCTGATGGTCCTCCAGGATGCCTGGTCCTTGGAGTCAGGAGACCCAGTCCCACTGACCCTTGGCTTTCTCATCTGAAGAATGAGATCAAGGTCTGACCTTTAGGGATGTCCCGTGGCTCTGGGAGAGTGCTGACACATGGCAGGGAGTCCCTGCCATCCCCTCTCTGCCCCGCCCCACACCTGTGCCTGCTCCCTCCTCTCACTCAGTGATTGATAGTTGTCCCCTCAGACTCGCCCCTCCCTCTTCGCGGCCAGCTTGGAGCTGGGCAGCTCTGTCCTGCCAGGGTAGGAAGAAGGATTCTCCTTCACCACCTTGAAAGGCCACGCTGAAAGTTAATGATAGGTTCAGAGCTAGCGGAGGCATGAAGTCTAGGACTGAAGTTTTGGTAGTATTTCATTTTTTTAAGGTAAAATTTGCATAATATACAATTAACCATTTTAAAAGTGTGTAATTCAGCGGAATTTATTATATTTGCAATGTTGTACAACCACTAGTCTCAAAACCACTAGTTTAAAAGCTCTTTGTTTTTCTTTTTTATTATCCCAGAAGAACATCCCATACCCATCCTGTTCTCACTCCTGATTGGCCCTCTCCCCCCAGTCCCTGGCAACATAGTCTGCTTTCTTTCTTTGTGGATTTGCCTGGTCTGTTCATTCGAATAAAATGAAACATTCAGTATTTGGTCTTTTGTGTCTGGCCTCTTTCACTTGGCAAAATATTTTCAAGATTTATTCATGTTGTGACATGTGTCAGTGCTTCATCCCTTTTATGGCTAAATAATATTCCACTGTATGGATATACCACAGTTTTCTTAGCCATTGATGGATATTGGGTTGCTTCCTCCTTTTGACTATTATAGACAATGTTGCTATTTTTTTGTGAGCAAATGTCTATTTGAGTATCTGTTTTCAATTCTTTTGAGCATAAACCAACCAGGGGAGTTGCTGGGTGGTATAATAACTCTATGCTTAACTTTCTTTCTTTTTTAGTTGTAGTTGGACACAAGACCTTTATTTTATTTATTTGTTTTTATGTGGTGCTAAGGATTGAACCCAGAGCCTTACACATGCTAGGTGAGTGCTCTACCACTGAGCCACAACCTCAACCCCCTATGCTTACCTTTTTGAGGAGCCACTGAACTGTTTTGCACAATGGTTGAAAATCTTTTAGCTTTAAGGTTTTATTATTCTGAGTGAAAAGAAAATACAGCACTATAGAAAATATGGAAATCATTTATTGATAAATTTAAAAGTATTTTAAAGCAATTTTAAAAATTAAAATGTACATATAAATACATGGATATTGTAATAATCCAAATAAAGAAAAATCTAGAAAAAGGTCTCTTATCTGCTTCCTGCTTCCCTGAGGCTGATTAGTGCTAATTCTTTATGGTGTATCCTTCCAAACATTTTCTAGACATTGTTAGCTTGTGTTTTTTTATTTTTTTAACACAAATATATTACACTGTCCACATTTCTTTGAATCTTCCTACCCATTTCACAGTTGTTCTAGAGATTGTCCCAGAGCTGGGTTGAGGGCTCCTCAGATCTGAGAACCGTCCTTATCTTGTTTAAGAGTCTGGAGGTCTGGGCCTCAGACTGGGCAAAGCTGTCTTTGGGAGGTTGGGTGATGAATGTATTATAATTTCCTTTTGCTATCTGCATATATGAATTCTTTATAAAATGAATATGAATAAGGAAAAAAAAAGCTGGGAAGAATTGTGGGCCTGCAGGCTCTGCGCCCAGCTTGTATCTTAATTTAGTACTTACTTCATTCTTCCTTGTTGCATAATGAGTTGTTTATCTGTTTGCCTCCCCTGAGGGCGGACAGGCTTATTCATCTCCCTGCCCTCTCCACTCCTCCCCTGGGCAGAGCTGAGCCCCAGGCCTGGCACACTGCAGTGGTAGGCTGAAGAAGCAAGGGGCCCCTCCCAGCCTCCCGTGGAGGCTGCAGAGGAGAGGGTGGGTCCCAAAGTCCCTCAGAAGACCTGGGCTGAGGCTGGCCAAGGGAGTGCAGGAGTGTGGGCGTCTAGACCCCCAGGAACTGACCTCAGGGCGGTCACACTCTCTGCAGGCACAATGGGGCCCAGCTTCCCTGCCAAGCTGAGTGTGATCACAGGTGCACTTATTCCTGGCGACCCCAGCCAGGGGTGGCAGGCGGCACCCAGCTGAGGATGTAATTAGTGCTACCAGGAGCAGGAAGTCGGAGAGGCTTGGAGGCTCAGGCTCCCTTTCCAGAGAGATATAAATAGCTGGTCTCTGGGCGGAGGTGGGAGCTGTACACTCAGGACTGGAGGTGCGAACAGTCAGCGCCAAGGGCTGTCTTCTTGGGCTTGTCTGTCTGTCTGGGCTGGGAAGATGCAGGGGGGAGTGGCCCTGTGGGGAGGGGCATGTGGTCTGTGGCTGAGCGGGGCCTGGCAGAGGCCCTGCCTCCTCTGACCGGAGCTCCCCATCTGCCTCCACCAGGCGGGATCCCTGACCAGGATCATTTATAGCATTTCTGCAGAATGGGTCCCGATGGTGCCGGGCAGCTCTGAGCCTGACTCATCCGAAAATGCTTTATAAATAGCCTGGTGGAGGGACATGGGCTGTGGGCCCGGCCCCCGCACTCAGAGCAGGTGGCAGCCCTGCGGTCCTGAGGGTTCCCAGAACAGAGGCGGAGACCCAGGGCCCGGGGTGCGGGGAGAGGGCACTGCTGGTCTCTGGGGAGTAGCCCAGCAGGCCCAGGGGCATCCGAAGTCTTCCTCTCAGACACGATGTCGGCCTCCCAGCCTTGGTGGGGAGTGTGGGCATTTCTGGTTAGTCACAGTTAGCCAATATGAGCTGTGTTTGCTGGGCAACCCGGGATGAGTCACCTCTCCTCTCTGGTCTCAGAACCCTCATGGGTAAAATGAGAGGGTTGAGCTGGGTGAGTACTAAGGTCTGGCTGATTGTTTATGCTTCTTGGTGGGTGCAGTTTGGCTTTGCTGAATGAGACACCACCCATATTTTCGGAGCCCTCAGGTACCTGGACTATGCTAGGAACCCCCACAGAACATATTTTAGCAAGACTCACCTGCTGCTGGCGGGTCCATGGGTTGAGACCCTTGCTGAAGAGTCACTGCCAAGATCCTGAGCCAGGCCTCAGCTGTGTGGGCCCCGCTTGTTCAAAGGACCAGCAGGGGAGTGTGGCAGAGGGCCAGGCCGCGCGGTGGGCAGCGCCTGACACTGGCAGGGAGGGGCCCTCTGGGCTCTGATGCCTGCTTGACTTTGCCCTGCAGCCCAGTTCACCAGATGGGCCCAGGGACTCGTTCAAGGTCAGACCCAGGAGTTCCCATTTCAAGGCCAGTGTTCTTGGGAGGAGGCATCATTATTTTTCTCTACTCTCTTTGGAAAAATCTAATGTTGATGAGACGGTGCCAGCTTCCAGGTGCCACTGGGCAGAGAAGATAGGCCCTGCTTGTTCCTGATCCGGGCCTGCTCAGGCTGGAGAGGACACTGTGACACTTGACAGAGGGTCTGGCTCATTTTAACCGTGAACAAGTGGCTGGACGTTCCTGCCCCACAGTGTGTGTGTGCGCGTGTGTGCAGGAGGAGAATAGTCACCCATGCATGGAACCATGAGATAGATAGGCAGGGTCTGTCACTTTCAGGGCCAGGGGGACACTAGGCAGCACTTCTAGGACAGTATCTGGGAGGCCAGGGATCTAAAGCATGGGCTTGGGTAGGGCCGATTATTGTCTCTGGGAAAAAAGGGACATCTGACTGCTTCTCCACAGAAGGCAGGCGAGGGCCTGGGACGCTGTTTTCGGGTTGGCAGGGCCCGTGGGCTCGTAACTCATGAGGTGTCAGGTCTCTGGAAAGGGCGTGGTAGTTCCAGTGTGGCGGTGCATCCGGACCTGGAGGAGTTGGTTTATAACACGTCCTGAGTCCCACAGCCTCCTGGATGGGACTCCGAGGTGGAGGCTAGGAGTCTCTGAACCACTCAGCCTTCACAGCAGCTGGATGCTTGTGATACTGTGGAGCTGACCTTGGATGCTGGGCGCAGTGTATCCCGCTTCCCTTTTCCTTACCCCAGGGTTATGCTGTTTAGAGTTTGAGCACTTTGCAGCCATTGACATAAGGATCCATAGATGAGGAACACCCGGCCCCAGGAATCACGAATATGAAGCTTCAGAAATTGACCTAACCGCTGCCAGACAACCGGACAATGGTTTCCTTGTAGGTCACTGAAGAAACTAGTACAGTATCATGCTTTTGGGGACAGAGGTGCGGAAGGGCTTTGGTCATCTTTTGAGGTCAATGGAATCACAAGTTCTCTAACAAGGAGCTGGGCTCCTGTCGATCAGTCCAGCTCAAGTGGCCCCCAGCCATGCGAATCCAAGACTTTGATCAGACTCCTTCCTCCTCCTTACTTGCCCTGTGGCCTTGAGGTAGTCTCTAACCCTCTCTGGGCCTCTCATTCATAAAGTAAAGGAGCTGGACTTCTAAATCCTCCCTGACCTGATAGGTTACAAAAGACCAGAAGCCGGGCATTTGCCTAATTTCTGGCATCAGACCTCATTCTGTTCTGTTGCCTTGGAGTCCGCCTTTTTATTTACTCCTCCCCCAAAGCCCTTCCCTCTCTTCTCCTCTTCCCCAGAGTCTGCTGGAGGGGTGTTTGGCTTGGCTGCTGAGAGGGCCTCCAAGGCACAGTTAATGGGGGAAGGAGTGAGCGTGTGGACATGCTCAGGCCGTGGTGACTGGCGGGGGGCCACTGCAAGGTAGGGGGACTCTTCAGGGAGGGTCCAGGGCAGGGGAGGTTGCCAGGAGCCCAGCCTCAGGGCTAGGAC